>NC_092499.1:8169583-8867500 GCF_047511675.1 Marmota flaviventris | reverse complement strand
GGCTTTGGCAGATTCTTCTGGAATCTGAAAGACAGGCTGTCATACCCAGGGCCTGCTGCCGACTGCTGAAATTGAGAAACTTGGCAGATATGCAAACAGTAACTGGGTTTGAGTTGTTTTGATTACAAGTTAAACAGAGAGTCAACGGCAGGGCCAACGTATATCTGCTGAGGTTCTCACTCTCCCTTCTCCTCTTTCTTTCTCTCCTTTCATTTTCTTTCTTCCTCTTGGCAGGATGCATGGAAGTGGCTGGTAATTTCCGCAGAATCAGGTAACATCTTGGCTTTGCAGACTGGGGGTTTCGTGGGGCTAGGAGAAAGGGTCAGGTTCCCCCTTCAGACCCACTTCATGCTGTCCTTACAGTGGGGTGAGTGATGTGAAAGTTAGCCCTGGGTTCAAAGCCTTCAACACATTCAAGGTTTCCCCTCTAGGTGGTCTTCAGAGACAGAGCCCAGAGTTTCTTTCTAACTGTCCCATTATTTAGGGCACGAATGGAGGCTTTTGAGTCTTGAAAATACGCGATGCTGCTCATAGTGAGAAATGGGGTGAAGGTAGTAGAGACAGCTTCTGCTTTCCCTCCATCTGGCCTTTGACCTTTAGCATCTGGCCTTTGACCCTTAGCACCTGTGTGTTCGGTCACACCCAGAATGTTGGGTGGTGAACCCTATAAGATGCCTTTCCTCCCCAGGGACTGTAGGGGAAAGACGAAAGAAGGAAAAGTAAGAAATCTCAACGGACCTTATGCAGAAGGAAAAAGGCCATTGGCACCCTTGTCACCTGGCTGTCCTCCCTCCTGGGCAAAGCGGCTGCAGCAATCTTCAGGCAAAACCGGGCTAAATTTGGAGGGAGGGCAAGGATGAGGTCTAATTGTTGCTGCCATTGTCTTAGACTGGCTGCCTGGAGGCAGATCTCTGTGAGGCTGTTTCACGTGGCAACAAACACATTTGATTTACAGAAATGAGACTCTTCTGCCCCCTCCCCCAAGTGGGAAGCTGAAACTCTGAATACTGTGACAGAGTTCTTGGAAAGAGCCCAAATATATTGAATCAGACATTTTTTTTTTTTAATCCACCAATTTGACCATAAAAAACTTTATTGAAAAATAAAAAAAAAAAAGACACAAAACAAAACACTGGGCTTTATAATGTATCTCTAAAGAAACAGTTCTGAAAGGGCCTCATTTGGACAAAGTTAATTACTGCACAATAATTGCATTTTAAATTCAGTGTCTTTCTAGATACAGTGAATTTTAAAGCTCATGATTAGGGAAAAAGTAAGTTTCTCCGTGTGCAACTTGTTAATTGCCTTTGTCAGAAACTGATGTCCCAGGACTAACTCTCCCCTTGATGAAAAGAATTGTCCTGAGTCCTGCAACATGGGCCTCACAGACAGGGCAGCTCAAGCTCCTCAGTCCAAGAGCTCAGAACAGCACATGCTGAGGAGGCCAGGTGGGGTCCCCAGGGACCCCGATTGTGGGCCTGATCCCTGTTCACCTGCCACAGACTCTGGGGACATACAAAGGTTAGTAATATTTGGTTGCCTCTCTCCTCCTCACTACACTTTCATCATATTTTTTGTGAATCATGTGTAACACACATCTGACACACAACTCCATCTTAAGCAGTTTCAAGTGCACGATTCATTGTCACTAAAGAGATTCACAATGTTGGACAACCATCATCATCATCTATTGTCAAAAGATTTTATCATATTATATCAGTCAGCTTTTGGTCGCTGTGACCCAAATACCTCACAAGAACAACTTAGAGGAGGAAAACTTACTTTGGCCCACAGTTCTAGAGGTTTCGTCCATGACAGACCTACTCCATTGCTCCAAGTTGAAGCAGAACATCATGGCGGAAGAGTATGGCAGAGGGAAGCTGCTCGTCTCAGGGTGGCTACGAAGCAGAGAGATCAAGGGGAAGGGGTAGAGGGAAGGTGAACCCTGGCAGGGCACCTCCCCCAGTGACTTACCCCTTGATCATGCCCACCTGCCTGCAGTTACCAACACCAGTCAGTCCATTCAAACTGGGAGGGACTGATTAAGTCACTACTCTCATCATTTAATCATTTCACCTGGAAACTTTCCTTAAGTAACACAGGTTTTTTTTGGGGGGACACCTCATAACCAAACCATAACACACCCAGATGAAAATTCGAAGTCTCACTAAGTGTTAAATTCCTTTATTCCCCCTCCCCCAGCCTCCGGTGACCTCCAGTTCTTTGTCTCTATAACTTGGTCAACTCTGGATACTTCCTAACACCGATTCTCCTGAGAATCCTGAAGTATTGTCCTTTTGCTTCTGGCTCACCGTGCTGAGGGTAACGGCTCCAGTGTTTATCCCCGTGACCTACTGCACCAGAAGTTCATGCACTTCTGTGGCTGCTTGTACTCCACTCCCTGGGAGATGCATTTTGTTTACCTGTTCATCTGTTGAGGGGCGCTTGGGTGGGTCCCACCTTGGCTGCATCTCTGGGTTGCGTAGTCATTCTGCTTTTAACTTTTTGAGGAACTGGATGGTCCATTTTACAGAAGAGAAAAGTAGGGCTTTGGGGGGGAGTTAAATCACTGGTTGAATATGTATAAATAGCCCGTTGCAGGGTGTGACGCTGGATCTGTCTGGCTTGGAAGTTGGGGTCTTCCGCCCTGCCCAAGTCTCTCCTCAAACGTGAGAGCTCCTTCTTGGTCTTCAGGAGGATGTCCACACCAGAGGACAAAGCCCCGCCCCCTACCCACCCCTGCCCCCAGCAACACAGGGACCTCTCTGAGCCTCCCTTCATCTCCCTTCACCTGCAGACTTGGAGCTGAGCAGGGCTGGCATCAAGGTGGTGAGTTTTGAGTAAGTTGTACAGGAACAACAAACACGTCATTCAGTTTGGTCAAGGGCAGTGAAATATTTGGCTGTAGGAATACTGCTGAACTAAAATGACGTGGGGACTTCCAATCCCCTTTCCCCCTTTCTGGATTCCTGATGCCTCTCTTCCTTTCTGTGAGCACAAATCCCAGGTGCTCTGGAGAGCATGCAGCCTCTGTTCCAGCCGTGCGTTCTGCGCCTCGGGCTGGTGAGGTCCAGGTTCTAAGCATCCCAGGGCCGTGTCAGTGGAGACGGCGTATTTTATAGCTAACATCCTGAGTGCTTAAAAGTTTTTTCTGTGCTGATTCCACGTGGAAAGCTTTCAGCTGGATTGATTTGATGAGGTAACATTTCAAAAGCCTGCTTCCAGGGCTGGGGATGTGGCTCAAGCGGTAGCGCGCTCGCCTGGCATGTGTGCGGCCCGGGTTTGAGTCTCAGCACCACATACAGACAAAGATGTTGTGTCTGCCAATAACTAAAAAAAATAAATAAATATTAAAATTCTCTCTTTAAAAAAAAAAAGCTTGCTTCCAGATTGGTTTTGTTAGATGTCACGGGCATCTTTGCCTTCATCCTTTACTGTATTAAGGCAGAGCATCTGATTTTAAAACTTTTCCTGTACTCTCTTGTGAACGCAATCTGAAATTTTTATTTAGAAATTTCACATTATTACTATTTTCTTCACTATTTTCATTTGTGGTAGTCAAGGTAAAAACTTTTTTGACACCTCACCTCAAACTGGTATTGGAATATCTGTTGGGCCCAGTGAATTCACTCTTTTTGCAAGGTAAGAACAACCGGTTTTCCAGGAGGTGATGTTAGAAGTCAGGGATCACACAGCTGCTCTTCCACTTGGGTGCTGACAACTTCTCTGTTTTTTTGAGACTAAATGCCGATGTTAAGGTGAATTTCCTTCAGTCTGGGTTGCCCTCTTGGTTACACATCAAACCTAAATCATTCTTTTTCCAGACTTGCAATTTACCCCCTTAACATTATTATTATTTTTCTAGTCTGTTTTCCTCTGTAGCTTTGGCCTGATTAAACTGAATTCCCAACTTTCTTCCAATTAACCCCAGCTTCCCTGGGCCTTTCCCAGTTTCAGTACTGGGTGTCCCTAACTAGGCACAGCTGGAACTTGGCCTCCATTTCTTCCCCTTCTCAGCATTTAAATACAAATTGCTACTCCAAGGTCGGCTTGCAGGCAGGTCTTACTAAGACGTCAGTGGGCTGGCCAAGGGGTCCAGGAGAGAAGCGCAGGTTTACCATGTAGTCACCGCTGATAATAATAACAGTGCCAGCTTTGCATTATTGGTTTGACAGAGGGGATTTGCGTGGCTGCACTGTGTTTTTGGACATATTGGCAATGTGCAGGAGTTTGTGTGACGTACACTTCCTGCATTATGGAGACACCACACTTCACAGCCACCAATATCAGCCTAGGATCTCAACACCAGAGCTAAAATTTAAAGCATATTCTCTTTTTCTTTAAACATGCCGGAGAGACCAGTCTGTATTAGAGTCGAACGGTCTGCAAAATTGCTTTTTTTGCAAAATGAATCCCCTTTAAGCCTTCATAAATTTCTATAAATAAGCATTTGAAACAGAGAGAGATTTGCGCGTCTATCAAATTCTCTGTTAACAGGCTTTGTGGAGAATAGTTACCAAGGGTGTTAAATTTCTCCCCCTTTAAAAATGTTAAAACACCTTGATTTGAAAAAAATGGGTTCCTAGTCATGAAATTAAAAACAAAACAAAACTCGTAACTATCCACGCTCCTGCAATGAAGAACAGCATTGGGAGAGAAAGACAGAGAGACACAAAGTCTGAAAAAATGATGATTTCCTTGGTGGCAATAAAACTGCATGAATTAGGGGTGCGTGCATTCTGAGTGATTTATAACACTCGAAATTTGTTTTAAAAATGGTTTCATGTAAGGAAATAACAAAAGCTGGTTGTTATTCATAGAATGGATAAAAGAACATGAATCTAAATATGGATCCGAACAGCTGTCTCTTAAAAGGATCTTATTATACCATTTATTTAAATTATTTCCTTAAATTTTTCTTTTAGACAGTGCACTTAATCCTGCAAAGTGGCATTATATATTTGTTTATATTTTAACTTCATCAGTATTCTTCTCCTTCACAGTTTCTCTGTTGGTGTAACTCTTGGTCTCAACTTATCAATAAAGTGTTTAATAACTGCACTTATTTTTCGCTTGCCTTATATTATTAACTCTTTGTAACAAGTACAAAGAACATCAATTTAGGAGAGATTTATTATTCTGAGGCTAAAAATACTTTGTTAAATTGCATAAACTTAGCAATTATATATTTTTCCTCAAGTGAAAAAAATTAGAATTTATTGGAAAGCCAGCCTAAATTGATGTCACCTTTGGTTTTAAAAGCATTAAAATTGCCTTTAATGCCTCTCCAACTCATTTAGCGTTTACGTACGCATGTGGGATGAATGGTTAGAAAGCAATAGAACACCTTGTTATAAAATACACCTTCATCGTGAGGATTGCAAAGAAAAGCAGTGCGCGGGACTCCGAGCATTAACTGATTTAGAGCAGAGAGGGATGCATTTTTCCTGAATTAAAAACCAAATCAAGTAAGCTCAATTTATTTCATCTAGATTCCAGATTTGAAAGCCAAAATGTCAGGCAGAGCTGTATTGACAACTCCTCAGGTGGGCCATGTGTGGGTCAAAAATGACAGTTGCCAGTGTCCCCTGTGCACCGCTGACCCCAGGTCTGATAGTATCAGAGCTCATTTGATTGTTCTTCTATTGCATGGAGCAGGATTTCAGATTTGGGTTAGTAAGTGCTCTTGACCCTCTCAGATTCTCTTCTAGGAAGCAGCTGGTTGTAGCCAGAGGTCCCAGGCCTTGGAATCCAATGGCCTATACAGCTGTAGGGATGGGACTGGACTCACTTGGGCATCTCTGCATCTGTATAATGGGCCTGATCATGCACTGAGTCCAAGAGATGTATGCCATTTGAACTATGTGAAGTTAGAGAGTTCCACAGAAAGTACGAACACAGTTCTCTACGTCTTAATTTAAAATCATGTGTCAGAAAAAAAAAAACAACTTACGTATATTTTTTGACATGTAAAGAAGTCGAGGATTTTGAATTTGTTCTGTCAAGAGATTTATATACAGCATGAGTGTCGTTGCTTCCTGGCACCCCCTTCTGAATCTGGAGCAATGACAGACCTGCCATCTTTTGTCAGAATTACTCACCCCACGTGAGCCCTGAATTGAGCAAGTGGATCAGGAGTGAGGACCTTCGGAATGCCGTGGAGGAGGCGGAACTTCTGCACAGGCAGGGTGACAGGAAGGTGTTTGCAAGACACCCAGTCCCTGGCAACCCCTTAGGCACCCGCACTTCTTGCCACAGAGCACCACCCTGGAATCCCTGCAGAGGCTCCCCTGAAGAGCGCCAGTCTCTCCCCTCACCAGGCAGGACGTACATTCTGTTTTCTCTCCAAAGGCAAAAACATACCTGCTATTCGGGGTCCACATGCACAAATTGAAGAACTCCATGATCTATGCAGTGGACCAGAATGGGTGACTCTGCTCCGCTTCATTAGAGCTGTATCTATAGCTACTGGACTTTAGTGATGAACTGCACATTTTTAAAAATTAAAAATGAACGGTTCCAAAGTCTAACTTAATGGATAGATGGTCTCTCATGATTTACACAGAATTCACATAAAATAAAATAAAGTGTCCTTTCACTGATAAGGCTAATAATTTCAGTCAAATAATAATCAGTACTGGAAGATTAGACCCAATCTTTTGGAATTGGGGCGGGGAAACTTAGAGACCTAAGGTACATTTCCAGAACAGAATTTCACAGTATCGTTTTCATCATTATATGCCTGAAAACAAGACTGAGATTTTCAGTCTGGAGTTTGGGATGGGTCTGTGGGGCTGAGTCCATCTAGCTTTCTGACTGGGATTATATTGCAACTGAGAATTTCAGGGTTAATTGTATCAGAAGCCCAAGTCTGGGGTAGAGAACGTGAGGGATTCTACAATAAAAATAGATGGAACTAAATTGCAGACATACACACGAGGGGTTCTATTTTTGTGTATGGGATGCATGTTTGGGGAGAAAGAAAGGAAAAAGGAAAGAGAGAGAAAGGGAGAGAGAGAGAGAGAATCAACACTTCATTCCTCGAGAATTGAATTGTTTTCAAATGTGTTCACTGAAAATATTTTTTTATTGTAAGAAACGCTCCAAGGCTGTGCCTGCTGTGGATTTGCGTGTCTTTGGGTTATTATAACCCTCGTCTTCACCGGTGATAGGTTACATTTTCTTGGAATGCTAATGCATGACATAGCCCAGGAAAAATACTCAGAAAGTACTTATAAAGTAAATAAGCTTTAATTAAATATCATTGTCAAGCATTAATCATTATAGCGCTGCTCCCTATGGAAATAAGGGTGGATATCCAATTTGTTTTGATTATGTATGAATTTTAACAGAAGCCTAGTTTGTCTGTTGCTGTGGTCCTCAATGCAGCCCTCCCACGGCTCCGTCCAGGAGACGGTGAGGAGAGAGACTTCTGCTTGGATCAGAGTGAGAATCAGCTGAGTTTTATTGTGTACTTTGCAGTCATAAATGTTTTGGAAAATAGAAATCGTAAGTTCACAGGGCACCTGCATCAGAGGGCTGGAGGCCTCTGCACCAGCCTCCCTTCCCCACCTGCTGGTCCTGGGGTCTGCATTCCAAGCAGTGAGACCTGGGGGAGGTTTTCATCAGAATGTGAAGGAGGTACAACCATGTTGCCAGTTGTCATTGACAGCTGGAATCTTTTGTGGGGGAGACTCTTGCTATCTGAAATTTCTGGGTATAATTTTTTTGTTGGAAATGGGGCCATCAATTCTAAATGTGCTCAGATTCCCCCAGTCAGTGGTGTCTGGAGTCCACCTTTATAAACCAACTGATTCGTTGTCCCCTGTCCCCAGCAAGAATGTTATCCAAGAAACATTCTATGCTTAAAAAAACACCCTTGTATGTATTGATCAGGCAGAGGAGGAATGCAGAGTGCATTCATTAAGCTCCTACTATGTGCATGCTCCCATCTAATGCTCACAGCAAGGTGAAAGCAACTCAAACACTTTCTGTTGCACAGACCACACACAGAACAGGGGAGGATAGGACTTGGGGTGGTGGGCACTGGGTAGAACCCTGACTGTCTTGGCCCTGAACCAATGCTCTTTCCACTTAAGTGTTTGCTTTCCTTTACAATGAAGTTTCATTTTTAAAACAACTGCTGCTAATTCAGTGCTTAGCTAAGGGAAGGATATGATGAAAAACAATTTAAAGTTGATTAAGCAACTGAAACCCGTCAGGCATGAAAGGGTCTCTCTAGCCTCCCTGACGATGGCAGGGCTCTTCTGCCTTTGTCCTCTTGAAGGCCACTTCACGATAGGTCAGTGGAGAGACCTGTGTTAGGTTTTGAAAGAGGTTGTGCGGACACAGAGATGACCAAGGGCAAGATGTGCACCATCACTCCCTGGGGAGGCGGGCACAGCATTCTCTACTCACTCATTCACCAAGGGTTTGCCAGCTGGTGAGAACTCAAGGGAGAGTGGACATTGTCCCTGAGTGTAAAGACAGGATCTGGGCTTTGGGATGGGGGGAGCATGAGTTGTAGAGTCCACCCAGCCCACCAGAAGGACAGGTGGTGAAGGAAGGCCTCCTGGAGGGGACGCCCAGGGAGTGGTCAGCAGGGATAAGACCCAGGAGGATGGGTGGGAGAGAGATGATGTGGAGTGGTTTGGGAAACTGTCCCTAGTTCTAAAAAGGTGTAAGAGAGAAGAGGGGGAGGGACTCTGTGCTCCATCACAGCCTCTGCTGAGGACTGTGGATTTTATTTTGTAATTTCTAGGAACCCATGAGGCAATTTAGGTCCACTGGGGCGTTGTAGGCCTACCATTCTGTAGAGGGTCGGGATGGATGAATTAGAGGGAATCGCTATGGGGTGAGTTTTGTCCCCCCTCAAATTCACAAGCTGGCATTCGAACCCCATTACCTCCAAGTGCGATGGATACAGAATCTTTAAAGAGACAATTAAGTTAAAATGAGGTCATCTGGGTGGGTCTTAATCCAGAATAACTGGAGTCCTTGTAAGAGGAGGAGAGAGTAGGACACAACCAACATGCTAATGAACAGGGGCAACCCCAGGAGGAGCCTCTGAGGAATGCAGCTCGCTGGCCCCTTGATTCTGGACCCCATCCTCTGGATCTGAGAGGTGTTGAAGGTCTGCTGTTCCAGCTGCACCATCTCCACTAGAGCTTGTTTTGGTAACAAGACCAACCAGGGGACATGGGCACCAGCAGGAGTTTACTGGGGCAGTCAGGTGAGGGGAGGGCCGAGGAAACTGGGAAGAGGCAGAGGTATGGGCCGCAGAGTCACAGAACGGCAAGTGGCCAGTGAGTCCCAGTGGGTGAGGAGGGAGGCAGGAGGCCTGGAGGGAAGGGGTAGTGGGAGAACCCCCTTCCTGGAAGGCAGAAGCTTGGGATGACTGATCAGATGACGGGTGGTAGGGGAAGTCGGAGAGTGAGGTCCTGTAGTTCCTAGACCCCCGACTCTTTCTGAGGGTCTTGCCCATGAGTTCCCAGCACCTGCCACTGGGCAGGTGGCCAAGAAGATTTGGAGAGGTGAGTAAATGACCAGTGCCCAGGAACCCTGAGGATGCTCCCTGCTGCAGGTGCGTCCCCTCTTCTCCCCTGTGGTGCTTGGACCTCCTGCTGGAGTGTGGACAGTGAGCTGCAGAAGGGTCCGGGGCCCCTCTCCTGGGACAGAGCCTGCGGTGTCCCCATCATTTGATCCCTGACTCTCTGGCTTGGCAGTGTGATGCCCCCTTCATTATTCCCTTTGGGAATTATTTTCCTCTCTCTCTATTTTTTTTAATATTTCAACAATTAAAAGAAAATCTGTGCAAGGTCTGTGGATATATTTCTCTGATATTTGCAATGGGTCCAATCCTCGTTAATTAACTGCAGAACCGAATTGATTGCCAGAGTTCCGATGTTTTCGTGAGTGCTGTTGGTTTTAGAAACTCGCGTGCTTTCAGGCGCCAGTCAGAGTGGCCTCACACTTGGTTTTTCTATTCTCTTCCGCAAGACATTGGCCATTTCTTCTGGACTCCTGGCACCCTTCAAAAGGCCTACGGCGTTTGTCCTTTGGTTTTCTGATAAATGGATCCCTTTCATTTTTTCCCTTTATGAGAACAGGAGCCATAATATTTTTTATCCTCAGTTCTTTGTGGGGAAGGAATCCTGCAGAAAGCATTTGTTAGTTTAACAGAACTGAATCCACCCGGAGGGGAGCCATGTTTGGGTGCTTGCTCACAAGGACTCCAACGGGCGCCTTTCTTCACTGTGTTTAGTTGACCTGTGTTGGGCCCATGCAGAGCAAAGGGGAATTGAAGTTGAGTGCAGCTTGGTCCTTGCCTTCAACCAGATTCCCATCTAGAAGCCCACGGGATGCAATACTTGGGCTGGGTGCCTTTTTGGTTGGCAATGCTGGTGGGTTCTTTATCTTGTCTTTTATACTCTTCTCTTATGGAGAAGGTTCCCCATACACATCCTCATTCTAGACAAGACCCAAAGAGTGGACTTAGAAAATAAAAGTAGCAGCTACAAACAATGTATCTTTGTTCTGTGCTCTGAGCTCTTCTAAGTGCTTGACATCTGTGTCAATCAGCGGGGGCTGCTATAACAAAATGCCACCAGCCGGGTGGCCTAAACTGTAGTTACGTATCTGTCTCTTCTCACACCCCTGGAGGCAGGCAGAGCAGGATCAAGGTGCTGCTGGAGAATTCAGTTTCTGGTGAAGCCTCGTCTCCTGGCTTGCAGATGGCCACCTTCTTGCTATATCCCCAACTGGCCTTCCTGGGTGTGTGTGTGTGTATGTGTGTGTGTGTGTGTGTGTGTGTAGAGAGAGAGAGAGAGAGACAGACAGACCGACACACACACACACAGACATCTCCAGTGTCTCTTTCTTCCTTTTCTCATAAGAACACCAGTCCGTCCTATCAGATTAGGGTTCCATCATATGACCTCACTTAAACTTTTTATTTTTTTATTGGCATCATGTCCAAATCACGTCAGGGGTTGGCCCTTCTACCCGGGCATTGTGGGGAGACATGATTGAGACAGGAAGTGTGTCTTCCTGTGTCCTCCACAGGACAACCTTTGGAAGTGGGTCCTTCCGCCTTCTTCTTCACTGAGTGGAAGCCCAGGGCCCCCGAGGCGCGAGGAGCTGGAGCTGTGCTCCCGACCCAGGCTTCCTGACTTGGAGGCCTGCATGCAGCCCCCGCTCCTGCTGAGAGCTGCGGGCCCCCTAGTCAATGGGCCATGGCCAAAAGTTAGCAACATCTTTCGTCTATTACTATGTATTTTGTTTAATCAAATGTAATGAGGTTTGTGGAAGCAGTAAACTGAAGTTATTTTCAAGTAGGAACTGTATTTAGCACCGTTAATTGAATCAGTCTAGTTAGTTAGAATAGAACAGTGGTTGTCTGCCCTGTAATAAGGAAATTGAGTTTCTCATAAAACAGCTAATTCTTGTCCTTCTACACTGTAGCACACACCGCGGCTGAGCCTCTGGAGCCATCTTGCAGCCCAGTGACAGCTCTGCCTGGACCACAGGGTGGCTTTGGGTAAGCCATGGCATTCCTGGCGTCCAGGCCTGATGGCATGAAGAGACCCAGGGCCCCTGGGCTGTCAGGTAGGGCCGGACGCACGTTGGGGCTGGATCCTCCCTGAACTGGCTGGTGTCCTCATCGTACATATGGGGAACCCAGTCTGAGCGAGGCTTGGCAACAAGATGAGTGAGAGGGTGACGGGCAGCAGGGGGAAGGCTCTGTGGGGCAGGTTCTGAGTGTGTGGGATCCATCCCTCTTCTCACCACTGCACCCAGGATGACGCTGGGGACTGCAATGGAATAGAAATGGTCACAAACACTCCCCGTCTAGGAGACAGTCCAATTCCTCTCCCCCCGAATCTGGCTGGCCTTAGCCACTAGCTGGGGTGCCACAGAGGTGATGTCCTGCTGCTTCTGCCCAGGGAAGTCTTGCTGTTGGAACCCAGCTTCATCCCCTGGCAGGATGGAGAGATGCTTCGTCCTCACATGGCCATGGGTAGAAGGCCAGAGAGGGTCCAACTGCCTCCATCAGGCCCTTTGCAAGGTCACCTGATCCAATTCCTTAGAGCTCTGCCTCAGGACTTCACCACCTCCCTAAACTCTGCTTTACACTGGGGATTAGTTTGCATGTACATCTGGGGGACACCATCATTCAAGCCACAGTACTGTGCGGGCCTCACCCACCGGCTGCATGGCAAGCATTTCTGAAGCTTTAGATTTGTGCCTGGAAAATGAGCTTCTAGGAGGGGCCACGGACAATGAGCCCTGGGTTCTGGGTACGAGCACTCTCTCCCTGCCACGCCTGTTCATCATGCATCCTTGCAGGGTTCTCTGGAGGTCTGCAGAGCCCATGTTTGGCCTCTCTCATTGGAAGGCCAGGCTCCAGAGGGCTGACTCTGAGCCCCTGTTGGTTTAGAATGCGCCCCAGCCACACCCAGCTCCTGTACTCCCCAGGGAGGTTCCAGGAATGTCTGACAGGTGTGGTTTTGGCGGAGTCTCTCCATCCCTCTGTGCTGTCTAATGCCCATGGTTGGAATGGCCTTTCTGCAGAGGCAGGTGGGAAGGTAACTGAGACCTCGGCAGGCACGGACTGACTGGATCTCTTCTCCTCCTCCTCTTCCCTCAGTCGCTGATGTCCCTGTCCATCTGACACCTGAGCTGGACACCCTCGAGCCTCTCTCCAGCTGCAGATCTCATCCTGTGAATTCTCCCTGTGATGGCCTTCCAGCCCGCCCTCTCCTCTCCCCCTGCCCTGACCCCTCTTGGCCAGAGCTGCTTCCTCTCTGGTTTCCTGCTCTCAGCGCCCACCCCTCCCAGACCTGCTTCCTTGTACTTTGGATGCCCCCACTCTGCTGCTCAATCCCTTGAAAGGCTCAGGCCTCATGTCCTGATCAGAGTGTCAGGGTGCCGTGGGGCTCCCAGAAAACTCACTGAATGGCGTTGAGCGTGGTGGGTGTGAAGGGAGGGGGTGCTTTCGTCCATAAGAGCTACCAGGACAGAGACCCAGGAGCAGCCAGAAGTCCAAGATGGAGGCCGAGGCCAGGGCACAGCGAGCGAGGTCCTCGGGAGCAGCATCTGCAGGGTGCTCTGGGGGCCTTCCTCAGCCTGGCGCCCGGGCTGCCTGCGAGCCTCCCCCGGGTCCAGGCCGAGCTGGCCTTCGCCCTCCTCTCTGAGGCCTCCTCAGCCTTCCTTCCTCTCCAAGCCCAAACTCCCTCCAGGGCCTCCTCTCTCAGAGCCCTCCACAGGGCTTCCCACCTGATGCCTGTGTTAGTGCTCTGTTCCCACACACAGTGACAGATGACCACAGAGCTAGGGACTTAAAATAGTGTGAATTTATTATCTCTGGTTTCACAGATCAGAAGGTGACATGTAGCCAGGAGTCACTGGGCTAAAACCAAGTCACCCACAGTGCTGTGTCCTCTTCCGGAGGCTGCGGGGGAGGGTCGTCTCCAAGACGCTGTGGGCAGATCACAGCTCCTTGTGGCTCTGGGACTGAGGTCCCCATCCCGTCCCCGTGTCAACTCTTTGCTGAGGGATCTCCCAGCTCTGAAAGGCCACCTGTGGTCCCTGGCCGTGGCCTCTTCCTCCCTCTGCAGAGTCAGCAATGGTGGGTAGGTCCACCTCAAGCGTCTCAAGTGTCGACCCCCCCCTCCCGGCCCCCCGGCCTCTTCTTCTCTGGCCACCACCTCCTTTGAAGGGTCTCTGCCTTCCTCTGCCATGTACAGGGATGATGCTAGGCCCATCCATATCGTCCAGAGTAATCTCCCCTTTGAGGTCCATGACCCCATCTCTCGGGTCTCCTTGCCCTGTGATGTGGGGATTAAGACAGGAACATGGCTGGGGGTCCTGCTCCACCCACAGGCTGCTGCCTCTGCTGGATTGCCAGGAGGACTCTGGTCCCTTTCATGGGGCTTTGCAGGAACATGGCTTCCCCTCTGCAGTCATGCCTCCCCACCCAACAGCCACACGCACCCTGGGCTTCTTTGCTGGCAGAGGCGGCTCGTAGCACCCTCCACCCAGCTCCGTGGGCCTTCTAGACACGTCCGTCCTCTATAACGGTGGGTTTGCATGGCAAGTCCTCTTGGCCACAACAGAAGGCCTTTGAGTGCAGCACCCACCACTGGCCGTGTGCTCAGAGGTGCTCATGGATGTGTACTGAGAGCCTGACAGAACGACTGCGCAGACTTCCTTGCTTCCTCGGGTGGCCCCTTGGCTGGGGGTGCTGCGTGGCAGGACTGCGTTGTTCTGAGCCGGCGTTGGTTGGCCTGCTGGGCCCACAAGGGACGCGTGCATGGTTTGCAAGGGCAGCTTGGTGATCAAGGCAGAGGCTGCCAAGCCAACCACCTGTGTCCAGTGCTGGCTGCCCACTTCAGAGGGCTGACTTTGGGCCAGGATGTTACATTCTCAGGGTCCCAGTGTCCACCTGCATGCTGTGAAGACCCAGATAACTTGCAGCCTGGGCCAGGCCACAGTGCAGGATTCCCAAGGTAGCCATGTTCCCCAGGTTGCTAGTGGTACAGAGCACGGCTGCATGTACAGCTTGTTACCAGATTAAACATTCTTTGATTTTTTTTTTTTTTTGTACCAGGGAGTGAACCCAGGGTACTTAACCACTGAGCCACATCCCCAGCCCTTTTTATATTTTATTAGAGACAGGGTCTTGCTGAGTTGCTAAGGGCCTCACTATGTTGCAGAGGTGGGCTCTGAACTCAAGATCCTCCTGCCTCAGCCTCCCAAGCTGCTGTAATCACAGGTGTGCACCTCTACACCTGGCCCCAGATTAAACATTCTGTACCATCCCATCCCTCCTTCTATAAGGTTTTTCTAAAGGTCCCGAGATGGAATGGTACATTAAAATGCCCCCAAGGCCCACTTCTCCCCCTGGAATTGAGTCACAAAGGCTGGAAAAGAGAAGCAGAGGGCTGCTGGTACATGCTCCAGGCAGGACCTACCGAGGCAGGGGTGTGGGGGTGCACGGGGGTCACCCCTCACCACAGGGGGCACCCTCCTTGGCCTGGACCCCTCAGGACTCCAGGGGGAAGACGGGCCCAACCTCCTCATGTGGGCTTCTGACAGGTGCGAACCCCAGTGCTGGGGCGGGAGCCGGAGGTGGAGACCAGGCTTCTGGCAGCCCAACGTGCTGGAATTCATTGGTATTTAAAGACACTTTCTGCCCTTTTTCATTATACAGTCTAACATTTAAAGACTCCAGAATCAGTGTTTATTAGTACAATGCAACTCGGGGAACTTGGAAGTGGTGTTGGAGCAAAAAAACCTTAAGAAGTTCTGTCTGAGGAGGGGAGAGACAGGCTGTTTGTTAATAGGACTTTGTAGTTTTTTTTTTTTTTTTTGTACTGGGATTGAACTCGGAAGTGCTCTACCACGGAGCCACATCTTCAGCCCTTTTTATTTTGAGACAGGGTCTTACTAAGTTGCTTAGGGCCTCACTAAGTAGCTGAGGATAGCTTTGAACTTGGATCCACCTGCCTCAGCCTCCTGAGTCACTGGGATCATGGGCGTGGGCCACTGTGCCCTGCTAGTAGGACATTCTTCACAAGCCATTTAAACCTCTCACAGAGCAACTGCAGGTTGATGGTCAGAGATGCAGTGCTGCCCTGTGGTCCCTGAACCAGGCAGTGTGGCACTCTTGAGGTCACGGGGACGTGGGCTTGTGTGTTGTTTGGGACCTTTGTCTAATGCATTGATTGGTGCACCTGGTGTCACTTTCTATTGTAAGAGGGGCATCTGACCTCGTGCTGACCCTCAGTGCCTGGTCTCCGTCTCAGAAGATAGTAGGGCTTTAAAAGTGCTGAAGCTTGCCCTGGGAAACTGGGAGACTTCTCAACTTGCCTGATTCTAAATGAAACTCCAGGGAAATCCACAGAGCAAGAGAGAAAATAAATTTTTAAAAGAAATTTGCTTCCCTTGTGAGTGCAGCCACGTTACTAAATGTTTTGTGGCACAGAAGAGAGAAAAGAAATGTCTCCACCGGGGGAAGGCTGCTGTCACCTCTGTGTGTGCTTCCTGGTCTCTCTTCCTCCCCTGTGCCCCTGGGGACGCAGCTGCCCTCCTGTGAGTTAGCCGCACGCTGTCCTCCTACAGGAAGGTGTGTGGTTCAGGATGGTGAGCGGTGTCACTGACCTAGAGGCTGTGGCCTAACAGAGGCCCTTCAGAAGTCTGAGGGCCAGCCGTTGATACAGCACCTGGCAACTCACAGTGAGTCTGTCCCTCTGAGCCTCAGTTCAGGCACCTGGCAAAGAGGAGGGGGACCAACTGTGCTTTCCAGAGATGCTGCACGGTCACAGCCCAGACCAGAAACACACCCAGACTGGTCAGGCTCCGTGAGGGCCACTGGGATCCCTTAAGAGACCTTTAAAGAGCTCAGGGAGGGGGAAGCCAAGCAGAACGGGAATCAAGACTCAAGACACAAACGTCAGGGAGCAGGAAAAGAAAGATCCAGGCAACTGCAGAATCCAGTGGTGAACAATGGCCTCCAAACCTTTCACATTCTGTTGATCGTTTCCCCCCTTGTCATTTCCCCTGTCCCACATTTCCCAATTCCGAATCTTAGTACTTTTATTACTAAAATCCTAATTTGAAATTCAGGCATATTGATGCGCACCTTTAATCCCAGCCACCTGGGAGGCTGAGGCAGGAGGATCTCAAGTTCAAGGCCAGCCTCAGCAACTTAGCAAGACCTTGTCTCAAAAAAAAAAAAAAATAAAATAAAATAAAAAAATAAAGGATGGGGATGTAGCTCAGTGGTAAAGCATCTCTTGGTTCCAGTCCTGGCATTGATCTTGCAAAATTCTTAATTTGAGAGGAAGTAAAATAGTGATCTGTTTAGTTAGGAGAAAAAAAAGTGTGGAACTTCTACTTTTAAAGTTATGCTCTTAGGCTTTAAAAATTGTTTCCTTGGAGAAGTGTCTTATTTGGGTCATTTGCTCATTTTTAAATTGGATTTCTTGATTTTGGTTGTTGAGTTTTTGCATTCCTTGTATGTCCTGGATACTAACCCTCCGTCAGATGAACAGGGGGTAAATATTTCTCCTTTCTGCAGGATGGTTCTGTTAAGAGTTTCCTCTGTGGAGCAGAAGCATCTTAGTTTGATGTCATCCCACTGGTCAACTTCTGATGCTCTTCCCTGTGCTTCTGGAGCCATAACCAAAGATCTGTTGCTTTTACCAATGTCCTGAGTTATTTTGTAGTTTCGGGTCTTACCTTCAAGCCTTTGATCCATTTGGAGTTGATTTTTGTACAGTGTGAGAAATAAGGGTCAACTTTTAACCTTCTGCATTCAGATGCTGTCTGTATTGAAATATCACACTCAATCCTATTAATACATGCAATTAATACATGTTGATAAAAAATAAAAAGTGTGATTCCATCACTAGGTAATGGGAGGGCTATTGGCACTTACATGGAGAGACTGGAGAAGGGAAATTTGAAGGCACTTTTACCTGGGATCTGTTCAGAAAGGGTGATCAGCTCTGTCTAGGTATCAATCAATCAACCCATCAGGTTAAATGGTGGTGGG
This sequence comes from Marmota flaviventris, assembly GCF_047511675.1. Classification (NCBI taxonomy): domain Eukaryota; kingdom Metazoa; phylum Chordata; class Mammalia; order Rodentia; family Sciuridae; genus Marmota; species Marmota flaviventris. The sequence goes on along the minus strand of NC_092499.1, from coordinate 8,849,940 downwards.
CTGGGAGAGCACCTTCTCTAAATTGAATTTCAAATGCACAGGCCAATTCTGAATCTTAGTATTTTTATTACTAAAATTTTTACCTGTTTATCTGACTTTGCAAACACCACCTCTGTTGATTAGAACTGGACGGAAAAAAAATGAACCAAAGCAGAGGCCGTGAACTTGAAAGTCAAGAGGGTTCTGTAAGCAGTCAATTTATCGCTCTGTCTGAAGCTCTCTGATGTGCTCATTAATTTCCTCCTAGCAGCTACCCCGACACAGTCTGCTCTCTATGAGGTAGAAAAGGAGACTGAGGTCCTGGGAGATCTGAACTTTGCTAAGGGCCTCAGTTGGCAAGAGGAAGAACTGAGGTTGGAGCCCAGGCTGTCTTCTCCAGAGCAGCTGCTCCATATCCCCAGGGAAGTCAGGAATTACACAGGGTGCCTAGAATTAGCCGTGAATAGGTGTGATGGTCTCATTGCCCATACCAAGAGACTAGTTTATCTGGAGAACTTGGGTGATCCTCCCAAGGTCACATGATTGGTGGGCACCAGAACCAGGCTCCCAACTCAGATCTTCTGATCTTCAAAGCCAAGTTCTTTCCTGGCTAGTCCCCGGTTAATGATCTGCTAAGATCTATCTCCTTAATGAAAATGAGCTCGTAGCTGTCTAATTCCAAAATGTTATGACTGTAATGCTGTCTACCACTTGGCCATTAACTGTGTTGGCACTTATACTTTGGGATATCTTTTCATCTCAGAAGAACTAGTCTAATAATGATAGTTAGGGTCCCATGTCAGCCCACCAGGGTCTGCTTGATCGTCAGGTGCTAAAAAGAGAAATGGGATGGTAAATGCTCTTTACAGCAGGGTTTCTCCAAAGAAACCCACGCCAAATTCCAGATGTGACCACAGTTGTTTACTTTGGAGTTAGAAGCTGAGTGTTTGCTCTGCTTATCCAGCCATCTCACCCCCTGAGGTCCCCTTGGCTTGTGTCCATCTGGTAATAGAAACGTCAGCATGGCAGATGGGCACCTGCAGTAGTCAAGGTCAGCAACAAGGCTTTGAAAATTGGTGGGCATGGGTTACGAGTATGACTCTGTCAGTTACCAGCTGGCTGACCTTGGTCTCTATATATGTGCCTTGTTATATATTCTTCCAGGGCTGGGGATAATAGGGACCGAGTCCTCACTGATCTGTACCTGACATGAGAAACAGGACACGTGGGCAGTGCCCGGCACTGAAACCAAGTCAAAATCTAGCTTAGAGGAGAGGAGGACTAAGCTTTGTCCTTAAGTGTCTGTCCCTTGAGCCCGTGTTTATCTGGGCAAATCATTTTGCCATATGTGTAAAGGGCTTAACGCAGTACCTGTCACAGGGTTGCGTTCAATAAATATCCATTCTATTGTTATTGCCATTATCGGTGCTGTTTAGTGTCCTAATTCAGAGAACATTTTGCGCCTGCCATACAGCAAAAGTACCAAATGGCAATGTAAGAGGAAGCTGCAGAATCCTCTTTCTTTATGAAGTGTCATTAAATGATGCCATTGACAGTATTGGCAGCTTCATTAAGAAGTCTGTTGACGACGGTAATAAGGCTGGCACATTTGGGATTCAGATTGACACTTCTCACGACAGTGGCAGAACTTGGGCTGGCGCGGCAATGCCAGGATGTGGCTCGGGATCTGGGAAGGGCTGGGTGCCCAAGGCAGCGCGGTCTGGGTGGAAAGTCCCCGCGGGGACGGGGCCTGCTGCAGGCCTCCCAGCTAATTCTTTTCTGTCTGGTGACTTGGTGCACGTCATCCCACTTCTCCGGCTCTCAGTTTCCCAAGCTGTAGCTGAAAGAATCTGCTCAGCAAGGCGATAGGCTCAGAGGCCTGAGTCCTGGGGGCTGATATCCCGGGGGGCACGGCTCCGATGCAGAAGAGTCAGGAAGAAGAACTCTAGTGGCAGGTGACAGCATCCAATTTCTGCTTTAGAGAGATGACTCTGGAGATGGGTGTGAAGAATGGATTGGGGAAAGGTGAGAGGAGTGAGCTAGGACAGTCACTGGGGACAGAACAGGGGAGGGAGATGGGTGTCACCTTCACCAAAAGGAATAGGAGCCCTTCCCCATTGGTGGTGTCCACCATCACACGTGGACTAGAAGAAGAAGCCAGGTTTAAAGAAGCAGTCAAGGGCAGTTTGAACCTAGATTGCTGATGAGTTTGGTGTGTGATAACCCAGGCTCCCGGGAAGTGCCCTTCTCTAGCTGGTGAGTAGCCCAGGGCTCTTGTAGGTTGTGAGCCAGACCAGCCTCTGGGTTCTCCTTGGAGACCCTGAACATGGTCTGAATGGCATCTCTTTTCCCTTCTCCTGCTTGTCCGTCTTGCCTGCTCGTCTTCTTGACCTTGGTCTTTCAACTTTGAATGACTGACGACACTGAACGCACGTCTCCCTCAAGGAAAGCGGAGGACTCTGAGCGGAACCAACAGGTGGATGTTCCGCTACCTTGGTGCTCCGTGGCTGGTGGGGGACATGGGTGGCGTCAACTTCAACATACCCATTCCAGCCTGAGCAGGAAGTCCATGATGATCTCACCGGTCAGCAAGTGTCATTTGTCATGACAACGTAAGACGTTCCAATGGGGAGTCGTCTCTAAGAGGGGTGCTAAGCACTGATTCCGGCCCATTCTCCTGCCACCGGGACCTTTGTCACTCAGTCTGAGGTTGCTGCTGGGTCTTTTATCTGATTCAAATGTGCCTGTGCTTAGGGAATTGACTTGCACTCAAAATGTAAATAGGTGTTTCACTTCTCCCTGTTAAAGCCATTACTGTGTCGATCGCTGTCTGGCTGCCGTGAGGGTCTGTCAGTATTTACATCAAGGAGCCTGATTTTCTGAGGCTTAAAATGCCATTAAAATCCATTCGATCTGGTGGTTCGAATGGTCAAATTATCCAAATTTATTTTAGAAATCTAATTGGTTTCCTAGTCATTGGTGAGAATGTACGTATTGCTGTGGGGTCTTGGATTCTGAAGCCTTGCGGGGCTTTCTGAGACGGCAGGAGTGACAAAGTTCAGAAGCCCCACATGTTTATAAGGAGGCTGCTATCATTTGAGGTGGGGATTAAGGCTACATCAGGGTATTTTCATCATCCTCCATGTTTTTAGCTTTTTGTAAAATAGAGAAAAAGAGGGAGATGTGCTCAGGGGCACGGTGTGCTGGGAACCTGGTGGATTTGAAAGTTATCCCATCCAAGCTGAAGAGTAGCCTCACCGGTGGGGAACGCTCATCCCCCACTTGACAATCGAGTAAATGAGATTCTGAAATTTAGTAATAAATGGTAGAACTGTGGGTCAAGATCAAGCTTCAAGCCCAAGACCTTCTCTCTCTGCCATGCCCTCTCCTCAAAAATCTTTGGGATACTCGTGCTCATGGTCGAAGGTCAACCAAGACAAAAAAACCAATCGTTAAAAAAGACACTTCACTAACTCTAGGGGTTTTGATGAAACTAAATATTTCCCCCCACATTGGGCCTATTGTTAGCAAGCCTGTCTCCTTTCCTTCCTCTTTTCTTCTTTCAACAAATATCACTGAGCATGTGCTCTAGTGAGTTCTACAGCCATCACACTAGCATTACTGCATCGATGCCTGCAAGTCCTGATTTCTTGCAGTCACTAATTCCTGTTCCATAGCCGTCACGTGGCTCCGCCTGAAGTCATCTGACTCTTGTTAGTTCTCCAAAGCTGAGTGTTCTGGTTCTGCTGGGGAAGTCCTACTCCCCAGCTCACTCATCAATGCTCACGAGCCCCGTTTTAGTCACCTTGGCGTCACTGTGACCAAAAGACCTGACAAGAACAATTAGAGGAGGAAAACCGTATTTTGGGCTCTTGGTTTCAGAGGTTCAGTCCACGCTCAGCTGACTGCACACCTCTTGGTCCAAGACGAGGCAGAACATCATGGTGGAAGGGTGTGGTGGAGAAACGCTGCTCCACTCATGTCAGACAGAAGGGGGCCAAGGGAGGTCCCTACTCACCAGGGACAAAGTGTGACTCTAAGGCACACCCCAGAGACTTCCTTACTCCAGTTACACCCTTCCTGCCTGCAGTTACCATCCAGTCAATCCATGTTGGGGATTAATCCATGCCACTGATCAGTGTCTCTATCTTCTAGGCCAGGGGCAGGAGGTTTGGTGGCTGAAATAATCATCAGTGATATGAATTGATCTATTGCTCAGGCTAATGTTCTCAAAACCTGATCATTTCACCTCTGAGCACTCTTGCATTGTCTCACACATGAGCTTTTGGGGGGACATCTCATATCCACCCTGTAACAATGTCCTTATTTAAATGATAATAAATGTGATTACCCAACTACCGATGGAGCCAAATCTTGTCTCATCTACTCTGCAAGGCTTTTTCTGAAAATCCATCCCATTAATCTTAGGAAGGTTTTTCTAATCTCTCATTCCTTTTATGATCAATCCTTTCAATGGGTCAATTACATATTCTCTAAATTTTGTTCTGGGGCTGGGGATGTGGCTCAAGTGGTAGCGCGCTCGCCTGGCATGCGTGCGACCAGGGTTCGATCCTCAGCACCACATACAAACAAAGATGTTGTGTCCACTGAAAACTAAAAAAATAAATATTAAAATAAATAAATAAAAATATATATAAATTAAAAAAATATTAAATTTTGTTCTGAAATTTCTTTAGACTGATAGTGTCTTTTGTTCTCTGTTCCTCAGTGATCACCATAGGGATGGCACATGCTCAAGGACTATTTATTGAAATAATGAACAAGTGAATTAATTGGAAAGAAAATAATCCCCCTCCCAATGCCCTTGGGTCAGTCCCAAGACTTCTCCTCCCCAAGGGCCCGCTCCGAGGCCTTTTCCTACAAGACCCCTTCCATAATTCCCCAAGTTAGTCGATTCTGCTCTGCCTTTATCTGTGTTGGTGTCTATCTTAAAATATGATTGAAAGAATGGCAAGTACATTTTTTGGGTAACCCCTCCCAAGGCCTGGCACAGAATGGCGTTCCAGTAGAGAAGAGTGAGGGAAGTTCCCTGGAAGACACTCTTCACGGTGGTTTTCCTAATGAGCTGGCACCTCAGGGAACTTTCAGGTTGAGACAGACTGAGGCAGCATTCAATTTACTATAACAATCATTTTAAATGACAATAATTTCATTAGACCATTGAACGTATAACCCTGGCAGGTAGTAAACTGTACTAATTATTGCATTCAGAGAAGCTGGCTTGAGATGTGCATTCTAATATCCTTTCCCTCCCTCAGAGCTCAGGTGCACGACGGATCAGTGTCTCTGTCTTTTAGGCCAGGGGTAGGTGGTTTGGGGGCTAAAATAACTTGGAAAGATCTCTGAAGCAGCTGGTTATAGTGGCTGGAACCATGGACCCTGAAATTAGATGTATGTATTAGTTACCTATTGCTGCGTAACAAATTACCCCCAAACTTGCAGCTTCAGAAAACACAGCCCTATTACCTGACAGTGCCTATGGGCTGGGAATGTACCTGTGGCTTAGCTGGATGCCTTTAGCTTAGGCTACAATCAAGGTGACACTGGGGCTGTGGCCACTTGAAGGCTCGACTGGGGGAAATTCTTTTCCATGTTCACTGACCCAGCTGTTTGGAACATTCTGTTCTGCTGAGACTGGTGGAGTGAGGGCTTCAGGTTCTCACTGGCTGTTGGCCTTCATTATCCTGGGGTGGGGATGAGAGAGAGAGGGAGAGAGGGAAGGATGATCAAGGCAGAAGCCACAGTTGCTGTGTGATTCTGTTTGTGAGAAGTGAGTCCTTAAGTTCAGCTCACACTGAAGTTGGGTGATTTCCTGGGTGTGCACGCTAGGGGACAGGGTGGGCGGGCATCTGAGAAGCCATGTACCATGACACACGGGGTCAGGTGCTGGTTCTTCCCTTCAACCTCTGTGTATCTTCAGCTTGCTTCAGATTGCCCATCAATCAAAATGTCCACTTTAGAGGGTGGTTGATAGGATGGAAATAATTTTTTGTGACATGTCCATAATAGTATAATATCCTTGGGAACAGGTAGCTGATACCTCTTTGCTGTAATTAAACTTAGTGAATACTAGGGTGGTTTGATTCTCAATCCAGCATCTGAAGGGACCCAAGTCCCCCATGAACCCCATGCTTCCTGTTGGGAACATGCCATACTTTCAAACTCACATGTTTTTAATTGTTTCCTGGTCTGTGTCTCTTCTGTTCTATGGAAAGTGATTTGTGGCACTTGGGTCATTTATGTCATTATTTAAAACAATGGCATCTATCACACACTGAGGGTGTGTATTCTGCATTTTTCTCTTGCTGCCCACTGTCCCCAAACTGTCACCTCTTCCCCAGACAGTTACAACTCAGAGCATCTGATAACTGATGCTCCTATTGGGTGTCCCCCCACCTGGGGCAGATGCTAAGAGGTGGTATTCCCAGTCTGGGACTCAGAATAATCCCTGTGTGAAGGAATGGATGTCTTCACTGACTGGGCCGCCATCATTTGCGGGAGGGGCCGCTGCAGCTCCCTCTTTCCGGGCCCCGAAGCCCCACCCTGGGCCCCTGCTCTGTCTTTGCAGAGCTGTTTTTACATACCGCTGGTTCGACTGAGGACACCTTCCATGAGTCCACTGGTTAAGCTCATTTGTACCACAAACACTTTGGGGGCACTGGCTATAGAGCGGGTGGGATGAGGGGGACAGATGTGGTCCCTGCCCTCGTGGGAAGACAGACTGTGACTGAATCACCACCCACACTCAGCTTCCCACCCTGGCAGATGGAATGCAGGAAAACGGCAGGGTGTTCTGGGAGCACTGGCATAGAAGGACCTGCCCGGGTGGGTGTCAGGGGAGACCCCACTGTAGGGGAGCCAGGGAGGGGCGGAGGGAAGAAAGACCCTTCCAGGCAGAGGGACCGAGGACGGAGCGCTGGGAGGTCCTGAGATGGGGTGGTGGTGACCCTACGACAGTTAGGCTCAGGGTCAGTCCACAGTCCTGCCAGCCCCTCCCATTAAACAGGGCAGCTTACTTTCTACCTCCGACTTTGGGCTTGGCCATGTGACCTTTCTCCTAGTGAGATGCTAGTGGACGTGACGTGAGCAAGGGCTTGGAAGCTCCTGCTCAGAGGAGCTGACCTTCTTGTACTTCTGCTGTCCATGTGAGAGGGTGTCCTAGGTCGGCCACTGGTCCCAAAGGAGGAGAGGCACGTGGATCTGGGTCCTCCCTGAGTGGCGGTGACCTTGGAGTGTCACAGGCCTGCCTGTCCACGGACCTGCAGATGGCACACACTTGTGGTGTATGTGAGATGGGTGGGATGGGCACGGAGCGGGGCTGGAGCTGGGGCTGAGGGGGCCATGGGGACAGTGGCACAGGTGCGGCTGTGGGGGAGCAGGGACTGGGCAATGTGGGCCTTTGGTGGGACTGAGGCGTTCGTCCCCCTCCTAACGCGATGGCAAGGTTTTGGCAGGGGTGACCTGGTCAGAGTGGCGAAGCACACAGGGACAAGGAAGTCTCCTTCTCCTTGGAAATCCTCACTCCCGCACGAGCTGCAGCCTCTGCCTGCGAGTGTCCACCCTGCCTTGCCGGCCCTCCGGTTTCTGCAGCCATATTTTCAGACAGGCCTCAAATGTTTCTCTGTACAAAGTCCCATCGCAGGTGGGGTATCGTTCCCTTGTTAGGGTTCCTGTGCCACTTTGTTCTGGCTTCTATCAGGACCTGTCTCCCAACATAGCCCCAGGTCTCTCTACCCTAGATTGGGACCTCCTTGGGGAGGGAGCATGTATTTTGGTCATTTCTGTGTCCCTGTGAATCCTCTGAATCTGTGGCCCGTTGTACCCCTGTGCACAAGACCTACTTGGTAATTGCAAGGGCTTGCTGAACATTTCTTTAGTTCATGAGCAATCCTACTGGCCCTTCTTCATTATCCCACAGCTCATGCTTGGCTCCCTTGTCAATCAGGGACACTGAGGGTACCCATCTCACTGGGGCGTCATGAGGTCACAAGGGTTTGAGGGCACTGAGTGGGGCCTGGCAGCCAGGAGGCATTCAGACCTGCAGCCGTTACAGACGCCCTTCATGGCTGCAGAAGCACTTTCCACCTCCTGGGCAATATCAAAACTTTCTCTAGGTGAGAAGCTGCCGTGGAACCGCAGTCATGGATCCCTTCAGGACAGCAGCACATGCCTGATGTGCACCACAGATGCTAGATGTTTTGAGAGAGGTAGTTGTAGCAGAGAAGATATATTTTCCTCAAGGAGTTGATTATCAGGGGATAAACACTTGAATTTAGGGAGGGGCCTCCTTCTTTCTAGCTGTGCCTTTTGGTATAATTCAGTGTGACAACAATATTTTTTTCTGAACCGGGATCCCCAATGCGTTCTGAAGCCACATGGAAACTTTGGGATCCAGAATCTAGATCCTAAGTCAGGTCTTGGACTCCCTGGTGGCCCACGACCCTTAGTTCAACACACACATCCTAAGGAGACCTGCCTGGTGTACAGTACGTGGCTCGAGCTGGGTAGCCGCTGTTCACGCCACATTGTCTACGTGTCACCCGACCCTCCCATCTCTGGTGTGGGTGGCCAGGTGTCCTCTCCTCAGAGCCTCTGTGGATAGGCATCTCCTTCTACTCACCCACTCACTCGTTGCAAAAGCGTGACAGGGACTCTGATTAGGGGCAATGTGGCGTGGTTGCAGGGTGACCATGTGACCTTTCTCCTAGTGAGATGGGGCCAGGCTCTCGGAGAGTCCCTACTTTCTTTGACCGTGGGCTCTTTACTTCTTGGCACAAGAGGGAAGAGGCGCCAGCGTTCAGAAGCTGGTGCGAGGCCCCGCCCAGGGCGGGAGCTCCGGGATCACTCTTCAGATCCAAGAGTCAACGTTTAAATGAGGGATAAGTGAACAGACAGTGGTCTGAGTAGGAGCCCTCCCACTGGTGGACAGCAGGAAGTATCTCCTGCAGGAAGCAGAAGCAAGGCCATGGGGGCTATGACAGGTGACAGTGGCTTTTGGCTGGAGGGTGGGACTTGGAAGCACTTTCAGAATTGGGGTGAGTGCCTGGGCAGGGGAGGCCCATGCCCAGGGCTGGCCTGAATAAGGGCACCTAGGCCGTGGTATCCTGGGTTCACCGCACTCACTGCAGGCCAGGTCAGGAAGCAAGCCGGGGCTCCACCAGGGGCATGCAGCCTGCCACACTGAGGGCCTGGCCTTAGTCTTGCAGCCTGAGGGACAGATGGAATTTAAGGTGCTGGGAGGTGTGGCCTTGCAGAAGGGCAGCAGTAGGAAACAGGGAGAGGCCGAGACTTAACCCTTGGGTTCTCTGACTCAGGAAGGCTTTGGGCTCTTCCCTGCCCAGCCTCTCCTTCCCCCATGACCTGCCTCCACTGGGGGTTCGAAACCTTGGAAACTCTTTTTCACACCTGTGGGAGCCACTTCTCGGCTTGAGGCCTAACATGCTTCCTCATTTGCACGTAGCTCATTTGACTCGTGTAAACTGCATTAACAAAAGAGGTGCCGGGCGATAAATTACTAGTGACAGAGGCCAGGCTGGATTGCAATTATTTTTATAAGCCCCTGGTAAGCAATGATGTTCTGTTTTTACAGCACATAATGTCCTGTCCTTATTGAAATGCCAGCCGCGTCTGAGAAGCACATCTGTGCTCACCGGCCACGCAGGTACGGACTCCGTGGGAAAGTGTGGTGGCTGGAGGGGCCCGATCCTGCCCCAGGGCTCTGGGGTCCTGTGGATGGCAGGGTCCATTCCTGTTCCTCCCCCACAGGAGAGCCATGGAGTGGAAAGTGTGGACATAGCATGTGTGACCTGGTGGTGCTGGGGTTGTGGCTCAGTGGTAGAGCACTCGCCTTGCATGGGGAAGGCACTGGGTTCCATTCTCAGCATCACCTAAAAACAAAATAAAGGTGTTGTGTCCATCTATAACTAAAAAAAAAAAATATACATATAAAAAAAGAATGTGTGAGCAGGTGGACTTGGGTTCCTGTCTTCATGTCACCATCTTAGTTATAAAAATTGAGCAAACCTCGTCAACTCTCCTGACACCCCAATTCTTGGCCTGTAAAGTGGGGATAGCCATATGTCAATTTTCCTGGGTTATGCGGAGCAAGGAGACGAGGTCACAGAATATCCACACTAGTGATGCTACAAGCTAATAATTATTGAGCACTTACAAGTGCCTCTTCAACCCTGGAGACCCCTTGAAGCAGACGTTATTATCAATACCATCAATATTTTATAGGCAATGTGACTGAGAGTTAAAAAGTTGGAATTCTTTGCCCAATGCTCTATAGATGAAGCAAGCCTTGAACCCAGGTCTGTCTGAAGTCAGAGGTGAAACTTTGGGTCATTACATGGTCCTGTCTCATGGCAGGTAAGCCATCTTCAGGGGACACTCACTGCCTCGGGGTGGGCAGCGGGCATTCCAGGGCTGACCTGCCAAGCTTGGGGCATGGGAAGCTCCAGTGGAGGTGGAAGCTTCCAGCACATTGGCCCCCGGCCCCCTCCATGATCGCCAGTTCATCTCTGCTCCTGCTAATCTGCTCCCCGGCCCCAGAAGGTACCCTGTGTGGTCATGTTTTTTTGCAACTCTGAATCGTGCCAACCTGAAATTGTGATCTATAATGTATTAGTAGTTGTACTTTATGCACAGATTTCCTACGAGCACAAACCCTGCTTTACATTTCCTCCTCCAGAGAATTAATCTTGAATTGTGCTAGTTTTGAATTACTTGAGGCCTTTGGGAATAGGTCTACATCCCTCACACGAAAATTAATCACCCTGTAAATGACTTAACCCGCCTCGCAGGGCCTCATCGTGGAGACTGAACGGAGAATGCAAATGAAGCGACTCAAGCCAGCCTGGTCCAGGACCGCCAGCTCTCCTCCCCTGGCCCTCCCGGCCTAGGGAGTCTCCCCTACGCTGGCTCCCGGCACTCGGATCTCTGTTCCTGCACCTCGGGGATTTCCAGACTCTCTTAGGGACCCTTCACCGATGCCAGGTCAAGGATCCCCCAAAGCTGAACCCACTCCCTCATGCAGACAGCACGTGCCTGGTGGGTCTCCATTTCTCCAGACGGGGAGGGTCCAGGGCAGAGCAGGTGCCCCACATGCGCGACCATAGAACAAACTTTTCTTTTTGGTTGTTGTTGTTTAGGAAGCTGGAAGCAGTTTTTTTAAAAAGTTTCAGATGTGTCCAGTACCGTCTGGGGCCCATGGCCACTTCAGGGCCCCCGGGTGGACTTCTGGTTTCACCTTCGCCTTCTCTTCCCCCCTGAGACCTCAGACTTGGACGGGATCTTGGTCCTGCAGAACCAGGATCCTCTGGGGGCTCCGTTGTTCTTTCCCAGGTAACCGCGCTGCTGGGGAAAAGGGCCCCGTGCAGGGCTTTCTTGGTATATTTCACAGAAAGCCCCTGCTGGGGAACCCTGTGACGGTGGCTGGTACTGTCCCATGCCTTCTGTCTCCAGGGGAGAAAGCGGTGGCCCAGGGGCGCAGCCTGAATCACTCTGTGAACCAGTGATGGGCTCAGAGGCTAGCATGAGAGTGGAAGCACTTCCCTCTGCTCTCCCTCGTCCCGTAGGACTGTAGCCTTAGGAGCTGTCAAACCAAGATACGTGGCCTGCAGGGCCCCACCCACGGATCTGCAGAATGTCTTTAAAAACCCAGTCTACTTGCCAGGGTCACTGTAACAAAGTCCTAGTCACAGAGTGGCTTAAACAACAAAAATATACTGATGTGCCTCCATGTACCGTGTCCTGTTAGGCCTTTGGTCAAACGGAAAATATCCTAAGTCCAGAATTCACTCGAGGTGTCGAGTAGTCCGCCAATCCTAGCCTAGCTGCACAGCTCACTGAAGTGTTCATTGTGTCCCTATGTGGTGGCGGGGCTGCCTGGGAGCTGCGCTCACTACTGCTGCTCAGCATCCCTAGAGTACTAGACAGTCCATTGTAGCCCAGATAAAGACCAAAATTGAAAATTCCAGGTATGATTCCTATCAAATGCTATCACTTAACACCATCATAAACTTGAAAAACTCCAAGTCAAACTATAAATCAGGTGCCGTCTGCATTTCCTCAGTGCTGGGTGTGGGAGTCCAAGACGGAGGTGTGGGCAGGGTTGGTTTCTCTCCTGTCTTCCTCTACGTGGGTGTCTGTGTCCTGATCCTCTCTCGTAAGGACACCAGCCATGGGCTTAGAGTCCACCTCGATGACCTCAATCTAACAGAATCACCCTTTCAAGCCTTCAGCGCCCCTGAGTCACATTCTGAAGAACAGCCTGACAGGACGCGAACACGTGAATTTGGAGGGGGGCTACGATTCAGCACCTAGCACCCCACCACAGCTCCCCCCAGCTCATCTCTTCCTGCATGTAAAGTACACTCACCCTCCTGACAGCCCCAAAGCCATAACCCGAGCCTGCGAGTCCAACGTCTCACCTACTCATCAAACGTCGCCTACGCCAGACAAGGTGAGACTGGAGGTAGGACTTTCCTGAGATGCAAGTTCTCTCCGTGTTGGTGCTGGTTCAGTCAGCTTTTTTGCTCCTGTGACTAAAGGCTCCCACCAGAACAATTTTAGGAGAGGGAAAGTTAATTCGAGGGCTCATGGTTTCCGAGGTCTTAGTCCATAGGAGGCCGGCTCCATTCCTCGGGGCTCGAGGTGAGGCAAGACGTCATGGCAGAAGAGTGTGGCAAAAGAGGAAAGTGGCTCACCTCAGTAGGAAGCAGAGAGAGAGACCCCAGATACAGATATAGACCCACAGCCACGCCCCAATTCCCAGCTCCTCCGGCCACACCCGCCCTTCAGCTACCACTCAGCTAATCCCTATGGGGGATGCTAATTCACTGATTGGGTTAAGACCCTCACCACCCACTCATTGCTCCTCTGAGCCTCTTTCACTGTCTCACTCGTGACTTTCTGGGGACATCTCATGTCCACACCATAACAGATGCTGTGAAGCCAGACCAGTTATGTGCGCCCAGAACACAACTCACTATGTGCCAGAAACCCCCTTGTTTATCAGTTGCTTATCCACCCTCCGCCAGCGCCCTGGGGGCAAAGCCTGGAGCCTGGTGGTCCCCCCCCATGTGAGGAGGGCAGAGGTGACCACAGAGAGGTCACTGTGGCTGGAGACCCGCTTTCCCCCCACACTCTGGTATTAGTGCAGGGATGTTCGGAGGGGAGACGACAGATTGCTAGAGCTGTGACTCGGCCACCCACCCCAGTTTGGACTGTGGGCAGGTGGGTGGGGCTGGAGGAGCGGGTCACTAGAGGCAAGTCCTGGAAGATGCATCTTCCCTGTGGCCCCTTTCCCTTTCCCTCTCCCCCTCTGCTTCCCGGTTACGGTGTCCTGAGCTGCTTTCCACAGCTGGGCACTTGGGCCATGATGTTCCACCTCACCTGTGACCTACGGCAGCAGACTGGGCCCACCATGGATGGAAATTCTGATACTGTGAGCCCCAAATAAACTCTTCTTCCTCTCAGTTGTTCTTGTTGGGTATTTTGGTCACAGTGATACAAAAATTGACTAAAACAAGTCAAGTTCCTTGTCCAGGAACCCATGACTTAGTGAAGGTGTTGCTGGAATTTGAACCCAGGCATGCTTACCTCAGGGCCCTTGCACATCCTGACACCTTAGCATCCCAGGTGAGGCTTTGGTTCCCCAGTGCTAGACAACCCCTGGCCTGTATGGTGTCCATTCCAGGTATTTACTTACATGTTTGTTCCCCCACCCTTAGAAGGAATTAAGTGAGTGATGATCCTTGCCCTAATCCTCTCTGTGTCCCTGTAGCCAGGACAATGTCTGGCCCGTAGCACACACAGCGAGTATCTGTTGGTGATGTGCAGGTAGGAGAGACCGTGATCTATACCTGCAGAGATGGACCAATTCAAACCCAAGGTCACCTTAGAGAAGCACCACATGGCACTAAACCCTCGGCCTCTGCCCCTCTGCACAGCCTCCGGAAAATGCTTTGCATCCTGCACAGATCTCCTTGGCTTTGCCTCGCAGGAAATGCCTCCACTCAGCCAGTAATTAGGGTCCGTAAGTGGAATCTACTTAAGAAAGAAGGCCAAGCCCCCGAAAGTTGTACTGTGTCACTGACAAGTGTCCAGCGTACTGCAGCCGCGGTGGGATTCACGGACCTACGATAGATGATTTGCCTAAAAAAAAAAAAAAAAAAAAAGTTGGTTCTGCTGGTGGAACCTCTTAATTCCCGTTACACATGTCAGCATATTATGACTGGAAGCTGTCAGCCTCTAATGACGAAAATTTCATTTTTCAGACTTTTCACGCTGTGTTTGAGAACTATAGGTTTGAAATAATTCTGCAGCTAAGTTTTCTACTTGTCTGATAAATTTAGCCATCCCCCCGCCCTTGGTAACTGGTGTGTGTGTGTGTGTGTGTGTGTGTGTGTGTGTGTGTCCAGGTTCACATTGATACAGTGAATAGACTCACCTCATGCTTCATTCAATACACACGGGCGGGGGGAACAAATGTGCTACGTTTCTTCCCGAAGCCACTGTCCGTTTTATGGGACTTAATGTATCTCGACAGCTGACAGAGTCAACGCAAAATTATTTTTTACTTGGCAGCGGGGATCAAAGCATGGATTATTTTAGATAAAGAATGTTAGCATAGATTTTTTTTAAAGTGAAATATGTAGTGTACTCTTCGTATGGATAAACAACCTTGACATTGAATGTAACTTGTTTTATTATTCTTGAAATGGGAATTTGTTGACACGATATTCAATAAATAGAAATATTGCAGTCATGATCGCTTACCCAGATACAGTACCAAACAGGAATTATCGATCCTCCCGTTCCTACGCTGGTGTCTGAGATGCTATGGGCAGAGCAGGGAGACCAACTTCCAATTGAAGTTGTTAATAGATGAGTAGCAAAATTTATGTTATCCATGTCCAACAAATCACTAATAAAAGCTTATGAAAGGCAAGATCATCTGCGCTGAATTACTCATTCTTTCCCCCGTAAAAAGCCTTTAGCTAGAGACTGACCAAAGAATTTTAAATTGCTTATTATCCATAAGTCATTGCTCAAAGTGTCCCTAAATGGGATTAAACCATCGTCACTCAGCTTTCCTACAACGACTGTCCCCTTCTCCTCCCACCTTGACTTAAATTAAGGCTAATGATGTTTCCAAGGGAGAGGGAAGAGGTGGATTTCCCTTGAAGGACTTTCCAAGATCTTGCAGCTGACCCTCATGGGAGAACGGCTAGGCATGGGTGACTGCATCTCCTCGTCAGAGGATTTGCCTGGGAGCAGGGTGGTCCGAGTGGACGTGAGACCTTGTGGCGGCTGTGGGTGGGAGACTGGACACAAAGCCACCCAGGCCACCTTCTGCTGCCCAGGTCTTACTGCCCCGGTGGGGCTGGGCACTCTGTGTGTTGCTTCAGATGCCCGGAGCTGGGCCATGCAGACGTTCTCCTCTCCCCCCACCCTTTCCTTTCCTCTTTTGTCTTTCTTTCTACCTGTAGACATTTAAGGAGCCTCTTCCATGTGCCAACTCAGGTCTGGGCCTGGGACACCTGGATGGATCAGACTTGGTGCTGTTCTTGCAGTCTCGGTCCCCTGGGGCCCGGAGCGGCCCTTGCTCCTGTGTTGGAGACACCTGCACAGCAGGATGGTGCTGGTAGGCCCTGGGCCAGGTGTGAGGAAGGCACAACTTCTGTCTGTATCCTTGGCCACACGGGCCTGGTGGGGATAGAGGCCCTCAGGGATTGAACAGTGTTTATTAACCCCAGGGTGTCCTGGAAGTGAATGACCAGGGCCCACAGGGGGGTGGGGGTGGGGGTGGGGAGAGTGCCCCCTTTACATGAGGCAGCTGGGAAGGGTCCACAGAGGAGAGAAAAGACCAGGCCGTAGTGGAAGGCATGGGTCCACAGGAGGTCCTGGGTGGAGCGGACTATAGCAGAGACAGAAATGGGCGATGGTTGTGTCTGTACCCAACTTGTGCAGACTTTTTTTGTCATTATTATTTAAATAATGCAGTATGACAACGATTTCCATAGCATTTACATTCTATTAGGTGTTACAAGTCATCTAGAGATGATTTGAAGTGTGTTGGAGGGTGTGCAGAGGTTATATGCAAATACTACGCCATTTCAGTGGAAGGGACGGGGGCATCTGCTGCTTTGGGTGTCTGCAGGGGATTCCCGGAGCCACCCCGCAGGCCTGGAGGAACCGCAGCCTTTCCTTTACCCAAGTGGGTGCTTACTGTATGTGTGTGCGGGCATGTGCACACACACGAACGTATAGATCTGTGTCCGTATTCTTCTTTTCAGTAGCAGCACGTGATCAAAGTTTTTCTTGCACCATTAAATATTTTGGCGACAAAAAATCATTTTTTAAAACTGCCTACGATACAGTTATACAGATGTAAACTTAGCCTAATCGTTAGACATTTTCACTCTTGTATTTGTTTAAATTATACATAATACTGCAGTCAACATTGATTTCTGTCAGCCTCTTGGACACTGTGACCAAAAGACCTGACGAGAACAATTTTAGAGGAGGAGAAGTTTAATTGGGGCTCACGGTTTCAGAGGTTCAGTCCACAGACAGCCAGCTCCATTCCTCGGGGCCCGAGGGCAGGCAGCTCATCATGGTGGAAGGGTGTGGGGAGGACGTGGCCATCGGGAAGCAGAAAGAGAGCTCCGCTCAAGTAGGACAAAATATAAGCCCCAAAGGCACCTTCCCAGTGACCCCTTCCTCCAGCCACACCCTACATGCCTCCAGTCACCACCCAGTTAATCCTCTGAAGTGGATTAATATACAGATTAGATTAAGGCTCATGGATCATCTCTGAATGTTCTTGTATTGTTTCAAACACACACACACACACACAAGCTTTGGTGCTTTCAGGGGACACTCCTACCTAAATCGCATTGACATTCCTGCACATGTTTTTATGTGAATATTTGATTATTTCTTGTAGATACCTTTGTAGGGGTGAAAGGGACCTCTCTCTTCTGGAGCACAGGGACCGGAGGGCCTCCCTGTACTAGAGAACAAGTCTACTGTCCTGCCACCCTCTACAAATATCCAGGCAAAAATACCAACTGCCTATTGTTTTAAGTGTTTGATGTGTGTTACTAATAACAATACATGGAATTTATTGATTTGGCCACTAATGTATACTTTTTAAATTATTTATAGATTTTGCCTTTATTTTTCTTTGAAGTGTTGTGTGTGTGTGTGTGTGTGTGTAAGTTGTTGGATATTTTCATGTCTATGTGCTACTGATGTTGTTTCTGACAATTTGCAGCAAACTGATTTTTGTCTTGCATTTAAATTTTATTCACGATAACATTTAATAGAGAAAGTTTTTAAGTTTGGTCTGGTCAGGTGTAGTGAGAAGTTTGGTTAAGCATTCTTGTAGCAATCTGTTTGGGTTGCTATAACAAAATACCAAAGACTGGGTGGTTTATAAGAGCAGAAATTTATTCCACACAGTTCTGGAAACTGGAAACCCTGAAATCAAAGCACTGGGGTCTTCGAAGGTCCTTTTCCTCCTGCCCAGTGTCTTTCCACTCTGGCCTCACATGATGGCAGGATGGATGCTCTCTGGGGTCTCTCAGGAGGATGGTAAGCCTGTTCCTGAAGGCTCTGCCCCTATCACCTAGTCACCTGCAGATGCCCCACCTCCTGGTATCATCATGGAGCAAGTCCAAGTATACATTTTTGCATGAATATTCTGACCATAACAGGTCTGCCATAAATGTTATGTTTAGGGGATCTTTTTTCTATCCCAAAATTTGTTTCAGGATGCAAGCATATTTCTCAGAAGAACTTTTCTTTATTATTATTTTTTAAACTCTGATTTAAGTATCATCTTCCCAGGGTGAGTTGAGGTCCAGCTTTTCTTTGTAAAAAATGTCACTTTTCCACCTTCACCTATTGGGCCATCTGTCTCTTCAAAATTGGATGACAGCTCCTCTCTCACATATATCAAGTTTATATTTACTGACATGCACACATACAAGTTAGCCTCAGGTAAACCATTCTTGTCTGTTAGGTGCAGATACTAGTGTCACGCTTCTTCGGTTATTATAATGGTATCAATAGAGTGGGCTTAAAATAGACCATCTTTCCTTCCCTTTTTCAATTTTTAAGGCGGTTTCACCCAAGTTTTCCAAGGGAATGTTAATCCATTTCTTTTTCTTCACCCCCTCTAAGACAAAAAAGGAAATTTCATGTGAATTGTGTTTAACATAGATATTAATTTGCAAACCATGAGCACCTTATCTTTTCTATCTAAAGTAACTAAGGCTTGGAGATCTTGAGTGAACTAGGGAATAGTGCAGAAGAATTTCTACAAGGGTGTTTTCAGCCAGCTACTGAGACTAAAAGACCCGACCAGAACAATTTTAGAGAAGGAAAAGTTTATTTGGGGGCTCATGATTTTAGAGGTCTCAGTCAACAGACAGCGGGCTCCATTCCTCAGGGCTCCAGGTGAGGCTGGACATCGTGGTGGAAGAGTGTAGTGGAGGCCAGCAGCTCACATGATGGTCAGGAAGCAGAGAGAGACTCACCCACCAGATATGAAATATAGACCTCAAAGGCACGGCCCCAAACATCACCCCTCCAGCCACACCCGACCCACCTCCAGTTTCCACTCAGCTAATCCCCATCAGGGGAAATCCACTGCCTGGGTTAAGGCTCTCATAACCCAATTGTTTGTCCCCAAAACCTTCTTGCACTGTCTCCCACAGGAGCTTTGGTGGGCACCTCACATCCAAACCCTCAAAGGGAATGGGGGTGACAGCTGGTGAGGTGACTAATGAAAACCTGGGGCAGGGCATGCCATCAGAGAACATTAAACAGGTTTTTCTTTGGGTAATAGATTATAAAACTAGTATTTCTGAGGCACAGTAGTGAAGACAGAAATACTTTTTCAATTCTTTTTGGATGTGCTGTTTATTTCCTCCGCACAAGGTGGCTTAGGTTACCCAACTTTATCCAGGTTGCTTATCTTATATCTGGCTAATTTACCGAGTTGTCTGAAAACTGTGTGTATTTTCTTCCAGTTAACTGTGTGAGATATTTGAGACCTATTACTTAATGATTTATAAAATTAGCAATTATGAGTGATTAATGAACATTTTCTCTCCTTTACGAGTTGTAAACTGGCTTTTATTTTTCCCATCTCACAACGTTATCTGGAACGTATAAAACAATGCCAATGGTTGGAGCTGATGCCCTTGCCTACATCCCAATCTGAAGGAGAGTGTATCTGGGGTACAAGCATTTAAGAAACGTAGTCTTTAGAATATTAAGGAAGCCTTCCACGAGCCTTCAAATGCTGAATTTATGAAGTTTATTTTGCTTCTCTAATAATGTTAGCACACATATACTTTTTTTTCTAACTTTGGCATCTTGATATGATGTGATAAATAAAATGAATAGATCACTAATAGTAAGCCTCCTTATATCCCTAGTAAAATACCTAGAATTTTCTTATTGGGCATTGGAATTCATTTGCCATTTGATTTAGGGTATGCCTGCCTTCTCATAAGCAAGTTACATGTGTGGTCTGTTATTTGTTTCTACCATCTATTGTGGTCTTCAATATTGGTGCAAATTGTCTACAACATGAATGGAAGATTCTCATTATTTTGTATGCTTTGGATCAGATATGACATAATAATGATGATCTAATTCTTGAAGCTAGACAGAAATGGCAGAATTACTTGGTCTAGGAGTCTTTGGGAAGATGCTTGTGTTGAAGATTCTTTTCCCATGTTTCTCAAGGGCTATCAATTTACTAAAGTTTCCTAATTCTTGTTTGATTAATTTTTGTTATCTTCAATTTCCCAGAAAATCATATTACATTTTCAAATGACTTTATATAAGGCTATACATCTATATTTTTCTAATTTTTAGGTCTTAGCTGATATTGTATCTAATTTCTCATATCTTGATTCTGCATATTTATTTATTTGTTAATTTGGAGTTAATAATGGCTTATCTATTTTATTGTATATTTCTAAATACCAACTCTTATGTTTATTTATTCATGCTATTATGTTTAGAATTAATTAATATCTCATTTTATTGCATTTATCCCTTAGCTTCTTTTGTACTTAGATTTGTTTTACTCTTCTTGAAATGGTTGATTATATTTAATTACATACTTTGTTCCAATATGACTTTTAAGTTTTGGCATTTTAATTTTTCTTACTATGCTTACAGAGTTACTTTGGACCTGACTCTATATTTATTATTTAGTAGATGTGATCCACGCTTACTACTATATGTCCTAAACCATAATTTCCTACTCTTCAATTATTTATTTTGATTAATTACTCAGTGACTGTGAGTATATTTGCAGATTGTAGGTAATAATGGTAGAATATGTTTTGTATGGCTAAATCTTTTTCTTTACATCATGTGAACACTTGGCTGGGTATAAAATTTTTGAGTTAAGACATTTTCTTTTCAAAAGTCATTAGATTCTATTTCATTTTCTTCTGGGATTTTTTTCCTCCAGTGCTGAGGATTGATCTGGGGCCTTGTGCATGCTAGACAAGTGTGCTACCACTGAGGTGCACGGGCAGTTCTTCATTTTCTTAATGATGTGAAAACCTTTGAAGTCTGAAATTAGTTACTTTTTTGTTTCCCCTTGTAAGTATACCATTGCCTTGCAACCATCTCTGCTAGATTATATAAGAAAAAATTTCCCCAAAGAGTCAAAAACATTTTTTAACTAAATGTTTCTTTAGAGACTAATTGTTTGAAATAATTTGCCCTCTTTTGAGGAACAAACTCAGGTAGTTCCAGCTCTGAATTCATCTGTATTTGTTCAGTTGCTATTCTCTTTCCTAGACGTAGTTATGGCTTCTGAAATGGCAGCTCACCACACAGTAGGTCTTTCACATCTCATCTTCCCTCACAAAATGTGCATCTATTTTTTTTTCTTTTTCTACATCAGGGAACAGCAAAACTTTACTGTAAGGACTAAATGAAAATTTTAACTTTGTGGGCCAGAAAGTCTCTGCTATGCCATTTGAAGCCCAGAAAATTGTCATAGATAATACATAAGCAGTTGAGTAGAATTGTGTTCCAACAAAACTTTATAAAAACAAGTGGCCAACCAAATTTAGTCAATGGTCTACAATTTGCTGACTTCTGCTATAAATTTCTGAAAGCCTTCTTTAGGTTTCCTTCTACATACTAATTTAATTTTCTGCTAAGTAAATTCTGTTCTTTGCTTCCTTAGAGAAGTAAGGTCAGAGGACTGAGTTTGCATATTTTGCAGTGTGAGTTTAAATTGCTGCTCTTTCATTTACTAGCTTTCTTTTTTCTTTTGAGTTGGGCAAGATATTTAACTTCTGAATGTGTCTCAGCCCCCTTATAAAAGAGCATACTTGGGAGTCGTTACAAGAATTGGCTGAGTTAATAGACATAAATTGCATAGAACAATGTCCGGGGCATTGTAAACCCTTAGCAAGTATTAGCTAGTATTGATTCTTTCATAATTTCTTTCAGATTCCTTTTAAGATCTCAGGCTTCATCTGACCCTGCTGTGTTAAAAATGGTTTATTTCTTATCATGCTTCATATTTCTATGTCATATTTTAAAGGGAACATAAAGCAGATGCATTCTAAAATTTCTTCAGTTTCCTGTAATAAATTCTCTTCTTGGGTATGCTTTTCATCTGCATTTTTATAACACTGGTTGACATTTTTTACACTTTCCTTGGGCAAGGTTTGGTTTGTTTTATGTTTAGTGTTCTCTGAATACAGATTGAGTGTCTCCTCACCATTATTCCTACTATTTCCAAAAGAATCCTCATGGATCTTAATTCAGAAGCCACACTGACGTGTGACATGCATTGCCAAACCTCAGGTGTAGCACTGGTGAATGATCCACTGACTTCTACTTGGCCTCTTTCCAATCTTTGGGGATAAAATCTATTTGGGGATGATTTAAGAAATCTGTGACTCTTGCTGTTCTTATTTTCATGCACACAGAATCGAGCTCTTTAAACTCCAGGGCTCCTATGCCCAACCTGGAACTTCCTGCTCCTCTGGTTACACAAGTCTGCATGTGGACCAGTCTCTCATCTTGGTGAGTTTGTGGTGTGTCTCTGCCTTCCAGGTGGCTGCAGAAGAGGAAGGTACCAGTGGGTACCAGTGGGCACCAGTGGGCAGAAATGAGAGTGAAGAGGGTTCTGAATGTGGCAGATGGTTCTCAAAAGTGTTGGGAAGTCACCAGGACTTAGGTTCAATGGGGTAGCCTCGGGGATGCCAAAGAGGGGTCTTCAGATTGCTTCAGTGGGCATGAGCCTGCTTCTTCTCCCTGGCTGCCTGGCTGTTTTCAGAAAGAGCACGTGAGTCTCTGATCCTCCGTCCTTGCTTATCTCCAGTGTGGACAGTGAGCAATTTGTCTCTGAGATGAGTTTGTTTCCAGTGCTATTGTGGTTTGGAGATTTTTGTGTTTATTTATGTATGTTTCAGTAGCACAGAGGACCAGGCTGAATCAAGTGGAACTCCATGACCATAGAGAAATTTCTAGAATGTGATTCATGATAGGACACAAAGTCTAATGGAAAGAGCATGAGGTTTGGAATTGGAGATTTAGGTCAGTATGCTGATTTGGTCATTTAGCCGAGCGGTTTTAGGGAAATCACTCCCCTCTCTGAACTGGATTTTTAAGCATAAAAGTCAGGATAACAGTATGTACTCTAGATAAATTGTAAAGATTTCATATTAATGGGAAAAGGTCCAAGCAGAGATGCCACTGTTAGCATTGCTATCTCTTTTGCCATATGCTAATATCTCTGAATACAGAAAACTTGAGTTCCTTTTTCCTATGTCTAGAAGCTGTGATATAGATCATTGCCGTGTGGATCCTTTACACTAAGAAAAGAACATTTGTTCATCTGCAAGGATCATTTGTTTAGATAAGAATATTAACAAAAATACATCAGAATGTACTCTACAGAATTGCTAATGTTCGATATTTTGACCACAACTATGGCAGTGCTGTATGGTTCAAATAAATTCCAGTAAGTCCTTTTTATTTGTGTATCTCTATAATTGTTTTATGGAAGAAAAAAATGGTAGCATTCTCTTGAAAATCCAGAGCATGTGGTCACGCTGGACCTCAGGTTGCGCATTGCTTACTGTGTAAAGGGTTGCTCTTGAAGTTGACAGCAAGGCTCAGGGTGGAGGCACAATTTCTCTGAAATGAAGTTGCAGATGCAGTTTTGGAAGACCAAGTGGACAGAACACAACCTGTACTTGTAGTTAGACTCCCCTGTCTCTGAGCGAGAAGCCATGCTGACCTTGGAGTCCTCGCAGTTCACTGGGTACCACTACTTTGGCATGCTCCAGGGATCCAGTGAGGTCAAATATTTAATGCTCTCCTTCAGTGACTGCTGTGAGCAGGGGCTCACTCAATGGCAACAATGTTATAAGCACATTTTTCTTTTTGTCTTTGTAGAAAGAGAGCAGGAGTTTCAATGCCTTTAGAAACCATGCACAAAGAGAAAAAATAGGTACCAGGTACCAGAGAACCAGACACGAGTTCCAGACCCCCTGGTGATAAAGTGAGATTATGACCTTTTAATGACTCCACCCCACAAGGGTGGAGTTGGTGTGTGAGGTACTGGCTTTGAGGAGGGTCCCTGTGACCCCTGCCTCGGGGTGTGCAGTCCTGAGGAGCTCCTCTGCCAAAGGTGGCCAAGTCTAGTGAGTCACTTCCACACAACAGAGTGTGGGGGGAGAGCAGTGGATCACTTCTGAGATTAGGCCATCTATTTTGGGACTTCTGGCCTGCACATACCCTGCCTGAGTCGAGCTGTCGTGTTGAGAGCTACCTGCTGGGAAGCCCACCAGACAGGGTGTGGGTATGAACTGGGGTGCTCAGTCCAGCTGCCTGCCAGGAACTGCGTCCTCTCAGCAGGCCTGTGAGGGGGCTTGGAAGCATATTCTTTTCTGGTGAAGACTCAGAGGGCTGCAGCCCTGCTAGACCCTGCTTACTTCCTGCAGGAGACCCTGAAAAGAAGGCCCTGTTAAGTTGTGTCCAGATTCCCGATCTCATAAACATTTGTACCTTTTGGCCACTATGCCTTGGGGTAATTTGTTACAGGGTGACCAATGGCTGATACAAAATGTCCCAAATAAAAAAGATCCTTTTGTGCTGATGTGGGTCTGGAGGACCTGGTATAGAGGTGGCCAGAGTACAGGGTGGCTCTGAGATCTTCTCGTGGGCTGGGACAGCTGGTGGCCAAGCAAGGGGGGTTCACGCGGGGAGGATCATGGTGCCAGGACTTGAGGATCTGGCATGTGAAGTCAATAAGAGGAGGTCAATCCCGACTCCAGAGCTTCATAACACCACTGCCACCACGGTGGACCCATTGCCTCTCCCCGACTGTCACACAGCAGGTCAACCACATTTCTGGAGGAGGGAACAAGACGGGAGAATTAGAAATTGTGCCTCACAGAACACAATTCTCTCCATCAGGCTAATTTCGTGCACCTTCCTGGGACATTCTGGCTTGTCGGTGACCTCTGTCCTCTGAATGTCAGGGGTTACCTGGGCATGATCTGCCTCACTGCAGGCACACCTAAGTTGGTAAGCTGGCCCTGTGGCCATTTTTGTGGACATCCCATGCTAAACTTGCTTCTCAGTGTGGCTTGGTGCGGGGAGCAGGGTGTGAGTCCCACGGGCCTGGAATCTGACCCTGACCCCAGCTGGGGGAAGGGAATGGCAATACAGACCCTAGAGGGTGGTTCTAGAAACTAAACCAGGTGAGGCAGGCGTGAGCCGGGGGTGGGTGATTGTTCCAGGTCACAGAGATGGGGTTGCTGCTCACGTCCTGTGTGAATTTTAGGGTTGTCTCGGGTCCGAGGAGGGGTCGCTCAGTTCCTCTTTAGGCTGCAGATCACTAAGGTTTCAGGTTCCCTCCTTGGAGCTTGCCCACCCTGGGACAGGCTCAGGGGATGTGTCAGGCAGGGGGCTGTGTAGAGAGGGGCTCGCTTGGAGACCTCAACGTGTGACAGAGCCCGAGGCAGTGCCTGGGCCCAGACACCAGAATCTGGGGAGATGACTGCAAGACAGGTTCCCGCTGGGAGCCAGGTGGGGCCAGCCCTCCTCCCAGTGGGTGTTCTGTGCCCAAGGCACAGCTGAGCCACAGAGGAGGGGGCTCCACACATGGTTTCTGTCACTGGCACGGGCCCGGGGAGCCACATCTGCATATCTGGAAACTGTATGGCAGCCTCCCTGGACTCTTCTGGGGGCACATTGCATCTTCAAGAAGGGTACAAAGCAGGAGAAAACGAGAACAGTCTCCCTCCCAAAGGAAAAAGATGTAGTGTTTTATTTGAAAACTGCATGTTCTTTTCCTTAGGAGAAGTGGCAGAGGACGATTCTTCTCTTGGCTTCTGCACTGAGGCCTGTGCCCCTCCTGACCGCAGCTGCCCAGCCCCGTGGTGAGACGGCAGGGAGAGGTGGGCTGCTGCAGGGAAAACATCTGCCGCACCTGCACTTGAGCAGTCATGAGGCAGAGCCACTATGCAAAGGGCAGTTGGTCCCTCTGACTCCTGTGGATGCTCCAGGGAGAATGGCCAGGGCCTCTGGGAAGGATGGAGAGAGGGCAGCAGGCATCCTGTCTCTGCAGTGGAATTTCTGAATAGTCACACCGTGTTTGCTGTGCCACATGGTGACGGAGCAAGCGATTCCTGCTTATCCCGCTTGCAGGGGTGATTGCAGCGTGAACGCCCAGTGTGAGAAGCTGGGCTCCAGCCCTGGAGAACCATCGACGGTCGCTGTGGCATGCTGCTCCCCTCCGCCAGCATCCTAACTAGACAGCTTTGGTTTTAGCATAAAGTCCATATTCCAGACCTTTCTGGATCAGGGAGGCTAACTGCAGAGCTGCCCCTGCAAGCACTAAGCAGCTCTAGAGCAAATTAGGGAGTTTAAAGACTGCAGGGGCATTGGGGCCCTTCCCCTGGGTTCTCCCTAGAGGGGACTCAAAGGTATGGGGGCAAATTGGGAGGAGGGAGTGGTCCAAACGCAGGTCAGTCTTGCCAATCTCCTCTGTCGGGGGTTGAGGGCTGATTCCACAGCACGTGTGGATTTAACTGGGGCAGGGGTCTTCTAAGGATGCTGGGTGCAGGGACCTATTGGGAACTGTGCAGTGATGGGTTCTTGGATGATGAGAACATGCTCGAGAAGCAAAGTCCCACCACTTGGGTCCGGCTTTGTGACAAAAAAAAAAAAAAAAAAAAGCCCAGGAGGGCATCAGCTGTGTGCACTCTGGTGTTTGGAATTTAAGTAAAATCTGTAATTTCCCCCCTGCATTTCCTCAGAGAAATTAGCTATTCTATTCACTGCATAAATTTTCAGGTTTTGCTAGCATGACACTCAGGGTGTTGAATTTTTTATGACAAAAATGCTGTAATAATTGTTGAACAGATGTAAGTGTTGGAGACTCGGCTCTGGCAGACCTCACGAAACCTCGATTAGCAATTTAACCCTGTCGGTGCTTCTGTCCGCCCGCCGGGAGGAGGAGCTACTGCTGGGAATCATTTCCTCGGGATGATCACAAAGGCAGGAGGGGGTGTTGGGGGAGCTACTTTAGCAAGCTCCTCTGCCAGCCAGGAACTCGGGTGCCTCCTAACCTTGAAGTACCACGTCACCAAGTTGGGTGATTAAGAAGCTAATTGTCATGAGGGGGGGCCTTGTCACTGATGCAGTGGTTTCTGAGAAACAGAAAGGGTGGGGGACACAGTGGCTCTTAGGGAGCTGGGAACTGACAGTCTATACCCGCTGCTGGGCTCCACGTGGCACGGCCAGCCAAGCTCCCATTTACACCTCAAAGCTGAGTCACACAGGGCGCTACTCTTTCCGGGCTGTCTACACAGAGGGCAGCCATGGGGGACTTGCCGAGGACTTTGTCCACTTAGTGATGAAAGCGTGCAAATGCTGATGAATCAAGAGGAGGTGGCAGCCCACGAGACAGGCAGCTGGACACAGCTGGACAGCCCGTCAGCACGGAGCTGCCCCACAGGCCTGGTGGCAGTGCGGAGGCTGCCAGGAGGACCGCCCAAGGTGGCTGCCTCCTAGACAGATGTCACCTCCCGGAAGGCGAACTTTCATGGCATTTGGCAGGGCCTGGTGGGGCCTGATAGAGCAGGAAGTGGTACTGTATGTGCCACTTAAGAGAATAACAAGACCAATAAAGCAAAGAGCTGGGAAGGGGAGAAGCTGGGAGGAAGGCTGGCAAGGAGGAGAGAAGGACAGGGAGGTCTGTCGCACTGTTTGGTGAGGGAGGGGTCCAGTTGGTGGCCTTTCTGTCGTGTCGGAGTGCGTGACCGTGCACAGGCATGTGTGTGGGCACATGTCTGCCCTGGTCCTGGGGGAGCTCACCCCTTGAGACCCTGGGCTGCCGCGATGCCGCGATGCTGCGGGTCTGGCAGACAGCTCTGCCTTCCAGAGAGGGAAGATGGCCAAAGGCCATGCAGGTCACTCTGCCTTCCTAGCTATCAGCCTTTGGCTTCCTGCCCATAATGGGTTGCCCCATGGTCTGGGCTCTGATCATGGCATATGCAGAGCCTAAGAGATGGATGGAGATGGAGGCAGGGTGGGGCACCCTCAGCTTCTATTTCGCTATCTTTCCCTCTGTGATGTCATGGATGGGTGGTGACCTTCAGCACAGGAGCCCAGCAGCCTTCAGGTTGTGTGTGTTTCTAAAATCCATAGGCAATCATTGAAGAAAGAATGTCCAAGATGATCACTCTGATGTGCTTTTGAATATCAAAATCTTCCAAAAATGGCCCTGACTTTGCGGTGAGCCACCTTCTCCTTTGCGGTGCCCTAAGAAGGTGGTGGGTGTATGCTGGAAAATCCAGTCCCAGAATGTGTATGGGAAAGATAATTCACTTTTGTCTAGGAAGTAATTTCAGATAGGCTCTTAACCTTAAATGTATAAAACTGGCTATGCAACCAACATTTTGGTTTGACCATAATAAATCCACTTTTTAAAAACTCTCAAGAGAGCATTTGAGGGTATGACAGTTGATGAAACAGAGAATTTCAATACCTCATGTTCAAGGGCCTTGGGATGACAGAGCCTCACACTTTATGCTTTTTTCCACCACACTTATCCTGTGCTGCATTTATAGGCAGGAGATCTCCTGGCTTTATAGCATGGAAAGTTTTGATGTTTCTGCCATCATCTTATTTTAACAAACCTGAAATACTTCCAGAGGAATTGTCTCTCCATCTTGGGTTTGCTGAAAACTCTCATGGTGACATGATGCAATACATCCCTCAGGACAAAGAGAACAGGGTAGGGGAGAGGTGGGGGACATGGTCCAGCCTATTGGGCCATGAGCAGGATGGCCTTGGAGGAGAATCCATCCTGGATCCAAATATAGCCTTCACAGTGGATGTGTGACCCTAGCATCTCCAACGCTCAATTTTGCTATCCATAAAACATCTTGATAATTCTCTTTATTGTGCCCAGGATTAAAACATAGAGAACGCTCACATTGCAGTGGACAATGTGGTGCATGCTTCGTACAGATGTGTGGTCCTGTGTGTCACAAAACAATCAGGAGCTGGTCATGGACCCCACAGGATGGTTTCCATTTAGAATTCATTGCACACTTCATTTAAGCATAATTATCTATCTCAAGTCACAAAGCATATGCAGTGGGATTCTGACATTTGCTTCTAATACCATCTCACTACGAGTCGGGTGTGTAAGGGCACTGTCTCTGTTCTGGACCAACACACATGTTCCAGATGTTTCTCCACATCTCATCTATGACCTGCCTGTCCTCTTCACTGTGAGGCTCTCACTTCACTTTTTTATAGAGTGTACATCAGTTTGTCCTTTGAGAATGATTTTTTTTTTCTTACAGCAACGTCTTTGTTACTAAGGGCAGAATGTCCTTGTGCCAGAGCCTAAATACTTTCCTTCTCAAGTATCCGTGAAGGAGATTGCTTTCTTCTAGTGCTCTCTGTTGTGATTTGTAATTTTTACTCAGAGGTTGCCATTTTTAAATTTAATCTATTCCTATAATCAATCGCTTCATGTTCTCAGTGGACCAAGAGGGGCTGGAACAAATTATTGTCTTCACCATTATCATTGTCATTGTTTCTCTATAACTTCACTCAGTGGCTCAGTCAAATATTGCTACACACGTATTTGACTTGTGGCGTGATGCTGAGGCAGACTCCCTTGACCCTCCCAGGAGCCAGTCCTCCCTTTCGTCTTGCCAGCAGAGGCCCCATGTGCAGTGGTGATGTACACAGCCGAAGGCTTGATTTCCCAGGCTCCTTTGCTGCAGGAGTAACAAGGTTCCAGCCAACCAGATGCATGAAGTCTGCTAGGGGTCTCTGAGAAAGTGCTTGCTTTCCCTTAAAGAGAGGATTGACCTGGGCAGGGCAGTCCTGACCTTTATTTCTACCTTGAATATGGCCATGATTCTGGAATATTCATACTCATCTTGCAGCTGTTAACTAAAGAGTCAATAGTTGAGTGGAACGAGAGAAGGCTTCATGATAAAGCTGCTCTGTTAACCTGGGGATTCCTACTTCAAATCTTCTTATGTGAGAAAGGTAAAGTCCTAATTGAGAAAATAAGTTTAAGTCAGCTTTTTAAAGTTACCTAGAGTTGAAAACATTCTAAGAGAATTCCATGTTAGCACTTCCCATTTTCAGATGAGGAAAACAAAAACTTAGAGAGCCTTCTGTAGTTAGTGTGAGAAAGGATTTTAGAAAGGGTTCAGTCCCTCCGTGATCATGCCTGGCCTCAAAACTTATATGTCTGGCTTTATGGTGGCAAATAAATCATGGCCATAAATATACTTAGATACTTATCCTACTAAGAGGGTCAGTCCTCCCTCTCCACTTCCTGTGTCTTAGAACTTTCTTTTGAAGGCCTGAACCATTTCAGACATCTGCTTTTCTGAGACCACTAAGCTAGGGATGTCACATATTGGCATTCCTGTCAACAATCCCCTCTACCCCAAATAGACAGTATGTCAGATGCATGAGTGGTTCCTTCCTACCAGTCCCTCCACCACATGAACACCATTGAGTGCCCTCTGTCAGCACCACATGGAACAGAAGAATCACCCAGCTGAGCCCTAGCCAAATTTCTGGACGCACAATCCTGATACCTCATTGCCATTTTAAGCCACAAAGCTTTGGGTTGGTTTGTTAAGGAACTATAGTTATTGATGAGTTGTCATAAATAATTATAATTACAAAATTATTCTAGACTCTGTTGGAGTTTTCTCCTTCTTGCTTTAGTTTACCTGAGTTGCTTTTGAATAGCTCTGCAAAATCACAGTCACACACTTGACATCTAATCTCTCCAAACCCAGAGTCTCCATTCCTATACTTCATTCTTCTGCCAAGAATTCATAGTCTCTGGCTCTTCAATTGCAAGAATAACTTCCACACTTTTGATTTTAACAATAGATAGTCTGAGCCAGTGAACGTCACCTTCCTGCTACAAATACATGGAGATACTAGAGAAATATAGAATTTAAAAGTATGCATCTGGGATTAAAAAGAAGCTAGGTGTTAAAATGAATATTCAGTTTGCCGATACCACAGTGTCCTTCAGTCCCGGAAGGACTGTCAACCTGGGGCTTCCTACTTCAAATCTTCTTATGTGAGAAAGATAAAGTTCTATTTGCTAAAATAAGTTTAAATCATATACGCTAGGATCTGGTGATTTCTTGCCCACATTGGGAATGTAAATAAGCTTTGAATCTACATGTGGTAGGAATTAGAACTATAGCATAAAATATGCACCTTTTAAAGACCTGACATTTAGGGGATAGAGCCGGAAAACGCTCTGTTTACCTTGGTCTCTGAGTAGAAAAAGAAAAAAAAAAGTCTTTCACGATAAATCAAAGCTATAACCATATATATGGTACAATATATGGGAGAATTCAAGTTCACCTTGTATTTGTGACGTGGGAATCCCCATGTCAAAACAACTAGGCATGGTTCTGGGATCCCTGGAGATGGAAATGCCAAATGGTAATTCAGAAACATCCTCAAACTTGGGCCATGAGACTCTTTGATTTAAAAATCAAACTGAAACTAAATCAAATCTCTGTGTAAGATAAAATCAATACAAATTATGAAGTTCACCAGGAAAGAAGACGGGGGAAAGCAAAGCCAGCAGACACACCAAGCTCGTGAGTGGCTACCACAAGAAGTAGATATGATGGAAGGGTCTGAGAGGAGCGGCACATCAGTGTGTTTGTATGTTTAAGGGACTCAGTGGAGGGGTGTAAGGAATAGGACACAAACAAAAGATCCAAGCTAACAATAAACTCCGGTGCATGTGAACATAAAGGCCCATGGGTACTGTCAGTGTTTTTGACCTTACGTTCAAACCTTACTGTTATTGTTCCAGGCTGGAATTTCAATCCTATGATCCTGCAAGGAGCAGGCCATTGGGTAAAGGGAAAAAATGCTTCCTTCTAAGGAGAAAAGAGGCTCTCCATGCCTTTAAACTGAACAACACACTCGGTCAAATTTATGATCCAAGAAAAGGAAACTTTCAACTCCCATTAGTTCTGGCCATTGGTGAGCTGTGAGGGGGGCGCCCTGAGCTGGACCTTGTGTAGGGCAACTGGCTCTGGGCTTCAGGGCACCTGCAGCCCTTGGTCACTGAGCATCTCCTGCCCTGTACCTCACCTGCTGCCCTCTAAAATGTCTTAGATATGGGAACAAGAGTCTGACCCAAGAGAGGGAGAACGTATTAAGAGAACCTGGCTGTCTGGGACGTCCAGGCCAGAAAACTTGGTTCATGACCCAAGTGCCCATGGAGCTCAAACATTAGAAAAGCAAACCCAAGACAAAGCCCCACGTCCCCAGTCCCAGGTCATTCATGGTTGTCCCAGTCCTTCCCACCAGGGACCACCTGACGCACCTTGAGCAGCCCTTGTTCATTTGTTAGGCATTGTGGTGGCAGGGTTTTGTTGTCTCTCCTGAAGGAAACAATGGCAATGTGTACTTAGCTGCAGAATAGAAGAAATCATGACATCGCGTCACAGTGATTCCATATTCAATGGCCCAAGGCCATTTTCAGTAACTTCAATCCATTCCAGGAAGATTGATCTTCTCCACTGCCACCCTGTGCCCCAAGCCCAGAGTCAGAGTCAAAGAGTGACCAAGGAGAGCCTTCAGGAGGGAAGGGTCTGCTTCTCAGGGTTCAGCTTTCTGCTCTGCCACCCATTAGCTTTAGTGGAACCAAGGCCCGGGCCACTGTGAGGCCCAGGAGATGAGAATCCCTGAGGGAAGAACTGGCTTGGGTGCTTGATCAAAGAAAATGTTTGGGACATATTTTATACTTAAAAATTATTTGTCACTCATCTGAAAGCCAATTTTAACTGGGCCTGCCTGAAGTATAATTTCTGAATCTGGCATTAGTGTTTTCACAGACCCCCTTGGGATTCAGGGTGCAGCTGGTGATTTTCAAACTTCAGTGTTTACGAACCACCTGGATGGAGTATTGGAGGCACTGTTCCCTGGCCCCACCTCCAGGGATTCTCATCCTGTACATCTGGGATATGGCCTAGCTCCCGGCAGATGCTCAGGGT
Source organism: Marmota flaviventris (assembly GCF_047511675.1). Classification (NCBI taxonomy): domain Eukaryota; kingdom Metazoa; phylum Chordata; class Mammalia; order Rodentia; family Sciuridae; genus Marmota; species Marmota flaviventris. Next base: position 8,817,334 of record NC_092499.1, on the reverse strand, counting down.
CCCAGGACTCTGACCACCCTTCAGTAGCAACATGGTGTCCTTGCAGGCCTCAGAGTGGACACCTTACGTAGAGATGGCATGGATTTTTGTGCACAGTCGTTGGCGTTGGCTATAACACAAAAGAGTTTCTCTTGTTCTTCTCTCAGATCTCTTACTTGAGGAGCTGGATCCCCAGGGTTCAACTTATCTGATCTGAAATATATTTAACCACAAGATATAGTTGAAGATCCCCTCCCTTCATGACTGATTGTGTATAGGACCCATCACTTGCCTTGCCTGCAACAGGCTTTCTGGGAGGCGGAATGGAAACCCAGACATTGCCCCCACCTAATGGAATTTGCCGGGTCTAGGACAAGAAAATTACATTTGGAAGAAAAAAACAAAAACCAACGCAATCTATATCTTTGTTTCATGTTGAGAGTCATTTCCTAAAAAGGTTTAAAGAGATTCAGAGAAGAGTGGGACAGGAGGCCAGGACCAGTGGGAAGAGGGTTGGAGACAGCAAGAAAGAAGACAATTATTCCAGCTCCTTCTATGACCCTGTTGTGGTTCCCTGGGGCTTTACCTTATTCAGCAAGTTGACAAATGTGTGATCTTGGAAAAGTTTCCTGAATTCCTTGAATTCTCCATCCTCCTTCCTAAGATAGTGTCACAGACAGACTTTATGAGTGGGAGGAGGATTCAGGAGGTAAGTTCTTTTTGGGGGTGGGTACCAGGAATTGAACTCAGGGGCACTTGAACACTGAGCCCCATCCCCAGCCCTATTTTGGATTTTATTTAGAGACTCACTGAGTTGCTTAGCCCCTTGTTTTTGCTGAGGCTGGCTTTGAACTCGTGATCCTCCTGCCTCAGCCTCCCGAGTCACTGGGATTACAGTATGCACCACCGCACCTGTCCAGGAAATAGTTTTTTTTTTTTTTTCTTTCTTCCTTTATTTTCTTTTTTGGTGCTGAAGAGGGAGCACAGGTCCTTGCACATGCTGGGCAGGTGCCCTCCACTGAGCTACATTCCCAATCCCAAGAAGAGAGTTTTAAGGAGGTGGTTACAGTTCACGGTGCTTGGAAGTTCCCAAATTCCAGAAGAGCTGGGTTGGCGATATCCATGAGCATGGGCCATAACCAGGCCCCTTTAACACCAGCAAACTGCCACAGTGTGAGAATACAGTTAGGGGTGAGCCTCATCTTTTTAGTTTTCTGAGAGAAAATTGTTGGCATTTTTGTGACATTTTCCACAAAATGGTGCACACAAGAAATTAAAAAAAAAAAATCTAATATGATGTCTCCCAGGCTAAGCATCAGATATCGGCAAACTGACGTGGTCTACCGGTTTACCACTGCTGTCGTGAACTTGAAATAAAAATGAACTTGAAATAAAAATAAAACCCAAAGCTGCTTGTTCTTGCTGTTATCACTGCACCCTCCTGCTGCACCACACTGTCGGTGCTGCAGCTCCCTGACCACGTGGAAGCCCAGCGAGGAGCCTGGGTGGACGATGCTGGGGCACATCTCAGGGGTGCCGGGAGCGGAAGGTTCCCCTGCTCTTGCTGTGGTCTGGACTTCCACTTTCAGCTTCTGCCACAGCCTTAATCCTTTTGATCACTCAGTTCAGTCTCTGGAGATGGAGCCGTGCCTCTTCCAGTCTAGTTTGGCCACCATGTGTCTCTGTTCCACTGATGGACGTCTCCACTATGACCTTTATAGCAAGACCTTCGAGATTGAAAGCAGTTCTAATTTTTAATCTTGTCTGGAGGCTGGATCTCAACAGACACCTTCAACACTTCTGTGTATATGGGATCCATCCCATTTCTATGTAGATGGTGCCACCCTTATTTTACAGGGGGAACACATCGAGGCCTTCTTAGGTTAAATATCTAGGCCAGAAGGGACCCTTGGTCGGTGAGTGGAGACTCAGGGCTCTGATGACTCTCCTAGATCCCCCTAAATCTGACTTTGTGCTGTTTTCCCCATAGGGCCCGACGGTCTTGGCAGAGTTCCTTGGGCTGGATCTTACAGGAAGACAGAGGATGGGGTCACTAACCAGGTGAGGCAGTTCCATGAGGGGAGCTGGAGGGGTGCCCAGTTGATGGGCCAGGCTGGCTTCAACAGAATCCCAAGGACTGAGTGTAGGGCAGCCTCTCCCAGCCCTGAGTCCACACCTGCCATTCATTTGTCTCCAGTGGGCCTGGGTAGAAGGAGGAAAAATAAGGATTCTTATGCTCTGTAGCAGAGAAGGCTGTGCCCTCCCTCGGCCACAGGTGACCCTGGGCAAACATCTGGTGGCTCTGCCGTGGAGCAGCCCACCCCCTCTAAACTGGTTATTCCACCCGGCAGAAACAGTCCTTCAAAAGATTCTGCACGGGCATCTGATGCTCAGAAGAGATTTGCTGATGTAACAATTATTTGCACTATTTATATTCAAATGTTCTTTTAAAAAAACCGCAGCCTCCAAATTTACCGATAGTAACTGAGTGCAAATCAGGAAACTTATCTTCTTTTTATAGGCTAAAATCAAATTACACTTTACATTTTTCTCACTTGCAGAATATTAGATTGTGGTGTCTAAATGACTTGTGTTTATGAAAAAAGGTGAATTTTAAGAACAAATTTTAAAACTGTATAAGCAGTTTAATGGGTGTTTTTAGAAACTGAAAATGATTTGCCATTACATACTTATATTAAACTGGAACTCACATCATCACGTTGGTTAGAGCTGAATCCTGAACGTCTTCATGGCCCAGGTTTGTGTTTAACCACCCTGAGGCCACAGGACTCTTGAATAAAGTCTTTTTTTTTTTTTAAGTTGTTTGATGTTCCTGTTTTTCACTTGTTTTCTGACCTGTAGTCTGAGATCTGATTGAGTTCTCAGTATTCTTCAATTCACAGATTCTGTCCCCATTTAGGAACATGTTTGTAGTTGTCACATGGTTTTCAGTGTTCTTAATGAGCTGTTAACAAGCTGTCAATTACCTATGCAAATTAGGGGGGCCGCTGTTGAGGGGTGCTGTAGGTGCAGTGGGAGAGGGCTACCTTGGAATGTGACGAAATCAATCATTCTGGCTTTAGTGGCTGTCTTTGCCCATGTGTCTCCTGTCATGTCTGGGCCTTTTTTCATTATAATATCTACCACATAAGAAAAGCCCTCTGGGGAATCCGAAGGTGCTTAGAGAGGCGCCTTCCTAAGTCCTCCATAACCTTCATCTTGGTGCACATAGTGTCTTAATGGAGGCACACAGAGCCAGGGCAAAGAGCAGGGAAACTGCTGTTCCCGTGGCTGTTGGAAGGGGCCTCTACCCACCTGTTAGCTCCAGCTGTGGGGGGCTATTTGGGGTCTGTTACCCTCGTCTCCTCTGTAGCAAGGAGGTTTACACCTTGGAGTCTACTTGATAAACATGGAAAGTCCAGGTGGATGGTCAGTAAACCCGACACGCCAGAGGCTTGGAGTGACTTGGGCAAACAGTGTTCCAGGCACTGAGGATTCTGGAATGACCTTCATCAAACTGATGTCCAGGAAGAAGCAAGCACCGAGAAATGGAGCAGCGACATTGGAGGAGAGTGGGATGTGCAGAAGGAGGAAGAGCCAGAGGGCCTGGAGGAGAGAGGTAGTTGTTCTCTAAATAGAAGGGTCAGGCAAGGCCTCATAGAAGAGGATGCCTTTCACAAGGACTCGAAGGAACTAAAGTTGTTGGCCAAGGAGAGGCTGAGGGTGACCCCAGGTGTGGAGAAGGAGCCTGGGACGGGAGCAGCTTCCAGAACAATAGGAGGCCAGCATGAGGGCATCTGAGAGGGCTGTGGAGAGAGGTCTAGTGAGGTCAGAGTAGAAGGAGGTGAGCAGCTCACAAGGGCTCTTCTGGATAAGACCTGAATGAACTGGGAAGCCACTGCTGTTGGTTATTCTTATGCTTTGGATGTGAGGGGTTCCCCAAAAGCTCACAAGTAAGACAACGCAAGAAGGTTCAGAGGAGAAATGATTGGGTGGTGAGAGTCTTAACCCAATCAGTGAATTAATCCCTTGATGGGGATTTACTGAGTGGTAGCTGAAGTGGTGGGTGTGGCTGGAGGAGGAGGGCATGGGGATGTGGCTTTGGGGTATATATTTGTATCTGGCAAGTGGAGACCTCTCTCTGCTTCCTGATCACCATGTGAGCTGCTTCCCTCTACCACACCCTTCCGCCATGCTGTTCAGCCCCACCTCTAGTCCCACGGAATGGAGCCAGTCTTCTCTGGATTAAGACTTCTGAAACTGTAGCCTCAAATAAACTTTTCTTCCTATACAGTTGTTCTGGTTGGATCCTTTCAGTCACAGAAGTGAAAAAATTTGCCTAAAACAGTTATTATGGTAGTTTTCAATATTTTTTTCTTCAAGAAGTAATTTCTAGACCTACAGAGGAGTTACAAGGAGAGCATGGGACCCTGATACCCTTCCTTCACCTTCCTCTAGGACTCATGTCAACTTGGTACACTGATAAAAATCAAGAAACCCACCTTTGACTAAGATGTTGGTTTTATTGAGGTTTTCCCACTCATTTTTTAATAGCCTTTTCAGATTATCTTTGATGTTTTTTTCCATGACAGTAACTACACCAAAACTTTCTAAGTGGTGAGTTGTCTTAAAGGTTAGTTGTAATATAAAATGTGAAAATAAACTGTGTCAATGAGCTTTTAATACTTCCTTGTTAAAATCCATCCTTGATCTTGAACTTGAATGGAAGTGATCATGGGCTAGTGTGATTTGTATACACTGGTCTTTTGGAAAATACTGGTTTACTGAGTTACACTGATCTTCAAAATATTGGTGCAGCTAGCTACACAAATATTTTTAAAACCACATTAATAATATACTAGCAATTTCAAACTGTTGTGAATATTTGTGATCCTTCAAGCTCACAGTGGTAGATTTTCAAATATTTTAATTTCAAACTTGCTGTTATTAGTTGTTTTCTTTCAAATGGCAGGACTATTTTAATTCATTTCTGAGAAAAATGTCTTTTGAGTCTTCAAATCTGAGGAGCTACACTCTTTCTGTCAGTTGTCTACTTGAGGAAAAATGTCATTGCATGAAAAAATGGGCTAGTTTAGCTGGCTACTCAACATCAATCACTTAAATGTGTTCTTCAAGACAACCACTGCACTTTGGAGGGCAACAGAATCATTCTGTGGGTTTCTTTCATCTTGTTACACATAATATCAAAAAGGAATGCAGATGGGGGTCAGGATATAACAAAATTAATAATTACTGCAGCTTCATGAAGGACATTCTGAAGTGCAACTGGCATTGTTTATTTTAACTTCAAGTGTGTGGTCTTGAAGAACATGGTGCTAAGGGAAGCTCATGCTTCTGCTATAGTCTATGCAGAAGCACAGGCACCTTTGTGCACCATGACTTTTAAAATAATTATCATTGACATGTAATAATTGTACATGTTTCTGGACAACTGAACATTAACAATGATGAAATCAGGGTTAGCAGCATGCCTATCACCTTGAACATTTATCATTTCTTTGTGGTAATAACATTCAAGATCATTTATAGCTCCCTTAAAACATGCAATACATGGTCATTAGCTCTCATCACCTGTCTGTGCAGTCACATGTGGGAACTGATCCTTCCTCTTTGACCATCCACCATCCTTACCCTACCCTATTCTACTTCTATGCAATCAAGCTTTAAAATTTCTTCCCATGACTGAAATCATGTCATATTTATTTTTCTGTGTCTGGCTTATTGCACTTAACATAATGTCCTCTGGGTTTATCCACATTGTTGCAAATGTCAGGATTCCATCATTTTTATAGACAAGTAGCATTTCATTGTGTATATTCACCACGTTTTCATGAGTCCCACCATAATTTCTGCACCATCAGTATAAATTCTGGTAGAGAGAAGGAGGCAACCAGTGTCTTAACATTGCCACAGGAATATCTTGATCATAGACTGTTCTTGGGGACCTGACGCTTTTAAGCAAATCTGGATGTTTTGGTTGGTTGGTTGATTGGTTGGTTTGCTTGCTAAGTTCACAAAACCTTTTCAGAGAATTTCTCTAGTTCTGTATGTGTAGAAAGCTGTACAATTTCTCTCCTTCCCACACCCATGAGGCTGTGTGATACGTGAAGGAAAAGATCATAACATGGCTAAAAAGCATCACCAGTGGCAAGGTTGTGACTCAGCAGGATCACTTTTCCAGTCCTTCAGAGTGGTACCTGGTCAGGCAGAAGTGCATTGGGAGTGGAAGAAGCCGTTTCATCCCTCACTGTGACCAGGGATCAAATGAGGCTGGAGTGCTGTCTACAAGAAAATTCTGGAAAATGGAGCTGTATTGAAAAGAGTAGAGCAGGAGTCCATGAGATGTCATGGGGAAGAGATGGAACAATAGTAACAGAAAGATTAAAGTGGAGTGAGACAGAGACAGAGGAGACAGGGAGACAGTGATTGATACACACACACACACACACACACACACACATATATATCATATATATATATATATATATATATATATATATATATATATATATATATATATATATATGATTGACTTCCAATAAAACCCCTTTTCCTTGTGTTAATTTAGCTCCATTTCCTAACAACTAAAACATGACAAAGGCTCCAGGGGAAATTCAGGAAGTGAAGAGGGAATTAACAACTTGAAGTCTTTAATTATGAGAATGCACTCGGACTCTTAAAGACCTCCACCAAAATTCATTGAAATGAAAGACGTGAGAACTCCAGTAGGATGCAGGAAGAATTTGTCTATCTTTATTTTCATCTGCCTTAAGAAGACATTGTGGATTAGAAAATAGGTAGTAGAATTACAGCTTAGGTTTCTGACCTGGGGCCACCAGCCCCTCAAGGGCTGTGACACCTACTCAGGAGACAGGGACTCTGGGGACCACAACGCTGCTTTGGCAAGAGCCCCCTTAGGGGAACTGTCTGCAGCAGCTCTCACCAGATTGCCTGTTAATCTCCCCAGTGGCATCTCCATGGTCAGATTACAAATTCTGGCTTTATTTTCTGTTTGTACATAAGATGATCTTTTTTTTTTTTTCCCCATCTGCAAACTCTAGGGGGTAAATTTTGAACACGATGCGCGGAGGCTTAGCCATGGGACTCTCATTACTGTTAATGGGGACGACAGCACTCGGTTTCAGAGCCTGAGAGCATTTACCCCTTGGATGGTGGTGTTTTGTGGTTGGATTTTTAATTGTATTTACAAATAGAGCTGACTTACAAATGCCAGCAGCTCCCAGGAAGACCGCATTTTAGAAAATGGGAGAGGAGTTGGACTGTACTAACGCAGTTTGGAGTTGGAAGGGGGGTGTGGTTCTCTGCACCTTTTATTATGATTATAATTGTGCAAAATATACAGAACATAAAGGCACCTGTTTTTAACTGCTCAGTTCAGTGGCCTGAAGCATATTCACGCAGTCCTTCAGCCATCAACCCACTGACTCCAGAACCTTCTCCTCTTCCCCAGTGGAAACTCTGCCCCTTTAGACAATTGCTGCCTCCTCCGTCCTCCCAGCCCCAGCAGCCTCCACTGGACTTCCTGTCGGTCGAGTCTGACTGCTCTGCCCACCCTGGTGAAGTGGATGCTGCCTACTTGTCCTCGGCCAGGTGACTCACTGAGCATCATGTCCTCAAGTTTCCTCCGTGTGGTGGAATGTGTCAGGATTTCTCTTCTTTCTAAGGTTGAAAATTGCTCTGATGTGTATGTAAACCACACTGGATGGACACGTTCCTCTGTGGACAGAGCCTGGGGGTGCTTCCTCCTCTCCTGTTTGGTTGGGGACCCCGCAGGGGGGATGGCAGGATCACATGGTAATCTGGTTTTACCTGCTGAGGCTCCAGTGAACAGCATAGAGACTTCGCTGCTTTACATTCTCGCCAGCAAACGCCGGTGTTCTGACTTCTCATCTGTGCCAACACTGGCATATTCTATTTTTTTTGTGGGGTTCTTTGTTATTAATATTTCTAAAATAATGGTCATCCTAAGGAGGGTGAAGGTTCTCTGCATCCTGATACACAGTAGTCAGATTACATGTCTCATTCATTTAGTTTTTCTTTTAGTCTCTTTTTCTCAAAGTTTAAAATTCAGAAAATCCTCCTTGAACCCCCAAACGGATCAGGTGTCCCCCCCTGAAGCCCCTCAAGGGCTCCTCCCCTCATTTCTACTCTGTACATGTATGACATCATTTCTAATTGTGGGTCAGCGGCTTCTGGGTGTGTCTCCCTGGCTGACCTCTGTGAGCCGTTAATGCATGTGTCCTGGGGACCTACCAAGGCTCTGACACCTAGTAGGTACTCAATAAATATTTATTGAATGAGGGTGTTCAAGCCAATTCTGTTCTGCACGACAAAAGAATCTTTAAATGTGGAGAACAGAAAGGCTTATTACCAGGATGGCTATATCAAGATTCAGATGGCGCAGTTACAAAATAACACGACTGTAAACACGAAGATGGGAAAAAGTAAATTGACTAAATTATTAGTGTCATTTGGATTTCAGAAAGTGCCGCTTCTTTACACATAAGCAGTTACAAATGCAGCCTATAAAAGTTAATATTCATAACGTGATTATCTTTCAATGAAAGTATTAGGGGAACACGATAATAATAATGGGAATGTGCAGGGGCAGGCTTCCATGGTAACCCCGCACAGCAATTTCAGTGCCCAAGCAAAGAGCTGTGGTTCTTGAAGACAGGAGGGTGGCAGATGACCCTCCTCAAGTGCACGGACGATCACGATTACTTGGCATCTCTTGATTACTGATTATTTAGAAGGCACTTTGGAAATTGCAGATGGCTTGCTTGCCCTGGGGAATTACAATCTAAACATGATAAACAAGGTGGAAGTCTTGTAAGAGAGATGAGACATACAATACTAGGAGGTCTGAGGTTTTTTTTTTTTCCTCTCCCTCTTTTTTTCCTTCTCTAGCTTCTTCGTTTATTCTCTGGCCATTGGCAATTTTTTTAAAGAAGGAATAGCCCAGCCTGCTTGTGTATGGTGGGAGACGTGGTAAACATATAGGTGTAGGGAGTTGCTTAGATGGCAATGGGAATGTGGGAGAGGAGCCGTGTTTCAACCTTTCAGCCCAGGGAGGAGACCTGATCACTTAGCTCGACCTCTTCTGTTTTGCAGATGATGTGAGAGGGGACCCACCTTGGCGGGTGCTGGAATCATACTGCTCCGTAGCAGCAGAATTGGGTGCCCGGCTCTGGCCTTCTGCGGGCTGTGGGTCAAGTTTGGAATTCAATCTCAAGTATCAAATGAAGACACTTTGTGCAGGAACAAGGCACGATTGGTATTGCAGCAGAACTAGATGAAGAGGCCACTGTGCGTCCACCACCCCAGCCCTCTTGAGATGGGCCACGTGGAAACTCCTGACAGAGCCGTTAGGTGTCACAGGCAGAGTGCAGGGGCCTAGAGTACTTCTCAAGGCTCACAAAATGGTTTTGATTTTAATTTCTTTGAAAATCAGCAGAAAAATAAATAGAATAATAACATGTATAAGAACAAATTCAGCCTGGACTCTATGCATCCTTATGCCAGCCCAGTTATAAAATAATAAACGTGTAACTTTGAACATATGTGCATATATGTATGGAGGAGGGGCAAAAGTGCCTTAGAGCCACAAAAGTCAAGATGCAGACCTGTCCCCAGGATTCCTGAATTGAGCTCAAATTTCTCATTGATCATTCCTGTATCCATTCATGGGATAAATTCTTGGATACAAGCTGCACGCAAAATCCAAGATCGTAAGAATCATAATAGTAAGACTTTTAGGAGAAAGCAGCAGAAAATCAATGTAAATTGGCCTAAGCCAAAGAGAGAATTTGGTGGGTCTTAAAACTGAAAAAATCCAAGGTTCTCTAGCTTCAGGTACAGTTGGAACCAGGTGACAACATTTGGAATGTGTCTTCCTTCCTCCCTAAGTCCCTCTTTCCCCTGCGGTGGCGCTGTTCTCTGCCAGGCTTGTGTTGGCACGATTCTACCAGCAGCTCAGAGCTTGCATGGTACCAGGTGAGCCTTGCCTACGGCACAGCACACATCCCTGTGCTTGCCACACGCCAGGCCTGTGCTCCGTCTCTGTTGGCATCATCTCAATGAATCCCCAACACAGCCTCTGAGCTCAGCTAGTCCTTCTCCACTTTCAGAGGAAAAGGAGCAGAGGTTTCTGCAGTAGCTCAGAGGAGGTCCTGGCTTTCCCTGACTTGCATAGGGCCAGTTCTTGGTGGCACTTTGACCTGGCTCTCAACAGTCCTCTGAGTCCTGGGTCTGCTCTTGATTTCTCCCGAGTCTCAAGCTTCCCAGCCTCTAGACATTGGCTCATGCTGTTCCTGCTCCCAGGTGGCCGTTCCTCTTTCCTCCACATCTTCAAATACCCCTCGAAGCTGCAGGGGCAGAAAGGTGTAATATATTCCTCTCGCATCATAAGGGTCACTGCCAGCACCCCATGACAGACAAATGGATAAGAGGAAGGTGTAAAAGTTGATGTCATCAAAGTTTTAGGTGATAGGGAGCCTTCAGAGATGAAGACCCAAGGCCCAGGGACAACTGTTGATTTGTACGCTGTGATTCAGTGAAGAATCACTAGATGCATGATATAATGGTGTCAATCTGAGTGGGGACCCAGCCAGCCAGTTCGGAGTCTTCTTGGTCTGTGTGGTGGCACTTCTTCTTCCTGGGTGTAGGACGGGCCCCTTTTGAGATCAGAGTCTTAGGGTCCACTGTCAGACAAGGTCTGCAGACTTCTTCAGGGCCAGCTCCTCCACAGAAAGGCAGGGAGAAGGGAGAGTAGCATTTTTGGTTTCTCTGACCCCCCCTTGGGGAAGCAGGATTCTTGTTTCTAGGAATTGCTAGAGAGAGAGAAAAGGGGGTGGGGCAGAGGGGCACGGCACGGGCCCTTCCAGTGTCCCCGAGTTCCGAGTCCTCAGCACCCCAAGCGCCGTGCTTCAGGACACCACTGGGTGCCACCGAGGCTCAGGTGGACAGTCTCAGACGCCCATGACACCACAGTGGACAGCCACGGGGTCTCCCCAGACCTCATGGTCTTTCTCCCTTGGCGGTTTTCTCATCACATGGATGTCATTCCTCCTCCTGAAGGAAACTTCTGGAGAGCTAGGGCAGAGCACGTACAAGAAATCAAGAGCAGACAGGTGGGCAGAGTTCCGTCCACCACACCCCTGTCTCCCTAGAAGGCGCACAGAACCTGGAGCTTGCTGAAGAGGACTTTGTGAATCGATAACTTGACTCGTTGGGTCCCCAAACTGCCTGATCTGAAAGGGTTGGCTCGCTGGTGGGCTCCTGGGCACGAATGTTCAGAGAAAGTAAGAAAATTTAGGAGCAGAGGGCGATAAAATGTGAGAAAAGGAAACTGAGCGAGCACAGGCCAGCCAAGCTGAAACCCAGGAAACAGCCCGCGCCAGCTCCTCCTCCTGCTGCTCCGGCCCCCAGTGAGGGTCCCTGTCGTCAAAGGTCTTCCTTCACTGCACCTCTCCTGATCCCAGAGACCTTCCGGAACCTCAGAAATCCCTGTAATTATTAAAGGTGATCTTTGGCATAATAAGAACAGAAAAACATTTATTATGGAGACATGAATGGCAATTTGAAAACAATCAACATAGGATAGAATAAAAACAAAGGAACATAGTCAATCCCAATGTGTTCTTACTGAAATAAAAAGGACAGGGGCTTAATTGAAAGGGCACACACAAGCCCGTCCTCTCCTGCCTGACCCACTCTCCCAACTTCCTTATTCATCTCTTTAAAACTGGTATCAATTTATTTTGTCTGTCCCTTAGCACAGAGCAATGGGGTCACAGGCCAAGGGGAGGGGGAGGGGCTGGGAGGTGTGGAATTGCCAAGGTCAGCAGAGTCCCACTTTCCTGTGACCCAGATTCAAATATTGCCATAAGCATTTCTAGTCGGCGATGCCATTTCATTATTTTTTATTGCACTTGTCTTCATTTGGAATATCTGTACCGTTCCTTTGCTGACTCCTTTGCCATTGGTGCCTTCCTCTGGAATGTGTGCAAACCTGTAGTTTTTAGCTGTCTGATCTACAGGTGTGTCCCCACTTCCTAGACCATGGTTGGTGTAGAGAATACACTGACAGAAAGAACGAGCCACTTCCAAAAAGATACATGGGATTAAAATCATTCAGTGGAAGCCTGTGTCTATCCTGCAGAATTCTTCTGCCTATTTCAGATGTATCTGATTCCACCATGCCTAGCAGGACCTGGGACTTGAAAGGGAGCTGGGAATTCAACAAAGGACAAAGTAGAAAATCCCTGATCCAGGGGCCACCATGAAGGAGGAGACCCAATTCTGCATCCATTTATTGCCACGGCTTTGAAAGTTTTCTTGGAAAGTTTGGAACTTGATACCAAGTGATTTAGAAGGGATGTTTGAAGAGGGTGAAGACCGCGCATTGATTTTTACATGATTGAAAATGGGTCCTGCTCATCTGCTGGGATTCCAATCAGAGCTGAACACCTCTTTAAGTCAACAGGAATCGCCATTACAATCAATGGTTTGCACTGAGTGTAAATCTCCCCTCCGAATCACTAGAAATGATCAATGAAACTGCTTTTTTGATGTCAATAGGAAAACGGTGTATAAGGGAAGTCAATGGGGGAAAGTTTCTGACTTTCCTAAGTAAACTTTTGATTATTTGGCAATTTCCAAATTGGAACGATATGCAGACTCTCCAACATTAATGGCTTGCTCTTCAGAAGTCCTCACCTGGTCTCCCCCCAGTCTGTGAACCTCTTGGTTTCCAATGACAACACCTGAGCCTTGGATAGGGAGTTTGGAAGTAAATGTTATAATGTATGTGACACATAGCTCACAGCTTTTCCTTCATTTACTTGCAATCACCTAAAGAAAAAGAATAAAAAAAAAAACAGAAGAAACACCCCAAATCATCTCCCACCTCTTGTTATTTCATCAATGGGCCCATATAATCAGTGAAGTTCCTGAACAGAAACTGTGCTATTCTGCCTGCTTCTTGGAGCCTACAATCAGAGTGGAAGTTTCTTTTTTTTTATGGTCTTATTTATTTATTTTAAAATTTACATATGACAGCAGAACTCATTACAATTCTTATTACACAAATAGAGCACAATTTTTCATATCTCTGGTTGGACATGAAGTATATTCACACCAATTTGTGATTTCATACATGTACTTTGGATAGTAATGATCATCACATTCCACCATCATTAATTACCCCCTGCCCCCTCCCTTCCCCTCCCACCCCTCTGCCCTATCTGGAGTTTGTCTATTCCTCCCATGCTCTCCCTCCCTACCCCACTATGAATCAGCCTGCTGATTTGTTTTTTTGGGGGATTGGCTAACTTCACTTAGCATTATCTTCTCCAACGCCATCCATTTACCTGCCATGATTTTATTCTCTTTTATTGCTGAGTAATATTCCATGGTGTATATACGCCACATTTTTTTTTTATCTATTCATCTATTGAAGGGCATCTAGGTTGGTTCCAGTTTAGCTATGGTGAATTGTGCTGCAATAAACATTGATGTGGCTGTGTTCCTGTAGTATGCTATTTTTAAGTCCTTTGGGTATAGACTGAAGAGTGGAATAGCTGGGTCAAATGGTGGTTCCATTCCCAATTTTCCAAGGGGTCTCCATACTGCCTTCCATATTGGCTGCACCAATTTGTAGTCCCACCAGCAGTGTATGAGGGGTGGGAGTTTCTTGCTGAGTTTGAGATTCAGCTTACCCAGATGACTTGCTTTGGGCTAATTAGGACTGGGAAGCTTGGCTTGTAAAGGGGTTGGTTGAGACTTGGGAAGCTGCAGAGTCTTCAGGCTTGGTGGTGATGCCCTGGTGTAGGGACACATCTCTACCCATGGGCAGTGGGATCAGGTGGTTTCACATGAAGGCCAGGAGGTCAGAGGATGTAGGTGTTTTTTGTCTGTGTCTCCGCAGTTGCCATAGCCACAGTTTGTCTCTCTTGCCCTGGTCCCTCAGGGTTCACCAGGACACCGTGTGGTTAAAATCTTCTCTCTGCTCTTCACTAGTCTGTGGCCTTAAGAATTACTGGTGATGATAGTAAATATGATAATAATAACTACAACAATAATACTAGCAGCTACATTTATTGAGCACTTAATTACCTGCCTAACAGCGTCTAAGTGTATTCCATGCATTTACTTCTTAAATCCTTATAGCATCTTTCTTAGTTATTATTAGCATTGCCATTTTACACACAAGGAAACCGAGGCACACAAAAGTCAAATCTGTAGCTCAAAGACACACACTTAGTAGGAGATGGGGCCAGGATTCAAACCCAGGGATCCAACTCCTGAATCCCCACTGGCCATTTCCTCAGGGCCTGGATGGGAGGCCTGGGGGATGGACTTGGGCTCCTCTTCTCTGTGAGCCATGGGAATGGAAATTAGCATGGTCGCGCCTTTGGAGAGCAGAGTGTCAGGTTGTTGGTACGTGAACCCTACCCTCACTCCTGTCCTGATCCTGGCAAAGTAATTTGAAAGTGTGCTCTCCTGATGGACGGGCTGGGGTGGCGGTGTGATGCGTTAAGGAGAATGTTATCATTGTAACCTTTCAGTGAACTGCCCCTTGGCTGGGATGATTATGTGCTTGCTCAAAGCAGTCACACATGGCAGTGACAGCCAGTCCAGGGCGAACGCATCCAATACTGCATTGATATGAATTTTGTCTTCTTAACCCCTGGATATATTTTTCTCTATTGCCTTACATGTTCCTGGTGATTATTCTGCCATTCTGACTTTCTTACAATTTGATTTTCCTCCCTAAAGGATTATGCATCCTTCCTCACTGTGCCTATAGCACTCTGCAGATACAGGAATGCAGCCAGAGCATCATCTCTCTGTCCGGTTTACATTTTCCATATGTAATGTTGATATTTTGGCAACTGGAAGTTTTTTGGACTCGTATTCCAAATTCTGAAGCCCTAATTATGCACCTTCCTGCTTTTTCCTAAGACAGCTGGTACCCTTTCTAGTGACTTTTCATGTGGCCTGAATCTGGCTCTGTGACACAATTAATATTTTGTGTTCTATGATCATCAGGATGAGCTAGGTTATGCTGTTATAACAAACACCCCCTACTGGTACAACCAAAGCTGAGTTTATGTTATTATGTGGGCTGGATCCATATCTTCCCCCCATGGAATCTGGGTTGACAGAGAAGTTTCAAAATGCTGGTTTCATGAGGAAGAGTTCTGGGGTGTCTGACTGCAGCAGTTCAAAGGGACACACAGAACTTCCCTCATGCTAAGGGCTAGGGTTGGTCGCTCAGCCCACTCAGAGCCATTGAGACTGGGAAGTGCAGTCCCACAATTGCTGGGGAAGGAGAGCTGGCAATGATCTTATAAGCAGCTCTAATGACTACCACATGGCTCTCCAGAAGTCCTGGTCTAAATGACAAGAAAGGAATCCATTAAACTAGAGTACAGGAGAAAATGTGATGAGTGGTTTAAAGGTCAAAAATGACGCAAGGAGAACGGGAAGAAGAATTAACTCTTTTGCACATCTGTTAGGTTCAAAGACCTTCTGCTACGGGTTCTACTGGCCTCTCAACAGGCTTAGGAGACCGACATGGTTAGCTCCACTTTCCCACAGCAGGAACCTTTAGAGAGTGAGGAACTGTGTGAGGTTCCTGAGGTCATGGTCACTCTTTACCCCATTTCTGATGCATGCAGCTAGAGGTCCAGGTGCTTGTCCTGTCTCACAGCACCCAAGCAGTGTGTGGCATGAAACAGATTCTCAGGAGACGATGACTGGAGGGAGGAGCCATTTGAAGAATTGCTTCCTGATTCCAGAACCAGGTTGGGTCCGCCATATGTATTTAAGGATGGTCCATATGTGGTAGCAGGTGAGCAGGGCCTCTCTTGCCGGCTGTGATCAGAGGCTTCCAGAACGTTGTTCCTCAACTCTTTTCTCTGCTTCTTAGGGACAAGGGCTCATACGTGGCTTGGGGAAGGGGGTGTTTTTTCTGGAAAAAAAATGCAAACCCACCCACTGTTTTTTTTTTAATGTCCTTTTCCTTTTGTCTTATTTTTCTTTTTTTGTTTTTTATAATTATTGATTTTTTTATTTCTACTTTTTGTGATTGTTTGGAAGAATGAACACATAACATCATTTGTATGTGGCTTTGCATATAAAATAAAAAGGTGCCCCAAAAGACTTTTTTTTTTTTTGGTAATCTGCAATGTAGAGTTGTTTTCACTTTTTGAAAAGAAGAAGCACTTTAGCATATTACTAAGCAGCCCAACACCATGAATCCCACAATAAGCATATGGATATTTAAGATAAATATTGTAGCAAGCAATTAAAGTAAGTGTAAAATGCACCTCGTCCATTAGCAGGGCACCTCTTTTCTAAGAGGCATAGACAAACTTAATTATTCAAGGGAGAAGTGTTTTGAAGAGACGGCTTGCATTCAACGATCATTCCAGAATAATTTTTCTAAGACTGGGGATCAAATCCCATTATAGAAAGTTGTTGAAGACTTAGTCATAATCACCATTTTAATTATAGCAGGATCTCTGCACTGAGAAGGGATTGTGTCAGAGCACCAAGTGTTGTCTCACTGAGCCTTCACCCAACTGTACCAACCCGGGGTGCCCAGCAGGCCTGTCATCTCAGGAGGTACTGGGGGTAGTGAGGCTCCCTCATGGGCCTGGTCACGGCTCGATCTGGGTTTCAGGGTCAACCTCCTAATCACTTTACCTGGGTGGAGCCTGTCCTCACGTGGGCCACAGCCTGGCGCTTTTACAGTCAGAAGGGCGAGAGGACAACAGGTAGACTAACCCCCTAATAGCAGATGGAGGGAACTGAGGTCCAGAGAAGGGGTGACTCCCCCCAAGTTACCCTCCTGCTTGGCAACAGGACTGGGCTCACCCCTGAAAGCCCAGGGTCATGTTCAGGACGAATGAGTGAGAACTCAGTGGCCACGTGGCAGAACTGCGGTCTCGGACACACATGCCTGATTCCTCATCCATAAAAGGTGGTCACTTGGCAGAGTGTGTGTGCTTCGCACCTGTGTGAGGGCCGGATGTGTTGAGGAGGCCCAGCCTCATCAGGGGGTTTTAATCTCTCTATTTTTTTGGTAATAATGTGTATCACCAGTTCACCAAACTTCTCTACCAGGGTGGGTTTTTTTTTGGCACCCCAATGAGCTGCTTTTGAGCGGTTTGTTGGAAGCTCACTAGAATTGAGAAGCAGAGGTTGGTGGTGGGCAGCGTGGGAGGAAGCGGATGCAGTCGTGACCAGCGCCTGGGGTCTACATCCAGCCAGGAGAGCTCACGTGCAGGGACGTAGCCCTCCTCCACCAGGGGCTGGTGAAGCTGTTTCTCTTTAGGGCATCAAACCACAAGCAGGAAGCCCTGGGCATTTGTCTTGCCCCAAACCATTCTTCCCTCCCGCCTGCCCTGCCCCATGACACCGGGAAGAGGACAGACCCCAAAGCTCTATTCAGGGAAAAACTCAGAGCTGAGGACCCCTTTTTCTGGTCCCTAAGGATGCCCACAGATCACCTCAATTCCTAGGACCCAAATAAAAGGTCACATCACAGCCCCCTCCTGACTTCCGAAGCCCACGGAGGCACAGAAGAGAAGAAGCCTGGGCTGCTGTCTCTGCCACCTGCTGCGTCCCCATTGACTTGGCCCCAGAGGCTGAGTTGCCTCCTAGGCATCCACTAGTCCAGGTGCATGGCCTATGCAGAGCTCTGGCCCGGGGACAGGTGACCAAGCAACGCCAATCTTGATTATCACACTGAAATATATTTTGTTTTTATTTACATGACTGTAGTCTCTTTGAGGACAGAGGCACTATTTTTGTCACCCATCTACTTCAGCGACCGAGATGGTGTCTAATTGTCAACGGCAGGAACGACAAGGACACTGGCTCCCACTGCCTGTCTGTCTACCGTGGACGGGTCACGGCTCTGTGGGCTTTCTTTACTGGTCTTATTGATCTGCATGACCTCGGTATGATGCTGTTGCTGCCACACTTTCCACGTTACAGAGGGGGAAACTGAGGCACAGAGCAGTCGAGTGACTTGCCCGGAGTCATGCAGGTATTTGAAACTGTACAGAGTACTCACCATATATGGAAAGAAGGAACGGACGGCTTACTCTGAGCCCTGTGTGCTGGCGCAGGCCATGGCCCTATGTGCTCTGTGGCTGGTTTTAGGAGCGGGGGTTTGGCTGGCTGGATGTGGCAGTGGTGTTGGGTATGGTGATGAGGGAGGTTGCCGGGACTTCATGTGGCTCACCTGTCATGTGTGTGTAGCCATGGTGGGAAGGAAGGGGATTAATAGGAGATAATGGGCCAGCGAGCCGCGCTCTTACGCAGCTTTCCAAGAGCAAACACCTTACACCCAGTGAGGAGCAATTAGCTCTCCAAGCCAAGACGCACAGGCTTGCGGTGATTTTATTTTTATACCTGGGTCCGCCCTCGGTTCCTCGGCCTGGTTAGCACTTCCCAGCCTCCAGCTGACGCTGCGCTGCCTGCTAGCTCTGATCCACTTCCACCCTGGCTCGCGCAGCCCTGATGTCGAACACACCAGGCAGACAGCTGCCCGAGGCATCTCTGCGGAAACTCTCACATCACAACAGAACTCAGCTTTCCACTATCACGCCATCCTCTGCCTCCCATCAGCCAGCAGTGTGGCAGGTTGCAGACGCCAGGCGGTGTCACAGAGATGTCCTAATAGACACATCGGGGAAGTCGGGCTGCGCCCACTGCACCCTGAAGCCTTGCCACCCCGCCTTCTCCTTCCCGTGAGCAGATTAAATGTTATTAGCTATTCTTAGAAGACCTATTGGTATCCATACCACCACACCTGAGACGATGACCCTCAAGGAAATTTCCATTGTTTCTGCAGTGGCTACCACGTACGGCAGAACTTTTGCGTCAGGACATACTACGATCTCTCCTCTTCCAGAAGATGGACTCTCTCTGTTTCTCTAAATGCAATAATTATTTTATTGCCCTGGCTTCTATCTGGGCACACATTCCATTTACAAATGTAAATAATCATTTCCACCTTTAATAAATTAGATGGAGCCTGTCTTGCTCGGAGAATGAACATTTCAATATCTTCAGACACACAATGACATCGTATCAATATTTAAAATCATTTTATGCATGTATTCCAAGTTGTCCAACTTCATTAAGGCCATTCATCAAGCCCTAGCCGGAGTGTATTCCCATTGGACTTGTAGGCCTGGGGGCCTACCAAACAGAAATTTAAACTAACTTGCCTTTTTAATTCACATTATTCTCAAATATTCTCTTTCTGTTGCCCCCTGCCATGACTAAGGCATTTAGACTGGGCCATGATTTGGTACATGTCAACATTTAACTGGCAGGATCCCCATTAGTATGTCAGAATGTGTGTGCCCCTGGAAAACACAGTAACCATCCCTCCCTCTCCGTTGATAAATTACCTTCTAGTTCTTTTCTGCACTCAGCAATAATTTGAGTTTATTGCTCCATGTTTTCGTTAAATATTTACAAACATTTTAAACTATGTATAAATGAAATCTTCGAAGCTTTGCCATCCTCTCCCCCTTACTCCAAAATAATAAATCTCTTGATCTATTTTTTATATACCTGACGATGCCCCACGTGAACGTCAGAGGCTGGGAATATGAATATTCTTGCAAATAAGACCAGACCCTGTCCTGGTGGTTTCTGTAGATGGGGGCAGACCTGTTTCCCAAGATGTGCATTATCTAGCTGACGCTGAAATCGCACACTGCAGTGACAGTAAACAATTAAGACCATGCTGGGGAAATTGCAATAAAATCTTCTCAAACAGGGCACCGACCCGGAGAAGGTGGGAGAGGAGCCTTCCTCTATGAGGCCACCTTGCTAGGCAGAGCTGACGAGTGGCAGGTTCATATTTCAGGGGCAACCAGGCGTCTGTGAGTGGTGTGGTTCTAGAGGAAGAGAAGGGGGTCCAGTTGCTACAGTACTTTGCTAGAGCTACTGTAGCCAAACACACAGGCTGGGTGGCTTACACAACAGAAATATGTTTCCTCATCGTTCAGGAAGCTGGGAGTTCAAGATCAAGGTGTTGGTAGTTGGTTGATTCTGAGTCCTCTGTGCTTGCACATGGCCGCCTTGTCCCCGTGCCCTTGGGGTCTGTCTCCTGTGTGAGCCTCTCCCTAGTGTCCACATGTGACCAAATTTTCTCTTCTTACAAGGACATCAGTCAGGTTGGATCAGGGCTCATAGTAGCCTCATTTTAACTTACTGACCCCTTGCAAGACTCCCATCCCCAAATATAGTTCTGTGTGGAGTTGTTGGGGTTGAGAGCTTCAACATACAGGTTTCGGGGCAAGCGGGATTCAGTTATTATCTGGAGGACGGCGTAAGCACCAGGTCAGTGGAGCAAATGAGAGGACGAGCAGCAGTATCGAGGATGAGAGGGAAAAAGATGAGCAGAGACAGACAAATAACCGCAGGCTGGGAAATGCTGAGAGGCAGCTCCCGGCGAGCCTCTTCTGCATCAGGCATGACAGGAAGCATGGTGGTCCACTCTGACCCTCAGCTCTGGCTCTGTGCATATCAGCACTTGGCACTGGGCTTAAAACAACACTCCAGCTCCTCAAAGTCCTTGCATGACTTGTCTCTGGATGTTGCCTCTGCCTCCCTTCCAGCATGCTCAAGCCGAGTGGCTCTTCTTTCTTCCTCCAAGGCACCAAGCTCCTCCTTATCTCCTGGCCTTAGCACATGCTGTTCCTTCTGCTTGGAACATTCTCTCTTCTTTCTGTTAATTTCCCCTCATCTTTCACACCTCATCGTGAGCACCCCATATGCAAGTGCTCTTCCTTCACCGTTCTTACCTGAGAGTGAGCCCCACTGTCCAGCACCGGCTCCTTCCTTTGAAGAACTGCACCTGTCATGGCCATTTGCCTGTTTGTTCCATGTTGGTGGACAGAAGGCTGCAGCTTTGTGTGAGACTTGTTGAACTTGGAGAGCCTGTGTCGTCCCCAGGGGGAACTACCAGAAGCCCTTGAGACACAAAGGTGGGAAACTGGAAGTGTCCAGCCCAGAGTCTGCAGTTCAAGCTGTGGCATGATGGGATCACCCAGGAAGAGGTGCAGAGTGGGAGACGACAGACTGCTGGTGAGATCAACACGCACCATTCTGAGGAAGTCAATCAAGGGACATGAAGAAACTCCCTGGATGTCTAGCCACAGAAGTTGCTGAGTTTCCAGGTTCCCTCTACCCCGGGGGGAGGCAGGCTGTGTGGAAGGAAGAGCCCTAGGGAGGAGGTCAGGAGGTGTGGACCCAGGGTGGCTGCACCTGCACCCACAGCCCTTTGCTGGTCTAGACCTCAGTGCTCCTGTCCATAAAGGGCCATAGAGGCCGTCACACTCCAGGGTGCCCGAGTCTCCCTCAGGCTGGCTGTTCTGGATCTGCCGGTGACTGCCCAGTGACTGAGGGGGTGCTCCCAGGTCCCCAGGGTGTTGCTCTGAGATGCCTTTGGGGGCAACAGTCCTGCCCACAGCACAGTAAAGACGCTTCTCTGTGCCTGTGCCCTTCCTCCTTGAGTGTCTCTTCCCTGTCTCATCTTTCCAGAGACAAGCCACGTGAGCAGGGCTGGTTTGGGGATCCAGGGACCCGTGGTGCAGGTGGCCCCTGGGGCAGCAGGGGTTCATAGCAATGTGAATGGCCCGGCATTTACTGCTTCACCCAGAAGGCGAGGCTGACAATCTTTTCTTTTGCCAGGGCTCTCTCTCCCTCTCGGTGGCCCTGCTGGTGATGTTCCAAGCCCCTGGATGTCGTCTGATGATGGAAAGGAAAGCCTGCAGCGATTATGCTGGGGAGTCCAAAGCCAAGGGCTTGGGCCAGAGCTGCCCTCCGGCTACGCCCCCTCCTCCCGCTACGCCCCCTCCTCCCGCCAGCCGCCCAGGTCGCCCAGGTCGCCCTGTTATACGAGGACTTGCCTCTCCTGGTCAGAACTCAGGTGTTCTGAATTCATATCAAAGACTAGGACTTCTCTTTTTGGCTTGGTCAGAACCCTTCCGTGTTAGAGCAGGCCTCTCCTTCCTGGGCCCACCTCCATCTTGGGCCAGTGTTGAAGCCGCCTGCTCACATGTTCTCTGTGGTCTTGGAAGTTCTAAGACCAGCTCAGCTCCTCTGAGCCCCAGCCTCCCTGGGGGGTCAAGTGGGGATAAAAACCACTTACTCGATGGAGCTGCTGTGAGGATTAAATGACCTCACCAGTGTGAACTTGGCGGACTCACAGTGGATGTCCGATGCATGTCAGCAAATGCGAATGGAGAGGCGTCAGCGAGCAGTGTCGAGCTGGGGGTCACAAACGCAGTGTCCAGAGAGGCGGAGCGGAAAGTGGAGATCTTCCAGGTGTACTCAAGAACCGAGCGCTGCCTTTTCTGCCTGCCTCCCCCCAGTCTGGAGCCTTTGGGGGGTTAACGTTTCAGTGTTGGGTGATGGCGTTTCTGAGCCCGTCACGGGTTCAGTGGAGGAACGAGCATTACTTGAGTCACTTCCAAAACGAAGTGCTTAGGTATATATCAAAAGTAGTTGGAGAGCTCCTGTAATATTAAATTGTTCTGCACTCTGCGTGCCCAAACCCTTGATCCTTTCCAAATTCAGTGCTTCACATTTTTAAGAGCCCTTCATTTTAGAAGTGAATGGGTGTCCCGGGCACGTGCACGGTGGGCAATTTAGACCCTCTCGATGGCACTGATGATGTGAAGAGCGCTCCAGCTACGTGGAGCTCAGCCCTGGCACGCGCCTGCCTGCTCGTAAGCCCCTTCTGAGCTGGAGGCAGCGGACCTCAGGGACGTCGGGGCTGGACCCCCTCCAGGCCTGGACGCGGCCAGCCTAGCTCTCTTGTCCTGGTTCTGAGCAGAGGCTCAGGTCCCAAGAAGAGCCACGTCATCCGGCGAGGGAGTGTTGGGTATATTTCTACCAGGCCCCCTGGGATGGCGGCTCTGCAGAGTTCCTTCATCTAGCCTTAGAAGGACAGAGACCAATAGTCATTAAAGTGCTGTTGCTAGTGTGTGGGCGTGAACGGTCTGCGTGATTAGGTCCCAAAACAGGTGAGCTAGTTGTACGATGTGGAGACCCAGGACCCTGGCCATCTCTCTCTAATGGCCTATTTTCTTTTCTTCTTCTTTTTTAAATTTCAGATTTCATATTATGTAAGTATCTTAGTCTGCTTTCTTGCTTATGTGACTCAAAGACCTGGCCAGAAAAGTTGCTTAGGAGGAAAAATTTATTTAGGGGTTCACAGTCTCAGAGGTCTCAATCCATCGACAGCCAGCTCCATTCCTCTGGGCTCCAGGGGAGGCCGAGCATCATGGCGGAAGAGTGTGGCAGAGGGAAGCGGCTCACATCATGGTCAGACAGCAGAGAGAGACTCCAGTCACCAGATACAAAACATATGTCCCAAAGGCACCCCCCCATGCCCAGCCACACCCACCACTTCAGTCGCACTCCAGTTAATCCCATCAGGGGTTAATTCACTGACTGGGGTAAGGTTCTCACAACCCAATCATTTCTCCTCTAAACCTTCTTTCATTGTTTCTTATGTGAGCTTTTGGGGAACATCTCTCCTCCAAACCATGAGAGTTAAGCCATCTATTTGTTCGGGGTTGTGGTCTCATCATCCATGGTTGGTTTGGTTTGAGGGTGATATCAGCTCCTACTGCAGAACTGGGGACATAGCAGAAACTAACAGCGGGGTCCTTCTCTTTCTTTGGCTTCTAAGGTGTGGTGTAGGGTGAATCAGTTGAAGGACCTACAGTCTTAAGAATTGTCTTTTTTTTTTTTTCTCTTCATGATCTTGGGCAGGTCTCTTGATTTCTCTTGGCCTAGATTTTTCTCATGTGGTCAGTGTAATAATAACACTTCCCCCCCCTCCCCCAGAGCACTTTGAAAGTCAAGTGAGGGAATGTTGTGGAACAACTTGCCCTGGACACAGCACACAGCTGCTAGTTGGCTGGCTCTCTCTGAGGTCTCATTGGTTTCTGGAATCTTGAGTCTTGAGCTAAGCCAAAGAAAAGTGGTATTATTGATGGCTGGTGACAAAGCCCTCGCTACCAAGAACCTGGACACAAGGACTGGGTTTCCCCAGGTGACCCCATTTGACACGACCCCTGACCAAATCTTCCCCAATTCCCTCAGGACGCTGTTCTTAGACCAGCCACAGGAGACTCAAAATAAAGATTAAATATCAGTGAGTAGAAGCTGAGCAAGGCCAGCACTGACCTCATCCACAGAGTGCCCTCTGTGCCTGGCCCAAGACCCCAGTGAAGCGACTCGGTGGGACAATGTAGAGTTTTGTCATTATGGGGCACAAACCAAGCTACATCTTACCAGCAACTGTCTCCACTTTAAGGAGAAAGTGCCTGTGGGTCTCATCCTTAGTTCAGGCCCTTCTGCCTTTGCTCCCAACTCCCCAGCTCCATTCTTCAGTGGGTCCGCTGTCCCCAGATTAAAACAAACAAACCATAAAGCCAAGGAGCCTCCTCTGCTGCACTCTGCTCCTGCATGTTGGGGCTCGGTGGCTTCGTTCTTGACATTCTCTTTGGCTTGCCTTTCCATGTGTGCACGGCCCCTGAAGATCCTGGAATTTGGTTTTCTTTCTGCCAGTCTGGTAATTACATTAGCTGAGGATTCTGGCCCCTTCCATTGGCCCAATCAGGCCATGAGATGAAGGAGTACGTGAATGGATCTGAACAGATAGGACTGTGGGAGGACAGAGGGCGGTGATGCCATCCTGGTTTGAATTCTGGTTTGAATTCTGCAAACCACAGGATGGCTGTGTGTCGTGTTGAGGGGGGTCGACCATAAGAAGGGAGCATGCGTGTTTCATTTTGTCATTTGTCCACGTCATCTCTGGCATATCATCTCTTTCGCCTCTTTTGGAGGCATAAAAATAGCAAAGTTAATGCAATGGTGTTGTGGGTAAGTGAGAAAATGTCACCCCTGGGCCAGCTCACCAGGCACATGGGTCAACAGTGCAGGAGGAGAGCTGGTTACTGTGTATTCCCATCTGCTTCCTCCCTGGTCTCAAAGGGTTCAGGGAGTAAGGCTACCTCTGGGGGAAGAGCCACACCTAGCTACTGGGCAGCAGGCCACGCTGAAGCTTGGGGTTACAGAGTAAGTGAGGGTGGCCACACTCAGACTTTGGTGTTGGAGTAACTATACTGGGACACACGTCTCCCTCCTGACACTCTTGAGAGGAGGGCAGCCAGGGCGAGCAGATCCCAATGACAAGGAGAGAAACACAGCCTAACGTTCAGGGGTCCTGGGGCCAAGGAGCAGAATCACAGGGACATGCGAGGTTTGGAAGCTCTAATGCAGGACATAAAGAATCTAGCAGGTGGCCTCACGCACAATGGACAAACTTAGGAATCAGCTTGAAGCATTCTCTGAGAAGGCAGGAAGTTGGCCTAAAAAATTGAAAGGTATGAAGGGAAAGTTAAATAAGCAGAGGCTGTTATGTTGCTATCAACATAACAGGCAGTCACAGAAGGAGAGAAAAATAGAGCAGAGGAAATATTTGGAAAAACAGACAATGGGAGAGATCCAACATGGCGGCTGGAGGAGAGGCAGCGCTTTCAATACCCCCCAGTGATGGGGTCATAAAGACGCATAGATAACGCTTAGATTCTACCAATGGAGAATCTCCTAGCAAAATTCCACTGAAGAGAGACGGGCTGGGAGCTACTAGGATTTTTTGAAGCGACAGTTTGCCCCAGATGAGCGAATCCCTGCAACGAGACGCAGAGGTCCAGATCTGCCAGCCGCAGTCCGTGCACCGCGGTGCGACTGCCGGCTCGTCCGCCCGCAGCCAACGTGACTGGGTCCCGCTAGCCTCCGAGATGCAGCTTGGCAGGAAGAAGTCTTTAGCCAAGCTTTCATGAAATAGCGAGCCAGGAGCTGAGGCCAACCGAGGACAGACCAGTCCCACCCCTCCCTTCGGACACTCCGGCAAGGAGCCTGGGGCCCGCCATAGCGGAGTTCGGCCGACGGAATTCCTTCCCAGCAGAATCCACTTTAGCAGGTGTGTGACTCCCTCCCCATCCAGATACAAGCAGCCAGGAAACTTCATGGACCTCTCAGGGGTCGTGTCTGTAGGGAAGCAGAGGGGATCCCTGACCCCCAACCCCCCATATCACCAGCGGTGACTCCCAAGGTCTTAGCCGCCAGTTTACCACAGCACTGGGCCTTAAATGGGACACGTGGTGGGGCTGCAAGTGTAACTAGATCTCTGGGGAACCGCTTCTGGTGAACAGGACCTGGCTGGCTGGCTGACAGGAGGAAGGGGGGGAAGGGCCGGAGAAGTGAAATGGCTCTGGACTGACAAGACTGAGAGACTCCCAGGAGCCTCCTTACAGGGATTGCTATCGGCAGGTAGAGGGCAGAAGCTCCGCTCGGAGGGCACAGCTCTGCCTACTGGAAGAGAAGAAAGTGGATCTCTAAGACTTCAATATTTTTTTTTTCTTCTCTCTCTGTTCCTTTCTCCCCTTTTCCTTCTCTCTTTCTTTCCCGTTTCAAGTTTTATTGTTCTTTTCATTCTCCTCTAATCTCTCTCTCTCTCTCTCCTTCTTTCTTTTTAAGAGCACCTTCATTCCCCTACCCCCCAACTTTCATCCCAAGCATTACGTCTTCCATTACGTGTAATTGTCTGAATGCAAATAGGTGAATGTCTCGAGGCTGTCTATAGGGCTCCTAAATACCTAGCTACTACCAACACCCTGATCCAATTGCCTGTTAGTATCCCCCTTCAGTAGAGCAATCTTCTAAAGTAGCCAAGACATACTAACCCTCGTACCATCATAGCCCCTAACCTAAACATATAGTCCTAAGAACAAACAACAAATCACTATATGCATACAGAACCTGGAAGCCTTTTATGAATTGAATGAATCAGCTTTAAAGTACAATAAAGCCCAACATTTCTAGGCATAATCTCCCACCACAAAGGAGAGACAACAGAGATATACAAAGCCAAAACAAATATATAGGAGAAACCAGTTACAAAGCAGTCAAACAGAGCTGAAAAGTAACGTGAACAACATGAAAAAACAAGGGAAAAAAGGATTACAAACAATGCAGGACAACTTAAATCTACAGGAGGACCTAGAAGTATCAGAAACATGGACAGGGAAAGAAATCAAGGCATACCTAACTCAGATGGAACGGAATATTAGAGAAGACATGAGACAGCAAGTCCAACCAATGAAAGTATATTTTGAAAACGAACCAAACAAACAAATTCAAACTGCAAAGAATGAGCTTTACCAGGAGACAGAGATTAAAAAAAAAAGAAACCAAACAGTAATCCTAGAAATGCAAGAAACCATAAACCAGATTAAAAACTCTAACGAGAATATTACAAATAGACTAGATCAAGTAGAAGTCAGAACATCAGATAATGAAGACAAAGTTTATCAACTTGAAAAGAATATAGTCAACACAGAAAAGATGCTTAAATCTCACGAGCAATCTATCCAAGAGATATGGGATCTCATAAAAAAAACAAATTTGAGAGTCATTGGGATAGAAGAAGTCACAGAGGTTCAAACCAAAGGAATGGACAACTTATTAAATGAAATAATCCTAGAAAACTTCCCAGAGATGAAAGATGGAATGGATTGCCAAATCCTGGAAGCCTACAGGACCCCAAACATCCAAAACCATAATAGACCAACTCCAAGACATATAATTATGAAGATAGCTAACATACAGAACAAGGAGAGAATATTAAAAGCTACGAGAAAAGGAGGCAGATTACATTCAGGGGTAAACCAATTAGGTTAATGACTGATTTTTCATCACAGACTTTGAAAGCGAGAAGATCCTGGAACAACGTATTTCAAACGCTGATAAATAATGGATTCCAACCAAGAATACTGTATCCAGCAAAATTAAGCTTCAGATTTGACAATGAAATTAAAATATTTCACAATAAACAAAAGCTAAAAGAATTCACAGCCAGAAAACCAGCACTGCAAAGCATTTTGAGCAAAATACCACAAGAAGAGGAATTGAAAAATAGAGCCCAAAATTAACAGTGGGAGGTATCTCAGTAAAGGGGGAGAAAAATAACCAAAGAGGAAAAACTAGCCAAACTGAAATAAATAAATAAATAAACATGACTGGAAGTACAAACCATATTTCAATTGTAACCTTAAATGTTAATGGCTTAAATTCACGAATCAAGAGACATAGGCTAGTAACCTGGATTAAAAAAACAAATCCAACAATATGCTGCCTTCAGGAGACTCATATGATAGAAAAAGACATACACAGGCTGAAGGTGAAAGGTTGGGAAAAATCATACCACTCACATGGCCCTCAGAAGCAAGCAGGAGTGGCCATACTCATATCGAATAAAATCAACTTCAAACCTAAGTTAATCAAAAGGGATAAAGAAGGACACTATATACTGTTAAAAGGAACCATCCACCATCAAGACATAACAATTATCAATTTGTATGCACCAAACAATGGTGCTGCAATGTTCATAAAACAAACTCTCCTCAAGTTCAAGAGTCAAATAGACCACAACACAATAATTATGGGTGACTTCAACACACCGCTCTCTCCATTGGACAGATCCTGCAGACAAAAGCTGAACAAAGAAACTATAAAACTCAATAATGCAATCAATAACCTAGACTTAACCGACATATATAGAATATATCAACCATCATCAAGTGGATACACGTTCTTCTCAGCAGCACATGGATCCTACTCAAAGATAGACCATATATTATGCCATAGGGCGACTCTCAGTAAATATAAAGGTGTGGAGATAATACCATGCACCATATCTGACCATAATGGAATGAAACTGGAAATCAATGATAAAAGAAGGAAGGAAAAATCCTGCACCACCTGGAAAATGAACAATATGTTACTGAATGATCAATGGGTTACAGAAGACATAAAGGAGGAAATCAAAAAATTCTTAGAGATAAACGACAATACAGACACAACATACCGGAATCTATGGGACACAATGAAAGTAGTTTTAAGAGGGAAATTCATTTCCTGGAGTTCATTCCCCCAAAAAGAAAAAACCAACAAATAAATGAACTCACACTACATCTTAAAACCCTAGAAAAGGAAGAGCAAAACAACAGCAAATGTAGTAGAAGACAAGAAATAATTAAAATCAGAGCGGAAATCAACGGAATTGAAACAAACAAAAAAAAAACCATTGAAAAAACTGATAAAACTAAAAGTTGGTTCTTTGAAAAAATAAATAAGATCGACAGACCCTTAGCCATGCTAACAAAGAGAAGAAGAGAGAGAACTCAAATTACTAACATTCGGGATGAAAAAGGCAATATCACAACAGACACTACAGAAATACAGAAGATAATTAGAAAGTATTTTGAAACCCTATATTCCAATAAAATAGAAGATAGTGAAGATATCGATAAATTTCTTAAGTCATATGATCTGCCCAGATTGAGTCAGGAAGACACACACAATTTAAACAGACCAATAACAAAGGAAGAAATTGAAGAGGCCATCAAAAGACTACCAACCAAGAAAAGCCCTGGACTGGATGGGTATGCAGAGTTTTACAAAACCTTCAAAGAAGAATTAATACCAATATTTTCAAGCTATTTCAAGAAATAGAAAAAGAAGGAGCTCTTCCAAATTCATTCTATGAGGCCAACATCACCCCGATGCTGAAACCAGACAAAGACACTTCAAAGAAAGAAAACTACAGACCAATATCTCTAATGAATTTAGATGCAAAAATTCTCAATAAAATCCTGGCGAATCGAATACAAAAGCATATCAAAAAAATTGTGCACTATGATCAAGTAGGATTCATCCCTGGGATGCAAGGCTGGTTCAATATACGGAAATCAATAAATGTTATTCACCACATCAATAGACTTAAAGATAAGAACCATATGATCATCTCAATAGATGCAGAAAAAGCATTTGACAAAGTACAGCATCCCTTTATGTTCAAAACTCTAGAAAAACTAGGGATAACAGGAACTTACCTCAACATTGTAAAAGCTATCTATGCTAAGCCTCAGGCTAGCATCATTCTAAATGGAGAAAAACTGAAGGCATTCCCTCTAAAATCTGGAACTAGACAGGGATGCCCTCTCTCACCACTTCTGTTCAACATAGTTCTCGAAACACTGGCCAGAGCAATTAGACAGACAAAAGAAATTAAAAGCATAAAAATAGGAAAAGAAGAACTTAAATTATCACTATTCACGGATGATATGATAATATATCTAACAGACCCAAAAGGGTCTACAAAGAAACTGCTAGAGTTAATGAATGAATTAATAAAGTGGCAGGATATAAAATCAACATGCATAAATCAAAGGCATTCCTGTATATCAGCAACAAAACTTCTGAAATGGAAATGAAGAAAACCACTCCATTCACAATATCCTCAAAAAAAAAAAAAAAAAAAAAAAAAAAAAAAAAAAAAAAAAAAAAAAACTTGGGAATCAACCTAACAAAAGAGGTGAAAGATTTATACAATGAAAACTACAGAACCCTAAAGAGAGAGATAGAAGAAGATCTTAGAAGATGGAAAAATGTACCCTGTTCATGGATAGGCAGAACTAACATCATCAAAATGGAGATATTACCCAAAGTTCTCTACAGGTTTAATGCAATGCCAATCAAAATCCCAATGGCATTTCTTGTAGAACTTGATAAAGCAATCATGAAATTCATATGGAAAAACAAAAGACCCAGAATAGCAAAAGCGATTCTAAGCAGGAAGTGTGAATCTGGAGGTATAGCGATACCAGATTTCAAACTATACTACAGAGCAATAGTAACAAAAACAGCATGGTACTGGTACCAAAACAGGCAGGTGGACCAATAGTACAGAATACAGGACACAGAGACCAATCCACAAAATTACAACTTTCTTATATTTGATAAAGGGGCTAAAAGCATGAAATGGAGGAAGGATAGCATCTTCAACAAATGGTGCTGGGAAAACTGGAAATCCACATGCAACAAAATGAAGCTGAACCCCTTTCTCTCGCCATGCACAAAAGTTAACTCAAAATGGATCAAAGAGCTTGATATCAAATCAGAGACCCTGCGCCTGATAGAAGAAAAAGTTGGCTCCGATCTACATATTGTGGGGTCGGGCTCCAAATTCCTTAATAGGACGCCCATAGCCCAAGAGTTAATAACAAGAATCAACAAATGGGACTTACTTAAACTAAAAAGTTTTTTTCTCAGCAAGAGAAACAATAAGAGAAGTAAATAGGGAGCCTACATCCTGGGAACAAATATTTACTCCTCACACTTCAGATAGAGCCCTATTTTCCAGAATATACAAAGAACTCAAAAAAATTAAACAATAAGATAACAAATAACCCAATCAACAAATGGGCCAAGGACCTGAACAGACACTTCTCAGAGGAGGACATACAATCAATCCATAAGTACATGAAAAAATGCTCACCATCTCTAGCTGTCAGAGAAATGCAAATCAAAACCACCCTAAGATACCATCTCACATCGCTTCTCGGCCTTTTGGCTAAGATCAAGTGAAGATACCATCTCACTCCAGTAAGATTGGCAGCCATTATGAAGTCAAACAACAATAAGTGCTGGCGAGGATGTGGGTAAAAGGGTACACTTGTACATTGCTGGTGGGACTGCAAATTGGTGCAGCCAATATGGAAAGCAGTATGGAGATTCCTTGGAAATCTGGGAATGGAACCACCATTTGACCCAGCTATCGCCCTTCTCGGACTATTCCCTGAGGACCTTAAAAGAGCATACTATAGGGATACTGCCACATCAATGATCCTAGCAGCACAATTCACAATAGCTAGACTGTGGAACCAACCTAGATGCCCTTCAATAGACGAATGGATAAAAAAAATGTGGCATTTATACACAATGGAGTATTATGCAGCACTAAAAAATGACAAAATCATGGAATTTGCAGGGAAATGGATGGCATTAGAGCAGATTATGCTAAGTGAAGCTAGCCAATCCCTAAAAAACAAATGCCAAATGTCTTCTTTGATTTAAGGAGAGCAACTAAGAACTGAGCAGGGAGGAAGAGCATGAGGAAAAGATTAACATTAAACAGAGATGAGTGGTGGGAGGGAAAGGGAGAGAGAAGGGAAATTGCATGGAAATGGAAGGAAACCCTCAACGTTATACGAAATCACATATAAGAGGTTGTGAGGGGAAAGGGGGGAAAACAAGGGAGAGAACTGAACAACAGCAGATGAGGTAGAGAGGGAAGATGGGAGGGGAGGGGAGGGGGGATAGTAGGGGATAGGAAAGGCAGCAGAATACAACAGTCACTAATATGTCATTATGTAAAAATTGTGAATGTGTAACTGATGTGATTCTGCAATTTGTATTTGGGGTAAAAATGGGAGTTCATAACTCACTTGAATCAAATGTATGAAAGATGATATGTCATGAGCTTTGTAATGTTTTGAACAACCAATAAAAAAAAAAACAGACAATGGCAGACAGAAAGAGAAAGAGTCATGTTGTAAATTCTTATGGAATGACAAATGAAATGCACATGAAAAATCACATTCCAATAGCATACAGATCGTCCCTGACTTATGATGGTTCAACCTAGAATTTTTTTTGACTTTACCATGGTACAAAAGCAATATGTATTCTGTAGAAAGTACACTTTGAATTTTGATCTTTTCTGGGCCAGAACTGTGCAGCACAATACTTTCTTGGCTGCTTGGCAATGGTAGCAAACCACAGATCCCAGGCAGCCACGCGATCAGAAGGGAGGAACCCCCCTCCTCCACGTTGTACCATGTTGCAGAGCTAGGAACTCAGTAGCTTGGATGCAATCAATACATCCTCAATTTACAATAATTTAAAATAATGCTGTGTTTACCAGGACCTAAACCTACCATAAATTGAGGAGTATCTGTAATTATATTTAAGAACATCAAAGGGGGGAAAAAAGGCAGCAAGCTCTCAGACAGAAAGTATAGCTCCCCCCATGCAGAAATAACATTCTTATCTCTCAATGGTCACTTGAATCTAGAAAAGAGTGGAGAATTATTTTTGAAGTGTGAAACAAAAATAATTGTCAATCAATAATTTTATATCCAGCTAAACTACCATTTAACGTGTGAGCAATATAATGATCACCAGTATCACAGGGAAATGCGAGGTTTAAATGCTATAATACAGAATATAAAGGATTTAGTGAGTAAAACCACAAAAGGTTTACTCTCTTTGAAAACGGTTTTAGAAGATGGGCACCAGTAGGAGAATGCATTGAGAAATACGCATATTAAGACTGAGTGTGTAAATTAGTACACTTTATTGTTTGTACATACATATGTGCCTGTGTGTGTCTAAAGCAAAATCCAAAAAGAATGAAGTAAAATTTTACGTAGCATAATATAAAACTACCAAGTTTGCTGGGGAGGGTCAAGAAGGGGGCGAGGGGGGTTGTTGGCTAATGTGGAACTGGTGAAAATGGTCGAAATACTTCTTATTCTGGAGAAGGATGCTGATCTTGCTCCTCTCTGATTAGCTCGCTACGATGAGGCCAGTTTTAAATGCTGGTTTTGCTACACTTTGTCAGGTGACCTTCTGGAAATTCCTCCAGTTCTCTGATGCTTAATCTCCTGTTTCTAAATCCCAGATAATATTCGGTCAGTTATCTGCAAAGTTCTAATGTGGAGTGTGGCCCTGCTGGGTGTCCCCTGGCACTGCCCTGATGCTGGCCCTTAGTGCCAACAGGTGGGAAACTATCTTTTTTGTTGTTGTTGGTGGTGAAAACATAGCCCATGCTTTGCTCTCTTTTTGTCTCTAGAGTTTTGTGCTGGTCAGGCAACTGTGGGACATGGCTGCTGTCTTTTGGGGATTAGGTAATTTAGGGGTAGAAAGATAAGTCACATCTGAAAGTCAAGTTCTCTTCTGTTTAATTTTTTTTTAAAATAAAATTTGCAAGTCTTTGCAAATTGTTGCTTTTTTGACCCCATACTCATGTAGGGCTCAAGAGATCAGGGGCTCCTGCAGGGTCCTTAATTGACCAGTTTGTTTCCTAGTTGTAAAACTCTGGCACGAACACATGTTCATTAGGACATCTTAATTGGAAACAAAAATCACCATGGAGACAGCAAACATGATTTAAAAAGAATAAAGCATGCTGGTCAGTTTTCATTTGGATTTTGTTTTATTTCATTTTATTTCTGATTCTCCCAAAGCCCAGGAGCAGCAGTTCATGATAAAAAATAATGGCCTGAGAAATGTCCTTCTGTAACATCCCGATGGCTGTGTGAGTTTGCATAACTCAAATGTGTCTCAGGGGACCCATTTCATTCCCCGGACCTGCTGAGGATGAGTTGGGGTGCCTCCATGCGAGTGGCTTGGATCCCCCAAACTGCTACCCTGGGATGCCCCGGAAGATGGCCTCCCAGGGACAACATCTTCTTCTCTTCTCCCTTTTATGAGCTTGTTTAAGTGACAACATTCCAACTTTCTAGCCCCTCGTCTGAGAGTCCTGCTGGGGACCCCTGGGGTAAGTATTTATTTTTCCAGAGAGAGCAGAGCAAACTGCTGACCGGTGGCTGGCTGTGTTCCTTCTGCTCCCCTGGAGTCCTGCTCTGGATGCCCAATGGTACGGGGTTCTAAGCACAGTCCAGGACATCATCCGGGTGGGACACAGAGAGGTGTTCACGAGTCCTAATTTCTCTCGGCACACTTCTCTTTATTCTTTGATTAAAGTCTTTCCCCTCACTTACATCCCCCATTAAGATGTCTCAGTGTCATTTAGGGTGTTAATTGAGAGGAGGTTTAAGCTCATCAAAGCGATTATAAGTGATAGTTAAAAATTTCTATATATGGCCTGTGCTGGAATCGGCACTGTGGGGTGCCATTTTTTCTTTTATCCAACTGACATTGGTAATAATAGATGAAATTATTACTAAATCGCAGCTGCGATGATATCATGATTTTTTTTGTGTGTAATCTTTGATGAAAAATTAATTTTTGAGAGGGATAATTTAAAATGATTTAAATAGTATTATACTGAAGTCCTTGCTGGTAATTAACACCAATCTTGTCAAAAGTGAAACCACTTTTGCAGCTGTTTCTAAAGATACCTACAGTATTTGTAACTTTTGTGTGAGTCAAATTATAGTGTTTGGACGTTATTTTTACTGCACAAGGACCATTAGAAGAGCAGGGAGCCTGGAACAGCCATTGTTCTCTGAAGCCCAGATCCGGCTTTGCCTTTGAAGACCCCCCTTCCCTGGCTCCTTTATCTCTAGACCCACCATGGACCTGCCCAGGGCCGGGCCCCTATCTTCATTTTTCCAGTCTCTAGAAGAACTACCCTGTAGCGACCTCTCCTTAGTCCTCAAGTTTTAGTTCCCTGGGGACCCAGGACTTGAGCTGCCCAGGATGGAGTAAGTAGGACGATGCCTGAATACAGTGTCCCCTCCACTCCATCAGGGACTCCACTTTCTTCGAAATCCACTTTTTTCATCCTCATGGCAAAAAAGCGTTCTAACAAGAAACAGCTGAAAATAGATTTTTCTTTGCTAGTTTCTTCCTACTTTCAATGACAGAAGCGAGAAAGTGTGCACATGTGTGCGAGCATGCACATGTGTGTGTGTGTGTGTGTGTGGTTTTGTCCTACATATAAAGACCTGCAGGAGAGGTTAAAAAAAAAAAATAGAGTGAAGTCTAAATAGAAAAAAAAATTTTTTTTGAGCGAGACTGGAGGAGCGGCAGATTCTTCTGAGTCTTGGGTTTTGCCTTTTTTTTTTTTTTAACGTGCTCGCTGATTTCTTTGACAAGATCTATGACACTAGATATTCATGGTGATGGCAGTACCTGCCACTTAGTAATTTTTCCCCCTCAAGTTTTGTGCTAGGAAAAGGGGAGGGAAGTGAATGGGGCAATGTCTGAGTTAGGAGAAAACCAAGGGTGGCGGGGATGGAGAAAGGTGACCTGGGAGCCGGGGCGTGGCCCCGCTGGCTGTCTATCCACTGAGGTCTCACCGATGGCAGCTGCATTCCTAGGTTCTGCTGCGGGTGGAGTTCATCTCACCACAAAGCTGTTGCCACTCCTACGGGCTTTTATTAGGGAAAAAGGAGGCGACGTAAGAAAGAAAGGTCTTTTCCATGCAGAAAGGCTGGCTTGAGTGGAGGTGAGGTGTGCGGTGTGCGAGCCTGAGAAGTCTGCAGTGTGGAGGTGTCACCTGACGAGACCTTCTCATGCTGCCACACAGGACGGTTCCCTTTCTGGCCTGGGTGGAGGGCAAGCAGGTGCATGGGAAATCTTATCAGCCACAGTGCCCAGGTGCCCATGTTGACACCTCACCGGCCAAAAGGAGGAGGCCTTTGGGAATGAGAAGACTCGCCCGTGCACCAGGCTGCCATTTTGCAGCCGTAAACATCAGTCACTTCCCTAGTTTGCAGTTGGCTCCTGAGTGCTTCTGCATTGTGAGCATTAACTCCGACTTTCCCTAGGAGACCCAGGATATGGGAGCTGCTGTCGTCCTCCTGTACATGACAAAAAAAGAGCTGTAAGCAGCTGCTTAAAGTGACGTAAAGTGGCCCTGGCTCTTCTCAAGGTGGGGATGGACTGGAGTCCCTTCCAAGATGGGGCGAGTCCAGCATGGAGAGCACACCGCTGAAGAGCCGGTCAGGATCTGAGGTTCAGGCCTGCTGTGCTCACTGCCAAATCCCTGGCACCTGCCACAGGGCTGGGGCCAGGGCTGGGATCATAGCAGGTGTCGGTGGGAAGAGCAGTGGGTTCATTCCTTCCCAGGTGCTCCGGGAAGACTCGGGTCCTCTCAGCTCCACTCATCTCGGATTCTGGGACTTGGATTTCAGAATTACAAAGTCAGATCTTAAAATCCTTCCAGATCATGCCGATCGGCTTTCACACAGCCCTGCAGGAGCCCTCCCCTCGGCACAAAGCGCCCACGTGCACGGTAAGCCTCTCTCCCACCACACCAGGAACCTTGATGGCAGAGACCCAGAATGTACCCCCTTCTCATATTTCTTCCTAAGGACTTTCTGGGCACCGTGCTTGGCGCTGGGGATGCCAAGATAGATAGTACATCAATTCTCAAATGCTCACAGACTGGTGGGAAACAGACTTGAAGGAATAGAATAGACTCATGAATCAATGAAAAAAGACTTAAGTCCAATAAAATCTTAGGGGAAAGATGAGTCAGTTTTATATAGTCAGCTGGTAAATATTTTGGGCCTTGTAGGCTGCACAGACTCGGTGGCAACTGCTCAGCTTTGCCCTCGTGTGCAAAGCTGGCCTTGCACACTACGTAAATGACTGGGTGTGACTGAGTTTCAGTAGCACTTTTATTATAGAAATAGGCAACGGGCCCAACTGTAGCCTGGCTCCTGGCCCTCATTCACTCTAAAGACGTCGAACATCATGGTCGCTATTATGTCCACATCTACGTGTGGGAGCTGCTCGATGGGTCATCTGGGGCTGTTTTGGATCTTTGCATAGCTAAGGGTTGGGTAGATCTCTCTGTCCTCAGGTATTTGGAAGGAAAGGGTTGAATGGATTGAGAAAAGGAGTCTTCCCCGTCCACAGGCCTCGATTCTTTGTTCTCCCCTGGGCTCAGGCTGTCTGAGAAACTGACAGGAAGGCTTGTGCATTTGGCAAGGCTGCGTGGCGGGCGAGGCAGGTGTGGGTGGGGAGTGGGTCAGCCAGCAAGCCCAGCACCTGCACGTGCCAGTGTCCCCGTGAGAGCATGCCACTGGCTCTGGTGACAGCCTGGGAATGCATCCTGCCCTTGTCTTCTCTGTACGTGGCCTTCCTCTTGCTGGCCTGTTTCCAGCGTCCCAGAAGACTCCAGAAGTTCAATCTGCCTCGCCTGGACCGTCAGGTCCTCCGCAGGGGCCCCGACCTGCCTCTCTGTCTGCTTTGTCAATTACTGGTCATCATTTCCCCATGCATGTCCATGTTTTTAAGACTCTGGGTTGGGTGAAGGGATATTGCTTGCTGCAATGTAGGGGTTTCATGAGTCTGGAGAAAGGCAGACCGACCTTGGTGAGCACAGATGTTGCAGATGCAGGAGCAGGTGCCTGGCCTACTTCAATAGCTAAGGAAAGTGGAGGCCAGAGAGAGGCAGAGAGGTGAGATGGTGTGCCCTGTGTCTTCTTTCTACAGCCGGTGCACACCCTGATCTAGGAGCATTAGGATCCCTTTCAACACACGCAGCTTACCCACCTGCTAGGACTTTGCTTATATGTGTCCACATATCTTCTCATCTGAGTGCCCAAGTGGCTACCTGCATTTCCCTGGTGTGTACATCACCACCACACTGTGTTCCAGGTACTGGTGGGTGTGCCATCTCTCAAAGAGACTGGGGATGTCCGAGCAGTAGGAGACCAGCCAGTCCATCACCCACCGCAGTGTAGCACTTGGCACGAAGTAGGTGCTCAGGGCATGTGTGTAGAATAGGTGAACTGAAGGGTTAAGTTCACATGGAGACCAAGGAGGTAAGGGTCTCCTAGGCTCCCGTGTGGTCTTCCCTGATACAAAAGAAGTTGATCCCGCTTGGAGGGAGAAGGCAAGAGCATTCACGTCGGGCATGGTGTGGCACACACCCAGCAGCTTGGGAGGCTAAGGCAGAAGGATCATGAGTTCAAGGTCAGTTTCAGCAAGTTAGTGAGGCCCTAAGCAACTGAGCAAGACCCTGTCTCTAAATAAAATATTAAAAAGGGTTGGAGATGTGGCTCGGTGGTTAAGCGTCCCTGGGTCCAACATCCAATACCATAAAAAAAAAAAAAGAGCATTCATAAAAAAACAAACCGGAAGAGCAGAAGACGAGGGCGCTTGTCGGAAGCAATTCCAGACCTAAACTGAAATCCTAGCTCTGCCGCCAACCGACCTGCATGCATTGTGGGTAAGTGGTCTTCCAACCGCCCTAAGTCGTCTTTCCCCTTGTCATGCAGGAGCCCCACCCTGTCCCTCTGTCTCCTTTGTCAATTTACAAAGTCCACCTTGCAGGGGTGGGTGCTGTGCTGATAAGATTTTGTAGAAACTGCAGGCCTGGGAAATAATCCCTGATTCGTGGGACTACGGGTTTATCTTGGTGCCTTGTGGTCTGTAGACGGACGTTCTATGACAGCGGGATCTGGTCCTGCTTTGTGGAATTCCACGTCCTAGAACCAGTTGAGTTCCCAGCATAAAGGAGGCTCCGGAAACACTGATCTCGAGTAAAAGAATTCATGAGCTGCTGCTTTGCCCTTTCTGAAGTCACCACCTGGCGAGGTGAGGCCCAGCTGGGTGTTCACTCCACCCAGCACCCCAGGCGGGCTGTGTGGCCTCCTGCTGCCCAGCCTCACACCCCAGGGTAGCGGGGTCCAAGAGTCGGCCCTGGGAGAGCAGTGGGCTGATCCTGGGCAGCCTTGTCCTCCCTGTGGGGCCCGCCCCAGACTGTGGGAACGCGGCTGAGGAGCTGGAGGAAGGCAGCTTGGAACGATCGCTGTCTCAGGCTCATTCCCCAAGGGCGAGGGCTCTTCCAATTCTCGGGTCAGACTTGTCCATGCAGGTCGGCACCAAACAGAGTGGCAGCCAAGCCCATCTTCCCTGGGGCACCCTGTCTACTCCGAGTTTGTAGGGCTTTGCACCTTTGAGTGGGACAGACTGAGCATGCTTGATACCACACCCTCCCTTGCCCTCTGTGGACTCTGGCTGAGCTGTTGGAGCTTTCCTTTGCCTGGACTGGGGTGGGACCTGGACGGGAACTGAGCCCAAGGAGATGAGGCCCCAACAGGGGGGATTAATCACTCTGGCGGTCACCCTGGGAGGAAATCGGGTTGAGCCAACAGGGTCCCAAAGGCGATTTGATGGATACGCATTCCTACTGGACCAGATTGGCTCCTACACAAGAGCTGTGTGAGCTCCTTGGTCTTGGAGTCTGGTGGCCCTCCTGTACCCCTGGGACAGTACTGGGCAGACAGCAGGCCTCTGCATTTGCTGAAGGGTTCTGCAACTGCAATTTGAGTTTGGTTTTAAGACGATGCACACCTGTGGACCTCCCTCACCCAGACCAAGATATGAATCTAGTGACCTCATTCTTCGCTCACTATTGGAAGTCATAAGAAAACAAACATCCCTTATGGGGCCACCAGAGACGAGTTTCTTGGCCTCAGCACTGTCGACGTTGGAGGCTTGACGTAGTCTGTTTGGGCTGCCATCAAAAACATCCCAGGGACTGCATGGCTTTAACGACAGTTATTGCTCACAGTTCTGGAGGCTGGAACATCCAAACTGCTGGCAGGAGTGGTGTTTGGAGAGAGCCTGCTTCTTGGTTTGCCCACGTTTGTCTTCTCCTCGTGTCCTCACAGGGTGGCCAGCAGGGACAGAGGAAGCC
Organism: Marmota flaviventris; assembly: GCF_047511675.1. Classification (NCBI taxonomy): domain Eukaryota; kingdom Metazoa; phylum Chordata; class Mammalia; order Rodentia; family Sciuridae; genus Marmota; species Marmota flaviventris. The sequence continues at coordinate 8,776,944 of NC_092499.1, read as the reverse complement.
CTGTCTGTTCTTACGAGGACACTGATTTTATTCCTAAGGCCCCACCCTTATAACCTGATTGCCGCAGTCCGGCTGCAGCAAAATTACCGGGGGGGTGACGAACAACTTGTGTAGATTGATACAGCAGGAGTGGGAGCCGTTTATTGTAGGACAGGAGCGGTATATATACATTCCACACAGCTTATCTAATTAACATAAACTAGATACAGCAGTCAACCAATCAGGAATCTCCACACTTAATGGCTCGCTGGCATTTCTTCACAAACCACTCCCTCTGGTAAAATGCCAGGCGCCATCCAGACTTGTTTACAGACTCTAACACTGATTACCTTTCAAAGTCCCCCCCTCTTAACACCATCACATGGGGGCTTAGAGTTTCAAGGTATGGGCTCTGGGGACAGAAGCATTCAGTCTATAGTATGGATTGGACGTTTCACCTGGGCCATTCTCTGTGTTAGAGGCTGTCCATGCCTTCGAAGGTGCACCGACATCTCTGGTTTCTACTCACTGGTTGTTGTTTCTACCCATCAATTTCTTGTTTATAGGTACCAAAAATGTGTCCATCCATTATCAAGGGTCCCTCAGGGTCATGTCATTGAGAAGCACTCCTTTGGAAAAGCCGGTGAGCTCTTCAGGAACAAGTGCTCGCCTCGCACCAGGTAGCTCTTGGTCTCAAACTTGGGTTCAGGATGCAATACCATACTCAGGGGATCCAGGCAGTCTTGTCCCTAAAGCACAACAGGCAGATTCCAGAGACAGGGTGCTTGCCTGAGAACCAAGCCCTCCGTCCCAGGACCCGCCTGTGTTCAGCTCTGTTTTCCTCCTTGTTGCCTCTCTGCCTCTCCCCTCTGGAAGTCCTGCTGATTGACTAAGGCCATTCCCAATCTCACTCCTGCACTGAGTGGTTGTGAACCCTGGTGACGTGTTTTCTGCTGTGGTCTGAATGTCTGTGTCTGTCCACCTCAGGGTGGTGGTGTTAGAAGATGAGTTTATGGGAAGTGATGAGGTCATGTTGGTAGAGCCCTCAGGGACCTAGTAAGTGATGTGCTTTTCCTCACCACCATGTGAGGACACAGGAGAGGGTGCCGTCCAGGCACCAGTCACTGGATCTGCCAGGTCCTGGGTCCTGGACCCCCAGCCTCCAGAGCTGTGATGTAGGTATTTCTGTTGATTATACATCCCCAGCTTATGGTACTTTCCATAGGAGCCCAAATGGACAATATATTACCTCTTGCCCATTCTCCAGTTGCCTTTAAAAGGGTCCTTTTAACCGCTGATGGCAGTTTCTTTGGAGCAACTCTTATTGAATGAAAGGTAAGGGTTTTGGTTGAGATCCACAAGTTATATTCATTCAAATTCTGAGCCAGGGAGGTGGACTGCTCTGAATGTAAATCCCTCCTTCAGAAGTTATGACTAGTGACCCTGAGAACATCACTTAGACGTTCTCCGTCTCAGTTTACTCACAGGCAAAATGAAAGCTAATGAGAACAAACACCACCTCCATAGGCTTTTGTCCATCACAGAGACGAAGCATGGAGATGAGCAGATTTTAACTATCACTGTTACGTAGCTGCCTGTGGCAGTAGATGATGAAATCCTGGAGGTCAAGGCTTCATATTGATCTAGCATGGATCCTGGTACACAGCAGATAACCCATAAAATTGAACTGAAATATGAATTTTTCTGAATGCCTCTGTTTCTCTAAAATATCTGTAACTGGAATAAAAAAAAATATATGATTTACGTCACAGAATCACATGGAGAATGATTGAAGTGAGGCATGTCTTGGAAATAGAATTCTAAGATGGCCCCAGGTTTCCAGCCCCTGGTGCACACTCTCTGTGATGAGGCAGACAATTACGATTGTAAAGGCATACCTTTGACTTTAACTTACCACAGGGTTACATCCTGATAATCCCTGGGTAAGTTGAAAGTATTGTCGTGCACTTAGCCTGCCAAACGTCATACTCAAGTTGGCCTACCTCAAACTGCTCCTATCACCTGCAGTATCCCACAACTGGGCATCTCAGGAGAGCCCACCGCACAGCATATTGCTATTACTGGGAAAAGATCAAAATTCAAAAATCGAAGTATAGTTTTTATTGAGTGTATGTTACTTTTACATCACTGTAAAGTCAAACCACTGCAAACCAAACCATTGTAAGTCAAGGACTGCCTGTGGGATGTCAAGTGACAAGAGGTGTTCCAGGAGTAACTGAAGTATCTCTTCCCTGTCTTTGACTTAATCAAAAGGGATCTTCTCCTGGGAGGGCCTGACCTGGTCAGGCGGGCTCTTACAAGACATAAGAGCAGCAGCAAACGCTCTACTGGGAAAGTGACATTACACTGAACGCTGGCCGTGGGGGTCCCTGTGGCCGTGATCCAGGAGCAGCCTCTATGAGCTGGGTGTGATTTTTGGTTGACTGCAAGCAAGAAAGCCAAGAAGAACCTCATTCCTTCAGATTCAAGAAACTGGATTCTGCCCAGAGCCAGGACAGCCTAGAAGAGATATCTGAGCCTCAGATGAGATCTCTGGTGGCTGGACTCGTCTAAATGCTCCTAGAGGGTTTTACCTTACGGAGGGAGTTGAGTGGGGACACGGAGAGGTTAATGCCATCTAAAGAAGAATTTACCACTCACAGTTCCCATGAGACGGAGGACTGCCACATCGTGCAGGGCACACGGGGAAGGGGCAGGCGAGGGAGGAGGCGGAAGGAGGAGCAAGGGGAGAGCTGAGGCCAGAGCCCATGTTACTCTAAGGGCAGGAAGTTTGGGGTGCAGTGTCCCCCTCTTGGCAGGAAGTAAACGCAGACATCGGGGTTTAAGGTTGGAGGGTTTGTAATATGATTTTTCATGCATCCATGAGAAATCTGGATGAGCAGACACATGAACAAGTTTGCCCTTACCTTGGCCCTGAGTGATGGATGCCAAATAGACAAACATATCTGAAGACAGAACACTGCTACCTAAGCTCCCCACTGAGACCCCCCCGGTGGAGGACTTGGTTGCACTGGGCCCAGTCTCCTGTCCTATAGGAACTTTGAGATAGCAAATGGGAGTTGTAAGCCTCAGGGTTTGGGGTCCTTCGTTACCCAGCAAAAGAGAACCAATACATGTGTACGTGGTTTACACATGGTCCAGCTAGCCTAAGTGTACAAAGGAAGATCATTTTTCTTGTTGCTTTTCTCTTCCTCCGTCTTTTTATGGAAAGTACATAGCTTAATTTACAAACTCACGTGGGCGCAAACTAGAGCTATAATTTTTCCCTCCTAAGGCTTACGTTAATTTCTCTTTTGGGCAAGTGCATCTCAGTCGGTGCAGAGAGCCCCTCTCCCTGCCAGCCTCGGCTCCTTTCCAGGTTTGGAATGCTCCTTGGGTCGGGGCTTGGTTCCACCGGCTAGGCCATGTCATGGGTACCTCCAGTTTTGGAGACTCTTTCTGTGGTCAGGCTGGGTGTAGGGCGTAGGTCTGTGAAGGCCTAGATATTCTGTGAAGCCATTTATTCTCTGGAGTCTTAGCATTTCCCTGGGCCCCACAAAGAAGATTGGTCCAACCTGTCTCTGTTCTCAGATTCAACTAAGAACGTCAAGGGTGGAAGCCATAGGCCCCTTCCTGTGGACGCGTCCTCTTCTACACCTTCATCCCCCCTTGCATCTTCCTTCTGCCCCAGGCTGGGTTGGGAGGCAGAGGGGAAAGTGGCAGCTTCCTGACGGTTTCGGGCCTTGGCTTCTATGACGTCATCGCCTAGAGCTCTGGCTTGAGGAAGAGAAAAGTCAGGGAAATCCGAGCAGAGTGGCTCATTTTTGCCTCCAAGGAGATGAACGCAAGAAAAGACTGGGGCTCAAAGAGAGTGGGGCTCAAAGGCAAAGACTTTCCAGGAAAACAATCCAACCACTTCAGTTTCCATTTTCAGAAATATCATCCTGCCACATATTGCTTAGCGTCCGCCCAGGGTTTCCACGGTGGCTGTAATTTTAGGTATCTCTCCCTTTCTTTCTCAAAAGGCTCCTCATTGGTTGGACACAGCTTCATTCACAACTGAGCTGAGGGGTGTGGATACTTGGGAAATTTGGGACTTGGAGGAAGAGCAACATGGAAGCCAGCTGCCTTTGTGGAACCCGGTCTCTGAGATAATGTGCCCAAAGACACGTGAGGAGGAGGTGAGGAGGAGGGATGGCAGTTACGTAAGGAGGTGCCTGAGTTCAGAGTTAGGGCGAAAACACAGAATGGACAAGAGATGAGAAGACTGGATGTCCACAGAGCCGTTCTGAGACATGTGCACCGCTGGCCCATGGCTCTGCTGCCCCTGGCCCCACCTGAACATTCTTTGAGATTTCCTAGAGCAGCTTCCTGGGATGAGCACGGGGGATGTGAATGGCAGGGAGAGAGGGGACTCCTCGGATCTCAACCCTTAGGGTTGGAGGCCAGGACTCTGGGTGGCTATGGTTCTAGCGTCATGGAGACAATCTGACCGTGAAGCCAACTTGGACAGAGGACTCAGATGGCATTCTCACCTCTGATGCCACCTGTGTCCTGGACTCCTCACATTAACTACCATGTGACCTGTAGGGTCCCTTCTTGCTTCAGCTGCTCTAGGGATCTGGGGGGGAGGAAAGGCCTCTCTCTATCATCTCTCTGACGTGGGCTCTATGTCCACTCCCTTCCTGGAGATGCTAACCCCTGGAGACGTGCCCACCCACAGTGCTGTACTTCAGGAGTAAACAGAGGGCTCCTCACGCCCAAGGCTCACCCTCACGTCACACATGGCCAGCGCTGGCCTCACGTGGGAGGGAGTGCAGCTGAGTGCCACCCACGGGCAGACCCCTCCCCTGAGACATGTTCTGTGCATTACCTAACGTTATGTTTTGGATCTCAACTGTCCACCAGCAGCTCAGATGTTGATGGATTCACAGATTAGGGGACTATTAGGAGGTAGTAATAACTTCCTGAAGGGGATGTTTGTCCTCAGCCCCTCCTCTTCCTCTCTCTCTGTGCATCTGGGCCACCGTGGGGTGAGCAGCTCATCTATGTCACACGACCCCCTCCATGACGTTCTGCCTGACCACAGGCCCAGAAACAACAGATCCAAGTGACCCAGGACAGATACCTCTGAGCCAAAATAAATCTTTCCTCCTCTAAGTTGTTTATCTCTGGTATTTTGTCACTGAATCGACAGCTAACACACTTAATTTGTAGGCCAAGATGGGGGGTCCCCTTTGTGAGAATGCCATCTTCACTGTGGGTTTCGCTCTGTGCCTTTCTTTCTTCCTGGCCAGGGGTCAAGCTGATGTCACCCGCTGCCCCTGGTGAAACTCACTCCAACTGAGAATGGTAAATACCCCAGTCCAATTCCAGTGGAAGGATCTGGAAGCTGTTACCTGCTGAGTGGAAGGGACGGGGACGGTGCCGGAAGAGCTCTTTATGAAGTTCTGAGAAGGAAGCCAAGCTTTTTCGGGGACATATGCAGTCTACAGTACTCCAGAGACTAGAGCCCAGTATTTTAAAGAGAGTGCCAATTTGAAGAATTTGGAATAAAGAATCACTCAGAAATAGAAACTGTTTTGGCAGGGTGGGGATGTTCTATCAGTCCAGAATGATTTCAAATTAATGGGCAGAACTCACTTTTGTTCATATGCATGCTCCAGTGTGGGAAGGGAATCAAGTGGAAGGATCTAGGGGGGCTTCAAGAGACCTTCGAGTTCTGTTTCTTCTTCCTTTTCCAGAGTCAGAATTTAGAGGCAAGTTGCAGGTGTCACCCAAGCACAGAAGCAGGAATTCAGCCGATGGTGGTGACCGATGGGCAAGGGTGCTCTGGACAAGGTTTTGGTCTCTGGCATGTTACTTGCAGCAAAGTGCAGCCAAATCATCTCCTGGCCCACACCATAACGCTGTGGAACTCGGAATCAGCTAAGGCTGCTTATCCTGCTGGGAGGGAGAGTGCCTGACCTCAGAATGCACCACAGCAGGGGGAATCCTGCCCAAGACTGGGTTTGTCATCTCTTCCCACAGGGTCTCTAAATTCTTGCCTCTAAATTCCAACTCCGCTCTGTTCTGTGCTCTGTGTGGGCCCTGGTGATACGCTCAGGAAAGGTCCTGGGTCCTTCCTTTGCCTTCCTCTGCCCACTTACCATCTCTTGAATGCTAAACAGAGAATAAAAATGGTAGCCTCGCCCTGGGAGAGCTCTTCGGCCTTTCCAAACACTTCCATGTCAAACAGTCCTGTGAAGGTGGCAAGAGTCTTTCTCCCCATTCTCCAGATGGGGAAGTCAGCACCCAAAGGCCACGTGACCAGTCCAATCCCCACTTCCAGCTCCTACTTCCTCTTCAGTCACGTTTAAGTACTTTGCCTTTCTGTTTGGGATTTTAAATTCCTGTTGCTGGGCCATTTTGAGTGGACACTGGGAGCCCTCTTTAAACCTCTGTATTGTGGGAACCCAGACAGAAGGCAGGAGGCAGTGCGTTCTGTATTCTGATGTCACACTGTGACCGCAGACCTGGGAATATTTGAACCTGATTTTTTGTTCCTTTATTTTTTCAGAGAACATTTTTTAGAGGATCAATAGCCTGGTTGAGCCCTGCCTCCCTCCCTCCCTGCCTCCCTCTGGTATTTTATCACCGAATCGACAGCTAACACACTTAATTTGCAGGCCAAGATGGGGGCTCCCCTTTGTGAAAATCCCTCCCTTCCTTCCTTCCTCTCTCCCTTCTTCCCTCCCTTCCTTTTCCTCATCCGTTTATTTGTTCACCCAACAAATATTGATGGCCATTCCTCTGTGACAGGGGACCATGCTAGGGAATTAAATCTGGCTATGGGAGCCCCCACAGGGTTCACAGTCTCTAGTGAGACATGGTGGAGACTTGGGAGCTGGGGGATAACCAGACACCAAGTGCCGCAGTCCGGCTGCAGCAAACTAACCTGGGGGTGACGAGGAACTTGTGTACATTGATACAGCAGGAGTGGGAGCCGTTTATTGTAGGACAGGAGGGGTATATATACATTCCACACAGCTTATCTAATTAACATAAACTAGATACAGCAGTCAACCAATAAGGAATCTCCACACTTAATGGCTCGCTGGCGTGACTTCACAAACCACTCCCTCTGGCAAAATGCCAGGCGCCATCCAGACTTGTTTACAGACCCTAACCACCAAGGTCTATCAAGTGGCTAAGAGGAGTGAGGGACACATCCTTAAAGGCTGCCCAGGCCCCAGAGGGCACAGCTGGCAGCACCTTTAGGAAAGGGCATGGGCGGGGCCTGCCCAGACCAGCAGATGGGCACACTGGCAGGTCAAGAGGCTGCAGTGTCCTCCGGGCAATCATCAGACTCTGGGGATGGAAGGACCAGTCAGGACAGCAGCAGGAAGGACTGTGCACCTGTGTCCCCTTGGGATACTGCTCCTAAGGTGCCTGAGTGACCGACTCTTCCAAATATGTAGGCCTGAGACTATTTAGAGGCCATGGCTCCTCCATGGGCAGGCTGTCCTCTGCCTGCGGTCCCCTCTGTTCCTCCCCCTGCCCTATGCCTCCCCTCGGGGCCTTTTGTCCCCACCTGAGTGGCTGCAGCTTCCTGCACTGGGCTGGGACCTCCTCACTTCCCTCCTGGGCTGGTCTGCTCCCTGCTACCATGACAGAGGGCACAGACTGGGTGGCAAAAGTGACACAGGCTTATCTCCACAGTTCTAGAGGCTGGGAAGTCCAGGATCCAGACGCTCACCTGTTAGGTTTCTGGCGGGAGCCCTCTTCCTGGCTTGTGCTCCTCCCTGCATCTGACATGATGGACAGGCAGCAAGCCTGGTCTGCAGGGCCTCTCATAAGGACAGGACATTAGTCCTACCTGATCACGGCTCTGCACTCGTGACGTCAAGCAGGCTTGAGGACGTCCTTTCTGAAATACGCCTCTCTGGGCATGAGAGACTTCCCATAGGAATTCTCAGGGAAAACAATCCAGCCCCTGTAGCCCCTGCCTCATGGAACAGGGTCCAATGCCCACCCCCACCTCTCCTGCCACAGCTCCTCACCTGGCGTCCACACCCCCACTCCCACATCAGCGTCCACAGCTGGAGTGACCGACTGACAAGGCAGCACATGCACCTGGTAGAGCATTCAAAAAAGTGCAGAAAAATGAGCCAAAGGCAGCTGCTTCCCACCCCTGGCTACCAGATGGCTTTTCTTGGTCCCCGGAACCTCCCGGTTTCCTGTGTGCCTTCCAGAGATGTCCAGTCCCCGCACGGCCTCGTGCCTTTTCTCACCAATGGCAGCACAGGAGGCACCTCACCTCTGTTGCTGACCCACATGTCCTCCAAGGAAGGAAGACCTACCTGTCCTCCAAGGAAGATCTACATGTCCTCCAAGGCATCGCCACCATGAGGAGAGGGCGCCCCAGGTTCACAGCTGCAGGATGTCCCATCACATGACTCCCGAAGCCTGTCCAGCCAGGACCCTGGTGACTGGCATGGAGTTACTCATGACCAACAGTGATAGTGACTCTGACCTACTGCCCTCTGAGGTTTAAGACTCCTTCGTCTTGCCCAAGGTCAAGGTCTGCACTCGCCTCGCTGAGGCTTCCACGTGCTCTTTCCACGCGGTTCCCAGGCCAGTGGCTCACTGCAAGTGGAGCCTCATGATGGACGTGGCCTCTTCCTGCCCACTCTCCCCATTTTTAGAACAGGGACAGTGCCACCCACTGCTGCGAGGTTGAGAGGAAACGGGGTTCCTGCCACAGGACTTTTAGAACAGGCCTCCACCTGGGAAGATGGTGCCAGCCGCCCGCCTGGTGCCGTTCTCATTGCCAGGAGCCCTCCATGACCAGCAAGGGCGAGGTGAGCCGTTCCTCTCCATTCCCCGCGGTGCTGAGATAATGACCCTTCTCTTGGAAAATGTTGGTCAACCTGCAGTAATGGGGGGAGAAGCCTTTGGGGGTACCGCCTTGGGATTTGCAAACAGAGTTCTGTACTGACAGAACTCCTGGGACTCCTCCATGATCCGGGGCCATGGAGTTAAGGACGTGATCTGCCTGTGAAGCTTCTCCTGCCGAATCCAGAGGCTGCTCCCTTTTCCCGATGGCGTGGGATCTCACAGATGCCAACTGCGCAGTATGTAGGCTTCCCTGGGCCCCAGACTCCCGAGCTTCCGGAGAGGGAGCTGTGAAATTCTGGGATCCTATTCAGAGCTCTTGTGCTGTGCTCAGAGATGATATTAAATGTTTTATTTCATTTTGGCCACGATACAGTCTCACTTGCCTCCTCTTCTAAAGCAGCTCAGAGTTACATCGGGCCCTGCCTCGCTTCCTGGTGCGCCCCCGCCCCCCCCCCCCCCCCCGTCTCTCTTCCTGCAAATTAGGACAGATGCCAAATCTTATGATTTCTGACGCATTGTAGGTGTGTGTTCTCCATCGCTCTCTCACCCGTGTGTGCACTGGATGTGCGTGTTCTCTAGGAAATAAAATATGATCCATATTATATTAAAAAATAAGACTCTTCTAAAACACAGGCTGATGCTTTGACTGGTCTACAAACTTTAAGATGTAAATATTACGCCCAGGTATCCAGATGCTGTAAAACGCCCATTTGATGTGGCTTTTATTTGCCATCAAAGGCTGCTATCTCACAACACAGAGCCCAATCCCGTGGCAACTTTGCTTTACTTCAATCAGATAAAGATGAATCCTGTAGAACGTCGTTTATCTAGCAGACCCCCGACCTCCAGTTCTGGGGAGAGGGCTTATTGCCTCGAGACTTTCTGCCTGCTGCAGAGACCCCAGCTGCCAGTCAGATGAGGGTAGGGATGACTCTTCCCAGCATCGCTGACGTCCACACTCTCCCAGACATCAGGATGCATGCATGCCGTTACTGACCAATAGTTATTAAGCCCAGGTGAGGCCAGCCCCTCTGCAGGTGATGGGTGTCCTAGGGTGGGACAGAGCCCCCCTCTCAGGAACTCATTCACCTAAGTATGGGGGAGATGGCAGGTGGCAGACTGTAGGAGAAATGGGTGCCTTGGGAGAGGATGCAGAGGGCGGGGTGCAGGAAAGCTTGCTGAAGTCTGGCGGGGGGATCAGAGGCATGCCCCAGACATAGGAACTCCCTAGGCCGACAGGAAGCCTGGGTAGGAGAAATAGCACAGTCTAAACATGGAGGCCTGGAGACAGCAGTGGGTTTGGTGCAGAGAAGGATTGCTCCATGGCAGGACCACAGCACGCTTTGGGGAGCTGGTGGCTCCCACTCACCAGCTGCCCCCTCCTAGATGGAGAGCATCACCACCCAGCTGGCAAGGCCACGTTCTCCCTGGGTGCTCACGGGTGTGTGAGATCTGAGGGCTGCTGGTTCTACTCCTTCCCATCTCCTCGCCAGGCCCTTCAACTCCTGCATCAGGAATAGAGAGCCTCCTTCACTATTAGCCCTGGCTTCCTAGATCCATCCTTTCAAGCACATTAGAATAACTTCCCTAAAATAATAATTTCCACAGATCCCAGTAATGAGATCTGGGAAGCATTCATGTGTCTTAAAATGTGGCTTTGTGTCAGAATCACTTGGGGCGAGAGAAGTCTATAGTCAAATGCCCTATTCTGGCCCTCCAGACACAGGATTTGGATCTGGGGCTTGGTGTCTGCACTAAAGACACACACAAACACAATTCACAAAGAATTGGGTGGAGTGATTGATTAGCAAGTTAAAATGCCAAATTGAGAATTAAACTCCACCTCTAAGATGGCAATAAAGGTCACGGGAATTGTCAAAATAGCTCCCTTCAGGGTCTGGGTTTGGTATAAAACCTCTTAGAAAAGTCATTCTTTCCTGCTTACATTCATTGCCCCATTTCCTCTGTAAATAACCATCACCTCCAACTCCCTAGTACACTTGCTTCCATCAGGAGATCTGGGGTCAACTTGGGCTTCTCCATCACCAAGGCTCCACAACATGTGAGCCAGTATTAGCCAATCAGAGCACTTCAGCTTCTGTTTCACCCACCTGATTGGCTCAGAGATGGGTGTGTGCTACAAGTCCCATCCCAGGAGCAGAGAATCCTACCCATACTTTTAAAATCAGGTATTCACCAGGAGCCAAGCAACTGTGAGGTTCTGGCCATTTGGTAAAAACAAGAATTCCAGAGTTCTTCCTTGTAGATCTGGGGACAAGGAAGCTCCCAGGGAAAGAGGGTTTTGCTTTGAGTTGGCCAACGTCCCCCCCTCCATATGCAACAACTAGGGACTGGTTAATAAGACCTCGATTCATTCAGTTCAATTCGTGGCAGTTCGTGGAATATATTGCTTTGTGTCAATAACAACAATGTTTATGAAAACCTTATGATAGTTGGATGATGATAATATATTTATTGGGATTTTAGGGATAATAAATAAGCCGCAAATTGCATTTAAGAATTCAGCTGGCCTCTCTCACTTTGGAAGGCAAAGGGTTTTGCGTAGCCACGGGTTGTGTTATGGTTTGGATGTGAGATGTCTCCCAAAAGCTCATGTGTGAGACAATGAGAGAAGGTTCAGGGGAGAAATCATTGGGTTGCGAGAGTCTTAACCCAATCATTGAATCAATCCCCTGATGGGATTGACTGGGTGTAACTGAAGGTGGGTAGCTGTGGCTGGAGGGCTGGTTCATTGGGAGCATGGCTATGGAGTTTATATTTGTATCTGGCGAGTGGAGACTCTCTGTTTCCTGATCATCATGTGAGCTGCTTTCCTCTGCCACACTCTTCCGCCATGTTGTTCTGCCTCACCTGGAGAGCTGAGGAATACAGCTGTCTGTCCATGGACGGAGACCTCTGAAACTCTGAGCCCTCAAATAAACTTTTCCCCCTCTAAAGCTGTTCCTGTTGGGTCTCTTAGTCACAGCAGTGACAAAGCTGACTAAAACAGGTCGTCACACCAGTTTAATAGATTTGAGAAAGCCTTGGGAAGCCTTGCTGTTGATCACCTTCTTAGCAAAGGAGGAAGCTGAGGCCCACTGGGAACAAGGGCTGTTGTGTGATGTCCCCAGTGAATCAGTGCTGCATGTTGCGGCTCCTGACTCCAGACCAGTGCTCCTTCCATTACTTCCACGCTACCTCGGTGTTGTGGCTCCCTGAATGGGAAGGAGACCAGGGAGCCAACATGAGGAGACGGCCTCAGCGATCAGATCCATCACGAGTGAGCAGCGCCCTTGGACCAGCTGAGAGTGAGCGCACTGGGACCCGTCATTGGCTTATTGGCTGGTGCTCCATCATCCGGGGCCTTATTCCCAGACATTTTCATTACAGGCTCAGTCCACGGTGATGTGTTGGCACCATGCCATTCCTTCCTACATGCCAAAATGCTTTTAGGAAACCATTAAAGGAGAGCTGGGCAGGAAGCGAATTCCGGAAGGTTCCCATGCCAGGGATACAGATTGGACCCCAAGTGTGCATCCCACAGGCAGACCCTGGGAGGGGCGACAGTGGAAGGGAACTCCACCTGTGCTGTCTCTCCCTGTCCTTGCCACGCCACCTGGGCAGCGTGGTTCTTCACACCAACAACAACACTAAATTTGATAACTACAGCAAAAAAGAGGAAACAAAAAAAAAAGATTGTCATGCAGAAAGAGGAGTGTTGACCTAACTGAGCCTGGGTGTGGTTCATGACCCGATTCCCGCCATTTCAAATGATGCCTCTAACACTCAAGAACATGGAGGGGACCGTCCATGGCTTTATCTCCTTCAGAGGCATTGGTGGCAAGGACAATGGTCCCTCCAAATTGAAGGCCTCTAGGAATAGAGAGGACACTGTGTTCCCTTTGATGGAGCATTTAGTGCCTGGGGTGAGAAATGATCTTTGTGCCACACAATGGAGAGCTGAGACACTGTGGCCTGACTGTGTGTAAGCTGAATCTCTAAGATGTTCTTTCTTTAAATAATGCCCCTCATTGGTTAAGAATGGTCACTATTATTTTATCTCAATTGTAGTATTTATTTTTGTTATTGTTTTCTACACAACTTCTTATTCCACTTCTACGGAAGTGTCCTTAGTGTGTCTAGTCCATGAATTAGTCAACCTAATATATTCTTCCTTGACTCTGACCTTGAATGGAATAGGGGGTCATTCCATTAAATTGGAATAGGGGGAATTCCAATGATCCCTGTTCGATGTCTGTTTAACAACTGCCTTTATATATATATAAAGTGTGTGTGTGTGTGTGTGTGTGTGTGTATTTATATATATTTTCCCTTGATGTTAGCATTTGCTGTTTTTCCTGTTGTCAATAGTCCTGAAATGGCTGATTTCAAGCTACCCGGGTGTTGTCACTGAGCAGGAGCTGGCAGTGACTGACGTGGGTGGTAGTAGGTTAGACCCACCAGTTACCAGTTACCTCAGGCCATAGACTACAGTAAGCCACAGTAAAGTAATTGGAAAGTGGCAAGTTTGGGGTACGCATCACCCTTGTTTTTAATATAATTTATTGAAATAGAAGTTTACATAGTTTAGTTTGAACAGCTATCTGTGTTTAGCAACTGGATTGTAGAATTCCTGGGAACCTTGGTGTCGGTTCTCCCGGCCCATCCGAGCTGCCTCACGTGCACTTAGTTTCCTCCCCTGTGATAGGGGCGGTGTGACGGCCCTTGTGTGGAGTAGTGGGATGAAGAGATGAGCGAGTGCACGCCCAAAGCGTCAAGCAGGGCTCTTCACCAGAGAGCACTCGGCCTGCTGTGGACTGTCAGTGTCTGTGCAAGTGAATGTGAGTTCCCAGTGGCCGTGCCAGGCCGTGCAGTCCTGCCTCTGACTCTGAGGCCAGGAATTCTCCCTCTGCAGCATCTTTAGGGTGTGCGTAAGCCTCACATACTGGGTTCTTTGCAGAGGCTGTAAGACTTAGAGGAAGGAAAACAGTCAACTTAGGTGCCCCTGCTTATTTTATATTTGGGGAGACGTACGAAGGATTGAACTCAAGGGCACTCAACCACTGAGCCACATCCCCAGCCCTATTTTTTATTTTATTTAGAGACAGGGTCTCACTGAGTTGCTTAGCACCTTGCTGTTGCTGAGGCTGGCTGTGAACTTGCAATCCTCCTGCCTCAGCCTCCTGAGCTGCTGAGATTATAGGTGTGCACCACCACCACACCCTATTTCCCTGCTTTTAACACCTGGTCTTGAACCAAGTTCCTTTAGGTCTCTGAAGCTTCCATTTCTCATTTGCAAAATAGACTATAATAAGACTTGATGAGAAATGTAACATGTAGGGGCATACAGCGCACAGTAGGTGCTCAGTAAAAGTTAAGTGTGTTCCCCTCCAAACTAGTAGTTAGCATTAAAAAGCCGAGATGTCGTCCTCAGCAGCCAGCTGAACTACGCCTGTGGAGGCCCCAGTTTAGGAGGACAGCCCTGCCCCTGCTTGCCTACCGGACCCTGCGCAACAGCAACCCTGGGTCAGCCGTGTTCGGTGGTGCTTCTTTCCACGTCCACCTGATGGCCTGAACCCTGGTTCTCAGACCCAGTCCTTGCTGTGCTTACTGTTTTCAACTCCTCGCAGGTTGTGGTCCCCGGCAGTGTGCACCCGGAACAGCAGCACCCTCCTGCCACTCCATTTATATTAATGGAGGGAGTCGTCTGCAAACCGTGACGGGCTGAAAATCATCACTTGCCTTCTCCATAAGCAGCAGATGGGTGCTGCAGTGGTCCTGGCTGGACCCTGGAGAGCAGCCGGGCTGGACCTGGGGCGGAGAATGGATGTGCTTCTCTTGCTCATTCTTCCTTTGCTTTTCTTGCTCTTGGCAGCTCCGGGAAACAAACCTGCCTTGTGAATTTGGTGATAGGGCACCTGGTCCCATTTGAAACACGTTGTCATCTAAGTTTGGGTTCATTCCTCTTCCTTCCTCTCTCCCTTGCTTCCTGCATTTCCTTTTTCCTTCACTGAGCCCAGGGAAGGAGGCGCAATGAGCATGACCCTCCGTTCCCCACCTGGAGGAGGTGCATGGCCTCTGAGTGGCCCCTCTATTCTTGCTCACGACACTCTCACCACCTTGGACTTCTGAAGGCCCCTTCTATCTTCCGGGAATGCTCTGCCTCCAGATCTACACTGGGCGCTCCTGTCTTCCAGTTCCCAGATCCCAGTCTTCCCCTCCCCAGGCCCTCCCTGATCACTGCAGCTAAGCCCTCCTCACATACCTGGAGATCCCATGTTTTTCTGAGCCACTGTAACCATCTGAAATCCCCCTGCTTAGAGTTTTCTTTGTATTTCCTTTCTTTTCTGCTGGAATAAACTCCTTGAGGCAGAAACTTGTCAGTCTTCCTTAGTGGAGCTTAAAATAGACATGGCACAAAGCAGATGCACAGTAAATATTTCAGAAATGAACATGGCTAGCTGGGGCAGACACATGGGATTGGAACAGTCTGCTTACACCACTGTATCAGAGCACCAGAGGTTGGGTGGCTCAAACCACAGAAGTCTATTTTCTCCCAGTTCTGGGTTCTGCAGGGCTGAGACCAAGGAGTCAGCAGGGCTGATTTCTTCTGAGGTCTTTCACTCTCCTTTGTAGATGGTATCTTCTCCCTGTGTCCTCCACAGTCTTCCCTCTGTGTGAATCTGGGCCCTGAGCACCTCTTTTTCTAGGAACACAAAGAGTACTGGGTCAGGGACCATCCAGGTGATTTCATTTGAACTTTGTCCCCTCTCTAAAGAGTCTATTTCCAAATAGAATCGTATTCTGAGGTACCAGGGCCCAGGCTTTCAGAGTCACGCTGGGACGCAATTGGACCCATGACATTGGAGAGGATGGCCAGCTTAGTGACGTGGGAATGAGCCCGGCTCTTCCCTGTTCTCTTCCGGTGGCCCCGCCCCCGCCTGCCCACCTGCCTCCTGTCTTAGGGGAAGGAGGCCAGACCTCCACACCAAGCTCATTCTGTCTCCATCACCTTAAGCCACGCGACAGCCGGGCACTTTGCTTATGTCCCCGGGCTCAGCTCAGGTGTTGCTTCCAGGCTGGGTTCAGATCCTGCTCAGCATTCTTAGGAACATGTCACTGCCCTCCTTTGTATCATGTCACCACCTTGCAACAGAATTTGGGATCTTCTTTTCTAACTTTGTGACCAAGTGGACTGGGCACGGCCCCTTCTGTTTCTGCGCCCTCCGTTTCTGCACCTTGAACCCTTCCTGGGCAGGGTTCACTCCAGGGACCGCTGACTCTGAACCTGACCTGGGTCTCCAGGTGTGCTAGTCAAGGTTTTCCAGAGAGGTGGAACCAACAGGTCACATGTACATGAAGAGGGAGATCTATTTTTAGAAACGGGCCCATGTGATTATAGGAGTACAGGCCCCAAATCTGCACGGTAGACCCACAGGCTGGTGACCCAGGGAAGAGCTGCAGGGGGAGCCAGTGCCATCTGTGGGCAGAATTGCCTCTGGCTCAGGGGAGTCAGGCTCAGGCCTTCAGCTGTGGAGGGCAGTCTGCGTCCCTCCAAGCCCACCAACTGGAAAATCAATCTCATCCAAGAAGCTGTTTTGCAGAAGCATCCAGGACAATGTTTGACAAATATCCAGGCACCAAAGCCCAGCCAATCGAAACATCAAATTAGCCATCGCACCAAAAAGAGACCTTTGCTTTGCTGGATCCTTGCACACGACCATGTTACGTGGACGTCCTTCTTACTAAGTGTGAACAAAGTTGTTCCAGTGAAGTTGTCTGCAGATTCAACTAGTTTTACCCCAACCACGGTGCATGCCCCCACTGGTGGTGTGGGAGGTGTCCTCGGCAGAGAGCTTTGCCGGGTGTTTCTTTTTTATGGATGAGCTGGAGGGTTTGGTCTCTGTGCACCCAGGTGGCATCCTTTCTTAGAACTAAATTCACTTAACAATTTCAAATACAGCCTGTGGGACGTTTTGGCTTCCCTTTCCCTCTCTCCTAAGCAGACTGTTAAATAATGGATTTGTGAAATGACAGGTAGCCTCTGCAGCAGAGGTTGGTCAGGAGTGTCTGGAGGCAGCAGGAACAGTGAGCAGGTCCCGTGGCGCCGGGCTCTCTGGGTGTGGTTGGTCGGGCTGGGTGGTTTCTCTTGCTCACCCTGTGCCTCCCATTCCCCACCTTTGTCTCTTGGCTTTGGATTTTGTTGATTTTGGATCGAAGACACTAAAGAATCCATTTGAGCGATTTGACCTTCACAGTGCCCATGAGCCCGGGGAGTGAACTGCACAAAAGAGATTGGGGTGCAAACGGGTCTTCTTGGGAAGTGTGAGAGAGAAAACGCATTTGTACAAATCAGTAAGACCCGAGGCATGACGAGAGCCCCCTGCCATGCTCCGCAAGCTGACAACGGCGGAGCAGCCCGAGTGCTTGTCGGAGCCCGTGACCCAAGGGGTTGTCTTCCCGATCCACGTCAAAATTGCTGTGTGAGGAACGACAACCTGAAGTCCCCAGAAGGACTCGGGGCAGGCACGTGTGCCTTTCCAGCACTTGCTTTGGCTTTGGTGAAGAGACACAGAGCAGGCATGGCAGGGTCCCCACTGCCCAGGGTCTCCACCGTTTTCTTGGTGATAAAGCCCCGATTCATCCGTGTTCACGTCAAGCCCAGTTTAAACAAAGAAAAGCAGCCCACCTCTCCTTCCCAGCTTCACGTCCCACTCAGGAGATCACATGACGCCATTCTGGCCAAGGGAGACCGAGCAGACGCCACCGTGGGGCTCTTGCCAGTGTTTAAAGTGAGTCGACTCAACAGGCACCGATCCCTTCAGCCCTTGTCTTCTGCCTCTCTCTGGGAAAGGGACACCACCCCTCCAACCCCAAACTGTCCTGTGAAGGTATAAACACATGCATTGATGACACGTGTGCACTTGCATGTGTAAACACACACACACATACACACACATGCTCCTCACATAAACACGCCCGTGTCCCATATATGTCCCATTATGTCCCACAAACCTGTGTGTGTTCAGTAGTGTATACATATGGACATAAGCCCTCATCAATCGACCTCCTGACACATGCAGAGCACACGTGTTAAAAACACATGCTTGCCTAAGTACATGTGAGCATGTGGCTATTCCTCTTTCCTGCTTTGCTCAAGGGCAGAGCCATCTACGTGTTAACATGTGCACCCGGACACGCACACTTTTGAATGCTCTGTGTACACACAACCGAAGGAAAGAAGTAGTTGGTATCTGCAGGTAATGTAATGCTCATGGGAAGGCTGTCAAAAGGGTGCTAGGAGTGGGGTTTGAAGCATGTACCTGTGCAAGTTCGCATGTGCAAGTTCGCATGTGTAAGTGTGTGCACATGTGTGTGTGTTATTTCCAACAGATGTCCACTTAATTACCTAAAACCCACTAAAACTTATATGAAAAATGCCACAAAGCTATAGATAAATACCTACTGTGAGGGCAAAGGTGGTTGGGATTTCCTGGACAAGCATCTTCTCAGAGGTCAGGAATGAGAAGCCTGTTTGTCAATCCAGGATGCCACATACAGTTTTACAGGATGTTCACCGTGCAAGGGTCCTAGTCAACATCAAGTTTGTTCTTTAAGCAATTCACTTACTGTGGGACTGCCCTCCTCAAAAAGAAATGGCATTTATTTTCAATGTCAAATTTGCATAAAGTTGTCCTATGGGTTAGGGTCAACAGAGTCACTGTGTCTCTATTACTCCTTTCAGGTCCCTGTGTGGAAGTAGGTGCTTGGATCCTTGACGGAGGTCACTTGGCTCCCAGTAGCTCTCCTGTGACTCCTTAGCCAGTGGTCAGCTTTCGCTCTGTGCTCTGCGTCCACGTGCCTGTGGCTTCTTTGGTACCTTGAGTTATATGAAAGGGCTGAGGCAGACAAAGCCCACCAAACTACCTTTAACCCACGCAGAGCAGCACAGAGAAATTAATTAAAATATGCATTCCCCTAATAGAGCGGCGGGTCCCAGTCTGGAGATTAATTAATGCTAATAGTACACAATCAGAACTGCTTTTGGAAATCTTCTTAGAACATTAACTAAAATGTTCATCTTTTTAATGCATTTGCCTGAGCCACAGAGACTAAAAGCTTCGCTAGTTCCATGCAAATGTGAAGGCGAGAGAAGAACAACAACAACCAAGCACATTTAGGTCTTTGAGGCCTGATGTGGCTGGCTTCCAGGGCCTGGGCCTGGGCCTGGGGGTCTGTCAGCTCCTGGATGGAGGGGAGCCCGAGGGCTGGGGACAGACCACAAAAGGGGGAACCTGGTGGGAAGAGGTGCAGACCGGAGGGAGGTCAGGGAGGACCACGGTGCCTGTGTCCATGGCAGGCTGTGTGGAGCTGCCGAGGCTCAGGGACCAGGAAAGGCCCACCCGGCACCTCTCAGTGGTTCCCTCGCTGTCTAACGTCTGCCTGGTGGAGAAGCTCCACAGGGGCCTTGGGGTGCAGGCACAGCGTGGGTGGTGGCCCACTGTGCCAAGGTCCTGTGCCCAGCTCAGTTATCCCTTTCTGCTTCCTGCCAACCAGCTGTGCTGGGGCTGCTCCCCGGGAGCTCAGAGCCTGGTGTGGATGACACACTTGGTAGATGCCAAAGGCATGCCCAAGTGGCAGGGAGCTCAGAGGAGGGACGCCTGACCCTGGAGGGGCCAGGCTGGTCAGAAAAGGCCCCGTGGAGGAGCAGGTGACTTGAGCGGAGCAGGGACCAGGAGCAGGAGTCATGTGACTGTCATGTGGTGTGCATGTGACAGGCTGTGAGTGCACATGCCTGTGCCCATTGCGCTTGAGTGTGTGTGGTGTGAGAGTGTGAATGCCTGTGTGCACTTCCATATGTGTGCATCTGCGTGGGTGTGATTAAAGCTGCGCATGTGAGAGCCTGCGAGTGTGCACGTATGAGTATGTACATGCTTGGATGTGTGCATGCATGCGTGCAAATGCATTTGTACACTCATACCTGTCTAGGAACATGCTCATTTGTGAGTACCACTGTGTGCTTGTTTAGTGTGTGCATGCTTAGATGTGTGCATGTGTGTGAGAATGCATTTGTAGGCTTATGCCCATGTAGGAGTGTGTGCACGTTGAGTGGGTTTGAATACATGAATGTCTGAGAGTGTGTAGGCATGTGAGTTCCTGTGAGTGTGAGTGTGTGTGCACACATGAGCATGTGTGAGTTCCTGTGTGTGTGCAGGCATGAGCATGTGTGAGTTCCTGTGAGTGTGTGGGTGTGTGCAGGCACAAGCACGTTTGAGTTCCTGTGAGATTCTGTATGTGTGCAGGCACAAGCTCGTGTGAGTTCCTGTGAGTGTGAGTGTCTGTGCAGTCATGAGCACATGTGAGTCCCCATGTGTGTGAGAAGCAGGGGCACTGTGGCGGAGGCTGTGGCGGAGGTGGGCACAGGTGCACGGGAACAGCTGTGAGTGGAGAAGAGGTTTCTGTGGGTGAGCAGCGCTGGGCAGGGAGGAGGTTAAAGGTCACCTGTCCTGGAGGTGGTAGAGGGAGGTCCTGCCGAGAAGGTGAGTCGGCTCCCTTGACGCACCTTATGCCGGGCCAGCAGCTCATGGGAGGCTCAGAGCCAAGCAAGAGGGAGGCCTCCAGGGATGACGATGACAGATCCCTTCTTGCTCTACGCCTGCCTTTTGAGGTGTTCACCCCACCTTTGCTGTCTTGAGATTGGGGCGGCGTCCTCACCCCCAGCCTGCTGACCTGTCAGGCAGCCCTCCGTGGGGCTGCCCGGGCACTCTGGGAGGTGAGGACCAGCTCTAGCCTCCACCCCACGGTCTTCAGACACTGCCACGTGTCCCCCGAGGGTAGGGGACGCTCGCCAGATGAGGACGAGAAGATGAAGCAGCCAGGATGGCTCTGTCACCAAATCACAAGGGCTGTGCCCGGTGGCCCTTGTCAGCCTTCGGCTTCCGAGAGCTCAGCGAATTTCGGCAGCCACCTTCGCCACTGACTGAGGCCTCTGACAGTGGCACTGTATTTAAATTCTGAATTTGCATATATTTTTATCTGCAAAACTGGAATCGAAGATTCAAGGAGACTTTGGTCTTTTTAATGCAATTTCAACCACCGTGCCAGGGCTGGCTGGACAGGGAGTCCACGGGAGATTTTCATTAAAATAGGACCATCTATCTTATTACAGTCTTCTCCATTGAGGTGAGCGAGCTCATTTTAAAATTTTAATTTCTTTGATCCCATTTCAAAATAAGCGGTGACAAGATAAATATTAACATTTTTATAATAAAAAAACAAACAACTCTCGGATGTGATTTATAGCTTATCGTTTTCTGGCGTCAAGAAGCAGGTGGTGCGGAGGGGGCACTGAGGGCGACCACACCCAGCCGTCCAGCCCATGATCCTCCAGAGTCGAGCAGGAGTCGCTGGCCCTGCGACTGGACCTGGGCTTGGTGCTGACATCCCCCACCCTTGGGGCCTTGGCTGACCATTTGCTCTTCTCTTCCTTTCCACAGGACCCTCCTCCTGGGATTGTCACCGACTGTCCCCTGTCCCCCCATTGTCTCCTCTTCAATGTGGCATCCCTACAACCCATTCTGTGCTCAGCCTATATTCTCCCGATATTTTTTAGAAATATGTCCAGATAGCTCCCAAGGCCCTCCCGAAACAGGCCCTGCCCAACCCTCCAGCCTCTGGAAAAGGTGGACCTCGGCTGTGGGAGACCCTCCGAGCCTGGCCCCCCGGGGCCTGCCTGTCCCTGTCACAGCTCTGACCTTGATGTGTTTCTTCCTTTTATTCTCATTAAACTGGACGCCTCCTGAGGACCAAGGCTGCCACTCAGATGCCTTCTTCCTCAGCACCCGTTAGTCTAGTCTGACCTGAGTACACTCGGTAGAACTTTCTGGACACCTGAAAGATTTATCACGGTGCCTCCAGAGAGAATAATGGGGTTACATAAGCTGACATGATTATTATTGGAATTCATTTATTAAAAAAAAACTTCATATATTTTATTATCCCAAACACTGCATTTTGAGACTTTTTTTTTTTTTTAATGCCAGGCCTGACAAATGGATAGCTTTCTCTAGATTTTTTTTTCTTTTAATTACTTGCATTTATTTTTTCTTTCAAAGACATTTTAACACTGGACAACCAAATGGTGGCTTAAACAGACATTACTAATGGGAATATTAGAAAAATTAAAATCAGGAATTTGATGCAAGTTGAGTGGCCACCTGGCCAAACTGAGGGGCCTGTTATTTGCTGTGAAACACAGAAGAAAGAGAAGGACTTGGGGACTTATTGGAGGAAGTGGCCAGAGTAGAAGCAGGTGGTGGGTTCAAGCCCAGCCCCTCAGGTGCGTGGGATCCTGGGCAGATCTGATGACCTGCCCCAGTCTGAGTTTTTCCCTTTGGGTGCTGTCGGAAGTCAAGGGACACACGAGGGTCTTAATCTGGATGCATGAACTCTGCCCCTCTTCAGAAAGAGCTGCGAAACCCTATGTTTTGTGTCAAATTGAGGTGGATGTGCATTTTTGTAGAGTGTCCCAGCTTTTATGGGATGTCTAGGGATCTGTGACTTGGACACTTAGTAACCTTTACATTAGACAACTTCTAAGCTTTGTTACTTTGTTTATTCATTTAGCGTTGGTGAACACCTAGTAGGTCCCAGGCCCTGGAGACAGAGTGAAGGGTTCAAAGTCCCTGCGGTTGCTGCCTCACGCCTGGCCTGTTCTAGTCAACTATGCTCAGCAACCACCTTGATTCATTCCTGTGCTGACCTGGAAGTCGTCAACCCTGATTCTCAGCTTTTCGGTTTGGGTCAGGTATGTAGGATTCAAGCAGAGCAGCATCACTCTGAACTCCTCAGGGTGGTGGGGGTGGCAGCACTTGAGCCTCCAGGAATCCAGGAGTGCCCCAAAGCAGCTGGCAGAGCATGGGAAAGAGTGCATCCTGAGGAGAGGGTCACTGGCAAGCCAGGCCTGTCACTGTCCTGAGCATTGCAGCACAGTGGTCCCAGCCAGTTCTAGGGCACTGGGGCACAGCGCCATTTCCATAGAGAGCACCGAGAGTGGTGCAGGTCTCTGTATCAGCAGCCCCATGGAGAGGATGCCCAGCCCAGTGACCTCCAGGCCATCGCTGGCTGGTCCTGGTCCAGGAGCCTGTGACGCAGCTCGAGTCTGAGTGGGTAAGACAGGCTGGTGGGGACTGGCGAGCAGCGAGAGTCTTGTTAGCGAGAACAACCCCAGCATGCCGTAGGTCCCCAGCAAGGGCACTGTGACTGACACATGGAAAAAGCACACATTCCGAAGGTATGACACAACCGCCTGGGCTCCCTGGCTGCCTGGGACATGCGTGTCTGGCCTTAAGGAAGGCGAACTTGCGGGTCTCAGTGGAGTCTCTGAGGGCCCTCCTTCGGAGCTCAGATCCTGGCTCGCTCTTCCTGCTTAGTTTGCTTAAGACACGCCTTCATCTCCCTATGCCCCTCCTCATTCCCAAATCCTCACTGGGAATACTTCATGAGGTTCTGCAGGGAGGGGAGAGCGCTACCACTTACCATAGGGTCATAGAGTTCTTCCTTCCCCCTGACAGGGCTCAAGGACCCCTTCTCCCCTGCTCCTCCTCTCCTAGGTGGGCACAATGTCTCCAGCACACAGAAAGCCCCGCATGCTCTCTCTGGCTCACAATTGAAAGGAGAAGACTCCCTGGTTCCTGCTGCCAGATTGCATTTGCTAAACAATCATTTTGCTAACTGGGATTCAGACAATGTAGGAAGAAACACTAGAAAACAGTTTTAATTGGTGTTGAAAATAAGAAGGGGGAGAAAAAAAGTCAGGGCATTATTAAATTTTGCTGCCATAATGACCATCGTAGAATTGGCTGGTTATTCCCCCATTAGGACATAATGACACCCATTGTTGGCGGCTCTGGGTTTGATTATAAGATAATGACAATAATTCATTGTTTGCTGCACTTTACCTTGAGACAAGGTAACCACAAGTTTAAAGGAAGACGTACAAGAGGTAAATTATATGTTGCTAAATATGAAACAGCACCTCACTTGTCCTGGTTTATAACAATAAAAACAACCATTTTAGATAGAACATATATTTAGTAGGTTTTCCCCCTAGGAGAGACAGAGACATTGATCATCACATAATTACTACAAAGGAAAATCCGGCTAAATTGTTAGGTTCAGATATTGTACAAAACCATCTTCTTGAACTGTGGAAAGAAAGGGGGGGCTTCTTTGAACCTTTGCTTGCTGTTTGAATGAAGCCTGATCTAATTGCAGAGTTGGAAGTGACCCCAAAGATCATCCAGGATGGGGGTTCAAGCACCTTTTAAAAAGACAGTACCTATGTGCAAACAGTGATTCGTGGATCAGTTCTATGGGAAACAGATGCAGTTGTCAAAGCAGACTGTGTTCTGCCTCATGTCCTGCTGTCCCCTTGGTCTGTTGCCACTACCTCCTGACCTGCCTCTCACAGGTCCCCAGAGAGACAGGCTTCTGTGCCCAGGGTTCTTTCCTCCAGCCCAGCCAGATGCATCTGTGAGCCCTCAGATCTGATCCACCCTCCTGTGGAAGACAGTTTGGCAGCTTCTTTAAAGCTAGACACTCTTACCCCGCCACCCAGCAATCACTCTCCTAAGTATTTACACACACACTTCGGTGTCTGCAGGAAAGCCCGCTCACGAATGTTTGTAGGAGCTTTGCTCATCATCCCCCAAACCTGTCTGCCGGCAGGTGAATGAATGAACCAATGGTGGCACATTCATACAATGGAATATTATTGAACAATCAAAAGAAGTAAGCTATCAAGTCACAAAAAGACATGGGAGACATTTAAATGCAGATTACCAAGTGAAATAAGCTATCCTGAAGAGGTTATACACACCGAGTCAGTCCAGCTACATGACATTCGAGAAGAATCAAAATCACAGGCAGAAGGATCAGCAGCTGCCAGGGCTCGGAGACAGAGGGAGACAGGGATGAGCAGAGCTGCTCAAGGGGCAGCGGAACACCGTGTAGCCCACTGTAATGGTGGACACGCGGTGCTGACACAGTCGTCAAGGTGCCCGGAATATAAAGCACAATGTTGGAGGCCCAGTGTGAACGACTGACTTCAGTTGATAAGAATGTGTCCATCTACGTTCATCTTTTGCAACAGATGTACAACACTGAGGCCAGATGCTAGTATTAGTAGAAATTGTGCTGGGGAGAAAACCCAGATACAGGCAGGCTCTGTACTCTCTACCTGATTTCTCATAAACCTGTATCTACTCTAAAATTATCTATTCATTAAAAAGTCTATGGTTGACCCTCTGGGTGCAGTGTAGTCTGCCTGTAAACCCAGCAACCTGGGAGACTGAGGCAGGAGGATCTCAAGTTCAAAGCCAACCTCAGTGTTTTAGCAAGGTGCTAAGCAAGTCAGCGAGACCCTGTCTCAAAATAAAATACAAAAGGGGCTGGGGATGTGGCTCAGTGGTTAAGAGCCTCTGGGTTCAAAAAAAAAAAAAAGTCTATGGTTGAGCTTCTGCCTTCCGTGAAAGCCCATGTCTTCACCCAGGGCGCCCGACCACCATGACCCACCTCTGCCCACCTGTCCACACCACTTACTCCACTCCCATCCCATGGGCATTCTTCCCTTCCACACCTGTGTTGCTCTTCCCTTGGCCTGGAATACAGGGCCATCAGACAAGCCCTGTCCTGCTCTGTGACCCTTCTGGTCTCTGCTTGATGCCGCTGGCCGGTCCTGCCTCCAGGGTGGAGTCTCTGGGCCTCCTCTGTGCTCTTGCCAGCACTCATCTTCCTCTTAGACATTGCTCTGTTTGTCACCGCGTTCTCTCTCCCACTACAGGTTCGGTGCTGTCTCCCTAGCACCTGGCTTAGTGTCTGGCACATAGGGATGTGGGTGCTCAAGAAGTATTTATTGTATGAACGAAGTGAAGCTGCTCTTCCCTCTCCCGCTAGGAGGCTCCATGCAGCCTTCAATCTCCTGGAGACATCACTTTTAAACCAAGAGTCTTGCCCTGCACCCTTGGTCTTACACCACGATGTCGGACAGGCTGTGGGCTCTACGGGACCAGTGTTGTGAAATGGGGCATCTCTCTGGGCACTCTTTGGAGTGGGGACCTGCATGAATCAACTTTCCAAGGCCGTGAATGAATACCTGAGATGAATCAACTTCCAGGAGGAAAGGCTAATTCGGGCTCAGAATTCCAGGCTGCTGTTATCCGGCCTGTGGTGAGGCGGACAGCATGGCGCAGGTGCAAGGTAGGGGACATCTGTGCACTCGTGGTGGTTGGGAAGCACACAGGGAGAAGAAAGGCCCAGGTCCCAATATCCCCTTCTAGGACATGTCCCTGGTGACCTACTTCCTCCCACTGGGCCCACCTCCTGAAGCTCACGCCATCTCCCAGCAGAAGCTGTAACTGAGCCCTCAGCACATGAGCCTTTGGGGGACATTCCAATCCCAACTAGAACAGGACCCGAAGGAAACTACCAGCTTCACCAGAGAACGTTCTTTTTAACTGTTTTTTTGTTTTTTGTACTGGTTAGTGAACCTAGAGTTACTTTGTCACTGAGCTACATCCCTAGCCCTGTTTTTAATGTTTTATTTTGAGACAGGGTATTGCTGAGTTGCTAAGGGCCTCACCAAGTTGCTGAGACTTGCCTCAAACTTGCAATTCCCCTCTCTCAGCCTCCCAAGTCACTGGGATTACAGGTGTGTGCCCACCCGGCCGGCAATGCAAACTTGGGGAAAATCCTAGGTCTAAACACACAAAAACACACGCAACAGTATGTTCACAGAGAAACGCTAAGTTTGCTGACCGGGTGGCTGCTGCAAGACATGCAAACAGCAGGCACTCTGTGCAGTGGAGGGCCGGGTCCTGCTGGCCCAGGCCAGGCCTGTGGGCACCTCCAGTGCCATCTGCTCCTGTCATCAAATTGCTGAGTACCTAAGCCTGGATGACACTGTCTTCCCAGGCCACCTCTTGAGCACATTCTTCTCCCACTGTCTCCTCTGCTTTGGTAGAACGTGGTGTCTAAGGGTGTGGTCTTGAGGTAGACCAGATCCGATCCCTGCTCCACAGCTTGTTAGGCTTGTGGCCTTGGCAAACTACTTGACCTCCCTTGTCTCGGTTTCCTCATCTGTGGAAGGGAATGGGGGAGATAAGAACAGTCAGATTAAATGACTTAGTGCACACCAAGTGCTGAGAACACTACCTGGAAAACCGAAGGTGCAAACAAGCAGTCAGAAGAGCAGCCGTGTTTGAAACCCTCTCTTCCCATTAGGTGCCAGCGACTGGGGCTGCTCCGCAGACACGTGTGCACCCTTGGCCCATCCCGTCCTGGGCAGCCGTCCAGTGCGTGCTGTTTAGACTAACACTGAGGCTGAAAGTGAAAACACAGCTGTGGCAGGGTGAAAGAGCGTCCGTGTCTGTACGCGATGCTGGTGCCCTCCTGCCCCTGAGCGCGTCGTGGCGAGAGCTGGTGACGCAGTCGATCCTGCGGTTACAGCGGAGCTTCCCTACGGCTCCAGAGGCTGTGGATCTCCTGGAGGCTGCAAGGGAACAGACCATGGACACCCACCTCTTGGGTCTGGGGCGTGACTGACAGAGGGCCCCTGCTGCAGTGCTTTGAAATCTATCAAATCCCACATCAGCGCTCAGGCCTAGCAGCAGGCCCATGGCTGGGAGACCCAGGACATGGGCATCTGCTAGCTTTGCTGGAAGGCTCCTCAGGGTTTTTCTGACCTTCGACAGCACAGCAGGCCAAGATATCCCGCCTTAGGTTTTCCGCTCTTTCTCCTTCACGTGGGTCAGAACTGGGCCTCCCAGCCTCCTGGGGCTCTCTTTCCATAACCCCACCCAGGCGTTTCTCCTAGTAAACTTTTGCCTATCTATTCTGCTTCTCAGGACTGATTTATGCATAATAAACCCTTATTCTAGGAAGGTGTTCCCATGCGCAGGCAGCCTCCCAGATCGTCACTTAGGAATACCTGTGTCCATCCAAAGATGTCACAGGAGGAACATCCGTAGAGCCTGAAAAGATCAGCTTGCTTATTCACTCAATGAACTTCTCCTAGATGTCTATTTTCACTCAGCCTAGTGTCAGGAGCAACAGTGCACAGCTGCTGCCCTTGAGAAATCCCTGGCAGCCGGGGGAACCCTGGGGGAAAAGAGGTTCAATTCAGATAATTTTGCTGGAGCACAGTCAGGCCTGGAGAAGAAGGAGGTGAGCCTGGGGTTGAATCAGGAGGAGGTTGAAGAGGAAAGAGAGGCAAATGTGCCTCGTTGGATGGGACATGTAGAGCCCAGGTCTATAAAAGAGCCCAGCTTGAGCCAGTGCCACTTGGCACAGCAGCGGGGAGCCCAGAACCCAACGGCACTGTGCATGAACTGCGGGAACTTGCACGTGTTCCTAAGCCTCAGTGTCTTGGTAACATGGGGGTAGCCAGGCCTCATGGGGCCATTGGGGAGCCTGCAGTAGTTTGTAGGCACAGAGCAATTTGGAATAGTAAATGGTGTCACTCTTTAATTATCCTTCATTTTGGCCAGTGTGTCAAAATTTCCCCAGATCTCTAGGAGTTTTAAAGGGCAATTGCATGACCCAGAGATCAGCATGCTTCTCCGTGGATGGTGACTCTGTAGCTCCTGGCCCTTGGGTTTATACTAAAAGCTAGGCATTCATTGCCTCTGAGTCTCCTACCCAAAGCACAGGAGGCACAGTGTGCCTCAGGAAAGGGAGTCAACAGAAGTACAGCTTCCCAGAGCCCTGGAAAACCATCTGGCTCTTCCTCCCACCCGGAGCAGGAAACCCCCTCACAGCCTCCCAGAAAGACGGCCTCCAGCTTCCGCAAAGACGTTCCCAGAAACAGGTCCTTGCTCCTGCACAAGGTAGTGCGTCCGGGCGCGCCCAACTGTTCCAAAGTTTGTCCTTACATTGAGCCCAAGTCAGAGTCTGTCTCCCTGTAACTCCTGATGCTGTTTCTGGTTTTCCATCTGGAATTCCATAAAGAGTCAGCTCCCTCATCTCTGCAAAAAAAAAAAAAAAAAAAGATTTGATGCACACTGACTGTTGATCTGGGTCTTTTCTGCTGGGCTTGAGTGGCCCGTTCCTCTCCCTGCTTTCCTCAGAGCCTGGCCTCTGAGCCCTGGGCTGACTTGGTAGGAACCACCCCTGCAGCTGAATGTGGGGACTGGACCTAGCTCTATAGTCTGGAAGATGCTCATGGCACCATGTTGGCTGCAGACTGAGGGCGGTGCCTTCCCTCTCCTTGACCTTCCTCCTACGTGTGAAGGGAACTCTGCTAGCACACCACTCCTAGCCCCCCTGGCCCTTCACTGGCCACTCCCTGGGAGGAGGGTGGCCTCTCTGACTGGGTATTTGGGGTTATGCCAGGAGGCTTGGCTCAGGTCCCTTTTCCCTCTTGTAAGCCACCTTCCCAGGTGCCCTGTTTACAGAGCCAGTTGGCCCACAGAAGGGCATTTGCAAAACCCCATTCCAAGAGATAAGCGTAGGAAGCCTGTCCACCTGGACCTGGAGGCCCCTCCTCCACGGCTTCATGGGTGACGGAGGTGTCACTGTGGCTGCCATCTTCTGCCCCTGGCTGGCTTCTCAATAGGTTAGAAATCACGTTGGCAAGGGTCTGTCCTCAGGAGGCCTGTGAGCTCTCTGACCTGCATGTGATTCTTCTCTGGGATCCCTGATAATGTCTACCCTTCCAGGCTTCTTGTCGTACAGTTTCAGACTATACATAGTCATAGAGACACATCTTAAAAGGTAGACAGTATCTTTAGATGGCATAGAGCATTCTGAAGGAGATATGCAATTGTCCCCATTTCAACAGGCTCACGAGCAGTGGCTTCTCGAACATTTAATCTAGACAAGCTTTGATGAATTGGCCTGAACAAAACCGGCTGTAATCCAATTCAGCTCTGGTGAGATCGCCACTGCTTTTGTCTTATCTCATCGAGACCCGTGACCTTTAAAATAATCACATTGTCCTCTTTAAATTCTCCTCTAATGGAGGGGGACGTCCCAGCCCCAGGACCCTGTCGCTCCTTCCCTAAAGGACCCGACACCTCCCCTGGTGGCTCTCCCAATGCTTTTTCTGGGTGATACGTCATCAGAGAAAAAACTAAAGTTGAAAAATGTGGCACATAAAATGTGCATGCAAAGTGAAAATTTTAGCTTTTATTTTTCATTCTGAAAATATGAAATATGAGTTGTAGTTGTTCTTCTGCATTAACTCAAACGTCCTTTTTTCGCACCTTTTTTGAAATTTTGAAGGATCAACTATTATAAAAGCCCCAAATAAAATATGTATTTATTTTTCGACTTCATAATCTAGAGAATAATCATTTTCCTTATAATTTCTATGTAGAAAATATAAATATCTGGCTATCCCTGATAGAAACTTACGCAAATATTTTGATCTGGCACCAGTCAGAGAAATGCATATTAAAAGCATTTTTTTTTCACTTTTAAACTTTTTGCTATGCTGGGTGTGGAACCCAGGGCGTCATTTATGCTAGGCAAGAGCCTGGCTACTGAGTCACATCCCAGCCCCAGAAGAATTGTTTTTCTATTGGAGGATCTAGAATGGGCTGGGCCTGTCTAAGTGATAGACAGCAGAGCAAATATTTGACTCAGGAAGTACTGCTTAGTTCAGAGGGTGATTCTCCTTCTGTTCTGACACCCAGAGGGTTCTCTCCGCTGCCTCACCTGCCCCCCACCAACGGTGCAGAGGCCTGCCTGCTCCTTCTCCAGAAACTTCTCCCAGTCCCAAATCCACTTCCTTTCCTAATAGAAGCTCAGCAACCTCCTGGGGACCTTCCAGTTCCCAGCTGTGTTCCTGTTTTGCCTCTCTCAACTGAAATGGAAGCAAAGCATTAGTGAAGGAAGGGAGATGATGATGCCAATCAGCCCTCTCTAGGAAATCCCAACTTCCCTGTGGACGAGTGCTTGCAGAGCTTCCCCAGGTGAGGCAAGGTCCCTGTCCCACTCCAACTCCCAGGATGGCTGCTGGGACGTGGCCCAGGTCCACCTCTCTCAGCCTCCTGCACCCCTTGGCCTATTTTCTTGTCTCCTCTTGCTCCTCGAGGCTCCTTGGTGCCCTTGGTGGCACGTCCTTCCTAAGGCGGGGTGGGCTCCATGTCTCTCTTCCTGACCACGCTGTGGATCAACATCCCATCTGGTATGTTCCAGGGGAGGAGGCTGAATCAGAGGGAGAACCGGAGGACTTCCCAGAGGCTGGTAAACAGCACTTTGAGATGACATTCTGACTCCAATGTTGCTTGTTTAGTATCACACTTTGCCTTTGCGTATCACTTCCAAAATGAAACTAATCAGACCAATTCCCAGGACAGAAGGCAATACGTAAAATAAAGGAAAGTCCCATTTTATCATTAGTAAATCACTATAAATGTGAGACGACACGTGACCGTGTTGCCATTTGTATCAGAGAAACTGGAAGCCTAAATTTTCTATTTTTAATGTCTGTGTCATCAGGAAAATTCCCCTTCTGAGGCTCATTTACCTTTTCTGTGGTCAGTATTAATATGGCCTGTGGGGTTGTAAGGCCTGAGTCAGAATTCCTGCATACATTGAAACTCTTCCAGTAAGGGTCAGTTCCTTTGTTTATAGGATCTCAGTGATGACAGCAACTAGTGTGAGATGACCAGAGGAAGTCTAGGAAGATCTCTTTTTAAAACCTCTATTTTAATAACGCCTAAACTCTGCATGTTGAGTTGTGTGTGTGTGCACATGCGCTTGCACTCGCACACACACGCTCCTGTTTTGTACAACGTTCCAAAGTTCCCCGATTACAATCAGACCAGACAGATTGCTTTAGTGGAAAATGCTTTGTAACAGGAAGTTATTTGGAAATGAAGGTCCCCACTCTCTGTTCATTCAGCAGAACTCTGTGGTGTCTGCACTATCTCCACTGGGGACCCTAGAACTGTAACATGGAAATGCAGCAAACCCAGGTCCTGCCACCCAGTGGCCGCCAATGGTGGTGGAGATGGCCATTGGGTTGGAGACAGTCCTAGTGGGTTGCAGCCAGTGTGATAACTCAATCCATTGGTATTGACCAATTCCTCAATTAAGTAACTAGTTACTATGGACGTCTGTGTAGGGCAGGCAGAGAAAGGAGCGGGCTACCGACGGCGGATGGTAAGAGGGCTCTTGAACTTCTTCCACATGGGTCAGAAGATTGTGCCAGGCAGAAGGGGTCACCTGGAAAAAGCACAAGGCGCACAAGTTCAAGGACTCCAAAGATCCCCATGGCGATAGTTGGTGAGTTACAGGGAACTAAGTGGGATTCTCCAGGAGGGGTCTCCAGGAGGTGGGCGTTCAGTCCAGGGAGGAGTGTGAATCTTCAAGAACCTGGTTAGCTGCTGCCCACCTCAGCCCCCTCCCTCTTTCCTGCTGGTGCCTGCAAGGGGTCCTGGCTGCTCAGGCTGGGGCGGTGACTAGCTGTGGCATCCACGGCATCTGCCCTCCGGGGAGCCGCAGGACGAGGTGAGGGCCCAGGCTCTCAGACCTGTTTAAGACAACATGAGAAACCACTCACGTTCCTCCAAATAGGTGAAATTTCGCTTTCAGCTTTATTTACCTGAGAATGAATTTCAGTTTGAAGAGGCCTTTATGTCGTGGGAGGCGAAGCACCAAAGATACAAGCAATTTTCAACAAGAGTACTACACATTTGTCTTTATAACAATTTGTGTGTAACAGCTTTTATGCAAATGACACTAAAGTGCCACCTTTTTTTCTAAATTGGACATTTTTATGGTTATAATTTTCTTCTGTAATAACAGCAAAAAAAAAAAAAAAAAAAAATGGCCGTCCCCATGGAGTCGAACATTTCATCTTCGAGCAGTGTCTTGTGAAGTTGGAATGACAAGTTTCTTTCATTTATGCCACGAATGACAAAAAAAAAAAAAAGTGTTCTTTGTCTCCCTCTTCCTAGTTTTCGGGGGAGTCAAACTTCAGGGGCCTTGGTCTCTCTTTGCCAAAGCTCAAATCTCTCTTAGCCCTCAGAAAGATCTGGGAAAATCACCATGGAGCTTCAAGGCACCAAAAATATTGCCTGTTCTTTCTCCTTCGACGCCAGGAAGCACAAATGACCTGGTTGGATTTGAGTTTCAACACGTTTTCGGGTCTTTTGCATTCATTCCCACTCCCCCCAAGTCAGACAGGTGACTTTTATAGACAATAGGGTTTAATTGACTACGATACAATGGAATTTATATACAGTATTCCAGGCAATCATCCCAGGTACTCGTAGAATAATGCATGTTATTGTTACTTAATCGACCGAAAATTTTTGCAGAGACAACAGAAGACGGGCTGCGTTTCCAACAATGCCATGAATTTATCCAAGGGCTTGGCTAGAGATGTTGGCAATTTGTGGCAGGGAAGTCCCTGAGGATGGGCAGCCCTAGGAGGTCACTGTGAGCAGGAGGGGTGGAGAGAGGTGTGGGGAAGAATTAGAAAAACTGAAGGCCCCACCCTGCGTGCCCTGGGGGAGTTGCCCCCCTCTCCCTGTGAAAAAACACTCTTTCCTCAGGTTTTCTTAAAGCCGATGTTTTAGAAGAGTTTCTTACGTATATCCAGAGATGCTTGCTGTAGTGCATATCAGCTCTAGATTTTGGAATTTGGAGAGAACAAGGAAAGGAGAAATTGAGAGGCAATAGACAAAGCTTCGTCTCATTTGTGGAGAAAAGTTGATGAATGTCACAGAGAAACGAGAGAGACTGGAATGTGGCTTTAGGACATTGGTCTTGAACCAGGGACTTAGAACTTCCCAGGCACTTGATGTCAGTCATTTCTGAACTTTGATCACCTCTGTTTTAGTCCTCCTGAGTGACTGTTACAAAACACCTTTAACCAGGTAACTATTACACAACTTCCTGCAGACTGAAGTGCTGGCAGATTTGGGGTCCAGTGAGGGCTGGTCCTTCCCTCATAGGTGGCACCTTCCAGGTGTCCTCGCCTGGTGGAAGAGGTAAGAGGGCGTCCCCAATCCTCACGATGAGAGCAATCCCCATTGCGGGGACTCGTGACCTCCCAGGGAGCCAAGAACCCCAACTATTGAGACCGCATCAAGGTGGGTTGATTAGGCTTCAGCATATGAATTTAGGGGGTCCATAAACATTCAGATCACCACAACCCACCAGTATCCCTGTCTCTTAAGGTTCTGCCGGAGACTAACTAGGTACTGGGCGGGGCATGTGAACTTTATAAGTGGTGTTTGTGTGGTTTCTTTCACTGAATGGAAATAGTGAGGTCACCTGGAGGGCCCTGCCTTGCTGTTGATACTACCGTGTCATTTGTGCCTTAGAACGTCACATCTTTGATGACCACCAATAAAAAATGTGCTCTTGGGCCTCCTTCCTGGGGCCACAGTCTTTTCTTCCCCTGCCATATTTTTAAGGCTCAGAGGGGCAGACCCTGGAGATTCAGAGACAGGCAAGTCGCAGTCCCCGTCCTGGTCAGTGCTGGCTGGGCAAGCACGGGGCTTGGGCAAGGAGGCAAGGG
Source organism: Marmota flaviventris (assembly GCF_047511675.1). Taxonomy (NCBI): domain Eukaryota; kingdom Metazoa; phylum Chordata; class Mammalia; order Rodentia; family Sciuridae; genus Marmota; species Marmota flaviventris. The sequence goes on along the minus strand of NC_092499.1, from coordinate 8,742,548 downwards.
GCTCACTGAGTCCAGGCTTCCTCTCTCCCCTGCCGAATCCTGGCTGATTTTCACCTTCTTCCTTTAACCCTTTGTGAACTATGTGAGAATATTTTTATGATGAATATATTGTTTATAAAAATGAAGCTATTTAAAAAAATTTTTTTTTAATTGTAAGTGGACACAATGAATATTTGTTTATATGTGGTGCTGAGGATCAAACCCAGTGCCTCACAGGTGCTAGGCGAGCGCTCTATCATTAAGCCACAACCCCATCCCTGAAGCTATTTAATTGTGAAATGGAAAAAAAAAAAAATCACAGCAAAAGTAGTTCAAAAAGAAAAGCTGGTCATTTGTGACACACAGATTTTGACTCAAGATGGTTTTAAATAATAAGTGGAGTATGGAAGCTAACACAATACTCATGTATTTATTTGTGTGCGTGTGTAGAAGCTACTTGGTCCGTGTTCATATCACATGTGTGATTAGCTGCCTGAAAACATGTGTGTCTATCTACACACATGTCAACAGAGATAGTTCTAAAAAGGGCTGTTCTGTGGCTCAGGTGACTTGGGCGACCCTGTGCTGTGGGTCCTTTCTTCTGAACTTCTCGCCTGTGCCTAGGGAGACTCTGCAGTGCTCTCCTGCAGGTCCCCCTTTATTTAGCTGCCCTGGATCCGCCGCAACACAGTACACAGTCCTGGCTCGAGACCCAAGCCCTGGGCCCACCTGGCCATCCACTCCAGCCTCCAAGTCCATAAGAGCCTTGTTCTTCCAGCAAGAAGGAGGGGGAGGCAGCATGGCCCCTGGGGTCCCTCTTTCCACACTGCCACTTGCTGATGAGGCCAATTATTTATCCTTTTGTACTTAGTCTCCTCTTTAAAGAAATAGGGATAATATGGACAACGTCTGAGATTTCTAGGGCGTGGGGACACCTGAGCTGTATGGGTCATTCCAGAACCATCACTCCCTTTTCTTCTGATCAGATGCCTGCAGAGAACAGTGACTGGGAACCCACCTGTCATTAATAGGAACTAAGGTTTTCCCACGGGGAGGTAACTTGCAGACATCACAGGTCCTGTCTTCAGCCACTGAACTCGTTGGAAAACCTAATATAAAGGACGAGACACTTGGTATTGGTGCCACTGACCAGTCTTTGGTCCAGATAGCAGATGTCCATGGGGCAAATCCAGGCTGGCGTTTTGTCCCACAGACAGAACTGCCCTGGCAGGATTGTTTCACCTTGGTCCCTGTGTCTCGGCAAGCGGAGCTGCTTGGGGCCCGGTGCGGACATCAGCATATCCATACGTCCCCGCGGAAACCAAATATGGAAGCACATCATCATGCTCGGGCTGCTGCACAGGACAAAGCAATTTGCATGGATCTTTTGTGAGCTTTCCTTTGCTGTGGTAGAAACTCATTAAAATCTCATGAAATCCTTCTCCATCACACGTGGAGCAACGCGAGCTGCCGCCCTAAAAGTTAATACGTGCGTGTTCAAGGAGAGGGGCGGGTGGTGCGTGCCTTGAGCAGCTCATCATTGGATCCAGCTGCCAGCAAACAGGAGCATCCTTAGCATATTTTAATTACTGTCTGGCTGCCCCTGTACATAAATGAGCCAGTGGCGGGAGCTTGGAGCAGGCTGGGGACCGAAGCAGAGGCGTGGAGTCCCAGCGGTCCCTCTACTTGCAGCAGGGCTGAACCTGGGCATGATTGTAGCAGTGCGAAGCAGGGCTGCTGGCCTACCTGGGATTAATGAGTACCCAGGGAATGTGGGATGGCTCTAGGCTGGAGCCGGGGTCATTAAATCCTGCTGGTCATTAATCCCCTGGAAATGCCCAGGGCTGGGGTCATTATTCTTGGGAGATAAAAAATTCAGGACCAAACAGCCCAAGAGAAAGAATATTGTGCATTCTCAGATTGGTGGCGGGTTTTCCAATTTGTTGGCAGTGTCCGATACCAGGAAAACAAATCTCGGGTATCCACCGCGCATGCGTGGACCCTCTCCACCTCACCTTTGGATTTAACTGGCTCTTTGGTGTGCGTCCTCTGTGTCAGGAGCAGTTACATGTCCGATTTCCATCAGCCCTCTAGGAGGTCAAGGTCACAGTGATAAAGACACTGGAGTCAGAGGGAGCAGGGGACTTGGGCAAAGTGACACCCTAAACAGCCAGAGTCCATGGCTGGTCCCCTCTTTAAGCTCTGGGCCTTTGCCGTGTATCACAGCTGCCTGCCCCGCTGTGGACATCACCTGAGCAGCCTTGGAGTATAGCCTTCCGACTCTGCCCCTTCAGCCAGAAAAACCCCTCTGGAGTTTTTCTCTCTCTCTTGGCTCATAAAGGAAGCGCAACCCAACTTGAAATTGCTGCAGCGCTGGTGCTGCTTGCGGTGACCCTCTCAGGGGCCACACCGGCTTCTTGCCAAGGATGTCCGGCTTTTAAAACTGGCCCCAAAGCACCTCAAGCTGACAGCAGGTCAGGCTGCATGATGGCAATGACTAAAATCATCGTGCCTCAACAGCAAGTGGGACTCAGCGCACGACCTCGTTTCTCTCGACCTCAGTTTCTCTATCTGTAAGATGGGGCTCATGGGACCACTGTGGGATTGCTGTGTGGGTGGAGGGGCTGGTGTTTGGGAAGCAGCGAGAACAGTGTCCAACACGCAGTGAGCAGCATAGACGTGCCTGGAAGAGAAAATAAAGTAAGATGAGTAACACACATACACACAAAGAAGAAGAAAATAAAGTGATATCCAGTAAAATAGATAAAATAGATTAATAAAGTGAGAAAAAAAGACTCTATCGTAAGAAGTTTATGTTGTTTCAAATCCCCTTGGATGTTTGAATGCACAAACTATTTTTAGGCATTTATTGATCTTTAATACAACTTTGAAATGTCTTCGACTTCCAACGGTTTTATTGATACCCCCTTGCTGCATTTTGCTCCTGCTGATGCAGATACCAGCAAGCTGGTCGGGGCTGTTATCTTGCAGATATTTAGCACCAGCCTTAGGAGTTCTTTTGCATGCAAAAGAAAGGAGACAAGGAGCTTGGACACTTTGAATCCCAACTACGTGCTTAGATTTACATGAAACTATTCTGCAAGTAAGGGGTGTTATCCTTATTTTGAAATCCTTTTAGATCTTCAAGGATTAAAAAAACAAAAAACAAACAAACAAACAAAAACTGGCTATAGTCACCCAGGCGGAAGGGTGTGTGGGGATTGGAACACGGCTGGGTACCACTGAAGGTTTGGCTTGTCCAGCGCCAATGGAGCAGAAGTTGAATAAGGGTTTAGCGAGTCAAGTGTCGCATGGCTATTATTTATAACAACGTGCTTGCTACACTCATTTATTAGAAAACATTTTATAGTGATAGTGGAGAGTAAAAATCCAACAATCAGGAATCGAGGGGCTGTCTGTTGTGCATGAAAAACTGTCTGTCTTCCTCAGTCTGCACTCCTTCTGAGTCATGTTCATCACAAAGACTCAAGTTTAATGAGCTATTTCTGCTTAATATTAATCCAAGGAGGATCATCTGAAGGCTTTCACTCATTTGGAACTCTTGGATCTGTTGTGTATGTTTAAAAACAAAACAAAACAAAATATTCGTTACATTATTTTATGGCCATAATTGAATACTGTCCAGTGTTGGATAACTACCGAATTAAAGCGATATGGATTATTTTCAAGACATGCATGAGGAGCAGGAATGATAGGCCTTTTCTCCTCCTGTATCAGACATTCTACCCAGAGGGGTCAGGGTCAGAGCAAGGTAACAGTGCTCTGAGTGTGGCTCTTGGGAGGCCCAGGTCCCAACCTATGGGGTGCCACAGAGCCTGGCCTTCTTGATGTAGTCAGTTATCAAAAACAGATGATTCATGTGACTTGGGAAATTCCCTTTATTTATTCACGCCCTCCCTGAGTAAGGGGCTCCCAGGGGGTAAAACTGGCTCCCAGTTTGGAGCCAGCTCCCTGACCTAGTGACTCCTGCTCTGAGATTCAGAGTCCACATCTGCAAAATAAAGGAGTGAGCTCAGGAAAGCATGGGGGCCTGTTCAGATCAAAATGTCTGTAGCCACGACATTCCTTCCTTTATCTTGTCTCTTTGTTTATCTGTCGTTTTGTGAGTCTTGGGGGTAAATCCCAGGATGGGTTAGTTGAGCACTATAAATGGAGCCTAAAGAAATAAGTCAACCTGAACAAGTCAGCTGAGGAAATAAGCCCTCTTTGCTGCCAGAGAGGTATCAGGTGCACGGGGGCAGCCGGCGGTCCTCCTGCATGGAAGCTGGGCAGTGTTGCCTGAATGTAGTGGTTCCCTTCTAGCTCCGGAAGAGTCCCGTTCCAGGGAGGCTCTGTGTGCAACGGAACTTCACCCCTGCCCCGAGTGCTTTTATTACTATTTTCTGGGTATATGCACATGGTGATTTCACTGGGTGACGGGCAAGATCCTCTTTTCTCTGAACTGGGTGGATCTATGCTTCTTCCTACATTTGGGTTAGGCACAGGGGGAAAGAAAATGAGCTTCGGGCCCCCACGGACGCCTGTTGAACCTCTGCTTATCATTCTCCAGCTCTGTGATTCAGGAAAGAAATTTGTACTTTCAGAGCTGAGTCTTGGTGTCCTCCCCTATCTATTGGGAAAGACGATATTGACCTTAAAATTCAAGATAAAGATCAGACATGATGTGTGCTGAGTGACCAGCTTGGCCCAGACCCCAGAGGACCCCTCCTCCCTGGTGTACTCACACACCCATCAGATACTGCTCAGCAGCTTCCTGGGGACCAGGCACAGGCTACATGTCAGAACTGCAGATGTGACCCTGACGGCTTCAGGTAGAATGTCTAATACAGGAGAAGAAAAGTGCAGAGGACATCAAGGGGAGTGGTCATCTACTGAAGTCAGGGCTGCTGTATCCAGCCAGGGAAGGGTCCTGTGAGCGGGGACATTTTCATTACTCTTAGCATTTGTGTTCTCAGTCACACACACTTCTCTTACTTGACTGAAAGGCATCTGTCCTTCAGGTACATTTTGTGGTTAGTTAATGTAGGTGTCCTGGATTGACTGCAGATGGCTTTTGCTCTGCAGGGATGTGAAGACAGCTTCCCCAGTTGTGGCAGGCAGAGTAAGCTGCCTGCCTGACCCCACCAAAGTTGTCCGTGCCCTAATCCCTACAACCTGAGACTATTCTTCCTCACATAGCAAAAGGACTTGCAGATGTAAGTAAGGGATTAAAAATAGGACTATTGCAGATAAACTGTGTGCACCTGATTTAATCACATGGGTCCTTGAAAGGGGAGAGTTATTCTTAGTTGAGGCCAGAGGAAGAGTGATCATGGAAATAAAATGGTTCTGGCTTTGAAACTGGGAGAAGGAGCCACAAGCCAAGGAATACAGACAGTCTTTAGATGCTAAAAAAGGCAAAAAAAAAAAAAAAAAAAAAAAAAAAGGTGGTTTTTTCCCTTGAGTTTACCCCTGGTGCCATCTTGATTTCAGCTCAGTGAAACCAAGTGTTGGCCTTCTGGCCCCCAACAACTGTGGAACACCAACACTCCCTCGCTAACAGATCATGTTGTCCAGCATGTGTCGGATGCCAAAGGGAAATACCTCCAAATACTTTTTGCTATTATACTATTTTATAGTGAGTCAATCTGGGAGTCAGTGAGGTTGAACATTTTGTCCAAGGCTAGTAAGACGGTAACCTGGGCTAAAAGTCCCCCTCTTGTGGCCGTCTGTCTCCAAAGCCTATCCTGTTTCCTTGTTTCCACGTAGCTTTGCTGTGTGGCTTCACTTTTCTATGAAGTCCCACACAGAGAGCCTTACGCTGGTGACCACCAAATGTGGGTCACTGCCCCAGGTGGCCCCCCATGTGTTAGGAGCCCCACGCATTCAACTTTGCTTTCAAACTTTGTTTGGTTGAGCTTGTCATGTCACACAGAACTTGTGTGACCTAGCTTGTAGCAGCTTTTGTGTGGAGGTATCATTTACGGGCGAGTGTATTTACTGCTCTGTTATAGATCTCTTCACTCAAGCAGCTGTCTAACATGCTGAATAGTCTTTCATCTTGTCAAACACTTCCATTCGCCTTTCTACAGCTTTCTCAGCCAACATGTACACACCTAATCAATCTCATGCCACTGTTTCCAGACTTCCAAACCCAAAAGCAGGGCCCCAGCCACTCTCTTAAAGAGACAACCGTCTCTTTCCATCGCATTCCCACAATGGCTTCCTATCAGGGATGTTTTCTGAGTGGTATGAAGGAAAACTGAGCTGAGATTTTCAACTTCTATGAATTTTTCCTGGATCTGCCCCAGGAGCCCCTTTATTACAACAGGGAGACGGAGGGGTTGGTGACCTTCCCCTGGCACTGACCTGCATTAAGTGTTTGGACATACACAAGTATGTGTGTCATTAAAGCAGGTTTCTAACTAGTGTAGTTGCATGTGTTCATAATCTGAACGTGACGTCCAAGGTCTGCAGAAGGGGCAGACCATGTCTTCCGTCTCCAAGCATGAGCGCTCACCTGAGCTCCGTCTCACCTAAAGAGTCCCCATTCTTCTCCCCTACACGCCCTTTGCTATGGAGTTTTGAAGCAACCACCCACTTTAATTTAGTCTTATCCACGTCACCTTTGGCTACTAGGATGTTAGTGAGAGCCATGCCAGCAGAGGTTTGCAAAGCACTGGGGTGATCAGGTTTGCTCTTCTTGCAGCTTCTCCCATTGCCCTGAGAACACGTCCAGGCTGGTCCTCTGGGCGTGGAGAGGAGAACCAAGCCAACAACTCATCGACCTTTGATCATGAGCAAGGCCAGGCAAGATCAGCAGAGCTCCCCAGCCAGCCTCCCATGATCCAGGAGGAGTAATTGTTCCTTGTTGTACATTGCTGAGCTTTATTTACTAAGTAACATGATTATGGTTATCGGTGACTCTAAGGTCCCCTATTAGCCTAGGCTGTCCTTATGGGTGGTCATTGACTCTGAGCTACATTTGCATTCTCAAGGCACAATACTTAGTTGAAACTCAGTAAAAATTTATTGAATTGAATGGGATATGATTTTCAAATTTTGTGCTGATGGTAACAGCCCCGAATTGCCAATATCTGGGGGTTTTGTTACGCGGTGGAAAACTTAACATCATTTTTCTCCTATGATCCCAAGTTACAGACTTTTCATTAATTTATCAATCCTTTACTTGTGCCAAGATGGAGGAGAATCGCACTTCAGAATAGTCTTGCCAATCCCCGTGCAGAGCACGGCTATCCTACAATCCACGTCTGTGTAGGAAATATTAATTAGGACCTCTTATTTTTATTGTAAATACATTAAGCATATTACTTAGGGGATTGTGTGCACTGAACCGTGAGGAGGGCAGAGATCGGTCATGAGTGAAGTCAGCCCTCAACCGGTTAATCAGATGCATTGTGAGGAAGCCAGTCGATGAAATAGCTGCTATTTAAAAAATATCAAAACAAAGCAAAAACCTCTCTTGCTGGGCCTGCGTTTTAGAGATAGATGGTGGCATTCTCCATCTCACTTTTATTTCTCAGTATGGTATTTCCTGTTTAAATTTCAGATCTATAGCAAACAGATCCACACAAAGCAGGAACTAACAACACAGGTAGACTTGTGTTCTGTTGTGGTCTTTCTTAAAAAAAAAAAAAAAAAAATATATATATATATATATATATATATACACACACACACACACACACACACGCACATGCACATGTATGCACACGGGCACACACACATCACACACATGCACACGTGTGTGTTGCATTTGCCAGGACAGAGGGAGGTGAGTCACTGCGACATTTCAGCCCCTTTGACATTCACAAGGTGCTAAAAGTCAGCTGGGGTCTCAGCTCTGACGAATTTGCATCTCTTTGAATATGACGCTTGAAAAACCCCAGCGATAGATTAAATTTTGCCAAGGAGAAAATGAGAGAGAGGCTTCCATCTCTCAGGTCTGCTGGGAGGATCTTTATGGTTGATTTACTTTTTTTAAATAAATGTTTCTTTATGTGTTTCCTTCAGTTCCTGCCCAGGCCGCTCTATCATACAAGCCGTAACTTCTGCTGGTCCTATCAGCCAGCCAACAGTAAGTCAACCCGGTTCCAAGTACAAGGTGAAGGGATATTTCAATCTAAGCCACATATACCTTCTGTGTTTTCTGATTAAAATTTGCAAGCAAACCTTGGAATAAACTCTACCTGACATGACTTCTAAAATAATTTATGCTCTTTGCAAACCTCGAATGTAGGGATTGATTTGAGCGCCTGTCACTATATTTCAGATGATCAAAAATGAATCAGGGTTCTTAAATGAATTTAATGACCAAAGAAGATTCTGTTAAAAAAAAAAAGTCACTGAGGTTTGAAAATAAAATTCCTTGTCTAAAACTGCAGAAGTGTGATTCTTTTTTTAAAAAAGTGGCACATATTCAACATCAAAAATTCAGGAAAAAAAAAGGAAGAAAAAAATGACTAATGATTAAACAAGGCAGAGAGACCCATGTTAACATACAGCTTATTTTTTTTCTAGTCTTATCTATGTCTCTGTGCTTTTTAATATAGGTGGTTATATAAAACAAGTACAGTTTAATGTTCTGGTTTTTATCATTTTCAATCATAATGACAATGGGGACAATGAGGACAACATTTGAGCACCATTATCAGCAACTCTCTGTGCACCATGTGTGTGTCGCCTTGTTTAGTCATCAAACCACCCGACAGGACGGGTTCTATTATATTCTCTTCTTATAGAGGTTAAGGAATTCACCCAAGGTCACAACCAGAATATTCCAGAGCCCTGACTCAAGCCAAAGCAGCGTGATTCCAGAATGCTGTGCCCTTCATTGCTGTGCTGTGCTGTGACAGAAATTGTCTAATGTTACCTAGGCGTGATCATATGTAGGTACATGATATTTTGAGGTTGTATAATACACCTGGGAGCTCCCTTTACCATCTATCTATTCATGTTGCATTCTCTGCAAATATGCCCTCACCAGAGGTGTGCAAGGTGACGACCCTGCACTATAATAGTGACACATTGTCTTTGAGATGACCCTTCTAAAATCATTTCTCTATTCCTGGACATCAACTATTTCATTATTTGCTGCCCAAGCCACATTTGATGGCAGAGTTGGAAGGTCACGTTGGGGAAACATGGCTTCAGGTGGGCCTGGGTTTAAATCTCAGCTTGGGGACACACTGCCAGGTCCTGTTGCACACATGTCACCATCTCTGTATCCAAGGTAGAGGAGGGTGTTGTGAGAATTAAGTAAGATGCTGTGAGTATGCGCTGCTCAGTGCAGTTGCTGACCCACGGGGAGGGGCCAGTATCTAGCAACTTTTCTTATTAACGACGATTTATCGTAGCTAACGTGTTTCAGGCAATAGAGTCAAGTATGTGCCTACAAATGATCTGGTTCCATCCTCACATCAACCCAATAAGTGAAGCATTATTTATTGTCCTTGGCAGATCAGAACAACAAGCCATGGGGAGGTGATGTGGCCTTCCCGGCATCTGGGGGCTCTGATTTCAGGGCTAGGCACAAGTGGCCTAAAGACTCTGCTGAGGAGTTAAATCTAAAGAGGTCTTTAGCAGGACTTCAGGTGGGGAATATATAAGATGGTTTGTCCAAGACCTGTCACTGCCTAGGAGGAGCAAGGCTAGAGGCAGGTAGACCAAGTAAAGTGGGACATGGGCACAGGTAGGGGAAGGGCAGTGGAGACCAGAAGTGGAGCCATTTAAAAAGTACGTTGGAGGCAGAATTTGCAGGATTTACTGCTCTGCGAGAGACAGGAAGAAGGGAGGATAGCGTCCAGCTTCTGTTTATCTAATGGTGTGTTATAGTCACTTTCTTTACTGAGACAGAATAGAAGACATCAGGTTCCTAATAGAGATCCACCGGGAACTGGTCACACAGTGGCTGGATGTAGATGTCAGAAGCTCAAATATAGAAATGGAATTAGTGATGTAGTATTGTGTGCCTCCAGTAAACTGACAGTGGTGGAGGATGTGAGAATACATTGGGGTGTCTACAGAGACTGACCAGATGGGAGAGAATGAGGAAAAATGTAATCTGAAGGATGAGCAGAGGCTATACCATGTATTAGTCAGGATGGGCTAGGCTGTGCTGTAGTAACAAAGCAAACCTGATATATGAGTACTTAGCCTAACAATCTTATTTCTCCCTTGTGCAAAATATGAGAGTTTGAGTTAGTAGAGTCTCCTCCATCAAGTGACTCAGGAAAACAAACTCCCTCCTCCTTGGGACCCCAACCCCTGAATATTGGCTTCTAAGAGAGAATATATACAATAGTTCCTGCTTGTCTGTGGTTTTGCATTCTATGGTTTCTGTCACCTGTAGTCAACGGCTATCAGGAAATCTTGAGTGGAAAACTCCAGAAATAAATAACTCACCAGATTTAAGTAACTTTAGTTGTGGTATGTTATTATGATGATTCTATTAGTAGTTATTGTTGTGAATCTCTTACTGTGGCTACTTTATAATTCAAACTCTCCTAGGTAGGTATGTATAGTTTGGCACCATCTGTGGTTTCAAGCTTCCATGGGGGGTCTTGGAACATATCCCTGGTGGATAAAGAGGGACGATCATACACAAACCCCTAATTGGAAGAGATGCATGTCCATTGGCTATGGTAATTGCAGGCCACTGCTCTGGCAAATGAGGCCGGGGAGGACCATGAGTGACGTGTCTGGTGAACACAGCATGATCTCCGCTGCCAGCTCAGGAGGATTCCACACACCAGTTATTGCAGACTGTCTTCAGACCCTATTGAACCTCATCGAGTGTGGACCTCACAGCCCAGGCTGTCTGGCCTCAAGGTGTGGTGGGCATGACAAGCCTCAGCTCCAGGAGGGGAGGTGAGCCAGCCACCAGAGGCAGGGCAGTGTCCAGCAGGACCATCCTACTCCAGAGTCTGTGGGAGTGGAGTCACACCCACGGAGCTGGAGGACCTTGGAGAGCTTGGGCCGAGGAAGACCCATCTGCCTGAGGGCTCAGTAGTCCAGGTCAGAGAATTTTGATTCTATCTAATTGACCCTGATACAACAGGACCATAGAGCCGGCCTAGCTGCCCCAGGGACAATGAGGAATCTGGTGGCCTCTCTTTGATGGGTGTCCATGGATAAAGCCTAAAACTCCAGATATGTGCAGAATGAGCCCCAGACATCACCTACAGGGCCATGCGGTGGCACATGGCCTGCTTTGGCCACGTCTGGCTTGGGTTCCAAGCAGGGCAGAGCCTAAGACTGCAGGAGAGGGTCCGTGTGAGGCCTGGGAAAGTTCCAGAGAGAGAGTGCCGGTCCTGGCACCTTGGCCTTGGCTTTAGTTGGTTTCTGTTCTGGTGACTTACAAGGGATCAGCCCTCCTTCCCCAGTCTCTCTGGGTGTTGGTTTCCTGGTTCCCAAGTGGGGAAGGTGCAGTGACATCGGTGCTCCATGAAGTCACCTTCCCTTCTGAATCATCTAATCTGCAATTAATTAATTCGCACCACAATCTCATCACCCAGCTCTTCCAGGTTAATGAGCACAACGGCAGGTTTAGACACGCGTATACAGGTGGCTCTCGGAAGGGGAATGTCGTATCCGAGTAAAACTTCTCCTGAAGTTACATTGAGACTCGCTGTCCAGGTGAGGCAGGGCTGTCACCAAGTAAGAACCATTCTCTAACGTGTGCCGAGTTTCAAAATAAAGCCGCGCGCAGCTCATAACCAGGGCTGGGGTCAGGAAACCCGATGCTTGAAGCAGCTGCAAGTGAGGAATTCCTTCCTCTGCTCCAGGAGAGGATCGCCTGTCCTGTCTGGAGCTCAGTGGGTGCTGCTGCCCCTGCACATGGAACGGGCGGGCTGGCAGTTCACCTGTGGTGTGGGGGGTCTGGGTGCCAGAAGCCCCATTGTCTCTTCTGAAGTGGTCTGGGAGGGCAGCACAGCTTGTGACCAGTGGGATGTCCTGGTCCTCCCCCAGCACCTCCTGCTTCCTCCCCCTTGGCCCACCCCCAGACCACTCTGTCTTCAGGGGACCGTGACTTCCTCTGTCCCTCCTGGCTTGCATTGTCGGTTAACAGCAGTCTCTCCTGGGGAGGCTGGAGACAGCCCTGGGAGGCTTGCCGGGAAGAGGAAGGCAATGGAGGGAGAGAATGAAGGGAAACCAGGGCTGCGTCATGACCCAGGGCCGTGCACGGTGAGGCGGGAATGGACGCAGAGCTGGACATCTCAGAAGCACTTTCCACCCTGGGCTCCGGCAGCCACCCACCCACCCCAGAGGCCTGCAGGGCTAGGGAGAAGTTAATGTGCCGTAGGTCACACCTCGAGTAAGCGGAGGATGCTTGGAATCCAGGTGTGTGGTGCCTATGCAGCCTTGTCCCCATGTGCCTGTCACCCACTGTCCCTCTACTCTGCTCCTCTGTCACTTCCTCCTGCGGCCCTCCAGATGCTCCTGACCATTTGCTTCTCTCTTCCCAGGGCCCCAGAGGGGTAAGGATCATGTTGCAATGTCAGAACGGCTCTGCAAACTCCTCCCTGGAGGTCAGAAAGGTACTCCACGGGGCTCGCGGCACCCAGCAAGGGGCTGAGCTGGAGTGTCAATGACTCCCATGTGGTCTAAGAGCTGGCTTTGGCTTGATGCTCCATAGAGCAAGCACCTCCCTCCAGTGCTGTTTGTCTGGAGACGGGGACGGGGGGAAAGAAAGAGCAAGCGAAGTCCAGGGTTGAGAGCACCTGAGGTGCACGGGCAGGACACTGGGGCATGGCGGAGTGGACGGCAGGGGAGACGGGGAAGCCAGGCCCTGGGGTTCTGAGGAGCCCCCAGAGAAGTGAACGCAGAGATCCACAGTCTCTTGGCCACTGGGGGCCACACCATGTTCCACAAGGAGTCATAGACCAGAGGGAGGGAGGAGGGAGGGAGGAGATGGGAAGGAGAAAGGAACAAAGGAGGGAGGCAGAGAGGGAAGAAGGGATGAGGGAAGGAGGGGGAGGGAAGGAGGAGGGAGGGTCGAGGAGAAATGGCATCCTTGGGACTTGACTGCCACACCCAGCCAACAGGAGTCCGCCGTCAGACATGAAGCTTATCTCCCACCGCAAATCTGATTTCCCAGAGGAGCTAGTTTTTGGACAAGTGACAAAGCTCTGTCATCGAGTGTATTGTATGCCAGCACTCGCTGAGGTGGGCATGAGATTTCTTCTCCTTCTTAGTTGCCTTAGTTCCCCAGGGGAACTGGGGGAGGAGGACAGGGCATGAGAGACAGTGTCACGGTGGGTACCTCAGGAGAAAGGACGCTGGGCTCAGCTGTCTGCCCTGGCCACTCCTGCTTGGGCTTTCTTGAGCACAGACCCAGCGTCTCTAGGGGACTCTGGTGCCTCATCTCTAAATCAGGGACATCGTGTGTCTTTTGTGATGGGGCAGCACCCTGAACCAGCAGGTCCTGAAGCCCAGGATAACAAGGTCCACATCTCTCCCCAGTTTTTAAAGCTTTCCCACACGCTTGTCCATGCTGCTCATCAGAATGGTGCTGGGACTCTGGCTGGGTGGGGGACTATTATGCCTGTGGGTGGAGATGTCACCACTGCGCTGTCACTGAGGCTCAAAGGTGAAGTGACTTTTCCCAAGATCACACTCAGGAGAGCTGGTCAGGGCTGGACTCACATCTGCTTTCTTCCAAAGAGGCTGCTCACATTGGCCATGCCCACCCAGCGCTGGGGTCGTCTTAGGGACACCTTGTACATGGACAGGCCCCTCAGCATCCTTCTTGATCTCCTTCCTTGCATACAAACTGTCCCTTTAAGTCCCAAATGGTGCATATTCTTAGGAAAGAAATAATTCACTCATTATATTTAGAAATTTGAATGAACATCTTACTTTGAATCCTGGCTGGAAACAGATAGTTCTCTTGCCCATAAAGCAAAACAAAGCTTGGGTTTAAAAATAAACAGCTTGCCGAGATGACAATGATATTGACAGGAATAACGTAAACAAGCCCAGCTCCCCATTCGAGGCCTACCTGGAACACGTGGGCGGCACACGTGGTCTCCCTACCTAATTAAAACCCTGCACCTAACAAGGGCCATATCGTGAAGGAGTCTGTGGGGGAACTTGCTTTACACGCGGCCAGTGCCACGGCTGACACGCGGGTCGCGATCCCTGTGGGTTTGCTGCAGTCTGTATTTCTATTTGCAGGGTGCCCCCTCCCCACCTCACTGCTAAATTCTTTAAGTTTTATTTGGGGAAAAAATGCTTAACTCTCCCTGTCCTCTCAAAACATCCTTCTCACCAGGAAGTTGTCCCCTGGTAGGTTTTTTACAAGATGCCACTTCCGGAAATTCCTGACTTCTTCCTGTCTTCAATCCTTCAGTTCACTCGCCACACTATAACAAGTGTGACCTTGAAATATCATTGGACCATGTCTGATGTCAACTACTGGTGCAGCTCCACTACCTGTGGGGGACCACTGGGACGGTGTGTGCCTGGCTACTCGCAGATCTCCTGGGGATTCTGACTCCCAACTCTTCTCCAAACTCAGGCCTTCCTCCCTGACCACGTGACTCTGTGTACTTGCACACACTGAAGCTCTTTCACACCTGGAGGCCTTCCCATGTGCCATGGCCTCTGCCTACAACGTTCTTCCTTCTTCTCTTCCTTCCTTGGCATCTTTGAGACCCTTTACTCTGAGACTATGACCTTCCTCAGAGAAGCCTTTGGTTTTCCCCTGACCCAGCACTCATTCTTTATAGAACCTATCGCAGTGGTGGTCAGCTTACAGATTCTTTAGGCTTAGGTGTTAAAAATCCCTTCTCTGGGACTGGGGATGTGGCTCAAGCGGTAACGCGCTTGCCTGGCATGCACAGGGCACTGGGTTCGATCCTCAGCACCACATAAAATAAAATAAAGATATTGTGTCCACCAAAAACTGAAAAATAAATATTAAAAAAATTCTTTTTTAAAATATTTCTTTCTCTCCCTCTCTCTCTCTCTCTCAAAAAAAAATAAAAATCCCTTCCTCTACTGGAGTGCAAGCCCACTGTGGGTAGACACCATGACGTGGGGCTCGCCAGTGTCTCTCCCAATGACGAGCCCAACGTTGGCATGCAGTGGGCCCCCATGAGCAAGTGGCGACCGAAGGGGTGATTATTCCGCCATCTGAAACACAGACAACTGAGACTTTCGTTCAGATTTAATCAAATATCTTAAAGCAGTTACTGATTTTTTCCTTGAATAAATCATGAATAATAACATACTCAGTGGCATTTTTTAACACTGATGAGCTAATTCAAGTTAAACACAATACAATCTTTTTCTAAGTGTGCAGTCAATAAATGTGGAGTTGTTCCTCTTCCGGACCCCGGGGTCGCGTGAAGAAGTGTTCAGGGAGCTGCTTTCTGTGATTTCTGGGTTTGCATTCAATGGCATGTGTCATTTTACTCCTGCAAATTTAAATTTATCCCACTTACGGGTCCTTTCTGAGCCCCCCCTCTATGCCAGACTCCATGGGGGAAAGTGAGATCCTAGCCTTGGAGGAGCATCGGGCAGCGAGAGGAGACACGTTCAGACCAGCCCATGGGAGGCCTCAAGAGAGCACAGCCTTTGGTGGAGATGCAGAAAGGCAGGAGGAGGAGATTCGCATGTGTCTCGGGCTTTGGGGGTAAAATGATACCAGCGAGAGGGAAAGGGAGGGAAGACAGAAAGAATCCGCCTGCAAGGGCTCTCCTTTGGGTTCCAGACAGCACTTACTTTACTGGGCTTGGCCATCCTGTGAGCTGGAGGAAGGGGCGCTGGCACTGTCCTTGGTGTCTGCTTGCTTGGTTTTGACAGAGGAACTGAAAATCATAGAAGTGGCATGTTTTTCTTAAGGGCACTTGACTAACAGCAGTGACATGTCTTGAACCTGGGCTTGCAGAATGGAGTGGGGACTCCGCAGAGACGGATCATTCACTGAGTCCTGGGCGTCCGTCTGCCCTCCTGCATACAGACAGACGCTCAGGTGCTTTGCAACTCCCTCTGTCCAGTGAAGGAGAGCGGGCACAGGGCGCTGGTTCTCACAGACCCTGCGAGGGAGGGAAGCCCTGTCAACCAGTGTGGGAGGGTCAGCTGGGCGATGGCTGGGGCTTGGCTTGGTCTCCTCTGTCTTTGCTGATCCTGTGCCAACCTTGGCCTTTGGCTCACATGGACTGCATGAAGGCCCGAGACCCAGTGGTGCTCCGCGGCTGAAACGCTGAGCTCTGGAGCTGAGCAAGAGCCAGGGCATGGTCAGGAGGAAGAGGTGTGCTGGGAGCAATGGAGACCCAGGCACGGCCAGTGGTGCCGAGGAAGGAGTGCACTTGGGAGTGGGGCAACCTGTACTCACTGTCCTGAACCACCATGAGGGTCTGAGTGCTCACGGAACCTGAGATGAGGCCCAGGTCGATTGGTGCTGGACATTTACCAGACTAAACAAGACTCTGTGGCCATCAGGCCCAGCCCAGCTCAGCGTGCCTGCAGAGTCCACAAAGGCCTCAGATGAGCTAGGAGCATGCTCCTGCAACAAGCCTGGGCCTCCCCCAGACCCAGGGACCCAAGGAGGCCAGGCTGGCCCCCTCCCTGTGCCTCTGCAGCCTACCAGCACCCTGACCTTCCAGTCTCTCCAGCTTGGTCTCCTGCTTCAACCCCGTTTGAGCTGGATTGGTCACGCAAGGCTCTGAATCCAGGCAAACTACAGAGCTGCAGACGAGAAATGCAGATGTGCTCTTGCTGATGCCCAACAGGGGAAGAAACATCCAGAAGAAACAAAGGGAGGAGAATGACCCCACCTAACAAAAAGGCAGGACCCCACGCTCCAGCCGCAACACATGCACCTTCATTCCTTCCTCCACCCGCTCACCAGCTTGCTCACTCGGTGCCCACGGGGGCCACCTACTCCGCCAATGCATGTTGCAGTTCAGCCAGACACTGCCACAGAGTTGTTCCTGGGGGTCCTTCTTCCTTCACCCCAAATCTCCATCTGTCCCTTTTCTCCTGTCTTTCCCTTCCCAGTGGCAGTTTTTTTTTTTTGTATTTCAGAAGAAAACTTATGAAAATTGTTGAAACGCATACTACAAAGCAAACCTTATTTTTTTTTTTTAACATTCGGCAGAGAGCTCCTCACCCCCACCCCCCAAAAAGGCAGCCATGTCAAAGACACTGCCTCCCCCCTTTGACATTCATGCCGTGCTCAGAGTCAGCTGGGGTCTCGGCTCTGACAAATTTGCATCTCTTTGAATGTGACGCTTGAAAAAAGCCAGAGCCGCTAGATTAAATTTTTTTTTTTTTTCCGTCGAGAAAATGAGAAAAGCCTCTATCTCTCGGCAGAGTCTACTGGGAAGATCTTTATTCTGATTCTTGTTAGAATTGTTTATCACCCTGACAGGCCAGACTCGGACGAGATAAAGGCTCGGCTGCATCACGGGGCCTGACAGTGGTAAGGACATGCAGAAAAATGAAAGGAACAGGAGAAAATATTATTAATAGATGCCGACTTGCTTTGCCTGCATGGCACGTCAGGGAAGGGAGAGGAGCCACGGCTTGATTGCAGGCCTATGAAGTTCTGTCCAAAAAAGAAGCTATTTTTCATTAAGTGATAGAAGGGCCTTTTTCATGTTCTTTTCCTGAGGAGCTGATAACTTATGCAGTTTATTCTAACCCTGCTGATTTCTGTCAGGGGAAGCAAACTCCTGAAAGATGGCTTCGACTTGTCCTTTGGAGGGAGAGGAGCCTGGTTTGACAGACACACAAGTAGAGTCGGGAGGCGCGGGCTGGACAGAGCAAGGTTCTTGCATTCTGGAGGCCGGTGGCCTGCGTTCATCATTGAGAATGCAGTGCGCCTGCGTACGGGGGAAGGAGGCCCAGGCTCCTTGGGCCTCCATGGGGGCTCCCTGCCTCTCCAGGGCAAGACTGTCACATGCAGGTCTGTGTATATCACTGTTCTTCCTAAAAACAGACTCAGTCTCCCTGTGTGGACACACTGTAGGCCCCGCTGCTGTTTGCCATGTATGAGTCAGCACAGGCTGCAGTAACAAAATACCACACCCTGGATGGCTTCACCAACAGAAATCCATTTTCTCACCGTTGTGGAGGCGGAAAGTTCAAGATCCAGGTGCAGTAGGACTGGTTGCTCCCAAGGCTCTCTTCTGGCTGCCAGATGGCCTTCTTCTTCATCCTCACCTGGCTCTCCTCCATGCCTGCTCCTCCTACGTCTCTTCCTCTTCCTATGAGGACAGCAGTCCTGTTGGCTTAGGGCTTCACCCTCAGGACCCCATTTTACCTTAATAATCTCCATTAATGCCCCGTCTGCAAGTACAGCAGCCCTCTGAGGTCCTGAGGCTCACAGCTTCACCGTGGCAATTTGGGGAAGAAGCAAAGGAGACGCTGCAGCCCGGTGCGATTTGAGCCTTTCTGGATTCAGGAGGCAGAACCCGAGAGCAGAATGTGAGGCCAGCTCTGCTTCATAATGTTCTTAGGGAGATACTTATTCCCAGGGAGGGGCCCTTGTGGTGACGCATGGTCTCAGTCAGTACCTCCTCCCTGCCGGGACTCCTGTGATGGGACAGGAGCCAGGGACTTAGCGCTGGAGTGCGTCACTTCACGCTTTGTGCCTCAGTTTCATCTCCTGCAGAAGTGGTGGCGTTTGTGCTGCAGCTCAACTCACAGGGGGACTGAATGCCATGGGGCATACCCCAGCTCCTGCTGTGTGCTCTATGGGAGGGGACTACAGTACTGAGGGGTGGAGCTAAGAACAGTGTCCCCGCCTAACGGGAGGCACCAGGGTCCCACACAGTGGGTTTGAGATCTCCTCCAGCCTTGGGCTCAGCCATGTGCTCACCACGAGTCAGGACGGTCTACCCCAAAGGTCTGTGGGAATGCTGAGATCCCTCTGCCACCGGACCCGCAACCTTGAATCTCCTCCTGCCCCTAGCTGGAAGCCAGAGCCAAGCTGAGGGCTGCGAGAAGATTCAGCTGTGACACCGACCAGCACCAGGGCCCTGTGGAAGTCACTCCTTTGAAGAGTTTGGGGTGGTTATGGGAGGGAAATGTCACTTAAGCTGTAGGTAAGAGATGTGGCACAGGCACTGCAGTCTCTGTGGGGTCCAAGGAGCATTTTTGGTGGCTGAAGCGCTTGCGCACCAGCAAAGAGACTTGGGTGTAGACATAGGTGACACTTTTCCTGGTCCTCATTGTTTACAACTTTAGAACAGAATTTAACCCTTTTGAGAATCAGTACCTTCGTGTGTAAAATGGAAATGATGACGTTGGAGCGAGATGCTGTGTTAAATGAAGTATGTGCCTTGGTGGGCAGAACCCCGGAATATTAAAGCACTCAGCCTGCGGGTTTCGTGATGGGATTGTTGCTGTTGCTAATGAGGATGGCCACGGAGACAGACATTCGCTTGAAGTGGTACCTGACGTGGGCGGGGCACTATCCTTGGTCTTTCTATCTTTATTTCACTTAATGCTCATGACAACCTACAGGAGCAGGCATCATCATTATCATCCCCACTCTAAAGATGAGGACTTGGATGCTCAAGAAAGGTCAGTGACTTTGGGGTCAGACAACCGGTAAGAGATTTTAGGATTGGCTGGGAGATGCCGGGTGTGGACCGTGCAGTCAGGGAGGGTCTGTCATTTTACCACCTGAATTAGAGTAAATTACCCAATGGCTCCATGGATGGTAGAATTTAAGATTGACGGGCTGGGGATGTCGCTCAGTTGGTAGAGTGCTTGCCTCACATGACATGCACAAGGCCCTGGGTTTGATCCCCAGCACCACAAAAAACCAAAAACAGAAACAACAACAACAAAAAGTCACAACAGAATTTAAGATCGATGTCCTAAATCTACTATCTAGAAGGTGACTTGGACTCCTTGGCCCAATGGGTACAAAATCACAAGATGAGTTGTGCGAATTGGTAAAAATCATTTCAGCTCCTGCAGACCCTGACTGACAGCTCAGAGATGAGCAAGACTCAAAAACAAACAAACAAACAAACAAATAAAATCCTGAAGGATCCCAAGTATTTTCTTGCATGGAGAGACTAAAAGAGTTCCTGCAGGGGTTAATTATGGGCAGAAATTTCTTGCTTAGCTTTTGGGGAATAGATCAAAGATCACCTCCTCCACGGAACTTTCCTGAACTTCTAAAGGATAGGAAGCTGCCAGTCTTCCACAATAACTAAGGACTGCACATGCGGTGCCCTGGCAGGCTCCCCAGCACAGGGCAGGCAGGACTTGACCTGGGTGGCTTTTCTCCTTGACTCTCCCACTGGAATGACAGACAATCCTCAGCACACAGGACTTTGACACCAAGATGGTGCTCAGTGAATGTCTGTGTAGAGAACCGTGGAAAGTAAACACTCTATGAATCATAAATACACTGACTAGGAATCTTAAATCTATAATGAGACAAGAGACATGAAGAGACCAAAAGCTTAATTTTGAGACAGGCATTTTAGAAATGATAATATAGTTAAAATCTTATTTTGTGTAACTCGACACACGCACACTTAGCCAATGCCAAACACCAGGAGGGTGGGAAGAGGTTGGGGTGTGGGATGTAGGAACCTATGGGGCATGAGCTCTGTTCTGAGGGTTTCCCTCCAGGGACAAAGCAGCCTGCCACGGTGACTCTGTTATGTCTCAGCAACGTGAGGAAGGGGTGAGCCCTAGAAAGAGGAGGCTGGAAGACCCAGAAGTGGAATAGGCTTTGGGTCACAGGAATAGAGGTTTAGTGGGGGGGTGGGGAGGGCAGGCTCTTGCAACAGGTACAAGAACATACTAGAAAGAAGGAATGTGTGAGAAAAGACCTGGGAGCATGAAAGAGGATGACAGATGACACCCCTGAGGCAGGGTGGGGAAGCCAGCATTCCAGTCCTGCATTGCCCTGGATTGTGGCACTTGGTTGACCTTTCTGGGCTCAGATGACTTGTCTCTAAAACAAGAGGAGTGTGGTATGTTCAGACAGTGGTCTCTTCTCCCCTGAGTGTGTGAAGAGACCTATGGATTTCCTTCTTCGTTGTGCTGAATGCGAAGTCTTCGCAGATTTGATTACTTTCCTTCTGACAATGTTGGGGGAGTGTCGAGAGCCGATCTGCAGAAGGGATGGGGGTGATTTCTCACTTTGACTTACTTTTTACCTTGGCCCAGTCTGTTCAGTTGAGCCAATAGCAACGTTGCACAAGCTAGAAGTCACAGACTGGGTAATTTGGACACCCTGGAGAAGGAAAGGGGGCGCCATGCATACTTAGTCTGGAGGACAAGGTTTAATTAAATGTAAACTATACTAGGCGGACTGGGAAGTGGGATGACCTTTCCATGTATGAATTTAAGCATTTGAGAAACAGAACTAAGGTTCAATTTTTGAAAGACTATTATATGGTTGGAAAAACAGACTAAACTGTCATTCTACTTATTTGCTAAACATTTACTTTATAAACCTCAGTCTCTGCATCTCTAAATTGGGACCAATAATGCCATAATCCTCAGAGCATTACTCTGAATGTTAATGGGTATTGCTAGGGGTAATACATACTAAACCTTTGCACAGTACCTACTCCTGAATAAGCACACAATAACTTTTGTTTGCTCCCTAGAGCAGTATTCAACATGAAGTATTGAATTCAACAAATATTTGTTGACTGAATGAATAAATCAATATTGACCGCTGTCATTGTCATGATTGGTGTATATCACGCACCAGACACTGTCCTGGGCCCCGAGGTGACATTTATAGTATATTTTAATCTGGTTTAATAAGACAGTCATGAGACACTCTGTAGACCAGAAGGAGAATATCAAAGTTACCTGAAGAGGAAGTTGGAAGAGAATTTCTGGAGAAGGAGATAACTGAGCTAGGAGTTGTAAAACCAATCACAAGAACCGAGAGAGTTGGAGGTGGGAAGACTGAGAGGCAGCAGCATGGATCCTGGTACACTGGTGTGACACCACAAAAATAAACCTGGCAAACTGTAAGTGTTGCTGGATTTAAAAGGCAGGGACATGGGAAGCAGCTAAGGATGCAGTGAGAGAAGGGCAGACATGGTTTATTATGGGCCATGTTAAGGCCCAGGCCTGACCCTGCACAGGATGGGGAGCCATGGCAAGATTTTGAGCAGAGGAGTAACATGGCTGGACTCAGATCACCGTTGAGGCACTCTTGTGCCTTCCACTGTTAACGTCTTGGTTTGCAGTTGAAGACCACACCGTTCCCCCATAATTTCTCTACTGGTGTCTGTCATTAAGGGTACCTGGCCCTCTTCTATGTGACATGTGGAGTCAGCTAGAGCTACGCCAATCAGGTACTATGTCTGTGATGCAGCATCTTCAGAGGAGAGCTGGCACCATGTCTGAAGTGGCTGGAGCTGGTCCATCTTGGCAGAGGTGCTTGGAGACAGTCAGGGAGCTCCTGCTGCCCAGGTCACAGAAGGGTGCAGGAATACCCATCCCAGCTAAGGTACCCTAGGAGCCTTCAGCCTCACCGACCTGCTGGACTCATCATTGCCGAGATCTGCTGATACTCTTAGTCTTCCACCCTGCCTTTTAGCCTTCTTCTGGTCCTTCCCACTGACAGAACATTGCTGGAATCAGGTTGCAAGAGACTGGAAATACAGTCTTTACGTCTAGCTCCCAGTAATAAAGAGAAAAAGACACGTGTGGAGTTGAGCACCCAATACGCAAATATATGGCATGTCATCTCTAACCACTCTTACAGAGCTATTCCAGGGTTTTCACCAGAAGACCAACAACGCTAACCACAAGCAAAGTCAGCCATCGAGGACCAGAACTAGATGATCAAAACCAGCCAGGTCATTATCATTGGAATGTAAATTCTCAGACTGAAATGTTTCTTTCTTTTCGTATCCTCTAACCTGATTCCCAATCTCCTAAAATGAATCTTTATTGACACTTGCTGACTGCCCGACTGACCAGGGGGAATCTTTGTTCAGTGTTGGTCACAGCTGGAAGTTAAAGTCCTTTTCATGGGTAATTCTCAGATGTGGTCCAAAGACCTCGGCGACTTGCCAGTGATCTTCAACTGTGACCATGGTGTTCTGAGAGGCCCCAAGTCTCATAACTATGCACTGAGTGAATCCAATGAGCCCAGTTAGGACCAGTTAAACACTGAAACAAATAGACCCCCACATTTGTGAGGGCTGCAAAATAACACCTGAGGTGAGTCGGCCTGGTCCGCGGTCAGCAGGATCCATGCTGTGACTCAGGAACCCAGGTTCCTTCAGACCTGAGGCTCTGCCATCTGCTGCTGTCTTCCTGCACCTGGATTTCATCACCTGCATCCATCTTCCAGAAGGGGATGGAGAGGGTGAAGTGCCCCCACTGTTTCTTAAAGGCCCAGCAGAAGCCACCGGAAGCCACAGGTCAGCTCTTTCTGCTGGAAAGGAGACATGGAGGTGCGGAAGGGCCGTGAGCAGAGGAGGAAAAGGAAGCTTTTGGGGAGCAGCTTTCCCTCTCTGCCCCCACAGTGTGTGTGTGTGTGTGTGTGTGTGACAATATTTTTTTCCAACATGAATCTGATTCAATATCACAAATACGGCAGATATAAACATTTTAAAAATCACTGCAATCCATGATTATTTAACTTGCTAAAGTCTCACAAGATCCTGTTGGTGTTTTCTTTCTACTTATTTTTTTTTTTTCATTCCTGGTAAGGAGAGAGAAATATTAGGATTCAAGATGTGCCTGGATTCTGCGTGGTAAACCGTGCACATGGCTTTGGGCTCCTAGCTGGAATTCCAGGAGGTAGCCTCTGCTACTCTTTCTTCCCAGCCACAAGGCTGCAAAAGCCACTTGGTTCAGCATTCAGAGGTGTGAGATTGGAACCCAGATCACCCCGGTTAGCTCTACCAGCTGCGCCGGCCCCAGTGGGAGCAGGAGAGGCCTTCGCCATCAAGAAGTCAGGAAGCACCCTGAGGAGCAAGGCCAGGGCAGGTCTCCCTCCAGGACGATAGCAGATGCTCAGAATGATTCTTTCTCACAGGGAACTGTGCAGTATCTCTAGTTTACCTTTTCTCTTCTTTTGGTGACATGGAGAACAGAAATATTTTCTATCATAAGAGAATAAAAGACACTCACAAGGATAGTCAGAAGCCCAGAACACCCTGCGGGGAGATGGAGGGAGGCTGGGGTCGTGCCCAGTGGGGTGAGTGCAGTGACGTCCTCGGGACTCAGCCCTCTGCAGCTTCAGCCCGAAGCAGGTCACCGTGTTTTCATGGTTCAGCTTTTCAAGAAAAGCTGAAAATTGAGATGGAAAATTTCCCTTTTAAATATCGCATCAAATGGAAAAAAACAATCAGGCCACACAAGCCGCCATCAGAGGCTGGTTCAGTGCAGGGCCTTGGGCTCAGCGGGTCCTCTCTGGCAGCGGTGGGCAGGTCGAGGCTGCAGCCCCAGGCCCCACCCGCACCGCCCCTGCTCTTTGTGTGGCAGACAAAGCCGCAGCCCTGCCAAGGACACGGCCATCTCCAGCTCCTGTTTGGCACATCGCAGGCAAAGCGAGGGGCACAGCTAAGTGCCCACGCTCAGCCAAACCAGAGGACAAAGGCAGTGGAACTCTCTTTGGACCTTGGGGAAAAATAGCTCTCCCAGGCAGAGGACGCCAGCGCTCCTGCGGCAGTGTAATTAGGAGCAGCGCAGAGACTCAGGCATGTGCCGCTTCTGTGTTGGCAGCTGATATGACAGAGTTCCGTGAGGTGCAAAACGCAGGCTTTGTGTGTGTGCGCGTGCACACGCATGGTGCTCTCTGCTGCTGCCCAAGTTTCCAAGTGATTTGTAACTCCAAGTTGATGAGAAGGGATATTGTGTCTTCTTAAAAAATGTAACCAACAACAAACTTCACTCTGTGTAATTTTAGCACGGGTGCAAGTTTGCCAAGGTGCAGCCTGTTATTGTAGAGCTACTGTTTTGACAAAATAGTATATGTGTGTGGTTGTGTCTGGGAGGATAAGGAAGCAAGTAGAAAAAAAATAAAGCAATATATATATACTTTTTTAAGGAAGAGAGAGCAATAAAAGAGGGATAAGAAATTTAGATTAGAAAGCTGTTGAGACTCACTGTTGTCACATATCTCCTTAGATGCTGTCAAAGAGACTCCCAAATATCCAGTTAATTCTTGAGACATTCTTCCAGTCTGCCCGCTGCTAGGCACCATGGAGGACCCCGCCATGCCAAGAGGCACAGGTCATGGTTCCTGGGCTCTGTGGCCCCGTAATCCATTGGGGATGCTCCAGCAGATCAGGAGGGAATGGCCATCAATCCCACAAGCCACCAGAGTGGCAGGTAGCTCCCTATTGTGATCCAGCATGGCTCTTACGGTAGTAATGGGCATATGTCACAGATTCAATAAGGCCCAGGCCCAGGTGGGTGTTGTGTACTAGTGTGTCTCCATCTCATGGAAGTTCAGATGGGATCATAGCATGAAGCACGTGAAGCTTAGAGCGAGGTGACCTGCAGACTGATTAGAAGATCAAGGCCCAGCTCAGCCACTCAGCTAAGCGACCTTGGCCACCCAGTCTTCTGTTGTCCACTGTGCTTGTCTACGATTTAGAGATTATAGTAGCATCGTTGTGAGTTTGGGTTCCTAATTGGCCACCACAGCTTTTGTAACCAGGTATTACCACTTCTCCTCCTGTGGTTCCTCTGGCACACCTCTGACCCAGGCTGGTGCTGATAACGCCAAGGTCGCGGGTTCGATCCCCGTACGGGCCACCAAATGCCGCAGTCTGGCTGGGCACAATCAGGAGCCACTTGTCAAAAGAAACTAACTTTATTTTTAGAACCACACACGCCAAACAAAACAGCCTCTCAGGAAAAACCCTCAGAGCCTCAACTGCCACCACCGGCTTTCCACAAGCCTCTCACCCCCACCCAAGCTTCTCCCCACCTCCCACAATCCTCCTGCTCTTGAGGCCGATTGGCTGGGTCACGTGGGCGGAGCCAAAAAAGTCCCCCAATGAGCAGCTCCGTGGTCTGAAAGGGCAGGGAAACAGTCCAATGAGCATCACCGTAGAGGAGCCAATCAGCTAGATGTTGCTGGGGCCGAGGAGCCAATCAGCTAGATGTTGCTGGGGCCGCTGTGAGCCAATCATCAGCAGGCAGCTGGAAGTTTGCTGGGGCCCCTTCGGCTGTGGCTCTCAACACTGAGGGTGGTTCTACTGCAGCAGATCCACATTTCATTCTCACGTGGGTCTGTGGGTGGAAAGGGTGGCACGTGCCCTTCATTTTCCTTGGGCAAATGAGTTCGCCAAGACAAGTTCTTCTCATGTGTCCATGGCAGACACACAAGAAAGCAAGCCTCACCTCACAAGTGTCTTTGTTACTTGGGTCACGTTACAACACAGTGGTCCACTGGCCAAACCAAGTCCCATGACCAAGCCTCATGGAGGAGTCATTCAGTGGAGGAGTAGAGGCTGCCTCCTGGGCCTGGAGTAGGGGAAGGAATACATATTTCTGAGCAACAGTCTAATCTACTAAGCTGGCTACCTTCTGGGATTGTTTTGAGAATTTTGTGTAAAAAGTAAGGTAATATGCTTCACAGAAAGTTAGGACCCAGTTAGGGATTAATGAACTGGATGATTTATTATTAATAGCAATAATGTTTCATTCGGTGTTGGAAGAGGTTATGTAAGTTATCTGGGATCACACAGTGGTGGGTGGGGAGTTGTAATTCAAATTCATATTGTTCCAATTCCTTTCTTTCCAATGGAAATCAGGGCACCTATCTGGCTCTGGGGGGTAGATTGTAAGGTCATAATAAAGGTTCTAAGAGCCCAGGTTGTCCCTGGGTTGAAGCTGTATTTCACACCTTAGAGTAAAACGGGGTGGGCAGACCAGCTCAAAGTCCCCAGAGCACAAAAAAGATAAAAGAAGTCCAGTGTGCTCTCGCTGCACACAGAGATCCCCGGGAACAGGAGGAGAATCACAGTGTCACCGGAGCATGTGGACCCCAAGGACGGGGAGAGCAGGGCTGGGCCTTCTGCGTGAGAGCAGTGTCCCTGTCCCTGTCCGTCAGCCTCCGCGCTGCGGTGGGGAAGCCATGTTTGCTCCTGGAGTTTCCTTTTATGCTCCACAGTCCGTGGAAGGAGGAGATTTCCTCCAGATCTCTTCATTTGCGAAGATTTATTTTCTCCCTCTGATCTTTCTTTTCCTCCCCTGAGGACCTTGAATTTATGAGTACTGAATTTTTTAGAACTCTCTGAAAGTGCTGCATTAAATGCAGAAGAGGGTGGTGTGCTCCCTGGGCACTTTGTGCTACTCTCTGTCATGGCCCTTATGGTTGGGCTTCAAGGACTTGCTTATGGGTGGAAGTCCACCTCTTTCCCTTCCCTCACTCCTTCCCCTTAGTCCCCAGGTGGTGAACCTGTTGTAACAGGGTGTCCAGCACAACACCTTGACCAAGACAGACCCTGGGAAGATGTTGGTTGGATGAGGAGTGCATGAGTGAATTGATGGATGACTAAAAGTATAATGAGTGGATTAATGAGTCAATCAATTATGCACCGGTGGATACAGGTGTGAATGAGGGGGCAGGTGCATGGGAGGGTTGGATGGCTGGGGGTGCATGCAAGAGCAGGAAATGAAGCCACAGCTCTCTCTTAAGCCTCATTTGCAATGGTTAACCATAGCATTTTGATGAAGCAGATCTGGTTAATTGAACTCATTTCACCAACTCAAGTTCAGAACCTGTGTGTGGGAGGGGGCTTTGCTTTTGTAGCATTGGGACGAGTCTTGGCAGAACAGCTTTGAGCAGCTTTTAGGGAGAGCATAAGATTTGAGACAATGAACTCTTGGCCTTTGACTTTTGACTCAGCTACTAAAGTAGCAGAACAGAGAAGTCAGGCATCTTCTCTGACCTTGTTCAGGTAATTGCTTATCTATCAGGTGCTCTGTGTATTTAGGAGTATTCTTGAGGGATATGCCCCTAAGGAGACAGGGCATAAATAGCCAGGCAATTCTAGTGGAACCTTTCAGATTGTTCTGCTTGTGTGGGCCAACAATGACCTCCAACAGCAGGGAAAGACAGCCCTGGCACACAGGGTCATCTGCATGATACACTCATGGGCAGGTACAGGTTGGCCTTGCCCACCCTCTGAGATTGGCCACCACTCAAGTGACCTCTTTGCTCTGTCCTCTGACTTTCAGTAGAACTCTTGTTCCCTGGTACTGTCTTGGGTCACATGGGCCTCCCTGGACTCTCACTGACCTTGGCATAGGCTGCACCAATGAACAGCAGGCTTACTTCTAAGTCTTCTTTAGCTGACTCCTATGGTAATGGGGACAAGCCATTTCCAACCACACTGCCTCTCTAGAACTCCAGAAGCACCTTTGTCAGAAGGAGTTACAAGGGACCAGAGGAGAGAAAGTCCATCTGAGCAGAAGTTACATCTTGGATGAGTTGGCATCAGAGACGGTCAGGACAGAAGAGGCAAGGACTTCAGAATGGTGCCAGAGGGTGGGGACCATTAGTGAAGCATGCAAACAGAACGAACAAGATGCTCTGGGGGCATTTGATGTTGACAGGGCTGATCCAGTTGCTGCAGTTCACTCACTGAGCGTGAGTGACCAATCCCGAAGCCACCTAGGACAGCTCTGTGTTTCATTCCCATGTGGCCTCCTGGATGCCCAAGGGGCTTGGTAGGTTTGGTGAACCCAGCCAAGCTTCCTCAAGCATACAGTCAAGGAGTACCCTCCCCCCGGAAGCCTTCTCAGGGTCACTGGTGTGCCACAACTTGTCCACCAACTCCTTCTTCCTCAGTGTTCCATCCCATATAGGAATATCTTCACCATGCCCGGGTTCTCATTTCCACCTCTCTACGTGGCTGCCATCTTACATCTTCCAGGGGGATGAAGGACCAACTCCACACGCTTTCAGCTTCTCCAGGGTGCTTCCGTTGGAGGGCTGGCTCTGTCGACCTCTGACCACTGGGGTAAGAGATGGGAACTTTACATAAGGATTCTCAGGACATTCCCATCTGCATAAAGTTTGTCTAACATGCAGAGTTAAAGAAATATTCTCCTAAGTTTCAAATTCCCCAGGCCCCTGTGTGTCTGCTGACACAGGTGAGCCCTGGGAGAGGCGGCTGGAAGGCTAAGTGAGGAACAGTTGCTGATGACCCGAGTATGCAATTGTCTGTGATCTGAACCCAGCAATTTCTGCATAGAGACAGCATTCCATAAAAGACAGCCTTCTACCATTTCTTAAAATGATAAAAACCTAAGAATTTTCATGTGCCATCAGGGACCCTCAAAGAGCATGACCCAGTTTGGACTTTGACCTTCATCTCCCATATCTCCCAATAATTCATCCTCGCTTGAGCCACACGGGGCTATCCCTCCCTCCTTGGACACACTGAGAATTTCCATGACCCTAAGTCTTTGTGATGTTGCTTCTGCTGCCTGATGATGGCTCTCTCTCTTTATTCCCTAGTGGCAAATCCATCAGGTCAAGCTCCAAACAACCATATTAATAAAACATTGATTAACTTGCTCTCTCCTTTATACTCCATGTTTATATTTTGGTCAAAGCAAAAACCACAGGGCACTTTATATTGTATGATCTGCACCCATCTTCCCCACCAGCTTGGGAGGAAGGAACCCAAGAGCCTAGACCCTGGAACTTATCCCCGCATTGTCCACGCTACACCCCTCAGTAAATGTTTACAAGAGGAAAGAATGAGCAAGTTCATGAATCAATGAATGCTGGTGTGAGGCAGTCAGTTCATGAAGAGAGGCAATGAATAGTGAAGAAACGTATGGACGAGCACATGGGAAGTCGAGTCTGGCAATTAGAACAAGTGAGTGGTGATCTGCTGAAGGGTGGGAGGAAGATCTAGAAGGCATCCAGGGCAAGATGGCAGTGAGGACGTCGGGGCAGGGCCAGAACAAAGGAGCTGGAGAGGGCCTTCCAATGAGGTCAACTTCCTGCTTGATGAAAGCCCTCCTGGACACAGCAGGGGACCCACTCAGACAGACACTTCCCTACCTGTGCTCCTAAGTGGGGGATCCAACAGAAAAACTAACATAAGCGTGTGGACAGAGGGGGCACCTGTCAGTAATAGTGACGAGAGCGTGGAGGGTGGGGGTGTGACAAGAAAAGGAGGAAATTCCAGAGATCATAAAAAGAACAGGCCAAACTCTGCTCTGGACTCCCAGCTCTGGGGCCTTTTCTCTGTAGAGAAGTCTGTCTCTGTGGCTTTGGCAATAAACCTGCTGCTTGCTTGCTCTCTCTGTGTGTCCTGCTCTTCAATTCTTTGCTGAAGGGAGACAACAAACCCAGCAAGAGAGGATGAGCATATTTGGGAGGGAATACAGAAACACCTGGATATGCTGGAGATATGGAGGCCTGCCTTTTATGTTGAATGACACATGGATCAGAATCAGATCTGTTGATGATCTTATATGATGATCCTGACCAGTTCCTTGCTCCCTCATCACGTAACTGAGCCATGTAAGGAATGTCATGTTGACTACGGTGGCTGATTTGGAATAAGACTTGTTGGTCACAATGAAAATGTGTCCTATGCCACCTAAGGAGCGAGGACCTTTTCTACCAGATGGAATTTTCTATTTTGGTTCCTCAAGGAACTCACCCAAAGCAGCCATCCCAGAATCACCAATTTTCTCCTAAAGAGAGAGAAAGATCTGGAAAATTGTTCCCAGCTTGGAAGCCAGGAAACCTGGAAAGCACCTTGAAGGGGTGTGTGATGGTGCCTCAAGGTATGCACTTTTGATTTATGGAAGCTTTGGGACAGTGTCTGTGAAAGGGGAAATTCTAAAATGAGTTTCAAATTATCCTCCCCTGTCCCTGGCCCTGTCAAAGAAATCAGCACCTGCTTTCAAGTGCAGGAGACCCGAATGGATACTCAGCTTTTGGTAAAGTGGTATCATGGGCAGGTGTCAAGCCTTATAAATACAAGACACAACCCACATAGGTATCAGGAATTATTTGGGACCCCCTCCTAAAATATCTGCATATTTGGCAAAGAACACTAGGGAGATAAATCCTCAAAAACCTTTGAGGAAAAGTTGGATTTTCCTCTTCCTTGAGTTTCTCAGAAACCAAATGAAGGGAATTTCCAAAACCCTGGAGAAAGTTATCTTTTTTTCCTAAATATGCACCTTAGGTATACTCTTTATTATTGTAGGGGAGCCCAACCAGGTTTTCCTTTTGTGGGCTCCTCCAGATCTATAGAGCTCTAGAGGTACAGGGCCAGATAATTCTGTCACATTTTCCAAAGTTACAAGCAAAGTCAAAATGGGCAGAAGATCCCCAGTAAGGCCTGGGATAGGACAATCCAGAGAGGTCATGACTGGCATTCACCATGTACCCCACCATGTCAAGAGAGGCTTGGAAAGAGCAGAGGTGGAGGTCCTCATGTCACAGTCAGCTGGGACTTGCAGTGCCCGTGGCCTGGGGCTAGCATCTTCTTCTTAGTATCCATGTACTTTCTATCCTAGCAGGATGGGATCACAGAGCACAGGGCTTTCCCACTTTATCAATTGCTAGTTTGAGTCCAGAGACGCATGACAATTAACTTCCTGGCATACAGTGTGTTCAATAAATGCTGCAATTATTATTTGTTGAAATCACCTTGGTGTCATATCCCCAGGTCTAAAGGAGGAAAGCAGAGTTTATGTGGTTTACTCTTTGGTTGTGTGCATTTTAAAGAATAAAACAATGAAGACTAAAATATGTACAAAAGATTAATTCTCTCGTGGACTGATTCACTCATCCATTCACTGAGTGTTCATCGAGCATCTGTCATATACCAGACCCTGCAGGGGCACTGAGGACCTAAACACTGGAGAATGGATGGGCACTGCCCTGCTTGTTCTTCAGAGGGCCACTCTTGGTTAGGAGATTTCCAGAAACTGGAATCAACTTGCCAAAGATTTGTCCCTCTCCAAACATGAATGAGGGGAAGAATGGGTCATTGGGTGCAAGAAAGGAGAGGGATCTTTCTTGACACCGTAGAACCAGTGTTTCATTTAATTTGCTTGTGCTTCGGCTGGGTCTGAGAACTGTTGGGAGGTTTATGCAATGCAAAATGCTGCCGCATTGCTCTATGATTACAGCAGGCACGAGAGGAGAAATGATGAGCTGCTCAGTGATCAGAGTTTTCCCAGTAGCCACTCCTCCCCTTAAGGTCACTTACCCACACCATTTGCATTTTTTTTCAACAGGCTGGACTGAGGGTCTAAACTGCTTTCAATTACTTGGGATTGCCATCAAGTGATGGCTTTA
Organism: Marmota flaviventris; assembly: GCF_047511675.1. Classification (NCBI taxonomy): domain Eukaryota; kingdom Metazoa; phylum Chordata; class Mammalia; order Rodentia; family Sciuridae; genus Marmota; species Marmota flaviventris. Next base: position 8,710,288 of record NC_092499.1, on the reverse strand, counting down.
ATTTGAGTGAAGCTGACTTTATAGATGACTTGGAAAGATGACCCCAACAATAGGATGGGAGTTAGGGACAGAGGGAAGGGCCAGAGGCCAGACTGAGGGCCATGGCGATGATCATAGCTGGTGATGACTGGGGCCTGGGTGAAAGTTGTCACAAGGGGTACATCATTGCATATGGTGGTCATGTCCTGATTGGACCTACTGATCTAATGGATCTGGGGAGACTGGGGAGGCAGGAAGTAGGCATTTCATGGTTGACGCCCTGGCTATGGACATACTCCTATGTGGGCTTCTGTAGGATGCAGAAGGGGCAGCAATGTGAACTCTTTCTCCTCATCTTGCTAACTAAGTTGGTCAGCCTCCCTCTGTTCGCCTGCCCCAGTCAGCCTGGACTTGTGGATGGCCCCTTGAGGAAGTGTCCCCTAGTTGTACATCTCCACTTGCTCCGTCTTCACCTGGAGCCTCTTGACCATCTCAAGACAGCATAGAACGGAAGTTGCTATGGCAATTGGAGCGTGCAGGGAGGGGTGCATATAGGTTGTTAAGCATACAGACGCTACTTCAACCTCAGGCACACGAAGGGTAGAGACAGGCCCTCAACTAGTGTTCTACAGTTGTTTTGATGATTGTCACCTTTATTTCAAAACTTTATGAATCCTCCAGAATAGAAATTATACCTGTGGTATGCCTTCAGTGATATGATTGAATTGGCCTGAATTGATTGGACATGCTGTTCTGAATTGGAGATATCTGGCTTCAGGCTCTGGCTTTGCCTCTTTCCAGGAGGGTGACCCCAAGATAGCTCCTTGAGTGCTCAAAGCTTTAGTTTCCTCACTTATACAATGGGAATGATTAAGAGCTGCTGCCTCCTTGGGCTCTTGAGATAATGAATATAAAGATGGCCTAGGACCTGAGGCTGGGGAAGTGATGAATTCATTCTTATCTGTGATCAAAAAAGTATCCCCTGTGTATAATTTTCTTGGAACTAAATAAAAACAGAAATGACAGTTTTTTTTTTTTTTTTGTGTGTGTGTGTGTGTGTGCATTTGGATTTGAGACCCCTTTCTAAAGATTTCGTCCTTCCCTTCTCTTTAGGCATTCAGCCCTCCACTAAGTCAGACCCCTGGACTTCATATTTCTTGCTGACACTAATCATAAGCCATCAATTTAAAAAGTTAACGGAGTTCTACCCACACTCTGAAGGTGGACTATGAATATGGAAGAATGAGATCACTGAACCACCTCTGGGGTCAACTTTGCTCTAATGCAAAACTCGATTTTTATTTGGATTTTAAAATGTCTCCAATTATCCAGTCAATATCACCTGCATATTCAAAGATTGATCTTCATCTCATCTGGGTGTGCACGGTCCAGGCCCACTCCAGCCACGTGCTTACACAGCGCTCATGCATTTAGTGCACACTCCCCAAATCAGGATGAAATCATGCTCCCGTGTGCTTTTATCACCCAGACAGCTTTGTTTGGGCTTCAGGAGACAGAGACGGCTCAGGCCTCTCCATTTTTCAGCCTCTCCACCTTGAACTCATTATGCAAAACACTGTCTTCATTTAGTAATGGCCCAAACTTCCCACTTGTATGTCAGCCAGGGAAAGATCAACTTAAAAAGAGTCTGTAACGATACACATAGTGAAGGGGCAGATCTAGCTGGGGGACTTCCTGGGTTGGCCTATAGCGTTTAACATTTATTCCTCAGATTGCATTGCAGAACTTCCTGCCCCCCAGCCCTGCCTGAGTCACAAGGCTGTGGGAGTTCACCACTGAGGCCCATAGCTTTTTTTTTAACAACTGAAAAATTATTCTGTAGGGATAAACACGGCACCCTTTTTGCCTTCTATTCATTTTTGTTCTCTTACTTGGAAATGGCACCGGTTCCCAAGGATCATGTTCTAGGAGCTGGGCACTGCTAAGCCATTTACATGAAACACTGTGACTAGTGCTGTCATCTGACAGGAACCCTGGGATGTATAGAGTTTTATTCTCTATTAGAAAATAGGAACCTGAAGTTCAGAAAAATTAAGAAATATGCCCAGAGGCATCCATATTGAAACAGGATTAAATACCTCCAGTGATCTTGTGTGGATAACTGGAGCCATTTTTAAAGTTTAGATAAAATTTGAGTTTTGCATTAAGGGCAAGTTTGGGAAGTGACTTAATTCTTTTGGGTACCAACAAACTAAAAATGGCAGCATGAAAGAGTAGCAGCTGGCAGGGACATATGAGAGGGTAGGGTCATTCTGACAAGGGAATGCACGACAAGCAGTCTCTAAGGTGCCCCCATGATTCTCATTTCCGGGTGCTCATGTCCACAGGTGATCCCACTGAGCATGGATGGGAGCACCCCCCTCAAAGGGATTCCTTTGATTAGAAACAAGTTGCAGGATTTAACTTGCTTCTAACCAAAAGGAAACAAGAAGTTTCGATTTCATTATAAGGTCACAATATCTGTGTTACAGGGAGATGCTCCTTCCCCACCTGGCTTTGAAGAAGCAAGTTGCCCTGCTGTCCACTGCCTGGGACAGAGGGCCACTTGGCAAGGAACCCAGGGCAGCCTCTCACAGATCCTCAGAAAGACACTGGGGTCACAGTCTCACGGTCTTCAAGGGACTAAGTGCTGCCAACCATCATGTGAATGTGGAGGCAGGTCTGTCTCTGGTCAGGCCTCAGATGAGATGATAGTTCTGGTTGACACCTGACCACAGCCTGGTATAAGGACCGGAGGCAGGTTGCCCAGCAGAGCCGTGTTCAGACTTCTGACCTGCAGAAACCATGAGATAATCAATGTATGTTTTTCCAGGCTGATACATTTGTGGTAATTTGTTGTGCAGCTGTAGATAACCAATACAAGACCATTTAAAAACCACATCATCAAGTGTGCAACTCTTTAGATATTATCTTATAAGAAAAGCTGCAGACTTGCAGTGAAATTGCTCTCCTCCAAGTCACCAAAGTCCATGGGACACATTCCAGCAGCCAACCTGGATGTCCTTTGGACCCAGGGTGCTGTTGAACATCCTTCTCAAGTGTCTCCTTAATCTTTCATGACACTCCTCACTGACTTTCTGTCTTTCCAGCTATTGTGCATCACCTTTGTGACTAGCTTTCTCTGCCCACCCCTTGCACATGTGTTGTCCCCGAGGATGCCTGTCAGCCTCACTTCTCCTCTCTTGGTGTGTGCCCTTGGCATTTGGGGCTATAGGAACACTGTGCAGCCCCAGATCCATGCCTGTACCCCAAGCTCTCCCCTGAGTGCCGGAGTCCAAGGACCTGCCGGGTTTCTTGCTTTGCATGCCCATCAGACAGCTCAAACCCAGCCTTACTCCTCAATTCCTGACCACACCATCCCCCCAAGGCCAGCCAGCCTGGGAACACTGGGAACACTGCGCTGGCTCTCAGCTCCCTCCCTGCAGAACACCCCCTCGCTGTACCCTGTCAGTTGGCCTCCCCCACATTCTCAAACCCCTCCTCTCTCCATCCAGCCTGGGATGATAACCACCAGGCCCTTCAGGTGTTCATCCATTCAGATGGACTGTCACGATACTCTTCTGGACAATTTCTACATCCTCAACTCTCAATGACAAAAATAACAGGAGGATAGAAAAAGGCCACCATGCAATGCCCTGAGCCTCTCTGCCTCGCCCCATGACCAGGAAGTAGACGGTGCTCAAGTTCACAGTCCTGCATTGGTGGGGCTCCTTCTAACGTCCCCTCTTCCTTTTGACAAATAACTAGGTATTTTTGTACCCGCCTGTATATTCATGATTGTGTATATTTTTCCTTATGATACCTTCTGCTTAAGACACATACCGCTTACAATCTTTCTTTGGTTCCAGATCCGTTCTGAGATGAAGGCCAAACCCTGATCTCTGCCTGGTGTCTCTGCAACACGTTCTCGTCCTTCAATGCGTATCCAGCCGCAGCTTCGTGAGGTCATCTTTCCTCCTTCTTCAAGACTCAGCTCTGTGCTTAGCTGCCCCAGGAGACCTCTGGGACCCTCATCTCAGCCCAGCGGATCTCTGTGTCTCTTATCTGTGCTTTCTCAGCACCCTGAGCTGTCCCAAGGCGCTACGCTGCTGCTGAATTACCGCTCTAAACCCCGACAGGTGACGAGCACTGCGAGTCTCAGCCTTGCCCTTTGTCATTGGGCTTGTTGAACTACCTGAAGGATGGGCAGAGTTTCCACCAGATTACGTAAAATGAAAAAATGCCCCATCGGTGGAAGGAGCACTGCCTCGCATTAGGATAGTTTTAGAAGCCCAGAAGTGGTCGACTTGAATGAGGCTGAACATTACATAAAAATCAGACTCTGGAAATCAAATCAGGGAATACAGAACAGACCACCTGGGGAGGGCGTTGGGCAGTGTGGGTCCTGGATCTGCCTTGGGTGGATTTTATGGGTTTAGGTAAGTAACTTCTCTGGCCTCAATTTCCCCACATAAACCTGAGGATGGTGATAGTGTTGCCATGGTGATTGGATGTATGAGCTCATTTTAAACTCTTAGCTTATTGTCCAGACCTCAAAAATAAACAATCGTTACTGTTATGCTGATGAATGCAGTCTGAGAGGAAGGAAGGGCCTAGTTTGATGTCACAATAAAATAAAGCACAGAGCCCAAAGTGCACAGCCCCATTGCTGATAGAGATGACGAGCTGTGCCTCGCTGCATGAGACTAATAACACTATATAGAAGGCACGGCGCCTGTCCAGGAGGCCCCACCTACAGAATAGGCACGTGCAAGGCACTGTCCCAGGTGGAGCTCGGGCCTCCCTTTTCTTTGAATATTTGAACACTTTACTTGTATAGATTGGGCAGTAAGATGTCAATCCAAATAAAATGAACCTAGGTGAAATTCTAGCACATGAATTTGTAAACAGAGAATAAAGAACAGAGACACTGAGGTAGAACAAATTTTTATTGTTGTATTGTAATAATACATAACAGTGGGATTCATTTTGCCATTTTTTAACATGCACATTATATCATTTGATCCTTCTTGTTCCCTAGAGCCATCCCTTTTCCTGATCTGCTTGCATTATTATTATTATTATTATTATTATTATCATTTTAATTAGTGCATTATAATTATATATAAGCGGGATTCACTGTGCTACATTCATACATGGGCGGAGCATAATGTGGTAGATTTCATTCCCCAGGCCCTCTCTCAATTCCTCTTTTTTTCTCTATTGGATTCTTTTTTATTTTCATCCTAGAAGGGACTTTTCTCTTTTCAAATTCCTTTGTTCCTCTCCATCTTCCACGGAGGAGAGAAAGCATGTGACCCTGGACCAAGGCTGAGTTTGTGGACATTGGTGGAATCCCTCTCTCCCCTTGGTGAAGCCCTTACGAATGGCACCAGTTAAAGTTCGTTTCTAGAAAAGGACAGTGGGAAACTGAATGCAAGAGGGGCTCTGTTACCTCCAATGTGAGCCAGGGAGGGCGGGTGGAGTCTGAATACAGAGATGAAGAGGGCATCTCCCTTCTAGCTGGCGGGCAGGGCACGGAAATGTGAACACTAGATGCCACTGTCACCTATCACACTGGTGGGGATGCGGAGATGTGGGATGCTGGCCCTCGGGTGGAGGTGGAACTCGGAGCCAGCGGAGCAGCAGGGCGCCTTGCACCCTCCAGCGCACTTTTGAAACCCAGGGGAGCTTCCTGTGCTCTACCCCAGCACCCAGAGGCAAGATGGCAAGTCAGAAGGGACCCACGTTCACGTGGGCCTGGATCCAGAACACGCCCATCCTCCGTGTAGGAGTGAACTAGACCCAGCCGGCTTTCCCAGCAACGTGGAGCAGAAGTGCCATCCTAAATCTTGACATAAAGGGGGAATAAAACTAAAAGGCCTCTTGGACTAGAACCCGAGGTGGCTTCAGATTGACCCCACCGTCAGGTGCCTGGCAAAGCCACCAGGAATCGTCTTTGGGGGAAACCGTTGTAACAGCTTTAAGGGATTCCTGCCACGTTTTCATTAAAAGTGAACTCATGATTTTAAAACAACAAAAAATAGAAGGAAACAAATCTTTATTCATAATGCCCAGCAATACAACAGACAGCAGAAACAATATATGAAATAGTTAGAGATTGAAATGATCTGACCCAGAGAACAAGCACTCTTTTTGTTGTTGTTGTTGTCAATTAATCTATAACGACAAAACAAAAACAAGAACAAAACAAAAAAAAAGTCAGTGGTTGCCTGGGAGAGAGATACCAAGCGAGGGTGCTTTGCAGTGGACGGATATGTCCCTCTCTTGGTTATCATGGTGGCTTCGTGACTGTACCTGTGTCCGACTTCTCAAATTGTACACATAATCATGTGCAGTTTATTTATTTTTTTTTAAATTTTTTATTGTTGGTTGTTCAAAACATTACATAGTTCTTGATATATCATATTTCACACTTTGATTCAAGTGGGTTATGAACTCCCATTTTTACCCCATATACAGATTGCAGAATCACATCAGTTACACATCCATTGATTTACATATTGCCATACTAGTGTCTGTTGTGTTCTGCTGCCTTTCCTATCCTCTACTATCCCCCCTCCCCTCCCCTCCCCTCCCCTCTTCTCTCTCTACCCCCTCTACTGTCATTCATTTGTCCCCCTTGTATTATTTTTCCCTTTCCCCTCACTAACTCTTGTATGTACTTTTGTATAACCCTGAGGGTCTCCTTCCATTTCCATGCAATTTCCCTTCTCTCTCCCTTTCCCTCCCACCTCTCATCCCTGTTTAATGTTAATCTTCTTCTCATGCTCTTCGACCCTACTCTGTTCTTAGTTACTCTCCTTATATCAAAGAAGACATTTGGCATTTGTTTTTTAGGGATTGGCTAGCTTCACTTAGCATAATCTGCTCTAATGCCATCCATTTCCCTGCAAATTCTATGATTTTGTCATTTTTTAAAGCAGAGTAATACTCCATTGTGTATAAATGCCACATTTTTTATCCATTCATTTATTGAAGGGCATCTAGGTTGGTTCCACAGTCTTGCTATTGTGAATTGTGCTGCTATGAACATCGATGTAGCAGTGTCCCTGTAGCATGCTCTTTTTAGGTCTTTAGGGAATAGACCGAGAAGGGGAATAGTTGGGTCAAATGGTGGCTCCATTCCCAGCTTTCCAAGAAATCTCCATACTGCTTTCCAAATTGGCTGCACCAATTTGCAGTCCCACCAGCAATGTACAAGTGTACCCTTTTCCCCACATCCTCGCCAGCACTTGTTGTTGTTTGACTTCATAATGGCTGCCAATCTAACTGGAGTGAGATGGTATCTTAGGGTGGTTTTGATTTGCATTTCTCTGACTGCTAGAGATGGTGAGCATTTTTTCATGTACTTGTTGATTGATTGTATGTCCTCCTCTAAGAAATGTCTGTTCAGGTCCTTGGCCCATTTGTTGATTGGGTTGTTTGTTATCTTATTGTCTAATTTTTTGAGTTCTTTGTATACTCTGGATATTAGGGCTCTATCTGAAGTGTGAGGAGTAAAGATTTGTTCCCAGGATGTAGGCTCCCTATTTACCTCTCTTATTGTTTCTTTTGCTGAGAAAAAACTTTTTAGTTTGAGTAAGTCCCATTTGTTGATTCTAGTTATTAACTTTTGTGCTATGGGTGTCCTATTGAGGAATTTGGAGCCCGACCCCACAGTATGTAGATCGTAGCCAACTTTTTCTTCTATCAGACGGCGTGTCTCTGATTTGATATCAAGCTCCTTGATCCATTTTGAATTCACTTTTGTGCATGGCGAGAGAAAGGGATTCAGTTTCATTTTGTTGCATATGGATTTCCAGTTTTCCCAGCACCATTTGTTGAAGATGCTATCCTTCCTCCATTGCATGCTTTTAGCCCCTTTATCAAATATAAGATAGTTGTAGTTTTGTGGATTGGTTTCTGTGTCCTCTATTCTGTACCATTGGTCCACCCACCTGTTTTGGTACCAGTACCATGCTGTTTTTGTTACTATTGCTCTGTAGTATAGTTTGAAGTCTGGTATCGCTATACCGCCTGATTCACACTTCCTGCTTAGCATTGTTTTTGCTATTCTGGGTCTTTTATTTTTCCATATGAATTTCATGATTGCTTTCTCTACTTCTACAAGAAATGCCATTGGGATTTTGATTGGCATTGCATTAAACTTATAGAGAACTTTTGGTAATATCGCCATTTTGATGATGTTAGTTCTGCCTATCCATGAACAGGGTATATTTTTCCATCTTCTAAGATCTTCTTCTATTTCTCTCTTTAGGGTTCTGTAGTTTTCATTGTATAAGTCTTTCACCTCTTTTGTTAGGTTGATTCCCAAGTATTTTATTTTTTTTGAAGATATTGTGAATGGAGTGGTTGTCCTCATTTCCATTTCAGAGGATTTGTCGCTGATATACAGGAATGCCTTTGATTTATGCGTGTTGATTTTATATCCTGCCATTTTGCTGAATTCATTTATTAGCTCTAATAGTTTCTTTGTAGACCCTTTTGGGTCTGTTAAGTATAGAATCATGTCATCTGCAAATAGTGATAATTTAAGTTCTTCTTTTCCTATTTTTATGCCTTTAATTTCTTTCGTCTAATTGCTCTGGCCAGTGTTTCAAGAACAATGTTGAACAGAAGTGGTGAGAGAGGGCATCCCTGTCTTGTTCCAGATTATAGAGGGAATGCCTTCAATTTTTTCCATTCAGAATGATGCTAGACTGAGGCTTAGCATAGATTGCTTTTTACAATATTGAGGTATGTTCCTGTTATCCCTAGTTTTTCTAGAGTTTTGAACATAAAGGGATGCTGTACTTTGTCGAATGCTTTTTCAGCATCTATCGAGATGATCATATGGTTCTTATTTTTAAGTCTATTGATGTGGTGAATAACATTTATTGATTTCCGTATATTGAACCAGTTTCATTCCATTATGATCAGATAAGATGCATGGTATTATCTCTACTCCTTTATATTGTCTAAGAGTTGCCCTGTGACATAATATATGATCTATTTTTGAGAAGGATCCATGTGCTGCTGAGAAAAAAGTGTAACTGCTTGATGTTGGGTAGTATATTCTATATATGTCAATTAAGTCTAGGTTATTAATTGTGTTATTGAGTTCTATAGTTTCCTTATTCAACTTTTGTTTGGAAGATCTGTCCATTGGTGAGAGAGGTGTGTTGAAGTCTCCCATGATTATTGTATGGTGGTCTATTAGACTCTTGAACTTGAGAAGAGTTTGTTTGATGAACATAGCTGCACCATTGTTTGGGGCATATATATTTATGATTGTTATGTCTTGTTGGTGTATGGTTCCCTTGAGCAGTATGTAGTGTCCCTCTTTACCCCTTTTGATTAACTTGGGCTTGAAATCTATTTTATTTGATATGAGTGTGGACACTCCTGCTTGTTTCCGAAGTCCATATGAGTGATATGATTTTTCCCAACCTTTCACCTTCAGCCTATGTATGTCTTTTCCTATCAAATGCGTCTCCTGTAGGCAGCATATTGTTGGGTCTTGTTTTGTGATCCATTCTACTAGCCTGTGTCTCTTAATTGGTGAGTTTAAGCCATTAACATTTAGGGTTATTATTGAGATATGTGTTGTTCTTCCAGCCATATTTGTTTATTTAGGGAATAGACCGTAACATGTTTATGTTACTAAACATGGTTTGTTTTCCTCTTTGATTATTTTTCCCCCCTTTACTGTCCTACCTCCCACTGTTGGTTTTCATTGTTATTTTCCATTTCCTCTTCCTGTAATGTTTTGCCAAGGATGTTTTGAAGAGATGGTTTTCTAGCTGCAAATTCTTTTAACGTTTGTTTATCGTGGAAGGTTTTAATTTCATCTTCCATCCTGAAGCTTAATTTCGCTGGATACACAATTCTTGGTTGGAACCCATTTTCTTTCAGTGTTTGAAATATGTTATTCCAGGATCTTCTAGCTTTCAGAGTCTGTGTTGAAAGATCAGCTGTTATCCTGATTGGCTTACCCCTAAATGTAATCTGCTTCCTTTCTCTTGTAGCTTTTAAAATTCTGTCCTTATTCTGTATGTTGGGCATCTTCATTATAATGTGTCTAGGTGTGGATCTCTTATGATTTTGCACATTCGGCGTCCTGTAGGCTTCTAGGATATGGGATTCTGTCTCATTCTTCAAGTCTGGGAAGTTTTCTCATATTATTTCATTGAATAGATTGCTCATTCCTTTGGTTTGAAACTCTATCCCTTCCTGTATCCCAATGACTCTTAAATTTGGTCTCTCGATGTTATCCCATATTTCTTGGATGTTCTGCTCATGGTTTCTTAACAGTCTTGCTGAGCTGTCTATGTTCTTTTCAAGTTGAAATACTTTATCTTCATTGTCTGATGTTCTATCTTCTAAGTGTTCTACTCTGCTGGTAGTATTCTCAATTGAGTTTTTAAGTTGGTTTATTGCTTCCTGCATTTCTAGAATTTCTGTTTGTTTGTTTTTTTATAACCTCTATCTCCCTGTATAGTTGATCTTTTGCTTCTTGGATTTGTTTATGTAATTCATTGTTGAAGTGATCTTTCATTGTCTGATTTTGCTGTCTGATGTCTTCCTTGAGACTCCAGATCATCTGAAGCATGTATATCCTGAATTCTTTATCTGACATTCCATCTGCTGCAGATATTACCTCTTCTAACGTTGAGTTGACCTGCATTGCTTGTCTTTCCTTGTCTCTTCATACTGTTTGCGTTTCTTTCTGCTTGGTGAAACTGTTGTGCTATTGAATTTTCCCCCTATATATTTATATTGGTCTTGTATAGTTGCAAAGTCTCCCTCGCAGGCGCGGGCGGCAGCTCTGCCCCTCTGCGGGCCACTAGGATTGTTCTGTTGGTGGTCGCAGTTCTGCCTACTTTGCAGGCGCAGGCAGCGGCACTGCCCCTCTGCAGGCCTCTGGGCCTGTTCTGCCGGTGGGTCGCAGGTCCGCCTACCTTGCAGGCGCGGGGGGGGGGGGGCGGCTCTACCCTTCCGCAGGCCGCTGGGCCTGTTCTGTCTGTCGGTTGCAGGTCTGGCCTGTTCTGTTGGTGGTCGCAGGTCCGCCTACCTTGCAGGCGTGTGGGGCAGCTCTGCCCCTCTGCAGAATTCTGGGTCTGTACTGCCGGTGGGTCACAGGTCCACCTACCTTGCAGGGGGGGAGGGGGCGGCTCTGCCCCTCAGCAGGCCACTGCGCCTGTTCTGCCGGTGGTCCCAGTTCCGCCTACCTTGCAGGCGTGGTTGGCAGCTCTGCCCCTCCGCCGGCCACTGGGCCTTTTCGGTCGGTGGTCACAGTTCCGCCTACCTTGCAGGCGCGGGGGTGGGGGCGGCTCTGCCCTTCAGCAGGCCGCTGCGCCTGTTGATGTGAAGTTTATTACATGCAATTTATACCTCAATGAGAGTGTAAAAATATGTACCTTAATGTATTTAAAAGTTAAAGAAGGCATCAAAAATTGACAAGATCAAGACATAATAAAAGAAAGTGATCAAGTAGTCAGATAAGAAATTTAAAAAGTAATAATTAGAATTTAAGACTCAAGGGCTGTTCAGCTATTGCTGAGGTGGAGATGATAAATGGCCCAATGAACTGGAAGACAGACTGGAAAAATTGGTCCAGAACTCACACTGGAAAGACAACGAGGTAGAAAGAGTGGTCGGTGAGAACCAAGGATGGTGTAGGTTAGCCACACCTGCTTAGGGTCCCGGAGGCTCAGTGTGCAAGGGTGTGGAAAAGGTGACTTTAAGAGATAATATCCCCAATTTTTCCACAGCTGATGAATTGATACCAAGGTACAAACTCAGCAAGCTCAATGAATCCCAAACTGCTTGAATGAAACAATCCACAAATCCACAGATATATCAAAGCCAGAACACCAAAGACAAGGAGAAAATTTTAAAAGCAGCTGGAGGAATGATTATAGCAGCTCAATCTACAAGAGCTAAGCTATGGAACCAACCTAGGTGCTCTTCAATAGATGAATGGATAAAGAAAATGTGGTATCTACATACAATGGAATATTACTCAGCCATACAAAAGAATGACTTTATGACTTTTGCTGGTAAATGAATGGTGCTGAAGACTATCATGCTAAGTGAAATAAGCCAATCTCATAAAACCAAGGCTGAATGTTCTTTGTGATATGTGGATGCTAACACATAATAAGGGGCAGGGAGGGAAGAATAGAAGTTCTCTGGATTAGACAAAGGGGAATGAAGGGAAGAAAGGAATGAGAATAGGAAAGATAGTGGAATGAGTCAGACATAACTTTCCTATGTTCATGAACACACAACAGTGAAACTCCACATCCTGTACAACCACAAGAATGGGAAGTTATACTCAATGTATTATGATATGTCAAAATACACTCTACTGCCAAGTATATCTAAAAAGAACAAATTAAAAAAAAAACTTAGAAAATTCAAAATGAATGTGAAGGTATTAGGAGCAAGAATTGAAGCCAAATGATTGTAAAGAATATCCACTGTGTGCTGAAAAAAAGGGTCAACTAAAGATTAAGTCTTGTGGGTTACCAGAGACAATATATTTCAAGAATGAGCCAGGCCCGATGGTGCACACCTGTAATCCTAGCAGCTGGGAGGCTGAGGCAGGAGGATCACAAGTTCAAAGCCAGCCTCAGTAATCGCAAGGCACTAAGTGACTCAGTGAGACCCCGACTCTAACTAAAATACAAGAAAGACTCGGGATGTGGCTCAGTGGTTAAGTGCCCCTGGGTTTAGTCCTAGGTACTAAGACAACAACAACAACAGAGAGAGCTTAGCCACCACTGTGTGTCTTCTAAAGGGAAATCTAAAGGTTGTGCCTGAGGCCAGGTGGAGTGGGTCCAGGAGGGACCTGAGATTCAGAGAGGAATGCCGGGCAAGTGCAGTGCCATTGGTGGGGACATTGTCCACCCTGGGCTGCATGAGACCAGCCAAGACATGGGCACTTCAGAAAGACGCAGAACACACCAAGAGGACACACAACAGGGAAGAAAGGCCCAGGGTCCTGTGTGGCAGTCCTGGTGTGGCCAGGAGGGAGGCAGAGGCACCAGTGGCCCTCTGTGTGGTCAGCTGAGTCCGAATTTTAACATTTCTCAAAAGAAAGAAAACAGGATGCTCCGAGGAGGAGAGGGGAGAGATCAGGTGGCCCCAGTCAGGAGGCAAGCCCTCAGGTGAACTCAAGAAGAAAAGCCAGTTTCCAGAACCTACAGAACAGGTCGATGCCAAAGGAACCTAAGTGCAGAGCTATTATGGTAGATGAGCGTCCGCAAATGCTGCGATTCAGAGACCCAGGATCTCAGGTGAGGGAAAAGAGCGTCCGACGTCACTGCTTAAAAGAGCGAAGTCGACACCCGGGGTGGGGATCACTGGGGAGCAGGTGGACAGGAAGGTGCCCCTGGCAAGGACCAGTCACAAGAGGCAAGGACAGCGAGTTAACTTAAAAATCCTTAAAGGCAATGACGAAAGGCTCGAGTGGCATGAGCCAGTGTCCTAGAAGACAGACTCAGCAGGCAGAGAGGAAAAACAGAACCTCAAGGAGAGCCTGGCAGACCGTCCTTACAGTAGGAGGTGGCCACCGTGCGTGTCCTAGTCATGGACATGGAAGAAACATCCATAGGGACGATTCCAACACCCCGCACCGAGCCTGCTCAGCCAGCATTGCTTGCACCTGGCCTCAGGTCTGAACCGCAGCATTCACTGGCTGTGTGTTCTGGGAAAGTTATTCAGCCTCTCTGTGTCTGCTCTATAAAGGGGGAAGTAATATTTGTGGAAATTGTCTGAGTTGATACATATACACACGTAGATAAACACACATATGTGTGTATATAGAGCATTTAAAATGTTAGCTGATGAGTATTTGTTATATAAATGTGTGTATATATGTATATATATATAATATTATATATATAATATATACATATAGAATATTTTTACTGAATCAATGGACACATATAGGCTATTACAGCCAACAACTGTAGAATGCATATTTTCCCAAATATATACAAAATATCTAGAAAAATTAACCACATACCAGGCTAAAAGTAAATCTCTTTTAGACTATGTTGTCTGACTCCAATGTGAGAAAATTAGTATTTATATCAAAAATATCTATATTGTTATATTGTGTGCATGTACAAATATAACAATGAATCCCACTATTACATGTAGTTATAATGCACCCACAAAAGTACATTTAAAAACTTTATATTAAGTGGACCAGTAGGTTTGATTTTGGATAGACAATCCTCAGATATAAAAAAGAGCAAATAAAAGTAGTACTATAAAACAGAGAAAAATACATCTGGAAAATCACCACATCTTTGAACATTAGAGATGTAGGTTTAAGCAGGCATTTACCAAAGAGTAGCTTTACTGGGAATATGACGTACTTGGAGGGGAATGGTCAAGAGACAAGCCATTCAGGGTGGTGTGACATGGTCCAAGCAGGACGGAGAGGGAGATCCTGTCCTTGGCACATCTTCTATAAAGGGCGATGGACTTATTTTCCAAGTGAGGAGGTTGAAAACCATGAACCCAAGAAGTTACAAAGTAAAAAATCATTTTTATAAGAAACGATATGAGGGAATTTTGTTAAAATCCTGGAATGCGGACAAAGGTGGCAGAGAAGTGAGAGATGAGAAGACACGCAGCCACCAAGTCACAGGCGCCAGAGTGACAGCGAGTCGCCGTGAGCAACTCTGCATGGGTGACGTTGAACTTCAGGTGGATGGAAACATTCTTAGGAAAAGCAGGGCTGGTTGACATTGACCCAACAGGAAGGAAACAAGATGAGGTCCTGTGACAGAAAAGGAAGTGAGGTCCTCCTCAAGACACTTCCGGCCCCAGGGACTCACTGATAGGCTCTCCCACAGAGTCAAGTGGTCAGTAATTGAGCTTTGCACAGCGGTTGTAGATTACAGGCTAGGAGAGAGCCTCCTCCAACAGCTTGCCACCAGAATCCACAAGGACCTTGGGACCACAGGACAATCTGCCTGGGAACACGTATACAAAAATAACAAAGAAAAGATGGCACAGACAGCAGCCCCGGGTGACACGGAGCATCCCCTGCGCCCGAGAGGAGTCGCGTTAGAAAGGGAAGTTGAGTCTCATGTTGGTGTCATGGTTGGATCTTGAGTGACCCTGAAGTTTCAAGTTGTCCCCAGAACATGCTCTTGGGAGCTGCTGGAACTTGTGGGGACAGTCCTTGAAGGGGGTGGGACTCCAGTTCTTTCCTCTCTCCTCTGCTTCCTGGGCCCCCAGGGGAGTGGCTCTGCTGTGCCATGGGCCCTTGCCTTGTGCTGCCAAAACAACACAGTGTTTTATAACTTGACTGTCGATAGTTTGTTATAGTGGCAGAAAGACAGATAATGATTTGGGAAATAATGAACTACATCATCATAAAGGAAAAATCAAATGATGTCAACAATTGGCAGAAAAAAAAATCATTTGATGAAAATTCTATCCATCCCTGAGGGCCATGTCTCAGTAAACCAGGGGTCAAAGGGCGCTGGAGTCACCATCTACCACACTCTCCTGCTTCATGTGGAACAGGGCCCCCTCTCCCTAGGGTGGAGACAAAAGCCCTTCCTCTGCTGCCTGCCACCCCGCTGTCATGGTACCAGGAGTCCCCACAGAGGTACATTTGGCAAGATAAAAGAAAAAAGATACTGTCAAATGGGAGTGGCACCTCTGACATCTTTCCTGAATAAAATGATTGCCTATTTGAAAAGTCCCCAAAGACCCACAGAATTTGTAGGAAGGCTTATGTTTCTGGACCCAAAATCAATCTACAAAAATAATATTTTTATACACAGACCAGGAACAGGCAGATGATGACATAAGTGGATGCATTATTGCTAACAGCATCAAAACTGTAAGGAATTTAGGAATGAACTTCGCAAGACAACTTCAAGGTCCCTGTGAAGGAAATGGGAGAACAACTATTATGAGACTTTAAGAACCTACAAAAACTGACGGGATGTGGATGTATGGATTGGCAGATCAGGACCATATGTGGTCCAGTATTGTGGAAATCCTCCCTAGATTGACCTTGGGACACCATTGGAATTCAAATGGTATCCCAGTAGGCTACTCGGGCACGTGGGTGTGTGTGGAATTGACAGGCAGATTCTATGATCCATATGGAATTGCAATTGGTAGCAAAGGGAGAGTCTCCTGAACCAGGCAAACCAGGTTGACTGGCTGGCTTGCCAGATATCAATAATTACTTTAATAATAGTAATTAAGACAGTGTGATATTGTTCCTGGGTTAGAGAAACCTATCAATGAAACAGATCAAGAGAAATGGAGAGAAAGACAATTCAATGTACAAGCCAATGTGGCTTTACAGACCCGTGGGAAAGGAGTAGATTTTTTTTAAAAAAAACAATCATACATCTCTATGCCACAATATAATAAAAAATGAATTTGGGGGTTAAAAAAGACCTGCCAAAAGCAAAATTAATAGAAGCAATAAAAGAGCATATAGAATAATATATTAATTAATTTGTACGAGGAAGTATTTCTTAAGGCACCAACAAGTTTTTTTTTTTTAAAAGATTAATACATTAAAGAAATAGCAAAATAATGGGAAAAAAATGAACTTTAAAAATGTAAAAGGTATTTATTATGTGTCTAATAGAAAAGATGTTAGTACACAGGCAAAGAGTTTCTATTGACCAACATGTAAGGGACCTCACAGGAAAATGGGCGGAAGACCTGAAAAGGCAGTTCTCATGACAGAGCCGGAGGTGTCCCCTAACCTCAGGGAAGTGCAGATGAAACCATGAGGAGATGCCATTGAGAACCTGCCCTATGGGCACAGGGGATCAGACCTGCCAGTAACAGGTCTCCGTTATGATGGGGAGCAGGGGACACTCTCCTATATTCCTCAAGAGGGCACAAATTGGTGCAATCACCTTGGAAAACGAATGCCATTGTCTATTGCCATTGGAAAGGCACATGTACTCTTCAATCTTCAAAAATATTATTTTTATACACAGACCAGGTCCTTCATAAGGACCTTGAAGTTGTCTTGTGATTCGGAGTGGCAGTCCTCTGTCCTGGCTCTTCCTCTCTCAGGTGCACACCCTGGAGAATCTCCTGCATCTGGAGACAGGTAGGATGATCAGCGCAGAGAAGCTCGGCCACGCTGGAAACAACCCAGAGGCACATTAGGAGCACAATATTGAGGCGATTGCTTTGGAATCGCACAACAGAACACGTTCAGCTCTGTGGACAAATGAGGGACAGGTACATATGACATCGGGGGTGAGTCTCAGAACATATCCAAAACACACGAGCGGCAACCGCTGCAGAGCAGCACATGCTGTCAGGAGAATTCTTGGGGTATGATGCCGTTTACTTAAAGCTCAGAAACACCCAACACGCAACACTGACTTTTAGGAATCCAAGCAAGTGGTAAATCTCTAAAGAAAATAAGGGCATGTTGACCAAAAAGACAAAAGAGCTGCTCCCTCTGAACGTGGGAAGGGAGGGCGCAGGATGGGGCAGAGCGTGAGGTTCTAATGGTTAAATGGGAAACAGCCTTTCCCTGTTATTTTTATATTTTAGAAAAACATATGTTTGCTTTCAGTAATCTATACAAAGAATACTGCATATTTCCATAATTCAGTAAAAAGTAGACTTGAGAGAGCTGATTGACGGTGACCCTGACCATATTGATGAACGTACTGCAGACATGTGGCTTTGCCTGTGTCCCAGGGACCCTGTGAGGCTTCCTTGAGGAATGAGGGGTTAATGGAGATGGAAGATTCGTTGTGTCCATGGTGAGGAAGGAAGCTCAGCCTGGGCAGGAGAGGGAGAGTGGAATTCTGAAGTGGGATGATATACTTTGAAATATCCTTCTATTCAAAAAAGAACATTTCAGAGTAGCTGGACTTTGATCAACTTCAAGAACAGAATAGGGATTTGTCCAATCGGTGACAAGTACGGGTCTGTGTGATGCTGAGGTTGATAATGGACTCCCGTTTGGATCCTCTGTCCAGTGACTTGGTAGCTGTGTGACCTTGGGTGTGTCATTTATCGTCTCGAGGTCTGATGTCCCTTTGTGCATGATGGAGATAGGAACATGGTGTAGTTTCGAGGGCTTAATAAATGGATGCCCGTGACGTGCCTGGACCAGACTCATCAGCAGTGAGTGGTGGCCACTGTTTGATTGTGGTGGTTGTGTTTGCTGTGGGGCTTGATGAACAGAAAGAATGCATCACACCTGAGGGTCGGGGATGCAAATCAAGTCAAGATGGCGCCTGGCAGTTTGCCAGGAGGAGCGGTTTGTGAAGCACCGCCAGCGAGCCATTAAGATGATGAGGATTCCTTATTGGCTGACTGCTGTATCTAGATGATGCTAATTGAGTCAAGCTGTGTGTAATTAGTTAGGTGTATATACCTCTGCTGTCTGGCAGAGAGGTGGCTCCTGCTACCTTGGGTGCCCTCTGCTTTGAGTTCTTGCTGAGTTCACTTGCAATAAAGCAGTTCCCGCTTCATCCTTCAAGTTGCTTGTCACCTCCCAGTTATTTGGACCAGCCAGACTGTGGCACCTGAGTATAGAGGTGTGTGATCCAGGTGAGATGGAGGGAGTGGAGGGCAGCACTGGCTGGTGGGAACTCCAGGGGCCCCTTGAGGGACAGGGCAGAGCTTGGCTGCAGGGATGAGCGGGGTCCAGATCACTAAAATCTTCACATGCTGGGTTAAGAAGCTACAGCGTGACCAGAAAGGACGAGGAACTCTCACTGAAGGGTATTGGAGGAGTGAGCTGTTCTTGTGGGGGACAGGGGCAGGGTCTGAGATCTGAGCCATGCACTTGGGGGCTGCATTGTCCCCAGGCACCACTTGGTACTAGCCAAGCCTGTGTCAGGCTGGCTTGGAGGGGTCAGCTCGGGGATCAATGACACAGCCATTGGGAGGCCATCATCAGGGCTAGACAGGAAGGGACTCACAGGAGCCACACAAAAGCCCCGTCTTTGACAGGATCTCTGGGTGACTCAGTCTCAGAGCTTATTTTAAAAGCCAAAAGGGAAATGGGGCAGCGTGGTGAGCGGGGCGTGGGGAGGGGCAGAGCTCAGATCTTATCTGGACTCTTGGGCTGTCATACGAGCTGTTCAGAGCAGGTGCTTCAAAGCCTTCGGCGTCCCCTGCGTTCGGGCCGCGTCGGGCACGCACACAAAGTGGGCATGCATTATTCAGGCGGCACGGCGAGCTCTGTGCAGTGCACGTCAGAGTGTCGGCTGCCTCGGTCCCTCCTTCCCCAAAAGCCCATTGTTAAGAATTATAAACAAACAGGGTGGAAGTCTTTACACCACTCCCCTGGTGCTGCTGGCGGGATCCACAGTCATAACAGGAAACCATGCACTTGCTGCAGAAAGGTTTTGTTCTAAGAGGCAGCATGAATGTCATTGACCTAAATTCTGGTGGCCCAGCCTTTACCTGCAGAACTTTTCAGCAAGGAAGTGCCAGTGAGAGGCAGATCAAAAGGATCCATAACTCTTTCTTTCTGCTTCAGGAGAATCCATTGCCATAAATATCTCCTACCCCTGGCACCTGCTTCTGATTGGCAATCAGCTCCCCCAAGGTTGACGAAAGGGTGCAGAAGAAAATCGTGCAAGGGGTTTGGAGAGAGCAGAGGGTGCTGGCTTTCTATTAGTGGGGGCTGACGTCATCCTCACTGTGACTGAGCATGGTGACAGCGAGGCCGCGATCTGCCCTACAGGAGCCTCCCCTCTGCAGAACTGAAGAGGCAGTACTTTTGGGATCAATTCTTAGTTGTTCTAAAGGACCTTGGCAATGAAGATCAGATCAGCATAATTTTCTGCTTTACAATAAGCTCATCTAGATACAGTGGCCAAATGACTGGCCCAAGTGGCTGCCCGGGGAACTCATGCTGCTTGGGTCAGCACCCTCCTGTTCCAGAATGCCTGTCCTCATTGGTTCCCTCCTCCATGAGGTAGGTACAGGTAGAGTACTTGCTGCATGAAAAAGCTGGTGCTGGACTCTAAAGACATAGAAATCGATACAATGCAGTCCCTGTTTGTACAATCTCACGAAGATAAGTCAACTACTAAATGTGACACGGTGCAGTGAGTGCTCTTCATCATAGAGTTGCTAGGGGATTGCAGAGAAAATTCCCCTAGCCCAAGCCTGGGTCTTCAGGGAAGGCTTCCTGGAAGAGGGGACATGGGCATTGGTCATAGAAAGAATATTCTGGATTCAGCAATAGAAAAGGGAAGAGGATGTTCATCAGAGGCCAGGGCATTTGTAATGTCATTTGAATTTGTAATATTCACCCTGGTGGGGTGAGCAAGAGCTAAGAGCAGCAGTGGGTACCACGCTATGCAGATGCCCCAGATGTTCTAAAGATTTCATTTGAACAATCCCATTGTCACTGGGAGCTCCTTTTACAGTTGAGAAAACCCAGACTTAGACAGTTGAAAGGAGTATGCCCCCTTACAGAGTTGGCGGAGGGAGACATTATGATTCGTACTCTTGGTCCCCCCTCGGCTCCGCACCCACGCCTGAACCCCCGCTCCCCGGTCTTCCTTCCCCTCGTGAGCTCCTTTGGTTCACAAGTTCCGATTCCCCTTCCGTTAGCTCATCACACTGCTCTCAGCGTGGATTTTCCTTCTGACAGCCGCATCCTGGCACTTAGTCCTCGTTGCTCCTGGTGGGGGCGTGGGCACAGCAGAGGATGCTCCCCCTGCCCAGGAGTGTGCATGTCCCGCTGGAGCTTGCTCTGCAGCTCAGAGCTCCTGTGCCATGGAGGGTCTTTCCCTAACCTGGTCCTGCCTCCTTCTGAGTTGGAGCCAGGAGGGGAGTTTCAGGGGCTTGCTGTCAGGACGGCTCCCAGGTACATGCAGAAAGGAAGAGGTGCCCAAGGCGAGCCTGGGCAAGGCGCTGCTCTGCACCCTCTATAGTGAGTCCTGGGAAGAGCGTCTTGCCTTAGCCCCGAGAACCCAGGCTTGTCTCTCAGCAGGGTTTACTGAGGGACAGAGTGTGTGCAGGGCTGCTGCTCAGCTGTCTGTAAAGGCACCCGGTTATAAGGAAGTGGTGCTGGGTTCTGATCCAGGAGCTGCCTGGATCCACTGTGTGAACCTTGGGTGAATTACTAAATCTCTCTGCCTCAGTTTCCTCATTGGTAAAAGGAGAAAACTGAGTTCCATACCTGCCTGAGAGAGTAGTGGGAAGGTCTGAGTTGGTAAGTGTAAATGTGAACCTTTTTGTAAAATGTGTTCTAATTAGTTATACCTGACAGTAGAATGCATTTTGACATATTGTACACAGATGGAGCATAACTTCTCATTCCTTTGGCTGTACATGGTGCTGAGTCACACCAGTAGTGTCATCATACATGTATAAATGGTAGTAACCTCTGTCTCATTCTACTGTCCTTCCCATCCCTACAGCCCCACCCCTCCCTTCACTCCCCACTGCAAAATTTAAGTTCGTTCATTTTTCCCTCCCCCGCCACCTCCACTTCAGATCAGCATTTGCATATCAGAGAAAATATTCTGTCTTTGATTTGGGGGGATTGGCTTATATCACTTAGCGTAATATTCTCTAGTTTCATCCATTTATCTGCAAATGCCATAATTTCATTTTTCTTTAAGGCTGAGTAATATTCCATTGTGTATATGTGCCACATTTTCTTTATCCATTCATCTGTTGAAGGGCATCTAGGCTGGTTTCATAGTTTAGCTATTGTAAATTGAACTGCTATAAACATTGATGTGGCTGCGTCACTATAGTAGGCCGATTTTAAGTCTTTTGGGTATAAACTGAGTAGTGGGATAGGTGGGTCAAATGGTGGTTCCATTCCAAGTTTTCTGAGGAATCTCCATACTGTTTCCCATAGTGTTTGCGCCAGTTTGCAGTTCCACCAGCAATGTATGAGTGTACCTTTTCCCCCACATCCTCATCAATACTTATTATTCTTGTATTCTTGATAATTGCCATTCTGACTGGAGTGAGAAAAAAAATCTTAGAGTAGTTTTGATTTGCATTTCTCTAATCATTAGAGATGATGAACATTTTTTCATATGTTGATCGATATGCATATTTTCGGTGAAGTGTCAGTTTCTTAGCCCATTTATTGATTGGGTTATTTGTTTTTATGGTGTTAAGTTTTTTGAGTTCTTTATATATCCTGGAGATTAGTGCTGTATCTGAGGTGCATGTGGTAAAGACTTTCTCCCATTTTGATTGTTTCCTTTGCTGAGAAGAAGCACTTTAGTTTGAATCCATCCCACTTATTGATTCTTAATTTTACTTCTCAAGAAGAAATGGTGAAGATTTGGGCCTACTTTTTCTTCTATTAGGTGCAGGGTCTCTGTTCTAGTGCCTAAGTCTTTGATCCACTATGAGTTGATTTTTAGGTAAGGTGAGAGATAGAGGTTTAATTTCATTTTCTTGCATATGGATTTCCAGTTTTCCCAGCACCATTTGTTGAATGGGCTGTTTTTTCTACAATGTATGTTTCCAGTGCCTTTGTCTAGTATGAGATAAGCATATTTATGTGGGTTAGTCTCTGTGTCTTCTATTTTGTACCATTGGTCTACATTTCTATTTTGGTGCCAATACCATGTCGTTTTTGTTACTATTGCTCTGTAGTACAGTTTAAGGTCTGGTATTGTGATGCCTCCTGTTTTTCAGTCTCCCTTTGAACATCTTGTTCTCTGTGGCTAGAACATTCTTCCCATGGACACTCACACTCTCCTCCCTCACCTAATTCATTCCTGTCCCTCTATATTTTTTGATTTTCCATAGCTATTCTTTTCCAAATTTTATTTCTGTATTTTAAGTTAATACATAATAATTTCGCATACTATAGGTACAATGTGGCATTTTCATGCATCTGTATATTGTATGACAATCATATAAAGGTAATGAACACACCCTTCACCTCAAACCTTTACCATTGCTTTGTGGTGATAACTTCAAGACTGATCTAAAAACACGGGTCTGATAGGTCTATTGGAAGCAGAGAGAGCAATAAGGTTGGAGAGGTGAGGGAAGGAGGGTGGTCCACAACATGTAGGAAGTTACAAAAGGAGGAATATGTCACAGAGGTTTAATTTCATTTTCTTGCATATGGATTTCCAGTTTTCCCAGCCCAGAAAGTTGAGTATATTTGACAATAACACATTGCATATTTCAAAATAGCTGCCAAAAGGGGTTTAGAATTTCTCCATCCATTTTTTTGAAAATTTATTTATTTATCCTAACTTGTTGTATATGACAGCAGAATGCATTTCAACTCATAGTACACATACAGAGCACAATTTTTCATGTCTCTGGGCGCACACAACGTAGAGTCACACCATTCGTGTCTTCATACGGTTAATTCTCCATCCATTTTTGAGCCCGGGTTAGGATGCCATTTTGGAAGGATGCCATCTTTCCCGTTCAACTCTTTGCTTTAGTTGAACCCTCTTTTGGAGGCTGTTGTGTTTTGTAATTCTAATGTGCACCTGAGTCCCTACTGGGTGGACATTCATCCTGCTAGACTCGTGCCCAGTGAAGGCTGGCACCATTGCCAGCTGGTGCCCTCCATTGCTGCCTTACTCATATTGTAGCAAACTCTCACTAATCAGGGGATGAACTGCTGGTTTCAGGAGGCCCCACCAACCTTCTGAAGGGCTGCAGGAAGGCAGGGCTGCTGACACACACGAATCCTTGTTTATTCCCTCTGTGACTGCCAGTCTCTGCGACCAGAGTTTGCCAAATCCCTGGTGGTTTCACCTTACCTGCTTTACGATGTTGTCCCACATGCCTATTAAAATAAAATATTGCATTCCCAACAAAATGATTGTGTTCTGCATAATGCACTGGTAATTAACCTTGCAAAGTTACTTTTCAAATCACTCCTCAGTGCTCATTGCTAGGCGGTGTAGCTGCTCCCTCCTCTCCTGTTTATACCTGCATAACTGCGTGTGTTGGTTGTGCTTTTTAATTTTCCCTCTATATTTTGACTTTATTAATTGATTCCATCTGATTACATTAATCAGGAGTAATTGAGATGTAAAACGGTTTCAGCTGAAGTTTTTGAACAGCCCATACAGTAAAAAAAGTAGGGGACCACGCTCCAATGACCAAATTGTGTTCAAATCTTGGTTGACCTCTGGTTCCATCTGTGTCCCATACTATAATTCATGGAACTTTGGATTCACAATTTTATTATGATGCTTAGATAATTTGTGATTCCTTTCAAATGATATGGGATCTTGATGTCAGAGGAGAGAAAGTTATACGGCCCACGATCACTTTGCTATACCTTATGCATAAAAGAAAGCTTTAGACCTCTGTATTTTTAGCTCAATTTTTAGAAATATGAATGAGTGAAGTTTTAATGACACAGCTACACTTGTAAAGTGTTAGAAAAGAGTGCATTTCACCTCATCATGAGTAGTGCCAGGTGGAAGAGCAGAGGCTGTCCCTGCCATGGCTGCTGTGGGACTCTGCTCTGGAGGTCACCAGAGGCCCCCTTGTGCCTTTCAGGCTTCTCCTTACACATTTTCAAGTGTGTGTGTGTGCATGCATGTGTTCACATTTATGCATGTTGCTGATTTATTTTAATTTTGTGCATAATTGGAATTCAACTATGCACTTTGTTCCATAATTGACTTTTTCCAGTGGACTGGGAGACCCTTTCCACGTGAGACCTCTCTCCTCCGTCTGTCTCAGCTACCTGGTGTTCCAGACCACGCTTACACAGCGATTACTTGATGAAGCCCATTTAGTTTGTTAGTAGTTTTTTTTTACTATTGCACACGACACACACTGAGGTGCCACAAACACACCTTTTACAGCATCAGAATGCGTTTCTAAAGGTGGGGTTTCTAGGTTCTTGCTTCTGCCTGTGAAGCCATCTCTTCATTCATTTTGTTATGAAGACCTGCAGGGATCTTGCTGCAATTATGCATGTGACTTGGGCTCAAGGTCCTTGAAGATTCCACAGCAATGCTGGGCAAAGTTCTCTCGTGAGCCCTCGACAATCCACGATTCACTCCCCAAGTTCACCTGCTTTCACCCACCTGCTTCCATTGCTAAGAAGACTTAATACGTTCTTATGCACCTGGTTACCTCTACTGGCTGTACACATCCTCTCTGCAAAGCAAGAAAACTTGCCCATTTCCTTTCCACTTAATATTCTGAGCTAAATTGGGAAGGACGGTGGCTCTTGTTCATCCAGAGGCATTTTCTTTCTTTTAAAAAAGAATTTGATCAGAATTTGATCTTGCTACCATCCCCCCAGGAGATAATCCCCCTCTGCACCATGCAGTGCAGTGGCTAGAAGAGGGGCCTAGCAGTCAAGTGAGCTGGGCCCACGTCTCTGCCAGACCCTGGGTGAGGGGCTCTGCATCTCACATTTCCTCTCTGCTGCCTCATCAGGAGGAAAGTGGCATGTACATCGAGCCGTCAGGACAGGGACAGTACCAAGTCTTCACGTATTGGAGTTAGATACAGGTTGGCAGCTTGATTTTGTGTTTAGACAGACCTGGAGTCAAAATCCTGCCCAACAGGTAGATGGTTTTAGGAAGTTTAATGCTCTGCAGTTCTTCTGCATGAGGAGAAGATAACAGAACGCAATCCTGCAGGGTTGATGGTGATATGCATAGAGGGTCCACGGCACTCATTGTGCTCGACACAGTAAGTGCTCAGTGAATATTGACTGTTCTAGTCCTGTCATCAAAATAGTTGGACACAATTTATTATTGTCATGTGAGGCCCATGGTCAAGTTCACGAAGATACATCTTTTTCTCCAGTCCATGAGGGACCCACCAGGCTGGGTGCTGAAAGCTCATTATTTTGTGCAAAAATTTCTAAGATATGTTTTCCCTGGAAGAAGGATGAGTGTCCCATTCCTTCTGATTGACAGCAGAATTCCTTAAGTGAGTCACAAAATCCCACACTAGATTGGGACCCTCTCACCTAAGGAGCAGATGACATGGATTAGCTTTGTCACCTCCAGGAAAAAACCCACCACTTTGCTGAACTAAAAATCAAGACCTAAGCTGGTAAATCCAAAGCGAATGGAGCCGGTGGCTCGACGTGGCTTTCCCTTATCTGTGCAACACATGCATAAGATAATGCTGGTGACATTTTTGTTGAGGAAATGAGATGCGGACCCTTAGCACTGCTTCAGATGGGGAGGAGGCAGAGCAGCTGGGTGCCAGAGCGCAGCCTTCCCTAATAAGGTGGGCACCAAGGAGGCCTTGCCATTCTCAGCCCCAAATAAGCAACTCCACCTGGTTAACCACTTGGAAGAGGTGGAAGGATCCACCCAGCCCCAGAAAGAGTTTTGAGTCCCTGCAAAAGTCACAGAATGTTAACAGTGCAAAGATACTTGAAGATTGTCTTATGGGCCTTTAAAAAAAAAATAAACAAATAGTACAACTGAGAAAAGGAACACACCCTAGATCATAAACAGAGGTAGCAATGCACAGGGCACTAAGTCGAGCACCCCGTGTAAAGGGTAGGCATTCCTTTTAAAATGCCAGGGTGAGCCCTGCACTGTAAATCCATAGACAGGGCCAATTAAAGGGGCCAGAGAGTCTGCATTCTGGGCCATAGCACATTGAGCCTGTGCAGGAAAATTAAAACCAATTTACACTTAGGCACACATGATGAGACTACAAGAGAGCGAAGGCTAAGATCCAACTTCACAAGCTCCCAACAAGTAAAATCAGCACGGTAAGGACATATGCTCAGAAAAAAAAGAGGGACATGGTACTACGGGTAAGCTCAGATGTCGGTTGACCATCCATGCAGATTTCTAACCTGCAGAGGAGTTATCACCAGGATGGATTTGAAGGGGCTCCAAAACAACAGTATTCTAAAACATGACCCAAACAACAGAATACTAAAACATGACAAAAGACAGAAGAGAAAGCAAAACGCTGCATAGTCTTTTGTAATACTCAATAATCAAGCTAAATAGACTGCTCAGTGAAATATGGGTTTTAAAGGTTAAACACCAAAAAAAGAGAATATTATAAAGACAATCCAAATAACTCAATAAATGGCAAAATATAAAATAATAAATGGAAAACATGGTAATAAAAAGTTATTAGAATAAATTTGAATATATCTTTAGTCACAATGAATGTCAACTAATGAAGCTTGCTAGTTTTAAATAATGTATGTATATTGGAGTAAACCAAATAACTTCCAGCTACATCCTATTTGTAAGATAAATGCATAAGGGTAGTGACATAGAAATATTAGAAATAAACAGATTTTTTAAAAAGAAAGTAAGGATAAATGGTTTTAGTGAAAATCCCAAGGAATCTACAAAGTATTCCTAGAAATAAGAAGTTCATTGAAGCCATAAGAGAGAAGACAGTCAGTAAAATCAATAGTTTCCATATACTAGCAGTGAAGGTATAGGCACCACAATTTTAAAATCCAGTACTCTTTATAATGACTCAGAAAAACAAACAAACTTAGGTGTAAGACTAGTAAATATGCAGAACTTGTACAATAAATGTGGTGCAACAATGATCGGTGAAGTAAACGGAAACCTAAAAGTTGGAGAGTCCTCCTGCTTCCGTGGCTTGTGAGATTTGATATAGTAAAGATACCAATGATCCACATGGTGATAGAAAAGTTTAATGTCATTCCAATCAAAATCCCAGTGAGATTTTTCAGTAGATACAGAAAAGATTATTTTAAAATTTATATGGAAATGCAGAGGAACCAAAATAGCTGAAACCAATTTTTTTAAAGAATAAGGTGGGAGGACCCTGTCTAGGCAATTTCAGGACTTATTATCCAGCTGAAGTAATCAAAACGACGTGATGTTGGCAGAGAAATAGACAGACACATAGATCCATGCAACAGAGGAGAGAACTCAGAAATAAATTGACACAAATATGCCCAATATTTTTTTTTAAAGTGGAAAAGCAACTTGGTTCAGGAGAATAAATTCTCAACAAATGGAGCTGAAGCAATCAGACATTCATAGATAAATAAACAATTAAACAGATAAATCAATCCCAAGTGACCTGTCTTGCATCTTACCAAAAATTCTATCCCAAAGAGGTGAGGGACTTAAGTGCAAAACCACATTTTAAAGTAAATTACTGTGGGGATGTCCTCTGTAGGTAGGTCTTGGCAAAGATTTGATATCAACAATACAATCTGTAACAGGAAGAATCCAACAGTTGGACTCCAGCAAAATTTAAAATTCTTGCTTTGCCAAAGACTCTGTTAAGAGGATGAAAATATAAGTAGAAGAGAAGGAGAAAATCTTTGCATACTACATATCTGATAAACGACTGTTATCTGGTGTACTAAAGAAATGTCAAAATTCAATTATAAAACAAATAAACAGCTCAATTAGAAAATGGTCAGAGACATAAAGAGACTTTTCACTAAGAAGGATGCTCTTATGGCAAATAAGCATATAAAAAGGTGTTCAATACCTTATTAGGGAAATGCAAATTAAAACAGCAATGAGATGTCAGTCTACCTATCAGAACAGCTACAGATAGAGATGATGGCTACTGAAAGATAACAACAGCACTAAATTCTGGTGGGGATGTGGAGAAACTGGATCACTCAGACACTCTTGGTAGGACTGTGCCATGGAACAGCCACTCTGGAAAATAGTATGGTGCTGACAGCCATAGCCAAATAGGAATGATGCATGGCATTTTTGGTTGAAAGGTGATGCCAGCAAGCCATTGAGATGATATGATTATGTTAAGATGTGCATTCAGTTGGATATTAGACCCCTGCTATCCGCCTCGGCCTGCTACTTTGGAGCTCTAGCGGGACTCCTGGAGAGTTCCCATTGGTTGGGGAAGTGCGGTAGGAGAGAATTCCGGAGGAGGGATTTCCTGTTGGAGTAGTGTGGCCCGGGAGTATGCCGCGTGTGTGGTTCAGCAATTTTCCCGGGAGCGTGCGTGGCATTGGCAGGAGTTTCAGAAATAAAGTTTGTTCCTGCTTGAGTGGCTTGTGATTTTGTGCCCAGCCAGACTGCGGCATTTGGTAGCCCGTACGGGGAACGCCTGAAGCTCGGAGGTAAGTAAAATTGCTCGCCCCTGAGGGAAGGCGAGAGAATGGGTGACCATTTCAAAAAACAATGTGTTCTTGTTTTGATTTATTTTGTTTTTGTTTCAAGTTGCCTGTCCCTAGAACTTTCTCAGGCAAACTGGGAAAAATGGTTGGCTCAAGGTTTGAAGTTGTTCGGCCCTGAGGAAGAGAAAATTGATACAACGATTTTTTGTTCCGTTTTTGTTTCATTCTGTTTCCGTTTTGTTTTGTGTTATCTTATTGGGTTGCGTTATCGTTATAGTAGATTAGAAATTAGTAAAAAACAAACTGAAAGAGTGTTAAGTAAATTGTTAGAGGTCCAGACTATGGTAGAAAACATGTTAGATCAAGCCAAAGAGAAGGTTTCTCGAGCTAGTCAGATAGAGGAAGAAAATTTAAAGGAAGAAAGCTTAGAGGACAAACAGCTATCAGGGGGGAAACTACAACAGGAGGCTGCTACTAACTCCGTTCTATCACCAGAGGGCGTAATTCAACCAACAGCTCCATCTATAGAGACAGCTGAGTGGCCCTCAACCCCCATAGTTGATAGATGGAATCCTGAGGCAGGACCTCAAAGATTAGCATGCCCTGTACTTGAGCAGGCAGGAAGGCAACGAATTCACCGTGCTTTAGATTTCAAAACAGTGAAGCAATTAAAGGAGGCTGTAACAACCTATGGTCCACAAGCACCCTTCACAGTAAGCATGGTCGAATCCATTACCAACTTGGACATGACGCCAGCAGATTGGGCTAACGTGTAAATCTGTGCTAAATGGAGGACAGTATTTGTTATGGAAGGTTGCCAATGAGGAATTTTGCACGGAGACAGCTAGGCAAAATGCAACAGCCGGTTACCCTCAAAGAAATCTAGATATGTTGTTAGGAAAAGGACCTTATGAGGGTCAGAGGCAACAAATTGAATATGATCCTGCTATATATGCACAAAATGCTGCAGACGCAGTTAGGGCATGGGAGACTTTACAAGGACATGGAGATTTACAAGGTCAATTATCTCAGGTAATACAGAGAGCTAATGAACCTTACACTGAATTTGTAGATAGGCTTATTCAAACAGCTGCCAGAATTTTGGGGGATACAGAACAAGCAATGCCATTAATAAAACAACTGGCTTATGACCAAGCAAATCGTTACTGCAGAGAGGTCATTAGACCATGGAGACATGAAGATTTAAACACATATATTAAATTATGTAGAGATATTAATGAACAAGGGCAAGTCTTGGCAGCTGCAGTACAACAGGCTTTAGATGCCAGGCCAAAAACATGCTATGATTGTGAACAAACAGGACATTTTAAAAGGAGTTGCCCCATAGGAGGAGGGTTTAACAAAGCTAGGTATCAAAGGAATAGAATACCGGGTATTTGCCCACGATGCCGTAGAGGGAGACATTGGGCTAATGAATGCTGTTCTCAAACCACCATAGAGGGTACTCCGTTATCAAAAAACGGACAAGGACCAAGTGTTTACCCATGATATCGTGGAGAAAGACATCAGGCTCCATTGCCAAAAAATGGACTGGGGGGCCCAATGCTCTGGGGCCCACAACCACAAATATATGGTCAATGGAGGAACCCAGCAACACCATCAAGGTAGTGCCCAGGACACATTATCCATTAAATCCCTCATCAGACAAACCAGAGGGAGCGCAGGGTTGGACATCTGCGCCTCCACTAGAGCAGTACTAACTCCAGAGATGGGAGTTCAAATCATTCCCACAGGAGTAAAAGGACCTCTTCCCCAAGGAACAGTAGGCTTATTATTGGGACGCAGCTCTTCTACACTAAAAGGACTTATGATAAGTCCTGGGGTAATTGATCCCGATTATGAAGGTGAAATAAAAATTATAGCTAGTTCTCCAAGAGGTATATCAGTAATTTCACCAGGAGATAGAATAGCACAGTTATTAATAATACCCAGCCTGCATGATAAATTTTCCAGTTGTACTGTAGAAAGAGGTTCCAGGGGATTAAGCTCCACAGGTGTAGATTGGGCTATGCTTTCTTTAAATTTAGATTCTCGCCTAATGCTAAAACTAAATATTCAAGGACATGAATTTAATGGGCTACTGGACACAGGTGCTGACCTTAGCATCATATCTCATCAAGAATGGCCCAAACATTGGCCATTACAACAAGCCACTCAAACGCTTTGAGGCCTAGGAGTGGCAACTAATCCCCATAGAAGTGCAATGGTATTAGATTGGAAGGATCCTGAAGGATGTGAAGGAACTATACAGCCATATGTATTGGATCATCTTCCTATAAATTTATGGGGACGAGATGTCCTAGATCAATTAGGTTTGACATTAACAAATAATATCAATCCTAACGCACCCACTACTAGGGCTAGACAAGGTTTTAGGGAAGAAAAAAGATTAAGAGAACAAGAACAAGGTATAGCAGCACCAATTCAAATAGATCAAGGAATAAATAGACATGGATTGGGTTTTCAGAAAGGGCCACTGAGACAATCAAAATTACTTGGAAATCAGAAAGACCAATATGGGTTTCTCAGTGGCCCCTGACTAAAGAAAAGATACAAGTAGCCCATGACCTGGTCAAACAATAATTAGTGGAGGGACATATACAACCTTCCGTATCTCCCCATAATACTCCCATTTTTGTCATTAAAGAGAAATCTGGTAAATGGAGATTATTGCAAGATTTAAGAGCCATTAATAATGAGATGGTTATTATGGGACCTGCTCAATCGGGGATTCCCCAATTGTCTGCTTTGCCAAAAACCTGGTATGTTTTAGCTATAGATATTAAAGATTGTTTTTCTTCCAATTCCAATTCATCCTGAGGATAGTCCATGTTTTGCATTTACTATCCCTGCACTGAATCATGAAGGTCCTGATCAGAGTTATGAATGGAAAGTACTCCCTCAAGGGATGGCTAACAGCCCAACTATGTGTCAAATTTATGTTAACAAAGCAATCCAGCCACTTAGAAATCAAAATCCTGAACTACAAATATTTCACTATATGGATGATGTATTATTGGCACATAAAGATAAAAACACATTACTAGAATGTTATGCCACACTTACAAGTTTATTAAAAAATTATAATCTAGAGATAGCAATAGATAAAGTACAATTAAGTCTTCCAATTAATTATTTAGGAGTTCTATTATCCTCAACCATGGTCCGTCCACCAAAAATTCAAATACGAGTAGATCAACTCAAATCACTTAACGACTTTCAAAAGTTATTGGGAGACATAAATTGGATAAGGCCTTATCTAGGCATACCAACAGGAGAGTTGGGACCTTTATTTGATATCCTAAAAGGTCCATCAGATCCAAATTCACCCCGCATGTTAACACCTGAAGCAAGAAAGGCATTAAAAATTATTGAAACATATATGGAAAATATGCATTTGGATAGAATGTTACATAATTTTTTTTTTAGCCATCATTGCCAGAATTCCTATCTTCATCCCAGTGCCGGTGAAGACAAAGATAAAACCAAACTACAGCTTCTTCGATAGCTATCACAGTAAACTGTATAAACTGATGCATCAATGAATAATAACTCAACAAGTAATGCTCAATCAAGGAGTCAATTTACTTTGGGAGGAAATGGACATATTGATGGATTCCTCTGCTTTGAACTGCTTGCAGAACTTGCCTGGACTATGCATCACTTGTATGCATTGTGAACTATCTGTTGGTGCAGCGAATTGTGGTAATGCTGGAGTATCTTTGCTGATGGTGTCACTGGTGATAAAATTTTTCCAAAGGAGCCATCAATTGGCTTGGTATCGTGGCATTTCTGTATCCTCCTCCCTTCTACTAGTGATGGTCTAAAATTTGGGGGCCAACAGAGGTGAGGCAAAGAACCTCACCCCCCCACTGGTGCATAGGCCTATCCACAAGTATGGCTATATGCTGGACCAGTAGTCAGTGACGGGTATGATCCAATTGCAGTGGTACCAACCTAAGACAGGAGGCTGACGCCTAGAGGTCAGCTCATCCGATGACGGGTAAGGACCATATGTAGTATTGGACAACCTAACAGGCAGGGTCCCTAAGCCACATTGCTTGTTGCTTAATTAAACAGAAGGGGGGAGATGCTGAGAGCCATAGCCAAGTAGGAATGAGGCATGGCATTTTTGGTTGAAAGGTGACCCCAGCAAGCCATTGAGATGATATGATTATGTTAAGATGTGCATTCAATTGGAGATTAGACCCTGCTGTCTGCCTCGGCCTGCTACTTTGGAGCTCTAGCGGGACTCCTGGAGAGTTCCCATTGGTTGGGGAAGTGCGGTAGGAGAGAATTCCGGAGGAGGGATTTCCTGTTGGAGTAGTGTGGCCCGGGAGTATGCCGCGTGTGTGGTTCGGCAATTTTCCCGGGAGCATGCGTGGCATTGGCGGGAGTTTCAGAAATAAAGTTTGTTCCTGCTTGAGTGGCTCGTGATTTTGTGCCCAGCCAGACTGCGGCAGCATGGTCGTTTCTTAAACACTCAACATGCAATTGCTCTCTGATCCAGTGATCCATGTTGAGTGGGTAATCTATCCCAGAGAACTAAGGAGTTCACACAAAAATCTATACACAAATGTTTATGGTGGCTTTATTTGTAGTAATAAATAGCCCCAAACTGCAAGTAACCTGGAAGTCTTTCAGCAAGTGAATGGCTAACCGTGGTGGCTGCACACTGAGGGATACTCGTGAGCCATAGGAAGGACTATAGATTCACACAATATGGAGGGTCGCAAAAGAATTGTGCCACGTGAAAAAAGTTGGTCTCCAAAGGTTATAGTCCATACGATCCTAGAGAACAGTGGAGGGTAGGAGAAGAGATCAGTGGTTAGCAGTACTTAAGGAGAGGCGAGGGCAGGAGAGAAATGGTTAGAGCTCTCAATGGTAGCACACAACCTTGTGTTGATAGAAGTGTTCCATATTTTGACTGCACAAGTGTTAATATCCTGGCCAGGATGTTAATAACTTGCATAACTACAAGTTATTAACATTGGATGGAATTGGATAAAGAGTATCATGTTTCTCTCCTTATGATTTCTTACAACTGTATGTGAATCTACGATTATTTTAAAATAAAAAGCCTCATTAAACAAACAAGCAAGTGATTTCCATCTGTTTTCTATTTACAAGAACACATAAAATCTTTTTTTTTTTTTCCTTTTGGTACCAGGGATTGAACTCAGGGCTACTCATCCACCGAGCCCCATCTCCAGCCCTATTTTGTATTTTATTTAGAGACAGGGTCTCACTGAGTTGCTTAGCATCTCAGCATTGCTGAGACTGGCTTTGAACTTTCGATCCTTCTGCCTCAGCCTCCCAAGCTGCTGGGATTACAGGCATGAACCACTGCACCCGTTAAAGATATAGAAATCTTGAGAAAGACTTAAAAATCAGTAAAAGTAGAATCCAAAGGAAAAGTGGAATAGCACTATCAATATTAGATAAAATAGACTTTGAGGGAAAAAAATCTTGAGGGAAACAGAATTGTGTTAGATAATGATTAAAACAACAACAGTTCTGTGGGAGGCTCTAACAATCCTGAATCTCTATGTACCTAACAACATGCTCTCAAAATTGGAAAAGTGGGTGAAACTGTAACAGTAATAGAAAGAGCTCAGGCAGAGGAAAATTCATTATGGAAAATTCAAGCAGACAAAATAACATGCTTTGGGGCTGGGTTGGAGCTCAGTGGTAGATCTTTTGCTTAGTGCTTTCAGGGTCCCTAGTTTAGATCCCTAGTACTTACGAAAATAAATATTAAATAAATGAGTAAATAGAACCAACTTGATCCAACGACATGCATGTGAGAAGAGATCAGAGTTGACAGAACATGTAGAAATGTAAGTGGTCATTTAGAGGCACACAAGACTCGGCATTTTGATCTGAAGATGGGAAGGTAAGGCCCAAACACATCTGCATTTTGCAGGTGTGCTTTCTCTGTGAGCTGCTGAACTTCTGTGTGGCCTTACTTATGGTCGATTTTAGAGGCATCTAATGTTCATCTGTGGATGGAGGTGATATGAGAGGTTGATTTCTTCAACCTGCAGCGAAAACCAAACCAAACCAAACCAAAACCAAGTGAGATACAGCATGACTCTCACCTCTGACAACAGGAACTGTTTAAGGGACACCCTTGTTGACCACACCCTGCCCCACGAAATGCTGCTGTTGATGTTCCTGTATTAATTATTGCTATTGCTCTAATTTCTTTCTTTCTTTTCTTTTTTTGAAGATAATTTTTTAAAATATTTATTTTTTAGTTTTTCTGCAGACACAACATCTTTGTTTGTATGTGGTGCTGAGAATCGAACCTCGATCGAACCAGGGCCTGAGGATCGAACCCGGGCCCTATGCATGCCAGGCGAGCACGCTACTGCTTGAGCCACATCCCCAGCCCTCTAATTTCTTTCTTTAGTGGACAAAGTTCAAAGTCTGTAATATTTTAAAAATGCAAATTAACTCCATTTTTTTCCATTTTTTTTCTGATTCCCCCTGAGGATGGAGAG
The DNA here is from genome assembly GCF_047511675.1 of Marmota flaviventris. Lineage (NCBI taxonomy): Eukaryota > Metazoa > Chordata > Mammalia > Rodentia > Sciuridae > Marmota > Marmota flaviventris. The sequence continues at coordinate 8,674,738 of NC_092499.1, read as the reverse complement.
TGTCTGTGCTGCTTGGTGACGTGCCGGCTGCTGGAGTTGACCGTGACCTCATTTCAGGCACTTTACAGACATGATCTTCCTTGAGATGCCCCTGATGGTAATGCTCTTTATCCCTCCTCCCCTAGTTTGTAGAAGAGTCGAGTGGACTGAGTTTCAAAGAATTTTACGAACCCCTGATATCTGGGATTTCTCCCATTCAGCATTTGATCCCCAAGTTCAGCTCCCCTCCCCTACTTTTTCTCCCCAGAAAACTCATATGCTTCTCCCACTACCCAGGCCAGGCTGAGTTGAGGTTTTTCTAAGAATCCATGTGCCTCCATTCTTTGGGTCAGAGGTCCCAGCTGATCCGTAAACATACTCCCAGTTTATAACAAGTAATGCTCTTTATTTGGGGGAGGAGGAAGAAAGTTTTGAGCTCTCTGCATTAAGATCCTGTCAATATGCCCTCTCAAATTATATGCTTCTCGAGAGAAGAAGGCTGCTTTAATAAAAATAGATCCTGCGCGACATGTTATTCTTTATAATTGGACCAAAGATCACAAAGAGCACACACTTACAAGATAATCTGAAAATGAACGGACAAATAATATAGTAATCACCAAATCCTTATTACTTGAAGCCTACCCGCACCGGGAAGCCCTTTCTCCCTTGATGATTAGGCCTGACCCCTATTAATTTTAATAGGAGTTAAGTAGTGACATCAAGGGGAGTAGCAGCCAGCACACTCCCCACACACCAACCCCGGAGATTAAGACCTCCACTTTTGGCTTTCTACTGAAAATGTGACACATGGCTTGATGCTTATCTGCTTTTAATTGTGTGTTGTGTGTGTATGTTTTCCTCCCTTCTTTCTGCAGAGGAAGCAATTTGCAAATCGTTGCTATCTGCCTCCCTACAAGGAAGAGATAAATTATATGAGAGGCTGTGGCGTTTGGCCTGCTTGATATCCTTTGCTGATAAATTGAAGTGCACTTTCATAATTAATACCCAATCTTTTCTGATCGACTCGGCTGCACTAAAGCTTGGGGATATCTGACTGTAATGAAAAACGATTGTTGTGATGCACCCTGCTTCCCCTACCCCCCCCCCTTTATCATTATCGTCAAAAATATGCACAGAGCAAATCTACCAGAGGTTTTGTTGGACAGCGTTAGAAAGATCTCTCGGTTTTATTAAGCGGTGTCTTCAAAGATTAAGCAGAGACAGACTTGCTTCTGTGAGCTTTTTAACATGGAAGTGACATTTCCCTGCATTTCAATATGGCTTTGTTAGGCTGTGTGTGCAGTCGGAATGCTAAAACACCCCACTGTCGGAACCTGGAACCAGAGAGAAATAGATCCTCCTTTAGTTTCACTCTTGAAATAGGAAGTCGAGAGAAAGCCAGAATCAGAGAAATCACCTTAGATTTAGAATTCCTGTGAACTCTCAGAACGCAAGATCAGGACAAACATGTTTTTTTTTCCCCAAACATCTAAACCAAACAAGCAAGACGCCATTTAATAAGATTTTTGTGAGGGACAAGCGAGACTTCATTTGTGCAGGACTTCATGACTTCAGAGAGAGAGTTAGAAAATCAGCTCATGAGTTCCCCGCCTCTCTGACTTAGGTCAGGCAAGAGTTGTTCAAATAAGGCCATTTTGCAGATGAGGAGATGGAGGCTCCTTAAGGAGGCACGGCTTCTGAGGCAGAGCTGTGGTCAGAATATAGGTCTTCTGATACCTGGTACAAGGCTCTTTGCACACAGGACACTTCCCGATATTTCTTGGTGATTGACAAGGTGTTAAGCCCAGGTAGAGAGCTGGACCAAAAGAGGTGACACCTATGGCTTCCGGCGTTGAGCCATTTCCATCCTCCCTTTCCCAAAGGCTTTCTGAGGGCCACTGCTGTGTCCCATGCTCATCATTACATTTCTGGTGCCCTCCCAGTTCACCAGGCCTCAATGTCACCAGCTAGGTGAACTCCTCTGTCCATCAAGAAAGACGACAGCTGATCCTCAGGGCTGGGAGGGGACCAGACGTTGGAGGGTCTTGGCATCCAGAGAGCCACAGTTGCTGACTCCAAGATGTTCGGGCTTCTGTTAGGGTACGAAGCTTCTGGAGGAGCCACTGGGAGAGTCAGCAAGATGCATGGCCAAAGGCCCAAAGCTGCTTTTGCTAGACTCAAGATAATTACTTTTAAGATCCTGATTTATAGGATTTTTGTGGAGAAACTAAACTAGATCCAACTGAGACTTCATGATTTCAGGTGCATTTCATGAGTTGAAGAGCGTGTTGGATTTTGGTGATCCCACATCATGGGACCATCCATCCGACTTCCCGCTCGCCAGGCTTCATTGGTCAGATATTCATTGATGCCCACCTGGGGTGAAGCGCGTCTGCCGTGGAGCGGGCATTCCGGTAGGGAATGAGGACGGGGAGAGACGTCTGTTTCAGAAACTGTGGTCAACACAGGTGTCAGAGGAGACATCTGAGCAGCAAGTTGACCCCAGAGAGCAGACAATGTAAAGCAGCAGGGGAAGAACTTTCTAGGAAGAGGAACGACAGGGTAAGTTCCTTTTCAAGTGGCCACCTCCCTGGTCCATTAAGAGCATGGCAAGGTGACCAGGAGAGGAGGGATGGCGGGGATCTCTGAACCTGAGGAGGTTCATCCACAAATGGACGTCCCAGGCCCCACCAACAGCCTTGTGATTGGGGGCAACTCACTTCTCCCTGAAGCTTCCATCCTGCAGAGGTGGATTAGAAACCAGATCTTCCGACCCTGAGGGAGGCTCTTCGTCCTTGTATGTAGTTTGTGGGTAGACGGCGGAAGGTCTGGAGCCCAGGCCAAGGAGGAGGGCAGCCTGCGGGCAGGGTGCAGGGTTCAGGGAAGATTTTCATGCTGGGGAGTAACTTGATGGAGGCAGAGGCTTGACTCAGTGGAAATAAAATGTCCACGGTAGTTCAGTGGCTTGTACCTGTCTCCCAGTGACCTGATGGGAATAGTCAGGAAGAGGCAGATAAAAGTCATATTTGGAGGAAGGGTCATTCAGAGAAGTCATCAAAGGCAAAAAAAAATAGGCCTGGGAGATGTCAATGGCTTGCCACCTCACATGCAGGATTAAGAACTAAGGATGGATGGAGCAGAACCCAGGGGAAAGAGACAGCTGTCAGCTGTGGGCTCAGCTTAGGCACCACAGAGGAGGTCTGGATACTACACAAACTTGCTCCTTCCTTAAGATGACCACACGTGGTCACTAGCCTTGGAATCAGTGTTTTCATCTGAGACTTTAAGTCATCAAATCCACACGCAATGACTGGGCTGACCCTCTGTGGGCACAAACCGAGGAAAAGTATGTGTAAATGTGCACTGAAGCTTGGATACAGCTCAAACCCCAATCCAGGGCACTAACAGTGATGTCTGAGAAGTAGGAATGAATGGGGTTATCTCTGAAGAGGTGGGCACCTGGTGGGCTTTGTCGTGCTCATCAGGAACACGTGATCAGGGGACCAAAGAACAGCTCAAGACACAAATATGGTATGTCAGCATCCCGACCTGCTGGAACAGTCCCAGGAACAGCAGACCCTGAGCAGAGCTTTCCCTGGGCAACTGTCCTGGCCAGAGATCAGAGCCACCCAACCTTTCTCTGGGCCCTTGATCCTCTGCTCACTAAGCAAAATTCTGGGGCCTCAGTAGCTGCCCCCGTATGCCTACATTTGAAAAGTGAGTATTACACGTGACCCGAGCATTTTCTCACGGGCTGGTCAATTTCTCGTTGAAACTGGATTGATTATTTTGTTGACTATGCATCTGACTTTTTGGGCTTGGTTGGCTTGAGTGCAGATGTCAAAGTGGACCAACTTGCTTGAGTACCTGAATGTGCAAATGTGGTTGGCAAATTCTGGTTAGGACCGTGAAGGTTCATGATATGGTATTTCTAGAAATAGCCTTCTGACTTCATGTGCTTTGTTTCAGATGGTAGCACTTCCTGATTTCTTGACTGCTCATAGGTGGGTCACTTTCCTAGACAGATGGAGCTGGTGTAGGCTCACAGTATGGCTTCCACACAGGAATCACTGGGTAGAGAATGGATGGATGGATGGAAGGAAGTCTGCTCACTTGAGTTCAAAAAGGTTCTAATTTTGATGTCATACTTTTGTGTGAAATATTTTCTCTAGATATTTGTTGCCACCAAAATCAACTCTGAAAGAAGCAGGAGTTTTATAAACATTTCTCTATGTTCAAACCGCAAGCCCTTTATTAATGACACTTCCAAGCTCTGTTATTGTGCTTTGATTGGCAAAGGGGAGTTCTGTGCTCACAGACTGTAATTCAAGAACCAATAAAAGTTGATTACATACATATGAAGCGTATGGACTGGGGGTAGGGGTCTTGGATGGCTTACAAAGCAGGTGTCATGTTTCATCTTCTGCATGGGGTTTTATGGAGGCCTGCAGGAAGCCACAAGCATCTACATGGTTCCTTTCACCAAATGTCGTGTAAACAGAATTGTGTTCTCGTTCATACACGGTTCTGCAAGAATTGTAGTGCAGATGTAAGTCCAGTTTTCCTCTCTGCTTTGGTTCTAACTGAAGAGTCTTGCAGGAACCTCAGTAACTAATTAGGAGGTGTAATAGGTCATCTTTAAAGACGAATGATCAGCATAAAGTAGACTATGAGTTCCCTGATCGGAGAGGTGGCAGCTGGAGGTACTTGATCTTACATAACGGATGAGTTTTTTTTTTTTTTTTCTAACTTTAAAATGTGCAAACATAAAGGAATATGTTGGCCCTCACATTTCAGCATCTACTGGGGAGTACATAAAAGGAAAGGCTAAATACTTGCTGGTTTTCTCCAAAGCCTTGGCTGTAGCAATACCCCAGCCTTGCTGGAACCCACGAGGAGAGACAGACACTTCAGGGTAGAGAGTGGCATCTGTTTGCCAGCCCCACAGCACAGCTGGCTTTGAACAGGAAGCGAGGGAGACCCTCTCTGGGGGGAAACTACAGGGAGTTTTTGGTAAGCAGAATGAAATTACCCTGGCTGGAAAGGGGCCAGGTGAGGAGAGCGCACACCCGACCATGGAGAGGCCCCATAAGGCTCTCGCCCATGTAGACAGTGTTTTAAGCAGAAGATGGGATGAGAGCATGATTATGATCATCTTGATCACTATGAAGTAATGATGAGGATGTGAATAACTGTAATATTTTTCAATAAAAGACCCTTTAACTTTTCAGGATTAGCAGCAAAAAATACTAGTCTCCACTATTGCAAACAATGGATTCAGAGCATGTGGCTAATCAGTAGTCACATACTTTTGATTGACTTCTTTAAAATTACTGACACAAGTGGACTCATTCAGAGTATTGCTGGTGACTGGGCTCCCAGTCCAAACCAGACCTGTTCCTGCCAACACCAAAAGCAGTTTTGACCTACAACAGCAGAAGTGCTCTAGAAAGTTCATTTGATTTAGAGCTTCATAAACTGTTCTTACATCCATTTCCTCTGGGGACTCTTGGCAATTTGAAAAGCAGTTTGAAAAGGTGTGTTTTTTTATCATTCCCAATTTATAGATGAGAAAACTGAGGCAGTCCTAAAGATACAGCCTGACTTGTTGACAAATCACCTATCTATGGTTGTGAGAGCAGTTCTTTTGTATGGGTCCTCATATTTCAACCCTTCCAGAGAAAACTGGAAGAGGGTGCATCCTTCTACCCCTCTAGAAATGCTAATTTATGTTCTTCCACGTATTTTTTAGTACCAGATTTTAAAATTATGTAAGATGTAGTTTTGAAGTTGGAACCATCAAAAAGTTCAATCATGACGAGTTGACTAGAAAATATATTTGATAATAAAAATTCAGCTCAAAAAATGGATTACATAATACATTTTGCTAAACATAGCCTGCAAGAATCTAATGAGAGTCAACTCTGAAATCAATCACTTGAGAAACTAAATTGTTAAAGTTCTTGTGAAGTAGTTTCCTGATAAATGGCATTCTTTGACAGAGCGTCTGGATAAATACGGTGCACTCGTGATTGATCCTCAAGAATCTTGAGTTATTTTTAAGAGAATATTTCATTTTTATATTTATATGCGGTTGCCATGAACGACACACATGGATTCAAATTCCAGTTGCACCACCAACTCAATGACCTTGGACGTGGTCCTTCATTCTGGAGAGACGTGTCGGGAGGAGGGATACCGTTGACATGATATGCAGAGGTAGGATTATTAAATGATATATATTAAAATGCTCCGGACAACACCTGCCACACAGTATGTGCCCCATAGCTTAAAAAAAAATTCCTAGAGTTATTTATTGTTACCTACCTTCATTCAAAATAAAATACTAAAAGAACTTACAGGTCACACTTATCAATAAATTCATTAATTTTCATGATTATCACTTGAGTCTTAATTTTTGATGTTTAAATTGAAAGGTTGGATGAACCAAACCACATTTAGAGTTTGCAAATTAAAAAAAAATAATTTACAGAATAGAAGTAGCAACACAGCAGAGAAGGATTGCAAATGATCAGAGGCTCAAAGCACTTGATGGCCGTAAAAACTAGTCTTTTTCCGTTTGATTGATGTTTGGTGGAATTCGTTTATTTACCTAATAGTTGTAAATGCTTATTAAAGGACAGGCGATGTGCAAGGTGATGAGAATATAGAACTTTTTACAGAAGAAATCAAGGCAAAAGCCAAACTTTGATCTCAAGGGAGTTTCTGAATAGCTGTTAAACAGATGTGGAGACGAATCATTTTCATATCATAATTGTATTTATTTGCAAGTGATGGTAACTTAAGGTCGCATCCACTTGGAGGCTCTTTCAAAGTTTCCAGATAATTTCCAGGGTCTGGAAGCATGACAGATCCTGGGTCATGCATCACCAGCTTAGGAAGGCGAAGATGGTATTGCTGTGCCCGTGGTCTCCTTAGGTGTCATAGGTCATCTTTATTGATTTGCTCTGAGCCCCCTCCAGCACTGCTGGGAGAATTCTTCACAAAACCAGGAGTGGCAGTGTCCCCGGTCAGCTGCCTTCCTACCCTGTGTGTCAACAGGCGATGTTCTATTTTAATATAAACACAGTGATCCCAGGTTTGCTTCACACTGTATCTATGACCAATAAATGGGCCTTCCGGACTGAAGTCACTAACGTCATGCAGGCTCCAGAGTAATCAGCGCAAACAAACTTGTTCTTCTTTTTCTGTAATGCCCAATTATTTTAAGAATTTTACCAGACATATCAGTTAATTTCGTGAGTCCGTGATCACTCTTTGCAAGACAGACAGTGTTCTGTATTAAAAGTAGAGGGGGGAAAATCTTCAGGGCACTGACAATTCATCACGTCACCTCTGTGTCTTTGTCTCTTTCTCATCATGGCAGATAAAAGGAGAGGAGAGGGAACAATAGAAAAGGAAGGGAGGGAGAAGCAGGAGAATGGAAATTGCAAATCTGGAGGGCTCCTGACACCACCCGGAATCTTTGTCCGCAATTAGACATCACTATTTTCAGCCTTCCTGGCTCAGACCTCCCTCCCAATGAGACAGGCCTGCGTGTGTTGATGAGTTTCTACGGAAACAAGTTGCTGCCTCTTGACTCAGTTGCGAAAACCTGCCTTTAAATGCGGTATCTACATTTCTTCCTTTTTATTGTGCATCCGGTGACCTTGGCGAGAATTTGCAATGTTCCTTATCCATTTAATTGAAAAGTAGAGTCTTAACTCAGTCTGGGAGCATTTTGGAATGCTGAGGAAATGTGGTCTCAGTTTGCAGAAGTATGTGGTTGAATCTTCAGATAACGGCCTGTGCGGAGGACACAGGGTCAAGGGCTGGCAGGGGTGCCGGCTGCAGCCCAGCAGGCTCTTGCTGTGTGTTCTGGGAGGTTCCTGGGCCTTTTCAGTTTTCTTATTCCCAAAATGAGTGGATGGGACCCTGGGTATCTTTCAGTAGGTTCCTCATCAATAACAGATAATGTTTGGCCTTGGTGACTCACAAAGTCATTATTGGCCTAATGTCATTTTCATATAATTTCTTCATTTTATGAGAGAATCTTAGGCCACAAAAATGACTGCATTCCCTTTTCCTTGAAGGAAGGTGTCGTCTCATGGCTTTATGCTATTGTCCCTGATGGGACTGGTCTTCCTGTCACAATAACCAGAAGCAACTCTAAAATGAGTCCCATGAAGACAAAACTGCATGAGCACCCATGTGCACAAACACAACTGCACACACACACACACACACACACAAATCTGTGCACACACACTCCCCCGTTGGAGGGATGGTAGATATGGAGTTGTGGAGAGATCACAGGAGCACTTTCCCCCCCACCCCCATCTTTTCCTTCTTGGACATCTTTAGGATCAAGACTTGGCCTGGGACTATGGCATTTCTTTTAGGATGTGGTGAATTGGAGAAATTAAATATGGCTTGGGAACAGGACTTGGGTAATGTGCATAATTTGCATAATCTCTTTTGTGCCGGTACAAGAGATAGTGCTTAGCTGTGGTGGCAGAGTTCGTGAAAAGACCAACTAGCTTCTTTTCCATTCGCTACTCCTTCCCAATAGTCGCTTCCAGAACCCCCAGGAGTGGAGAGCTGGAGGCTGCCTTTGACGTCAGGCGCAAGCCACACGCCTGCACCCTTGCACCCTCACCGTGAGAGTGCACCATATTTCTCATTTCTTCAGCTAGCCTTGGCAATCTGTTTTAGCATAATTTACACATTTACACATTTTAGAGAGCGAGGCACAGTCATGCAACTTAATTCCAAAAAACATAAGCACTGAGGCCTGCCTCTGCTCATCAGCTTTGTGCAGCCTGTGCACGCCTCTGCAGAAACCCAGTCCCAGGCCACGCCTGCTTGGAATCGGCATCCAGAGGTGCCCCTGCTCATCACTTTCCATGTAAAATTCTCTGGATTAGTAACGGACAGCCCTGTTGGGTTGACCTTTAAATGTTGGTGTGGGGTCAGCCTGCCTGAGACCTGTGTTTCACCCACCTCTGGAGGCCTCTGGAACTCTGCTGAAGGACTGGCTTCTAAAAAGGAGGCAGGTTTTGCCCAACTCTTGACTATTTCTTTAAAATGAGCTTGTAGAGCTCCGGTGAAACAGAGCTACGTGCCCCTCAGGTAGGGGCTTCTTTGGGCTCATCAGAATTGAGGGAGCACCCCTTCACAGACTAGCTCCTCTGGGACTCACTCCATTTGTATCTCTGTGCAGAGAAGGGAATCCGTTCTTTGATCATCTTGTGGTAAGGAATTAAGAGAAAACATATGTGAGACCCTCGACACAGGATGGGCTCCATCGATACCAGTGTCCTCCTCTTCTTTTCACCAGTGGGACGTGGCTCTGGTGAGAACACAGGGAAAGGGCAAACCATGTGTGGAACAGGGTGTCTAGCATCTCTCCAGAGGAAGGCTCCTCCGAAAGACGCTGTTGTGACCCCCTCTGACAGTTGTCTCGCTTCACAGGATAATTGAGTTTCTCTCCCATTCAATTGGGCCGCCTCCTTAAAGATAGTGATTAAAACAGATTTACTGGAGGGCAGGATGACATTTATATGGACTGCAGGCATTTCCTTGTTCATTTTGTTTGGGGAGTAACCTTTCAGAAAGGGTAGATTTAATTTAGGGAGCACTTCATTAAGTGGGAATGGATCACTAGAAGGAATATTCTTACAATGAGAAATGCCATCCTCTCGGAAGGAAGGGTGTGCTCAGTTTTGTGAAAAAGATGACAGTTGAGGGAATTGAGGATTTGGGGAGTGGGGGAGCATCCTGGAGTTGGTGGATCTTTGGTTTCTTTCTTTCTCTTCCTTGTTCCCCACCCTGGCATTTTGATTTTGAATAATTAGCAGTGCAGGGACGCGTCCTTAACTGTTAACTGTGACGACTTCTGATAAATCCTGCCACGAGGAGGGGTGTCTACAGGGAGACACTGTGGTTGATGCCCAGTCGGGAGTGGTCTCTGCACGTGGCCCTGGAAATCCACCTCCGGTCATTAGAGCTATTCTGAGATCTTTAGGATTTGTCCTAGGCTGACTCTGAGAAAACTCAAATGTCTACCAGAAAATTGTCAAGGAATGAAACTGACTTCATTAACTCAGAAAAAGCAAAGCCCGGGGGGAGAGCACATTTAGACAAAGCAGCATATCCTCTGCGCCTTCTCTTCTTGAACCTCAGACTGTGGGAGCACGACGGCGCTTCTCCATGCCTCCTGGGTTGTCTTTGGCCTGACAGGGCTCTTCTTCGGTTTTCTCATTCTGTTGTTAGGTTTGGGGGATTTTTCAGCAGGGTCTGTTCTTTTCCCCTTGAACTTGAAAGGTCTGTCCAAAGACTGAGGGCACTTCTCCTTTGGCCTGGCACCACACCTGGTGATGGGAGCAATCAGAAGTCCACTCTTCCAGGTGTCCCCTGCCCTGCAGTCTGTGTGAGCTGCCTTAAACTGCATGCGATAAATTAAGACTGTCTCTGTTCTACTGATGCTTTCTGAACTGGAAAAACCTCTCTAGCATATGCAAAATGTACTAGGGTTTCTAACCAAATATCTACTATGTATGATGAAGCATTATGGCTTTGTAATATTTATGGGTCAGAAAACATTCTAGATATAAGCTTTTGTATTTCTTTATGAATTAAGCTATTTTTAAAAACGAATCTATTGCTCAATGCATGTCTTAACAAATTGTTCCAGGCAAAAGTTATCATTTTTTAAAAAAATCTTTTTGAATTTGCAGAGATTCAAAAAAGATCTTGGAGCAGGGAGATGCTGTAAAGCAGGCAGTCTGATATGCCAGTTGCAGGAGGGTAAATTGGTATAATTTTTACGGAGGGCAATTTGCCAATGTATGTCGGGAACATTAAATATGTTGGGATCCTTTGACTTAGTAATTCTATTTCCAGGAACCCATTTTGAGCAAGTAATCCAATGTAGATAGCTATTTTACATCAATTGGTTTATTTAAGCATTACCTGAAATCACAAAGAAAAAAAAAACAGTGGAAACTACAAATGCCCCCAATAGGTGAATGATTCCGTAAAATTTTATAAAATAACTAATATCTTATGTTAATAAAAAGGTGTCAATGATGGAAAGAAAATACTTATTGATGAAAATAAAGACAAAGTGCAAAAATGCAGAGTCGTGTGAATGGCATGATCTCTACCCTATGACACGCAGGGCCAGAGGGTCAGTGGATGCCGTGCCTCGGTATACATACCATTCCTCAGTGGTTACTTCTGATCTTGAGTCTGCAGACTGCTGTTTTCTTTTTTATACCATTTTGTGTTAAAAAATAATTTAAAAAAATATCCTAAGTAGCAATTGTAATTTGGCATAAATTGTGTGTGTGTGCTCAAGTGTGCGTCCATGAAGGATTTATTTTTTTAAGAAAAATAAATCATGTCTAGCAAGAAAGATGAAACAAAGAAAGAGTTGGGCTAAGTTCACATTTTTCAAACCAACTTGTGCTTCTAAAATAAAATTCTGCCTCTCCACACACTAGGTTCCTGGAAGCTGACCAAAATCTGCTCAGTAATATTAATTCCACTTAAAAAAAGGGAAGAGAACATATTGAACTGCATTTGCTTATGGTCTGGGTGCTTGGAAGAAATCAGTTGGTGAGGACCAAAGCGATGTCGGCTTGTTTCTATTTGCATTTTGAAAATTGACAGATAATTGAAAGGAATCAGCATAGGAAATTTCTCAGAGGAAGCCAACAGAAGCCAGCAGAACCCTGCCTACGGAGGCACCCCAATGCACCAAGTCTGGCTGCAGAATGTTCTAGAACTGTATATATACTTCTTTAGTTATAAGTGGGTTCTCTGTTTGCCGGGACTGAAAAGAGCTCTATATAGTTGTGTAGCCCCTGCAGTCACAGTGCCCTGTGTTTAAAACTGCCTCATTTTTTTCCAGTTAGGATCTCTGCAAAATCGCAAAGACCCTGTACACAGGAAATCATGCTCAATAGGAATCCATTTTGGTGCCTTCTAAAGTGTCCACAGAGATACTTTAAAGAACTGTCTGGGTTGATGTTATTTTTAAAATTGATTTATTAGCTTTTCAATTAGAAATGGTACTACTGGCTTTACATTAAACGAATTCTCAGTGTGCATATTTTCAAGTGATCACGAAGAGTGGACATACTTTAAAGGCCACAGGAATGCATAAAATATGTACATTAACAGCGTTACAAATAGAATCCCTACAGAAGTGTCAACAAAAGTGGATTTGTTCCTGATCACAAAAATTGGTGGTGAGGGGGTGAAGATATCTTGTGGAGGGACAGAAAGAAAAAGAGGGGAACAGGGAAAGGCAGCAGAGAGAGAATGGAAAGGAGCTTTAGTGACAATAGATGCACTTTTTGTCATAGCTGTGTAAGTTTGAATATAAAATACGGGTGTGAAAGGATAAATCTGAATTTAGCGTTCTCTTTCCCCTTGGGGCAGGGGTAAGGGCACCAGGAAGCAAACTGAATTATCTGAGAACATTGGCTTCGTGTCTCGGTACTTCAGAGTTCCAGCCTCCCACAAAATGTATTTATTTAACAAATGTCACCCAAAACAGCTTGGTAGCAGATGAGGTTTATTTAATGGCAGTAAAACAGGTGAAACATTCCCTACATTTTTTTTTTGTCTCTGTTTATGTTTCTATCAAAAAAAAAAAAATCCCTAAAAAAATTGAGCTAGTTTCAGCTCTTTACACACTCAAACAGAGCCGTGGCATGTATTTGAGAAATAACACAAATTTTGCTTAGTAACTGGCTTGGAAAATGCAAATCTTCGTTTTTTTTTTTTTTTTCCCCTCAAAGCAATTCATGATTTTGCTGCCGAGAGAAAAGGATCATCAAATCCAGACGCAACTTTATTTTATTTTTATTTTATTATTATTTTTTTAATGCTTTCCCTGCAAGATTTTGCAGTCCGGGCTTGGCATGGGTGCTGAGTTCCTTTTCCCTCTGCATTCTCTCCCTATTTCAGCTTTACTGTGCTTTGGAGTGCCCTCTCAGGGAGGAGAACATTCCAGCCTGTCTTCCCCAGCCCCTTCATCTGTAACCTTTCTCCAAGTGAATGCTAATTGAAAAAGAAAGAACACCACTAATCTTGGAATTTAAATGCATTTAACAAAACCAATCTCACTCTAAATTGTTGTTTCGCCATTCCCTTTTCCCTAACAGATGTCGAAAAACTGCAATTCCTATTAAGAACACTTGACTGTTTACTCGGCACGGGAACTTCAGCCCCCGTCTGCATCAATCTAAATGCGTTTCGAGACGTCAGGCCCCGAAAAGTGCAGACGGTTCGTCGGTTATTTTTAAATGTAATCTTCACATAAAAGAATCGCAGCCTTCTCCTTTTCACTTTGTCATCCCTTCTCTTTTTTAACGATGGCATCAAGCGCAGGCATAAGAAGGGGATTTTTATGACCCGTTTTGTTTAAGTTGCTTTTGGTGTTGAGCTCTGGGCTTGTCTTGGGCCGAGTGAAATTATTAGTTATGTTTATGAAGTTGATGGGGGGAAAAACAGGGTCCCCCGATGTTCCACAGCCCAGGTGCTAGACGTGAGGAATGGAGCTGCGGTTTCTGAATGGTGGGTGCCCTGGCCCTTGCAGGGAGAGGGGTCTGGAGGGGGGGTCCCCTGCTGAAAAAGATGAACCCCGCATCGGCATCTCCATCTAGAAAACCCCCGGCGCTCCCTTGGCCTGATCCTGAGCTTCTCATCATAGTTGTCGTGTGTTTAGAAGCACTTGCTTCGCACTTGGCACTCGGAGCCCATAGACTTACTGCACGCTCAAGCCACGGGATTTTGCAGCGCTGTGTCTGCACCAGGTTGCAGGGGCCCTTGTCATCTTGCCAGGACCAGGCTGCACCTTTTGGAGAGATGTATTTTCAGAATTCTCGGCATTTTGACATGTTTTCCCTTTCCAGTTCACTGTCCCTTTTAGTCAATTCTCCTAAGAAGCAGAGATGGAAGAAAAAAATGCAGAGTTTAAAAAAAAAAAAAAAAGACATCATTTGGAACACAGTGGGCACACATGCCTGTGTAGGGCACCTGGGGAGCCGGTGAGGGTGCTGGGCAGAGTGTGTGAGCACCTAACTCTGAACAGTATCTGGTGCTCCGGCTCCCATTTGTCCCACTGTGTAGATGAGAAAACTGAGGCTCTGGAAGACTGAGCTGACCCCTGCACTAATTATTAAAGAGACCAGCCCACAGCTAAATAAAGGTCATGCCGTCTTTGCCAAACCCATGCCGTCTGCGGGTACTTCTCTTCTCACTCTCTCTCTCTTTAAAAATCTTTTGGAGACATTTACATATGTGTGCTAAGTGTTTCACACCATGGTGGGTGAGCTTCCAGAGGGCAGGAGCTCGTCTGGATTTCTCTTCCTGTGTGCCTGCCAGCTCTCTGTGCCTGTGTGGCTGATGACGGGTTGGAGATGACGGAGTGCGTTCCTTGCTAGGGTTAGAGTCCTGCCAGCCTCTGTCATGTGAATTTCTCAGCAGGACTTGATGGCACCGACCTGTAATATAAAAAAGGAAGATCTGGGGGCTTTTGTGTCCTGGCCCCTATGTCTATCGGTGCATCTCGTGGTCCCTGGTGCATACCAATTGATTTTCGTGCTTTTGGATGCAGCTATGACACTGGGGTTTCTGGGGGTGAACACAGGGTTAAACCTGAAGAGGAGCAGCCAGGCCGGGACAGTTCTGGACTCTAGAATCCGGGGAACTGGCTCTGGACTTACCTCTTAATCAGCTTCAGGAAAATGGTCTTGAGTGGGAATGGCCGCCCCTCTTGGAGACTGAGTCGGGGAGGGTGGTGGCTTGTCTTGTCAGTGCAGAATAGGTTCTAGCCTCATTCAGTGGAAATGAGAGACGTGGGGACTGCAGGAGGCACGATCAGAGGCTCACACTGGCCCCCCCTGAGCTTCTGCGTCTCCCAGTGTGCTCTGGTCTCCGGTTTGCTCCTCTTTCTGGGCCTCTCTGGGGCGCTCTGGCCTCCCCTCCCTCCCCGCTTGCTGGTTTCTGTGACCTGGCTCCTGTTTCCTGCCCCTGGTTTCTCTCTGCCTTTCCTTTTCTGATTCCTGCCACTCCTGCTCTCGGGCTTTGTGCTGTCCTTGTGGGGGGAGGAAGGCGGCACCCAGAAGGGGGCAGAAGGAGGCACTTTGCTGGCCCCCAGGGAGGATGACGGCCTCTGCAGCTCTGAGGCTGTCTGCATTAGGCCAGTGTGGCTGGGACACTCAGTCCAGAGCCACGTGCTGACCAGGATATCCGCACGCCGAGAGGATCTGCTACCTGGAATCCCTCTTTCTGATTTGAAAAGTTTGACCCTGGATCTATCTGGAGAATTCGAAAGGGGCATCCAGGTAATCTTAAAATAATAAGATCATTTAGATCAATCGCTTCCTTTTACGTAGGAAGAAACTGAAGCTCAGAGAGTTCAAGAGACTTTCCTGGACTCACAGAGCAAAAAGAGGAGGGAAACCCCAAACCTAGGTCTCCTGACTTTCATTTGTTTTCCTCCATCCTGTGCCCACTCTTTCATAGGCGGGGGATGAGCGAGAAGAGGATCCAAAGATGAGGAACAGGAAAAGCAGAACTGAGCCCTAGAGGAGCGGCCTCTCTCATCAACCCATGGGCCCAGCTATGTGCTCTGGACCAGGAATCAAAGGATCAGGGGGAGCCGGCGAAACCCAGCACCCTGTGGCTGCTCCAGCCGGTTTGCCTTCATCCCCCCACCCCGACCCGCCCCTGCTCACAGCTTCCCCCCCTCCTCCTTTAGAAAATCCAGACTTAAATTCAACCAGGACACCTGCCTCATCTTCCTCAATATTTAACCTCAGATGATTCAATTCACCCAAGTCAGCTTTGGGGATCCCCTTCGTGACCCCACTTTATGGACGGTGAGGCTGAACCTGGAGCTTCCTGCAAGGTACTTCCGTTCCCTTGACTCAGGGCACACACACTGAGCAGCGTGGTAAGAACCCAACTTTGGAATCAGGTGTGTGTCTGCTTTATTGCTCTCTCTCTTTTTTTTTAAACCCAATTCTCAGCCCCGTGTAGTGATTCAGTCTCTCATCTGTCCATGGGAATTAGGAAGCTGGCCTTGCAGAAATAGCGGGGGCTGAGTAGGAATAGGCAGAGGAAGGTGTCCAGCCCACACCAGAGGAGGCGGCTCTCCAGGAGGCCAGGGCGAGGGAAAGATGCCTGTGGGCCCCTGCTGGCCTGCCGCGTGCAGCCTGGTTCCGAGGGCGGGCGAACAGAGCAGATGAAGAGAGATGAAAGGATCTTCCTCCGTCTGTAATTTCCTTCTCTTCATTCAGGAGATTCAAACGGAGCCCCCACTAGGACTGAGTCATGCTTCCCAGGTCTGAAACTGTCAGGATGCTTGAGAAAACAACAAGGCAAAAACTGTTACTGGTGGGCACAGAAACAGGCGGGCTCTCACGGAGGCAGAAACAATGGCTGCTAGAGTGGGTTCCGGTCCCCAGCTGCTGCGTTCCCACGTGCTCTGCTCCTCCCGTGGACGGGCCCGGGAGGAGGAGCAAAGAGGAAGAGGCCGGTGGCTGTGCACAGGGAATGCCAGCAACACCCTGACTTCGATATTGATCCCGGTGGTCCAGCTCCAGATCATGAAGGGACGCAGGGCCTGCACTGCAAAGCTTCGGTAGGGCTCGGTTAGTTAGAGTTTGGGCCTCTGGCCTTGATGGTCACCTGCATGCTCCTCAGCCTCTCAACCAGACTTCCCCAGGCCCCCACAAGCCCTGCCCAGGCACTCAGCCTTGTTAAACACAGAACAGCATGGAGGTCCAGGTCGTCTGCTCCTGGACTCCCTTCCCTTGCAGGAAGCTGCGTTCAGCTCAGCCCTGCCCCTCACCGCCCTGCCCGCTCTCCGGCCTTCCCTCCGCCGCCTCCTGTCTACGTTCCCACCTCCCTTCGCGGTCCATTGTAAATATGTCCTCCAGGAGCAGCTCTGTCCCCGTCATCACTGGAGGTCACCCTGATGCTGGGCATCTGCTGGCCTACTCTTCTGCAGAACCTTCCTCTTCGATGGTGCCCTCTTCCTGCCCTGGGCAGGCCTTTCCAGCCGCTCCTTTGGGTTCCTGTTGACAGGACAGGATGTGTCTCCACTTCTCAGTTCTGCATGGTGCCAGGCAGGTTGTGCCCAGGGGTGGGCATGTGTGCATCGGCAGGTCAGAGAAGACACAGGAGGCACAGCTGTGGCACCTCTGGAGGGGGAGGTGAGGTGCTGTCCCTCTGCACCTCTGCTCTGTACTTTGGAACCACCTGGCCCAGGAGGAACTGTGGCTGGGCAGCTTCTTAGATGTGACCTTGAGCCAGTCACTGAGATGCCCTTTGCCTCCTTGGGTTCCTCTGCTGTCAGATGGAGAGATTCCTCATCCAGCTGAGAGATGGATACGGCCCAGGACCAGGAGCTAGGGTGTTCTGAGGTTGAGTGAATTGTAAGGAAAAGGCAGAGAGAAGACCCAGGCACTGCTGCTGTTCAGCGGGGGGTGGGGTCAGCTCTGACCAGTGGAAGACTCGAGGGAGAAGACAGATCCCAGGCCCTCCCCTGCAGATGGGGTGACCATTCAGAGGGGTAAGGGCCCAAACCAGGCCAGCTTGAGGGTCGGGACTCAGAAGAGACCTTTGCTGTGACACTGAGCATCATGAATGCATGACTATGTGTGTGCACGCACGCGTGTGTGTATGTGTGTCTGTGTGTGACAGAGGGAGACGGAGCCCGGTGGGGAGGATGGAGGCATGGGGAGAGACAACCAGCCTGTTTCCAAATCTGAGCAGATTTCTAATTAGGATAACATTCAGCCATTCTTATGAGAAGATAGAAGCGAGAGGCCCGTCTCCGGGCCTGCTCAGAAGTGCACGGTGGCAGAAGGTAATCAAGCTCTCTCGCACCTCTGCACCTGCTTGGCTCCAAGTCTGGCATGAGCTATCTTTGCTTCCCTATCTTTCCCCGAAGCCTTTAGCAATCGCTAACAATCCTATTTACTCTGTGTACCAGACAAACACAGTTACCGCTGCCATCTCACTATTTTTATCTAATATTGAAATTTCTCTGCCTAAGAGCTGCCCTGAATACATTATGATATCTGCTGAATAAATGATGTGCGTGGTACACTGGGCAGAGACGGTATTTATGAAGCATGGGCTAACAGAAACGAAGGCATCATTCAGTTCTCTTTTGAAAGGAAATTCAATTGGATAAATTTTCAAGAAAGCAAAGGCATTTTTTTTTTAATACTCTATGGGAACTTTTGGATTTAAGGCCAATTTCTTCCTCCCCTTTGAAGAGAGAGACTGCTCTGCCATTTCCAGCTTATTTTCTGTGCAGAAATCGAGGGTGTCTCCCTGTTCCAACGTGAGCCATGTCCCATTAGTAGCATCGTCACTGTCATATTTAAGTATAATGATATGTCAAACACATTTAATAGTGTGGGAGAAACTACAAGTCTCTCTCAACACGTCTCTGAGTTAAAGGGGCCTGAGAGCATTCCCAGTCTGCAGAGGAGAGGCCTGGCTGCCTGGGCAGCCCTATAGAGCCGATGTCTGGTTCTTCCACGGCCTGGCCCGCGGTGTTCGTGCCTCACATTCATCTCCTAAGTGTTTCACCTTTGATACGTGGTACGCAGCAGCTGCAGAGATGGCGGTGGTGACCATCTGGATGGAGCTCTGCTCTGCTCATCACTGCACTGATGAAGTGCCCTGGGGCCTCCTGTTTTCCCAAGAGGCCCTGGGGGCCCGAGGCCAGGAGAGGCAGGACAGGTAGACTGCGCAAGGTCCCACTGGGGACCAATGTGGGACCAAGGTTCCCACCAGGACTTGTCATCCGGTTGCCAGGCCTATGATGGATCCCCGGGAGGATTGGCGGCCGTCGGCTGAGCTTGTCTTCCTCTTCCTGGGGCATGACCCCTGTGCTCCCAGATTCAGAAACCGAATCTAAGCCAAGTCTGTTCTCACGCAATCAGAAGGCCAAAGGAAGTCCGTGGTGAAGGAAGTGTAAACCCTCGTTTCTGTGCGTCTGTCGCTGCCGTCGGTCTCTCCTTAAAGGACCCTAGAGTTAAAGCAGTAACAACGGAACAACAAAACCCTCAGGGATGTTCCAAATGAATCTCTTCCTTTTTCAACCAAGGAAAGTGATTTTGCAGATGAAGCTCAGGAAAGTGAAGCAGCTTCCCACAACCAAGCTAATTAAAGAAAAAATGAAGACCCAAGGCTCGGGTCTCGGTGTTCACTCTGAGTGTCCCTCCCGTCAAGGCACAGGCTGGGTGAACCTTCAGCCCATTAAGACCAGGTATTTCTATCAATTGCTGATGGCTTTAATGATTCCCCTGCTGAATCTTTCGACTTCCCAGGCTCCACGTCTATCCCCCGGCGTGATAGCTCACAGAGGGCTTTCCGAGCAAAGTGTATTTGCATCTCAGGACCCACAGATAAACACACACAATGGACAATATCTCCTGAAGCAAGAGTCCTTTGGGCAGGCACAAGGGGCAGGTGCAAAGGAAAGTCAGGTCAGTTTGGGATAAATCTGGTATCAGCAGTTTCTTTGCAACAGGATTCACTAACGTGCATAAGAAATACCCACCTCCAAATACAAAGTGTTTCTCAGTTTCCTCATCTAGAGAGTCCTTTATTGGTCAAGGACATCTTGAATGGCTAAGGATCTATGCCTCACACTTTAGGAAATGACACTTTAGACTAGTGGCCAGAAAACTACGGCCTGCAGCTCAGATCTGTTTAGCAGATAGAGGTTCAGTGCAAACGCGGACATGCGTGGGGTGGACGCATTGTCTGCAGCTGTATTTGCATCCGAGCATCAGAGATAGGTGGTCGCAACAGAGAGGACGTAGCCCACAAAGTCCAGATTATTCCGTTCCTTTGCACAGAGAGTGTTTAGCCCATCAGAGAAGAAGACGACAAGCTGCTTTTTTCTTTGGCTGACCAATTTGGAACCTCAGGATCAGCATGGTATAAAGGGTTCTGACCATTGAGATGGTTGTTACGGGCACATTTTTGGAGTTGCCAGTTACGGTTTGTCCAGTTTTCCACTCACAGGTAAGTGAACCAGAGCATGGGAATGTGATCCCCTGTGACCTCCAGGATCCTTACGATCTTAGGGATGGATGGTCACAGGGCCCGGCAGTCACTGGACTGTGCCGTCCCTGTCCACGGGGTGCTGAGTGGAGAATCCGGGTGGAGAGGCTGCATCTCTGCTGCCGGCTGCATCCAGGTTGGAGGCCCCTCCTGCTTCCCGGTGGGGAATGATGCTCTGGAGCTTCCTCCTGCCTCTGTGCCCAGGGTGGTGACTTCATGGGTGGCTACAGATTTAGATTTAGCCCAATGTTTGTTAATATTGTTTTCTTTTGTCGCAGATTGGTTTCCAGTGAAATGAATGTTAAAAAGATATCATGGAGGGAAGCAACCCATTGTTTTTTTCCCAAAATGGACGTGGTGATGAGCGGCGCTTGCCCCTGCAGGAACAATCAGGTGAAGCCCTGGCCGGGCGCGGCACTCAGCTTGGATGTCGTCCTGATTGTTAGCTTCAATAGCGATGTTTTCCCTGTTGGGTGGTGAACATCATCACGCTGAGTGTTTTAGGTGAGTGGCCACTAGTGGGCCGAGAAGGGGGCCCGGAGGAGCCGCACTGGGAACCGCAGCAGGGCAGGTGAATTGGAGGCCTGCAGTGAACCTCTGGGTTCTGACACACGTGGCTACCATGTGCAGGTGACGGGGACCGAGGGGGAAGACAGTTCTGCTCCTCCCGTGGTCGGGAGGAATGTGCCTGGCTCTGCTCACCATGAGCCTGCAGTCCAGCAGGAGTTGGGAACACCCAGAGACAGGGGGTGCTGGTGCCACTCAGCAGGGGCCAGAGCCCAGGGGACCCTGCCTCAGGTCTCTTTCCAGGCGGGCATCCCAGATCCCGCCATCCCGAGTTGACTGCTTCCTTCCTTTGCATCCTTCCGCCTTTCAGTGGCTCAGTTTTGTTTTTGTGTGTGTGTGCTGGGGATTGAACTCAGGGGCAATCAACCACTGAGCCCCATCCCAGCCCTATTTTGTGTTTTACTTAGAGACAGGGTCTCACTGAGTTGCTTGGCGCCTCACCGTTTCTGAGGCTGGCTTTGAACTCACGATCCTCCTGCCTCAGCCTCCCGAGTGGCTGGGATGACAGGCGGTGCTGCCCTGCCCGGCTCAGTTGCTCATTTTTTAAATTTCCATTTTTGAAGTTTCAAATTCATTTATCCACTCATGATACACCTCCACAGAGCTCATTCACCTTCAGGGTCCAGGTTGCTGAATTTTTATCTATGTTCTCACTTAGGTGTCCACGACCCAGACACAGATGTAGGTTATTCTGGACCCCCAAGGTGGACTCTTTATTTGCTAGATGCGCATCTTGGATAAACAAGCATTTTTTTTTTAAAATTTGAGAGCAGATTATCTTCTAAACAAACAAACAAAAATGACAGAGAACAAAGAAAAGTTATACTCTCAAGAAGACTAGGGAAGAGGCAGATGAGCTGTACAGTCACAAACACAGGCTGTGGTGCTACCACTCACAAGCTGTGTGTTCCTAAGAATCCACCCCACCTCTCTGAGACTCCGTTGCCCCATCTGCAAAACACCGACGGCAATACCTGATTGACAGCACAGTAGCCCCTAGGTGGAGGGTCACCATTGCATGGGTCATTGCTGTGGCACATGTGGGCAGGTCACCCAGTACCTGCCACAGCAGGCTCAGTCAGTGTTGCTGGTGTCACCATGTGAGGACAACGTCGCTACAGCGGTCACACTCAGCAGCAAGTTGACTCAATAGTTCTTAAGTAATGGATTTACTTGTCAGAAGGAAATAAAATTCACCCAGCCAAAGAAACATGTTGGTGATAGATGGTCGCACATGGGGAGTTCATGGTGAATGTATTTCAAATAAAAAAGTGTGCTACTGAGACTACTGAAACCTGGGGTTTGCCTGTCTTCCTATTTTTTCATTCTTTGGCATCTGGGTTTTTGTCATTTCTTGGGAACAGTGGACCTCAACCTCAACAGTTCACATGGCGGGTGAGACTTCCATTTATTCCCATGCAAGAAGAAGTGCTCCTGGACACAGGGATCTTCTCTTTGTCACTTTGGATCCCACAATGAACCATCCCCATATGATGGACGGTGTCGTGGGTCAAGCTGGCTGGGTCCAAGTGCTCAACTGTTTGGCCAAGTATTATTCTGGTTGTTTCTAAGGTATTTTTTTTGATGAAATTAAACTTAAATTGGTAGAATTGAGGTAATCCAATACCCTCCATAATGTGGGTGAGCCTGGTCTAAGCAGTGGAAGGCTTCACTAGAACAAAAAACTGTCCCACTCTGAGCAAGAGGGAATTCTGCAGCAGACACCAGCAGACCGGAGCTGTAGCATTGCCCCCTCCCTCGCCAACCAAACCATACTCAGATTTTGGACTTACCTGGTTAACGTTACCTGCCCAAATGTTACTTCCCTTCTGCTTCCTTCTGAAGGCAAACTACTGGGATAGGGGTGCTGTGCCGCTACCTCTCTCTCTTACAAACTCCAGAACATTCTTTCTGATAAAGCAGGCAAAGGGTTGACAGAATGGATAAACGAAGCTCCAATCCCTTTCTCCTCCTTTATCCCAAGGTTTAGCCCTTGAATGATCATCATCAGACACTGGGTCAATAGTCTGTCACCGAGGAAGGAATTGGGGTTTGGGGAAAGATAAGGAAATTACAGGGACGGGCACAAAGTCAGTTCTCTGCTTCAGCTGTGTCTTGGCCTCTCTCACCGACGCCTGCTCTTTGCTAAGTGGCATTTGGGCTCTCTGACAGCAGATGCAGCCTTTTGTCAAAGGCCGTAGAGTTTTCTCTGTGTGATCTTTGAAGAGAAGTTAGTTTTCCCTTTATCAACTGGCACTGCTGTCCCCCTCCCTTGGAGCGCAGGACAGTGAGTTCTTAGGGCAGATCTGACACCCCACCTCTCAGCACTGCCCCCGAGACGGCACAGGAACCCTCCTTCCTCTCCCTCTGCTTCAGGGTCAGGTTTTTGTATTTTCCTTATAAACAACCAGAACATTTCTGTTATATTTTTTCTATAAAAAGTAGCCATTTCCTATGCTAATGACAATGACTTAGCACCTCGGGGGAAGGCCTTGTGACAGCCTCTTGCTTGGTCCACTCCAGCAAAGGAAGAGTTGATATTGATGATTAGATTTTCAGCTGAAGGACCCCAAGATGGGAGGTCAGCGGGCTTCCTCAAGATCAAGTGCCGGCTGGGGGCCCGTGAGCGTCTAAAGCTGGCAGCATGGTGCCGTGCTCTGCTCTGTGTACACGCAGGGCCTAGCTGACCCAGGAAGGACCACGTGGAGGGACAGCTCCCTCCCCGTCGGAGCCCCCTCTCTCAGGTCCCCCGCATTTTTAAAGCCAAACCCAGGTTGGCCCGTGATAACTTAAGTCCCATGTTCGCCTTCAGTCCTAGGGCACCCGAAGAGTGCTCCCAAGGGGCCACTGTGCAAGAAAGCAGAGGGAGCGTCTCCTGTTGGGAGCCCAGGTCCTCCGTGTGGCGTGTACTGATCTGCACCTTGTCCAGCCTGCTGTTCCTCACTGACTCTGGGTATCTGTCTGTAGGTGACAATGACACCTGAACAACAGCATGATCATAACTGTTAAAAGACACAATATGATCAAGCAAATCATAGATGCTGAATCAACGCTAGCCTTATTTCTCCCCTCCCGGCCAGGAGTGAACTTTGCACCAACATCTTGACACTGGTGGGTGGAACTGGAAATGTGAGTTCTGCTGAGGGGGGCTGCAGAAGACAGACAAGTCTGTCCCTCCTTGGTCCTGGGAATGCAGCTAGACCAGCCGCCCTATGGACCGGCCTTGCTCCAAGTCATTGCATAAGACTCCATGCTTGCCCCTCCAGCTTACTGAAGGAAAGGAGGGCAAATCTGTGTCTTTACTTTCTTGTCCCTGTGACCGAAAGCCTGGCAGGAATGACTTAGAGGAGGAAAACTCATTTTGGTTCACAGCTTCAGAGGTCCGGTCCTTGGTCAGCTGACTCCACAGTTCTGGGCCCCAGGAGAGGCAGAGCTCCATGGTGGAGGGTGTGGCTCCACTCACCAGGGACAAAATGTAAACCCTAAAGGCACAACCCCAGTGGCCCACCTCCTCCAGCCACACCCTACCTGCCCACATTCACCACCCAGTTAATTGAGGTCCCTGGACGAATCCACCCTCATAATCTAATTGCACCTCCCATAATCTGATTATTTCACTCCAAGTGTTCTCACACATGGACTTTTGGGGGACACCCAAAATCCAAACCATATCAATCTGAAAGTTACCCTTTTGATAAGGAAATACTCAGTTTAGAATAGAATTGTCTCAAGAAAAAAAAAAAAAAAAGGAATTCAGTTATGGCCAATCACTGATGGCTGGGGATTCATTTATATGATGTTACTTCCTAATCCAATATGTAGCTGCTCAATAAAGTCATACTAACTTAGCAATAGCTTACATGCTTCGACATCATGCACACACACACACACACACACACACACACATAATCACCCACATTCACACACTCATACACACACCCAAAATTCTGCCTTTTGGGGACACAGTAGACATTTTATTAACTTAATATTTGAATTTTTATGTGAACATTCTTGGCTTCATCATACACAACCTATCATACCTAAAAATCTGGAAAGACTTCAAGGCTGATTGAGAATCCCCTTCCCCAGTCATTGCCTGTAATTGTGTTTCCACTCCTCCTGGTTGCAGCTACCCATGGTCAGCCACCGTCTGAAAATATGAACATTTGTCCTGAGTCCTACAAGAAAGAGAGTCCACGTTCACGGAGCATCTGCAACAGCATAGGGTTAGAATTGTTCTGTTCTGGTGTGATTTATTGTTCTCAAGGTCTTACTGTGCCTAATTATTAAAATGAATTTTATCATATGTAAACATGCACAGGATGAAACCGTCTGTATAGGGTGTGGTGCTGTCTGCAGGCTCAGGATCTGGGCATCCTGAATGTAGCCACACTGGAGAGCTCTGGGAGGAAGGCCACCTCTTTCTTATCCCATTCTGAGTCGTCATGCCTACTGCCTCCCACAGAAGCTCATGGCCAGACAGCGCTACATGTCCCATGTTGAGCTTCGTGTTGGATCAGATCTGTCTACCATGTACCCTCCCCAGGACCCCGCCCTCCGAGAAACCAAGACGCCACCCGACTGTTTTCCTCTACAGAATCCCTCCAATAATTAAAAAATACACCTGTTTACTCTATACCCTCTCTTTTGAAAATCCATATTTTTTTCATTTGATGCACATATTTAAGGGACAATTTGAGAATGACATGGATTTTGAATTTGTTCATGTGTAGTTTCCTTCGTGAGAAATACTGGATGAAAACAGAAGGCTGTTCCCAGCCGGATGGAGTCAGGTGGGGATGTCATAGCACATGCTCTGATCTCAGGTCACCCTCCTCCTTCATTGCAGATGGTAACCCAAGAGCTGCAGCTCTTCCCTTGTTAATTCTATAAGCAAGCTTCATGCCTTTCCCAGCTGACGGTACATATTTCCAGTAGTTTTAAAAATATATTTCTCAACTCTTCAACATGTGCTTAACTGGGCTACCTACCTTTTCTATTAGTTCTTATCTTTTATTTTTAATGTGCCAGGGACACATTTTTTTTAATGTTACACCCAGCCTATGTTTCTCCACGGTCCCTGTTGTTTTATGGTGTCATTTTGCAGAGCAGGTGACTTTCGGGAGCACATATATTGCATAATAGGAGAATTGACCGTTGAGTTGTATCTTCCTTTGGTCCATTGAAAGGATGCAGGAGTGTTTTCCATCAAGGTCATCTTCACCTTCTCTCAGTGTAAACGAGTCCTGTGCCAGGCCCGGCCTGGTGCTGGAGACTCAGTCTGAGAAAGCACATCTTGAATTATGCCTCAGAGCTTACAGATCAGAGGCCACCAGCTGCCCAGTCCTCCTGGGGGGGATCAGCTTGTAAACAAAGAAAGATGCCTATGGAATAAAGTGATTTCTGGATCAACCAATCCAACCACTGAAAATTGGAAAAAGGGTGAGTTCACGTTTGATAGGTCACCTGCGCCAGAACCTATGCCAAGTGTTAACATCATGCTAAGTCACTTCCACCCCTCTTCCAACCCCTCGGGTGAGGTTTATGTCTGCCATTTTGGAACTTGGAGAGTGGTGGGTTTTCGTGCCTTCCCAAGAGCTGGGACCCAAATCCAGCTGGGATCTGACAGTGAACTCTTAACACCTTCTCCATACACCACGATTTCCTCCAGCTCTCCTGAAGTTTATGGGATTGAGGGCCAATGACATTCTTGATACTGGAGATTCCTTGCATGGAGTTGACCAAGTAGCAGAGAAATGAAAGTTGGAATTGCCAAATTAAAGGAGGGAGACCTGTTTGACCAGCAGGGATGAAAGAGGAGACCAGGACATACGTTATCAACTCACGTTATTTATCTTCAACTAACTTAGAAACTAAAAAAAATCATGGAATCATAAAGTACAACGTTATATCAAATTATGGGACCTGTACCCAGGGAGGATTTCGAAGCTCATCTTGAGTGGTTCCTGGGAGATGGTTATGGGCCGGAAATGGTCCTGCAGTAGAGTTGTAGCCATTGGATGCTGATGTGGAAATGAAAAGCCAGAACTGCTGCCAGAAGTACAGTCAAGATGGCCCATTCATCCTGTTTCTATGACGCGTATTCATCACTGTGACAACCAGGTGATTCAATTATCCTTGGCCTTGGAAGTCTGTGCCCCGAGGTTTGTGTGCCCTTCCCTTTATCTCCGCTGCTCTGTCAGACCTGAGGGCAGTGGCCCTGGGCCGGCTGGAAGAGGGACAGCCCTGGGCCCGCACGTTCAGGAGGCTGAGGAGAATCTGTGTTATTGACTCTCAATGTGGAGACAGTGATCTCATGGTCCAGAATGCATCACCCCTGGGAGCCCCCAGTAAGAATAAAATAATCCACTTGCCCTAGTATGTTTGTGCCATTCAGAAGAGCACAGAAAATGTGTGGCCTGCAGGATGGTAATGAGATGACAGGCTTTTCCTAACATCAGAATTTCAATAGGGACGGAATTTGCCTCCAAAAAAGGACAGTGATCTTTTCACAAATACTGTCCTTTGTCCTGAGGCACACAAAATCCCCAAATCCCTAAAATATTTCATCTGGAGATAAGATAATTTTGCTGTAGCCTAGGCTGCAAAAGAAAGAAGGGGGGGAAAGCCATCTATCAGATGCAGTCAAGAAAGCCCTGGTGCTGAGGGAGAAGGTAAATTAAAGGCTCCTATCTTATCTGTATTTCAATTAAAATCTTATTTTTGGTCCCCAGCAGTGCACCCATTGAAGTCTTTCCAAGTTAAAAAAAACCTCACAATTTCAGTAGGTGGACGTTTCAAAAATCTTTAATGGGCATGTTCTACATGTGATATGGCTACTTTTCATGTGGGGGAGAAATGACAGGAGCACCGTTTTGAAGGAGATGAGAAACTGACGCAGGTGGGGGCTCTGTGGATGTATCACCCTGAGGAATTCTTTCTTGCAGAGTGGATGCTTTTCACTGAACCCTATTTGAACATCTGCAAACTCACCCCCAGTGCTTAGGAAATCATGGCTAGGAGCAGAGTGGGAAAGCCAGAAAAAGGAGTTAGGAATTATCTGAGTATCTCCTTATCATAACCCTTTCAGGGCCCTGAGTTTAGGACTGGGTTTATTTCAACCAAGGTGAAGAGAGAGAGGGAGCGAGAGAGAAGCCGGAGCTCAGAGTGACAGAATGTTCCCCGTGGAAGTAATTTTTATTGAAACCGTTTTGTAGAGACCCAGACTCCAGGCTATATCATAGTCCAAATCAAGCACTGAGCAAAGGATCAATCAATAATCCAATTAATCAATATAACTAAATATGAGGGTATACAAACTAGTTTCCAAAGTAAAGCTAAGGCAACTGTGAAGCATTGGTTGGTTTTAGGGAAGCAAGGAGATACCTGAGGGTTTTCTCCATCTGCCTGTGCTGGGGGTCATTAGGATCACCCAAGGGGGAGGCATTAGGGCCACCTTCTAGGTCAAAGCCAGGAGGTGTTGGTCCTCACGCTGGCTTCGCTACAGATGACCAAGACAAAGGTCCCTGCCTGTTCTCTGTGAAGGACTAGACAGTAACTATTTCAGGCTCCGTGGCCTTGGGGCCTCTGCTCCCACTGCTCCTGTCTGCCACTATGTCATAGAAGCAGTAGTAGAAAATAGATACGCAAAGGATGATCATGCTTATGTCCCAATATACTTTATTTATGGACCTGGACATTAGAATTTTGTATATTTTACACATGTCCAAAAATATTACTCTTTTTTAACTTTTTCCCAATCATTAATCCATGTAGAAACGACTCTTAACTCAGAGACGATACACAGTAGACTGGGCCCATGGAGCCTGTTGGCAGTAGCTGGCCAAGATGGATAAAGATGGGAGCTCAGGACCCCCATCAGGGGCACAGCTAAAGACGTGACTTTGCAGACGCATGGTCTGGGTCAGGAGAGCTCCTTGACCTTCAGATCCCAAGAGGCAGCCGCTTACTGGAGCAGTTGTTGGAGGGCCAGGTACCAGGCCCATGGTGGGCAGTGGTCTTCCTGAGCTCACTAAGCCACGTGCGGTCACACACTCTTCTCCACACTTTCTCCTCACACAGGTGGAGCCCGGTGGGTCTTGTTTCCACGGCCACCTGCCAAGGAAGAAACTGAGGCCCGAGGAAGTTCAGTGATGTGCCAGGCGGGGGAAGGAGCCGAGGGCCAGGGCCCCCAGAAAGCACCAGGGCTGGGGGCCACGTGGGAAATCTGCACAGTGCTGTGTCCAGGTCCTCCTCTGGGACTCAGGTCAAGTAGTTCAGAGCAAGTCTCACTGTTGGTCAGCCACAGAAACAGCACCCCCAAGCTCCAGGAGCCTCAGTTTCCACAAAACTGTGCTTGTTTCAAGAGATGGGATGGAGGAGTAAAAGAATTTATGGCCCATGACTAGAGCCCACTAAGTGCTGGCCAATCCTACCCTAAACCATAGATTGTCCTGATTCTCCTCACCCGGTCACCTGGGGAGCTACGAAAACCTACATCGTTTGCTTTGAAACTGCCCCGTTCCAACTTGGATTCTTCTGGAGCTGTTCTCTGCATCAGGATCTGCTCACTCTGTCCATAAGCATAAAGTTTGTGATATCACCAAGAGCCTTGAGAAGTCCTGAAGATTTCTTAGACTCCCCTGGAGCTCTCCCAAGAGTCTCCATGTCATCCCTGCCACCAATTGCTCTGGAAACTTAAGCGCCACCCAGCTCTGCTCACCAAATGACTGCAGCAGGCTCCAGGGGACCTCAAGGGAGGATCTCACCTGACCCTCCCTCCAAGGGGGACAGCCTGTGGCTCACTCCCACTAGCACCCTGGGTGTGCAGCCAGTCCCAAGGTGTCCCTCTCATCAGGAAAGATCCATAGTTTCAGCTCAGCTAAACTCCACCTCATTTCATGAGGAAGTCTCCAATTGTTCCATGCAGTGGGATTCTTTGATTTGGGGGATTTGTCCTTCTTGATTTTTAAAATTAAGATTAACTTCTACACTTGCACAATCCAGTACCTCCATTCCATAAACTTCAGGGATCCTGGGATCTGTACGATAATATTCCCACTTTCTTTTCTTGATATTCAGTATCTTTCAAAGTCTCAAGAGATGTATGGCACAAAGATGTGTCAGTTGCTATTTCCAACTTATCCAACATTTTAAGAAGCAAACTTTAGCTTCTCTATAATTGGGATGCACCTTAAAATCAACAGCATAGTTCCAGGATGACTCCCATCACTCTGTGCCAAGGGGTACTCAGGACACAACGGCCACAACCTACAGGTATGTGCACATTGAAGGGCCAGCACCGCCACTCCTGAGCAGCAGAGGTGGTGGAGACAATGGCGTAGCACCTTTCCCAATTTGGAGGACCCACCTACTGTGAGAAGCAGGGAACCAGCTGTGTTGAGCAGCATCCCAGACAGGGCCAGCCCTGCAGGATCGCAAAGCCAGCTTCACTGCCCAACACCGGGAAACTTCATTCTTTAGCGGATTTTTGTAAGAAATGCCATATCATTCATCCTCAGGATGGTGGGGCGTGAATACTATATGGAAAAAACAGACTCTAACTGAAACGGTGATTCAAGAAAGTTGCAATTTCTGAACAAGTTTTGAGAATACTGTAGCGGGCTTTTTTTTTCATTGTATGGGCAACAAATGTTGAAAACCTATGTCTACTTAAACCTAAAGGATTTCTTCCTAAAATTGTAACATGGAATTTCTAAGTAATCAGAAAGCACTATATCCTGGAGTTATCTTCAATGTTTGTTTTTCTCATTTTTTTTCCTTAGTTGCATTTTTTTTTCTTAGTTACATTGGTATATCTTACAAATGAGAGCGTCTTAGGTCTAATGAAACACGGTTGCGTTCTAACCATGAACCGTATTGGAAACGGACACAGATGCTCAGACATGGTCTTTGCCCCTACAGACCCATAGTCTGCTATCAAAGAATGCCAGGCCCTTTAACCATCTTCAAGGACTGCCCCTTCCCTCCTGAGGCACACCTGCTGGCCCTTCCAGCCCAGGTAAAATAAAACTTCCACTGAGAGCTTTTCAAGGTAAAGCACCATTTCTCATTCTCCAGGGTCAAGGCCTCCCACTCCACACCTCTGTGGTGTTTTCTCACGGTCAGGGCCTGGAGCCGGGAGCCTTGGTTTAAAGCCCAGCATCTGCACTCGCTGGGCCTGTGAGCCACTTAAGTACAGATGACCTGCTTTTCTTCCTGTATACAGTGGGTAGATGTCCCATCTTTACCTGGTGTGGGTCTGTTGCAAATGAAATACAGGACGCAGGTAATGCAGTTAGAAGAGTGTGAGGCATAGATCGCACCATTATCTCGGCACTGTGTCAACGCTGATCACATTGGAATTGGTCTCATGGTGATGTGGGTCCACACATAAGCTCCCGGAGACCTGGGATGATGTGGCATCAACTTCATTTCTATCCTGCATCAATCCCTCTGTAGACTTGGGACACGAGGAAGCAGTGAGGTTCGGTGAGCTAACTTATGACTGTTGAGGGGTTCTTGTCATCACAGCATAGTGGCACCCTTACCCAGACTGATGAGGAGCAGCAACGCTGGCCACATCCTCCAACTCTGTTTTCCTTTGGGTACAGCATGTCTGCACCCTTGATGGGGAGTCACTCTTGAAACCCTTTCCAGATATTTATTAAATGCTGAGTATATATTAGCCACTGTTCTAAGTTCTGGGAAGAGAGAGATGAAATATATTTTCTGAATCAGTGAAAGAATAATTATTCACTTTGCAAATTGTGGGTGATGCCCAGGAGACAGACCAGGCACTCAGGGTATGTGATATGATCTCAGTCGTGTTCTGTTTATTTCCCATTATGTTTGTTTGAACAAGAAAAAACCACACTCCCCAGAATGCAGCCGATGCCCCAGAGAGCGTGGTCTGGTGGACTGCTGCCTGGGTCTGTCCAGCTCCTTCGAGGGCCGACTCTGACTAGCCAGGATTGGCCTCCTCATGAGCTGGAAACTCCCCCTGCAGGAGTTTTGTGGAGCTCTAACTGCCCATTTGCCCCTCCCAGCTATGGAACTTATTCCCCACCTATAATCTTTCTCTTGGCTCAGTGCTTCTGTGTTGACTTGGACTCAGTTTTTTAAAATTTCTTGCTTTATATTCTTTGTTGGGGCTGTTTTGGTTTCTCTACTAGAGTCCTCCCTTCTTGCAATAAAGCAAGTATTTTCATTCCCCGCAAAAGTTCTATGTTGAAATTCCAACCACCCAAGATTACGGCTTCAGAGCTGGGACCTTGGAGAGGTGGTCGGTCACAGGGGAGGAGCCTTCATAAACAGGATTAGTACACTTATACCAGAGACCCCGGAGAGCTTGGTTGCCCTTTCTCACCATGTGAGGTGCACCAGCAGGCCATCTACGAATCAGGAAATGCCTCCCCAAACACTGGATTAGCTAACACCTTAAACTTGGACTTCCCCAGCTTCCTGAAATATGAAGAATAAACCTATAGCATTTATAAGCCAGCCAGTCTGTGGCATTCTGTTACAGCAACCCAAAGGGCCTCAGAGGGCACCCAGGGTGAGTTCCTACCTAACACTGGCTTTTGCTCCCCTGCTGGGTGGAGCACTGACCTCCCTTTCTACCCACACAGGCCACTACCACGTCCCTCCTTCCCGGTCTGCAATGACAGGGACATGATGTGGGGCTGAAGAGCTGTTCTCCAGATACTTCTGATTGTCCAGCTTTGGTTTCAGAAACTGTGTTAGTCATGGCCCATGAGTTGTGAAGAAACTTGAGTCGCTCCAGCTGAAGTGCTTATCTGCATGCAGGGGCCCTCCAGCTGTCTGTCTCCTGCTGCTTCAGTGACAAGCATTGTCAGAGAGACCATCTGAGTCTTGGAGAGAGGAGGTGAGGCCCATGCAGACATGGAGCATGGGATAAAGCTTAGATGCTATGACATTGGGGGTCTGGGGGCCTGGTCCCCACAGCATGGTGGATATGCTTATCCAGACTGACCGGGGCAAGCAGTCTTGCTACGTTCTTCAGCTCTGCTTTCTTTTGGTTTATTAGAATCTGCCCATTATTTGTGCATGCAATGTGGGTTAAGTTCATGTGAGACTCTTGGTGAGGAACCAGCCACGCATTTCCAGAGCTGGGTATCTGGGTCTCATGGAAGACGATGAGTATTTTCAAGCTGTGTGCTGATCAACTAGTTCTGGCCTTGATTACAACCCAGAACAGAAAGCTGTCTACCAGACGCCTGGGGTTAAGCGTGCAGGGCTGGACTTGGGTGATGGTGGCGGGCCACATCCTCAGCCGCCGTGCCTCATGCAGGGCGCGCAGAGATTCATTCGCAGTGCAGAGTCGCTTCCAAATGCCGCTCGCCGCTCCACAGGCAGTAGCAGTGTCTAATATTTCTAAACACATTTCGGCTCTGTGACACCTTAATGGTATACGATAACACGCGGCCTCCCTCTTAGAAAAATGGATACTCTCATTTCCCTCAACATTGGGCCTTTACCTTTAACCATTTCCATTTAAATGCAAATTTCAATCATGTCCACCTTTCTGTGTTCCACCATGAACATACGGAAATGATATCAGCTTGAATCCAAATTTCAGAGGCTGGGAGATGCTCCCTACAGGGGTCCTTGACAGGTTTAAATGGCTCTTTTTTTTCCCCTGTACCCCCCATGTAGCTAAGATCAGTCTCAAAGGGAATATTTTGCTTCCCTTGGGAAGAGTGGCCAAGTCAGAAGAAAGAAGGATGGCACCCAGGGCAGGGGACTCAGCAGCAGACTCCTAGAGGGATCTGGTGACACACTGATGGTCTCTGGCCTCTTCCTTAAATCCTGGATTCCCAAAGGCAGCAGTTGGGGCCAGGAGCTCCCAATGGGCTTGGGTGTGTGTGGACTGCACTGAGTGATCTTTCCAAGGGAGGCTGGGGACACCCCAGAGAGCAGGAGCAGAGGGGGCTGGCGAGATCCATGATTACACTGAGTCAGAATCTGAATCCACTGGGCCGAGACCTAGGAGGGTAATGGGCGAGCTGAAGGCTTTCAGAACACCATCCAGACAGTCAGGACCATTGACAAAGGCCACTGGGACTCCAGAAACTTCTGGAAACCTGCTTCTTAAAAAAAAAAGAACCTGAGTTCAAGGTCCACACTGCTGAGTTCAGACTGGCAATGACAATTCCTAGCTGTGGGATTGTGGAAAGACCCACTTGCTCCAGAACGGTGATCCCACCTCAAGAGGCCACGGGGAGGAGCGCGGGGCTAGTGCTTCACGTGAATGGCTTAGGACCACGCCTGGCACGGATGGTACCGTGGAGTCAGGGAGGATGTGGTGCAGCATGAGGGATGTCACTTGCTCCTTTCCCCTGTCACCTGGCTGCTGCAGAGGTCTCCTTTGTGTTCCTAGAGAAATAGGTCAAACCAAAGCACCTTCTTTGGAGGTGGAGTGAAGGATCAGAGGAGGCTGGTGCAAAGGCCCGGCTGCCTCGAGACCAGAGCAAACCCCACCAGGAAGCAGCCCTCAGGAGAAAGAAGCAGCCCATGGTGGAGGCAGGGAGGCGGAGGGCTCTGGAGCCTTGGTCCCGGATGTCTTAGTCAGGTTTTTTTTGCTGCTGTGACTAAAGGATCTGACCAGAACAATTTTAGGGAAGACAAGTTTATTTGAGGGCTCAGGGTTAGAGAGGTCTTAGTCCACAGAAGGCTGGCTCCAGTTCTCGGGGCTCGAGGGGAGGCTGAACATCATGGTGGAGTGTGTAGCAGAGGGAAGCAGCTCACATCATGGTGATCCGGAAGCAGAGACTCTCCTCACCAGATACAGACAGATACACCACAGCCACGCCCCAGTTCCCACCTCCTCCACCACACCCACCACCTCATTAATCCCATCAGGGATTATCTCCCTGATTAGGCTGAGGCCGTAACCCCATAATTTCTCCTCCACATCTTCTTGCGTTGTCTTACATGTGAGCCTTCGGGGGACACCACATCTAGGCCATCCTGCGAGGCCTGCTCTTCAGAGGCCTCTGGTGTCGCCATCATGAGCTGGAGTGACCGTTCCCTGCTGGGGAGGGGGCGCAGTCCAGCTGCGGCTCCAGCCTGGCTGTGGGTTGCTTCAATCAAGGTGGGAGCTGGTTGGAGAGCCCTGAGGTTTATCTTTGTTTGGGGGATCATGTGCTCGAATAGGAATGGAGAACAATATGGGAGTAACCTCAGAGACATGTCCAGGACAGGAGGGGAGCCCAGGCCGTGTGGTGTGAGACGGACGGAGGGGAAGATGTGAGCATGGAGGGCAGACACCTGCACAGAGCGGTCCTCTTGCTGGAAGGGTCTCCTCATGGGGTGCAGCCTGGGGGCGCAGAACTGAGGGCAGGGGAAGACTGAAATTTAATGTCAGCAAGGTTTTCCCACGGTGTAGACTTGGTACCGCAGGCAGCGGCTGTCCAGGGTGGTGAGCACCCTCCAATGGAGGGGTACCAGGAGAGCAGACACCCACTGTCCCCTGGGTGGGCATATGGAAGTACCACGGGCAGCTTCCCACTTTAGATGGGAGATGACCAAAGTGGCCTTTGGGGTGTCTAATGGGAATGGGACTCTCAGATCGCCAGCCCCTAAACGATAATTCCATGCTTCCTAAATTAGGGGCATGTGGACTTGCAGTGATAGGTGACCCTTAATGGCCACAGAGGGAGCTTCCTCTCCACAGCAGGTGGGGGGTCCCCTGCCTTCTTGGGAGACACCTGCTAGGGTCTGAGAGGAAGCAAGATCTTGACAAAGGGAAGGAGCCCCTGGCTGCAGAATCAGACAGTTCAGTAACACTTGACGCCATGTGTCTGGAGCCTGCCTGCAGGAGGACAAATGACCTCTGCACCCTCCTGTGCAGCTGGAATGAGAGGGGGCAGCGAGAGGAAAGTGGACGCAAACCCATGGTCTTCCACTCCTTTCACCCCGACACAGCACCGAGGAAGCTCTCCTGAGAGAGAACTTGCTTGGAAACACTTGCCTCATGCATGGGAAGGTGGTGAGCTGTTGGGAGGACAGGCAGGCGGGGAGGTGGGGGGTGGGTCAGCAGGATGGGCCTCAGGCGTGATTTGTGGTTTTGGTAGTTTGGACATCTGGGAAGTCAGTCTTCCATTTCCGTTCTCTGCTCAGTTCTTTGATAGCTTGGAATAGGGCAGATAAGCCTGCAGGCATCTTGGTGTCATTGTTCTTAAAATGGAGAAGCAACCAGTACGTGATCCGGCATCCTAAGGATCAAAGGAGAAAAGGGCGTGAAAGAGCCTCACAGCCTGGAACTCGGGGAGTCTTTAATAAACGCTGGTTCCTGGAACTTAGTCATCCTGAACTCCCTAAGAACTGTGGCAAACGCAGCATTTCCTTGACCAGTTGGTTTCTATAAGAACCAAAGTTAGAGAAGGGAAGAAATTCACCCAAAGACCCACAGCCTGGAGCCAGTTCACTTGCAGCTTGGATTCTCTCTGCTCTGCTGGCCCAGCCTGCACTGGAAGAGCTCCCATGATGGAGCGATCACCTCCCCTGCACAGCGTCACCCAGGACTGCCTCCCCAAAGCCCCCAGCCTTTGCACTGGGTAATGGGCCTGACTGAGGATCAGTGAGGCTGCTAGGTGCTACTGCTGGGGAGGAGGAGCATGCGGAGCAGGAGTCAGGAGTCCTGGGCTCTCAAGGGGCTAATCTATTGCAGCACTTTCCAAAGATTGTGCTATCACACCAGTTCTTTGAACAAAATGTAACCTGCAGTTAAAAAAAAATGATACCTGAGCTGCTCTCTAGAACATTCCCATGCACACTGGCATAATGTCTGAAAGAAGTTCTCAAGAAAGGAACCTGCTTGCTCGTGCCTCATCTGAACTTCTCCAAAGTTACTGGAATATGGAACCCTCTTCTCTTGATTCACAGAACTCACTATGGAAAAAGTCGTTGTATTAAAAATCCATTTCATATCATCTCAGAATCTATTGAATCTCTGCTTGATGTCAGGCTGGGAGAGTCACATACATTCTGTCCCAGAATAGCATTTGCACAAATGGAAAAGACAAACATAGGAATAGACTTTTAAAATGTGCGGTGAGAAGTGCTAGAGAGGCCTTGAGGTACCTCAGAAGGGGACATCTGGCCCATGTTGGGAATAATTTCACAACTGGTGAGGTTGTAAGGGTAAAAGAAATTGAAGTTAAAGTGTAAAAGACTGGGTGTTGTAAAGTTTCTAAGCTGCAAGGCCTGAGTTAAAATGTAAAGGACCAGGTATTGTTAAGTTCTTATGCTACACGCAAAACCTGAAATTCCTGTAGCTATTAAGACAATTCCTGGAACCGCCCAGTAAATATTCCCCCTGACCGTCTGGTTGTTTGATAACCTAGGACCCTGTGTGACTTGGCACGTAGGCATCACAGGGCCTAAACCAATCAGTTTGAATGTGTACCCTGCTTTAGAACTGACCTATCACTCCCGCCCGACCTGTTCCCGCCAATGAATGAACTAATCATGTTTAGGAATTGTTATTTGATTTTCCCGTGGTGTATGATGATTTGTTAAAAGAGACTGTGATGTATGTAAAGCCCCCACCCTCCCCAAAAAGTGTACTTAAGCACTGCTCAACCCCTGCTCTGGGCTCTGGGCTGCTCTCCCTTCTTGAGTGAGCACGGAGCCCCAGTGCACTGGATTGGATCCTCAATAAACCCCTTTTGCTGTTGCATGAGCCGCAGTCTCTTGGTGGTCTCTTCGTCCGACGTTCACCAGACCCTTACAAGGTGACTACTAAGATGTAAGTTAGAGCTTGTAAGGAGATGGAAGGGGACATGGGGTGGACCTTTGCTTCCTTGTTGGTAAGGTGTTCGAGATCACTTAAGCTATGAGGTTCCTTGGTTGTGATACATGGAGAAAAGAATGTCTTCCTGTTTCTTCATGAAACATTTATTCAAGATTTGGCCTGTGACTGTGATATAGCCAGAGGGTCCATGTTAGGCAGCTTTTTATCACAGTGACCAGAACACATGGCAAGAGAAATTTAGAGGAGGAACATTTTATTTTGGCTCATGGCTTCAGAGGTTGTGTCCATGTTGGGCTGACTCCATTGGTCTAGGCTGAAGATGGGGCAGAACATCATGGCAGAAGGGCATGGGGGATGGGAGTTCTGCTCATGGCAGCCAGGGAACAGAAAGAGAGAAAGAGAGCTGAAGGGCAGAAGGCCCTTCCAGGGAACACCCCCAGTGACCTACCTCCTCCAGTCGTGCCCACCTCCCTATAGTTACCACCCAGTCCACTCAAACCAGCAAGAAGCTATGAGGTCATCACACTTACAGTCCGACCAGTTCACACCTGAACAGTCATCTTACACCCAAACTGTGACATTCTGACTCTGGGTCCCCAAATCTCAGGTCCATCTCACAATGCAAAATGCATTCACAGCACTGGCCCATTAGCCCATATCCAAAGTCTCATCTGAAGCTCAAGGTCAACTCTTGCCTGTGAGTCTTCGTAAATATCAAAAGAAAGTTTCATATATATATATATCTCCAATATATAATGACACAGAATAAACATTACTATTCCAAAAGTGAGGGAGAGACGCATTGAAAGAAGAAATGGCCCCAACAAGTCCAACTAGACAGACAGGTTCCGTAACTTCTCGTGCAGCATCTAGGACACATGGCAGTGAGATGTGCTCTCCACAGGACTTGAGCACCCTGCTCCTTTGGCCTTGAAGGTGCAGCCTCATGGCCTTCTCTTAGCCTGACTCTCTCTACAACCAGTAACTTTTCTCAGAAGCCAGTTCTCCTTACTGGCATCTCTCAATTCCAGGGGTCTCCATTACATCTTTGGCTTCACCTTTGTAGCTTTACCTGTCACCCTTTGAAAGGTAACCCACAGGGATTCCAACCCTGCTACACATTACCTGGTCAAGATTTCTTTGAAATCTTGGTGGAAGCCTCCATGTGCCCCTAACTCCAGCATCCTGCATTCCTGCAGAACCAGTACCACTTGAAAAACACAAGGTCTGCCACCAGCTTGAGCAGTTCTGGGCCCCCCAGTGTCACAGCTGCAGTGGCCTCTGAGAGCCTGGGCAGCTGAGCATGGTGAAACAACTTCCTAAGATCTTCTGTGCAAGCAGGGTGTCCCCCATGTTCTCTTAAATGGTCACTTTTACACACCAGAGTGTGAAATGGATGGAGTCTTTCTGATTCCTAAGATGTCCTCTAGTATATCTGTGCAAAGTACTTAACAACTCTTTAGTGGCTATGATCTCTTTAACAATCACAACTTGTGTGGCCCCAGTTTTATGTGCACTTTCCTGACCAAATTACAATTTTAAAAGCCCTTCAGTTCTGCTTTTTTGCTCCTGATTCTCACAGTGAAACTGGTGCTATGGTTTGGATATGAGGTGTCCCTCAAAATCTCCTGTGTTGATGCAAGTCTATGCGGAGGTGAACCAGTTAGATTACGAGAGCTGCAGCAACCTAATGAGTCTATCCTAGTTTGAATGGACTAATTAGGTGGTAACAGTAGGCAGGTTATCTACTCTCTTGGCTGGAGGAGCCCTTTCTCCCCTGAGAAGTGATCCCATCCTTCCCAGGAGCCAGGATGAATTCCTGGATTGCACAGCAAGCTAAGTTAAGTGACCCTAATCCCTGGAAAGACTTTGATGACGTTTCCTCTGGAGCAAGTGTGTAAGAAGAACCCACACCTGTTAAGTCACATAGCTATAATGAGGTCCCTGCCTAAATGCTCTCAAGAATGAAGCTCACCATCTAAACCCCACTGGTGGCCAAGCTGAGGCCCCGGCTGCAGAGGGAAGAATTGGGTGTAGCTGGGGTGGTTCACTCAGAGGCTGTTAGGAACACGTGTCCTGGTCAGAGATCCCTGAACGGGGACTGCCGTTGGTGGGAGGGTATTCGGGGTTTTGAAGTGACAAGGCACACAGGTCATTACAGGAGCTGCAGGTAACAAAAACAGAAGCCAGTGTCTGCAGAAAAGCCAAACAGAGCTAAGTAGAGGAACATTGGGGAGGACATGGTTCCTCTGTGAGACGGTGAACTGCTGAGGAGCCAGAAATTAATCTAGCTCAGAGAGCCTATGCAGAGCTCTGCAGCTACACGCTCAACAGGTGCTTATTCACTGCATCAATGGGGATGTAGATGAGTGGACCTGAACTTGTGCCCATCAACAGTTTCCTCCTTTCCTCTCCATTGTCTCCATCATTGGGGTCCCTCCAGCTCTTTCTTCTCCCCATGATGCCCCTTCCTGGTGTCCACTATCATCTGGTCCCATCTCATCATGTGACTTCAGCTTGGGTGTCCATCAGCTGCCTGCAGAAGTCCACCCGTGCCTATGACCCGTCACTGGTCACTCTCTCCCACACGACATTCCACAGCATCTGCCTCTCTCAGAAATTAGCTCAAATTGTTTTTGCTTGATATTGCTTTTCTGTTTCTTCAGTCTCTACTAGAATATCATTCTACCCAGGTAGGGAGCGTGGCATTCCTCCTAATTTCTGTTTGCCCAGTAACTAGGACAGTGCCTGACACATGCTCAATAGCTAGCCGTAGAATTCTCTACAGCTGTCAACCTGACTACAGGTGCTGCTGCAGAGCAGGAGGATTATCCCAGACTCGGGTTCTTTATGAACCATTATTGCAAATCTTAGCATTGTTCTGAAAGATAAAGGAAAGATAACCCCACCCTGCAGATGAGCAACCTCCAAACACCTCAAGCATGCAAGCACATCCATGCACACACAGGTGCACAAACAAAAATGTGCAGAGAAGGCTCCTGCTGACCTCAGGCTGTCCTCAGCCATTTAACAGCCAAGGTCTGACTTCTGCAGGCTGGGCCCAGGTGAAGAAGAACCCAAGGTACACGGGACAAGGGGGACAAGTATTTAAGAGCAGCCCTCTCTCAGGGCCAGGGCCGTCTCCCAGGGCCAGAGCATATTCCACATGATGGGGCTTGCGGCCGGCGGGAGGGGCGCTCTGCCTGCTGGGCAGGAGCGTGCTAACTGGAGTCAGATGTGGCAGCTCCAGGAGAGAGGCCCGTCCCTGTGCATTTGGGAGAACTTGAAAGAATTCTGGAAGAGCCATAAATCTTGAACTGGAGCCTTTTATCAACCCCTAATTTATCATGGTCTCTTAATTGCTTTGACTGGAGAAGTCGTAATCCATATGTATTGGAAATTTGGTCGGCACAGGGCTGGTTTTCATGACAGGGACAGCCCTTGATGCATGGGACTGAAGTTGGGGTGATTCTGCTTGGGGGCAACGTGCTCCCATGTCCCTCCCCTCTGCTCTTCATGCTCATCTGCCTTCTGGACATTCTTGAACCACCTCCATGATGCCATTTCTTACCCTTCCCAAATAGGGATGGGGGAAAGTCTCCGTTCTCAGGAGACCTGATATGGGGTGGAAAACAGTCAACCAGATGTCACAGTTGAGTGTGGTAGCTACCATGGAGGACAAGTATGGTGTGTGGCCGTCATGAAAGGTCACATGACTCAACCCAGGGCATCAGGGAGGGCTGCCTGGAGGAGGCCACTCCTGCCCCAAGCCTCAGCAACCTTCAGAATGCGAGGAAGTATCAAGGTTTGAAAGAAGATGAGAACATGAAAAACTTGGAGAACCTGAAGTAGCCGTCACCCTTGAATTACACCCAAAGCTAGAGGTCAGATTCATCTCATCCCCCATCCCTCAGTGGCTCAGAGAGCCCTGCTGCTTCCCTTGCACCTGAGTGTGTGCGCCTGTGTCCCCGCCCAAGGCCCCAGCCCCCCTTCAAGGCTCCCTCTGCCCTGGCACTTCCTATAGGTGTCTTCTGTGGGGTCCTCCCCACCTGCAGACCCCCATCACGGTCAGCCAGGGTCCCAGAGCTGACACAGCTGCCTGGAGCACCCTGCCCTGTGTGCCTTCCAGACTCCATCTGAGAGTCAGGACCTGACTTGCCTTTGAGCCTCCGCTGCACACATTTGGTAGAGGAAGGGTTTGGACTTCAGAAACATCCAGCCATTCATCCACTCTGACCTGAAACTCCGCTGGGCAGCAAGACACTCAAATTCCAATGAGCAACCGGCCAACAGCTGGGCCAGTCCCCGTCGGTAAAGCTCTCGACTGTCTGAGGAGTGACGGGCCTGCTAGGTGCTATGGGGTTTCAGAAAACCAGCGAATCCAGAATGAGTGCAGAAATCCAGACAGGGCCTCTGAGACCGCATGCCATTTCCTACAGTGGCAGCCGTGACGACTTGGACATAGGATCTTGCCCACACGTACCAC
The DNA here is from genome assembly GCF_047511675.1 of Marmota flaviventris. NCBI lineage: Eukaryota > Metazoa > Chordata > Mammalia > Rodentia > Sciuridae > Marmota > Marmota flaviventris. The sequence continues at coordinate 8,632,811 of NC_092499.1, read as the reverse complement.
TGTGCATTTTATTACCAACTATTCAGGGGACGCATGTGCATTGTGGAAGTAATCAGAAGATAAACATAAGAATAAGCAAGGGCCTGCTATTTATGACTAACTGTAATGTCCCGGGCTTTGCTTGAAACAAGTGGCGTCTCTCAAGTTCATCCTCAGAACCACAGTGGGAGGTGGGTTTTGTTATCATACCCATTTTACAGATTGGGAAATGGGAGGCACTGGACAATTAAGCAGCTTCCCTAAGCTCTGCAGTTGGTTAGTGGCACTAAAGAATGACCATGTGAGAAAACACTGAGTCCATGGTCACCTATGAACCCTGGAGAGTGGGTTCAGGAAAATTAAACCTACTGATGCCCCAAATGGACATCTAGCCTCCAAAACTATGAGAGAATAAAGCTCTGTTGTGAAGGTTTTGCCACTTGGTCTGTGATATTGTGTATTTGTGTTAGTTAACAAACTGCTTGGTCATTCAGTCATTCAACAAACATACCCTGAGCCCCTTGTAGATATGGCTAAGACCTGAGCAGGCCACTATGGTCTGAGTAGACAAAAAGCTTGCACAAGATCTTTATCCTGAAGTCATTTGTTGTTCATATTGGTGCACAGCTCTGTCCTGATCCTGCTGACGTGAGATGGTACTAGATGACAGAATGTGACTATTTCATTTATTGGTTCAACATGTATTTATTTATGCCTCACAAGCGGCTACACACCAGAGATACAGAGTCAGAAGTCACGAAGCGATTCTGAGCCCAGGCCATGGTAAACCTGCCAAAGTCCGGCTGCAGCAAAATAGCCAGGGCGTGTACTTGTGTACATTGATGCAGCAGGAGTGGGAGCCGTTTATGGTAGGACAGGAGGGGTATATGTACATCCCACACAGCTTATCTTAATTGACATAAACTAGATACAGCAGTCAACCAATCAGGGATCTCCACACTTAATGGCTCCCTGGCGCTACTTCACAAACCACTCCCTCTGGCAAAATGCCAGGCGCCATCTTGACTTGTTTACAGACCTTAACATAAACCCGTGTGGCAATCTCGGCCCTGTCACCTATTGGTACTATGACTATGGGCAGGACTCTTGGCCCCTTTGTGTCTCGGCCAAAAGGACATCTAAGTGTCCTCGCTACAAACATGGGTGAGAATACTGCAGAAATGTGCATAAAATAATGCTCAAGTTGGCGGATGTTCTCCTGTGTGCACAGCAGCCACGAGTAAGCCCACAAGCCATCACCAAAGACAGACGGTGACCTGGGAGCAAACATGTTCGTGCAGGGGACATCTGGAGCCATGGCGCCATTCTGTCCAGGGAAGAGGAGAGTGGCCTTGGGAGAGGAGTCAGGCCTCGGGAGACCAGCGGGCCAGCTCTTCCACTTCCTCGGGGCTCCAGTGTTTGCATTTACAGAATGGGGTGCAGTGCTTTTCTTTGTGTTTGGACGGCTGGCCCGTGGGAGAGTGGCGCTCAGCTCCCTAGGAGGCCAGGGGACGGAGCTGGGTAGGCCTGATCTGTGGGGGCTGCAGGAGAAGCCGGTGGAGGCCGGGCGTGACGAGCAGCAGGCCGGATGCACAGGGCCCAAGCCCCAAGGACTCTCCTGGCACAGATGGTGGCAGCCCTCCCACTTGGGGCCATGCAGTACCACCTTCCTGTCCTCCTCCTGCCCCGTGGGGCTCGCTGCAGACCCCCAGCCACCAGCTCCTTCAGGACCCCCTGCTGCAGGGAACAAGAGCTAAGCTTGCATCTCGGTGGCTCTAGCAGAGCCTGGGAGTTTTTAAAGATCTATAGAATTCCCCAAACAGTGCCTTAGAATAATTCCTACTCATTTCACAATTAACGTTCCCTTTTGTTCTCTAGCCAAGTACTAGTGGGGTCTGGAGTCCCTGCCTCCGAGGGCCGAGGGCAGAGTGTGGACTGGCCACTGGCCCAGTGGGAGTGCAGTGACCGGGGTCTCTGCCACGGTTTAGGGTGACATGTCGTACCTACACGCAGCTTTGCTTGTGTACCTGTTAATTTGGGTTAAGGAATAAGGACATTAACACATCAGGGAGTTTATTTTTGTTTGTTTGTTTGATATTCTCATTAAAATAACCCGACTGTAGCTCATTAAAGCTGTCATGTTGCAAAGATTCCCTTGAGACCTCCAGGTGGATTTCAACCTGGAGGCCTGAGACAACGTCCTCCTTGGTCCTCGCTGTCTCTCTGCCTTGGGGTTTTGCCGCAGTCTGGCTGGGCACAAATCACGAGCCACTGAAGCAGGAACAAACTTTATTTCTGAACTCCACCAGCACACTCCACACACGCTCCCGGGAAAAATGCTGAAGGCCACGCCACGCGGCTCCTCCTGGGACACACTACTCCAACAGGAAATCCCTCCTCCAGAATTCTCTCCTACTGCACTTCCCCAACCCATGGGAACTCTCCGGGAGTGGGAGAGCTCCAAAGTAGCAGGCCTAGGCAGACAGCAGGGGTCTAATCTCCAACTGAATGCACATCTTAACATAATCATTATCATCTCAATGGCTTGCTGGGGTCACCTTTCAACCCAAAATGCCATGTCATTCCTACTTGGCTATGGCTCTCAGCAGGGTTTGATGCTTGCTTTGGCCACCATGTCTTTGGTTCCTCTCACCTGGACTCTCCTCTTCTGTAATGAGCTGATACTGTCTCTCTGAGACTCGTGTCCACTCAGAACCTCAGAATGTGATTTTATTTGGAAGTAGGGTTGTTGAGGTGCCATCTAATTAAGATGAAGTCATGGATTGGGCTGAAGGGCTTTACTCCACTGACCAGTGTCCTTGAGAGAAGAGCAGTGGTTGGACACGGAGTCATGCACAGAGGAAAGGGATATAAAGACGATGGGCGCAGAGAAGGACAGATGAGCATGGAGGCCGAGACTGGAGTGACACATCCCAAGGCAAAAACTTGCCAGCCCGCCAAGGATGGCCAGCAGAAGAAAGGCCTCCCCATCGTGGCTCAGAGATGGACAGGGCTTCCTCGTGCTGTTTTAATAGCAGGTGCATTGGTGACATCCTCAGAGGCTCTCGGACATGGTGACTAGGAGCAAAGCAGGAGAGGGGGACATAGCGTTCTGCTGTCTTGTGGGCATGGGGGTAATTGTCTCACCCCAAAATCTGTTAATAACCAGGGCTTCCAGATCATGTAAGGAGGAGGTGGGTTCTGGTGACGAACATCCCCTTCCAGCTCAGGTGTGGGGTGGGTGTTTCCTCCAGACCCAGGTCACATTTAGAGGACTCTTGGGGTCCTTTTCTCAAGTACAGATCAGAACAGGAGCGGGGGAGGCCTTCTGAGAGGCAGGAAGGAGAGGGACTAGGTGGGGTGCAGGGTGGCGTGTGGGGCAGAGCCCACCGCACACCAGGTAGGGTCTTCCACCAGGTGGCAGCTGTGCATCTGGCGGAGGTGATGAGAGGTGGCGCAGGCCAGGGACAAGGGCCAGCCTTGGCGAGGGGCTGCAGTGTGGAGGAGGACTTGTTGGCAGATGTCTGGGGGTGGGAGGTCTGTGAGTGAGCCACGGGCAGAGTGAGGAGGCAGTTGGCAGGGACAGGAGGGCCACCTCCAGGCACAGCGGGCACAGGCAGCAGGCACACAGGGCCTCAGGGGAGGAGGCTGCCAGAGGCAGCCGAAGCCCACTAGATGCCAAGATGTGAGGACTCACCCAGCTCACGACTGTGACCTGTCAGAAGGGCAGCAGCTCACAGCCCAGCATGGGGCCCGAGGAGGGAGGCAGGATTCCAGGATCCAGGGTGGGATTCGGACTGGAGTTGGCAATTTGGGAAGATGAAAAGGGAAGCTTGGGAAGCACAGGGGAGCCGGCCTCGAGCCTGGCCATAGCTTTGACCCCCCCCAGGCTCTACCCAGAGTCCTGAGGTCACTCTAGATCTGCCGCAGGAGCTGATGACAGCAGACGGCACCCAAAGGAGCAGACCCCAGGGCAGAGCAGAGCCCTGTCACTCAGGCAGAGATGCACGTGTGCAGGTCAGCTCCTAGGACACCTCACAGGGACTCGTGTCTGCCCTGGGGTGGGTGGGCGGGAAGGAGACTGAGAAAGCACTGCTCCAGCCCAGTGTCAGTGCCTTCCGATGAGACTCCACGAGGGGACACGGTGGCGCAACGTGGTGCAGGAAGGGCTGGGAGGGCAGGACTAACGTAAACAGAAACAAGCGAGGGGGCAAAGGGTCCCGTTAACTTGTTCGTCACTTCCAAGGTGAGAAAACTATTAAAAATCATACGTAAATAAAATTTCCCCAGAGTTAAAGATAACTCCAAAAGGGAGACCGTGCAGGATATAAAAATCTTAACAAGGTGCCGTTTCAGAGGTGTTAACATTTAACAACCAGAAAGAGCAGTAGCCAAGAAAAAAAACCCTAATCTGAACCAGACAGTAAGTGAGGGACACAAAGGTGGCTTGCTTAGAGCGAGTCTTGGGGCTGCAGGGAGGCCAAGGACGAGAAAAATCAGGTCTCGTTTCTGGCCTGGCACATGAGCTTGCAGAAACCTTGGCCTAGGTGTGTTTTGCATCTGAAGGAAGCTCAGCGTCTGGATGGGAAGGGAAGCCCTGGCCCAGGGCTGGGTCCTTGGCGGCTCTGCGGTGGTGCTTGGTGGGTGTCAGAGTGGGCATCGCCCCGAGCTCACGGCTGCGGGGGTTCTTAACCTGGGAAGACAGCGGCTGTGCTCTCCTCTTGCCAAAGTCATTCTTGCTATCACATCCATAAAACTTTCTCCAACAATTTGATTTCACCAAACATCAACATCTGGTGAACAGCTCTCAGGGAAACGGGCCCGGCTGAGCCTCTCCAGCTGAAATACCCCGCTGATGAAGCGCTTTCTGGGGTGTTTCTGGGTGTGTGCAGGTGGCTGGTTTGTCAAGGAAAGGGGGGAGAGAGAGAGTGTGGGTGTCAAAAACTCAAATGAGGCTGTGAGAACAGGGAGAGGGACGGGAGCAGCCCCCTGCCCGGCCTGTTCTGGACTCCCTGTGCCACATGTGAGGGGTCCACCATCCACCTCTGGCTGCCCTCGTATTGCTTTGTGTACATTGTTCCCAAGGCAGATTCTGAGGTCCCAGAAGCAGGCTTCCGCTTCAGAATGGCCCTCGTTCCTCCCACCGTGGTCCGTGCTGTGCTCTCACTCGCGTCTCAGCCGTTCACTTTTAGTAATCAGAGGCCTCGCTGGTCCCCGGGCCGGCCCGACCTTTTCTGCTCTACCTCTTCCTCTGTGGCTTTGTGACCTTCGTTACTTCTGGGTCCCTGTTTCCTGATCACTAAAATAAGACTCATGATGGTTTCCAATTCAAATGGTTTTAGGAGGACTAAATAAAGTAAAGCAATTATAACAAAAGTTCCTCATACAAAGAGGGCACTAATGAACATTAGCTGTCATCTTGTCATTGTCACTCAGGAGCAGCTCAGTGTGTGAAACACAGTATTCTGTGCTGGGAGATAAAGTCTAATGTGACTTTGTGCCTCAAGGAGCTTAAGATCTAGAGAGGTAAATTTACAAAATACATACATATATTTGTACACTGTGTGTTGGATGTTACCATGGCATGGGGGTAAGTTAGGAGCACGCATTGAACATTGTTCTATTGCCACATACAATTCTATCTGTGCTACATGTCCATGTGACATATTTCACACAAGTCAATTCATTTAACCTCCCCAAATCACAAAGACAAATCCAGTAAGCTATAAAACTTTCTTATCATTTGCTTTGTCTAAAGGTATAATAGGTATGTTTGATGCTTGCAAAGCCTTTACAGTTCCCAATTATCCCTTTCGTTTCTATCTAAGGACCTCATGGTGTAAGAATGTCCATTATTTCTATATACGCTTTACAGATGAAGGCACTGAGCTATCAGTAATCTTGGTGGCAAGTCCACGGTCACCAAGGCCATCGCAGATCACCTCTAAGTTTCAGGAACTTTCCACATCTACAGCCATCACCCTGTTCTTCCTCTGAGATGGTCCCAACTAGCAGAGCAGACAGATGCCTTCCTGGGTTCAAGATGCTGATCCTTGACGTGGGCGGCCACACGGGCAGTATTGGATGCCCTCCAGCTCATCACCCCATTCCACCCCTGTGTTCGTCTCTGCTTCTCGGTCCATCTCTGCTGATTCTCCTGCTGGAATCCCAGCTGCATCCTCTGGTTGCTCCTGATCACTTTCCCCACCTAGAAGCGTCTGCATTTTCCCAGGCTGCATCTCATGTCGAACTCGTCATCGCAGTTCTGATGAGGTCCCTGCACGGTGCCTCTCACTCTGATCATGCTCCCATGCCATTGCGATTTAGGACAGCCTTGGCAAACTTGAATGGTGCTGCAGAATCCTTCCAGATCCCCCTATCCTGAACCTTGTCCACAAAACGCCTGAGCGAACAGACACCACGGATTTCGTGACATTCAGGCTGTTTCTCATTGCACATGATTGTCAGGCAACTGCGCTCATGTGAGTTGCTTTGGCTGGTGCCAGTTTCAAGAGATGGAAATCCACGTGTTCCTCTGCTTCCTTCATCTGGTTTTAGAAACCTATCAGAAGGGAATGATTTCTCTCCCATAGCACATGCCATTATTTATAGGTCCAGACACACTATGATTTTATGTTATGATTCTGGATCTTTCAAATGTTTCCTGTATTCTTTGTTCTGTTGTCACTTGTATTAGAAATTGTCCTTTGATTTGCTGCCTGGGATTGTTCTTTCTTTTCTTGAGCACCTATTAGCTGTTGGGCATCTGGTGCAGAGTCCTGTGCCTTTAATGGCATAAATGAGGGCAAGACCCATGAGAAAGCAATCTCACCACAAGGGACATGGGCCAAGTGGCACTGCCCATCTGGCCAAGTGAATTTACTGAGCATTTACTCATACTAAGTACTGTCACGGAGTCACTATATAGAGAACTGCACTTGGTTAACAGCTCAGCAGGTGAGATCCTACAACCCTCTCTTTGAGCCAAGTCTGAAAGGGACTTAAATGAGTTTCTCAGAGAAGTGTGAACCTGGATTTGGACTCGGTCTAGTTCTAATGCATGTGCTCTTTGATTTCAGTTGGCCGTGATACTTCTCCAAACTCTTCACCTGCAAAGACACCTCGAGCTGCCCCTGCCCCTGTGCCTGGCCAGTTTTGCTCAGCTTTCCCTCCGCAAAGTGAGAACCCATCCCTACAGTCCTCAGCACCTTTCCTGGCAGGTTTCCTGCCATCTGTCTTTAGGAATACCACCGACAGACCTTACTGAGGTTCTCGTCTGGCACATGGTGGATTCAGGGGTCCAAACACCAGGGTGGGGAGTTGAATCGAAATTTCTCTTGAGCCCATCGTTCCTGGGTGGAGTCGGAGATGGGCTGCTGAGAGTCGTGGGATCCTAGGGCAATCTCCCCACTTTGGAGTTCTCAGCTGGACTACGTAAATTTTTAACTCTGGCTGTCGATGCCCAGGGCTGTGGTGGTGGTGGTGGTGTCAGAGTGAGGTGAGGTGGAAGTGTGAACCCCCAGGTGTGGAGAACCCAGCTTCACACGGCACGGTGAGTTCCTGCACAGGATACAGCCTCTATGGTTCCAAGCCGTGGTGCATGTGCCCAGCTCCCGTGGCTTCCTTCCCATGTCACTGAAGTTCAGCATCATATGTAAGGCCTGGAGTCAGACATGCCCAGCTGGGGGTTCCTCAGGTGACTTGAACTCAATGAACCCAAGCCGGACCCCAGGCCCTCCTTACCGCGACATCGTCTTCAGCGGTGCCCACCTTACTAACTGGCACTACCATCTGCCCGACTTGCAAGCTAAAGCCCTGTTTCTCACTCCTGTGCTGGTCATGAACAGCACCTGGAGAGTGCCTTCAGCTTGCTTTTCTTCTCTCTGCCCAGTGTCCACCCTCTTGGGTCAGAATGTTGTTATTTTTCATTGGTCCCCTGGTCCCCAGGCCTGTCCTTGTCCCTTGGAGTGGTGTTTCTCATCTTCAAATCAGTTATTTTCATCCAGTCCTCAAAATCCATCCTTGACACTCAGTCACCTTCCAGAGAATTCTCATTCTTGGACATGGAAGCGCCCTCCTGGTCTAGTCTGGATCTAATCTCCAGGCTCATCTCAGGCAAATCCGTGACTGCATCCTCTTCTCCGGGACCCCCTGTGCCTCGTGGTTCCTGGGAGAGGGCCTGCTGCTCCTGGCCACGGAGCTGTGCTGCAGAGCTGCCTGTGTCTAGGGCTGGTCTCACATTTCTGTCTTAGGAAACTCCTCACCGTCCCTCAAGACCCCTCCTGTGTCATGGCATGGATGAAGACGGCTCTGAATGCCCCGAGTCACCTTTGCTCTCTTTCCCCCGCCACTTCCATTCACAAGCCCCCATCTGTTCCTCCACTCATGGAGGGATGATCCTCGACTGAGTCGGATGGCAGAAGATGGCGGAGTCTAGGGCCAGTGGGGAGGAGGGAGGACAGGGTGCAGTGGGTGTTCTGGAGTCTCTGAAGCTCAGCTTTGAGAATCGCTGACCCTCGAGACAACAGGGCACAGTGGGTTGGCACCAATGTGGACGTCAGAGCTCTGGTTCTGTGTCCTGGGGATGCTGTCATCAGGTGGTGGTTCCCTGGCCTGGTGTGACCTGATTTTATCACTACCCAGTGCTTTTTGCACCATGATTATTCTACAACCCTCTCAAGCCCTGGTCCTGGTGTGGCTGAGGAATCCCAGTGTTGGTGGAGCAGGGCGTCCACTCCCCGATCCTTTCTGACAATGCCTTGAAATAATAACGCCTTTTAATTAAAAGCTACTTGTCCTACATCTTTTTTTTTTCACTGTTGGTTTGGAAAATGTGTTATTCAGGCCTTTATTGTCCATTTCTCTCTGTTTTCACCCCAGGTTGCTGTTAGATACGGGGCTCCAGAGTTGGGGCTGTTGGTCTCCTGCTAAGTCAACCTCAGTTCCCCTTCCGTCCCCAGCACTGCCAGCAGCATTGCCAACAGTAGAGGAAGCAATGACCTCATTCTTCTGTGAAGTTCTGGGTAGCGGGACCTGTCTCCTCTTCTTCTAGAATGTGTCCCCAGTTCCCAGGAGGGTAGCAAGCACCCATAAAACTCAGTATTTGGTGAGTGAGAGGGTGGCTTACTGCACCTCCATTGATGTCCCCAGGCCCTGCAATCTGTAGTCCATATTTAGCCTTTGATTCCTTTAAAAATTGTTTCCATTCATTCAACATGAAACTGCTCATCACCTTTCATGTCCACTGCTAAGTGCTGACCTGACAGTGGCTTGTTTATTTTTTTTAACCACAAACCTATGTGTTATTACCTTTGTACTAGAGATGAGAAAACTGAGAATCAGAGACTTTAAATATTTTACCTAAAGACCTAGGAAAAAGGTGTCCACACTCTGGTCACTCCCTCCACGAATGCCCAGCCTTTGTGGCTTTGCAATTTGGACCCTACCCGCATTGCTCCTATAAAACCTGGGACTTCCAGGTCCCCAAGGGCTTTTTGCATTATGGAGGAGTTAGGTTTGCTTGTTACGAAGGGAGCCTGCATGCTCGGGACTTATTCCCCACCCTGGGTTCGTGAAGACCACAGAGCTGACCCTCTCAAGGAAGGGCAACTTGAAGCAAAATGCAGCCGTCGCGTCGGCCCAGCTGTGGGCAGAGCCGGTCTCCCCCCTGGCTCCAGGTTCTTACGGCCGATCCTGGGCGTTCCTTGGCTTGCTGTTGTGTAGGTCCGCTCACTCCCTCTGTCCTCACTCAATGTTCTCCTTTTTGGGTGTCTTTCTCCAAATGTCCTTCTTCCCCCTTGGTCTGCCTTCCAGTGGCTGCTGGCCTCTGCAGACCTGAGGAGGAGGAATAGCTCAAATGCTTTCAGGAGCTCCCTGGGACCTCCCAATTTGAGTTCAAATTCCCCATCTGGGCGGTCACAGCCCTCTGTGTGTCTCTAGCAGATCCATCGTAGTCCACCAGGCATGCTCTGGACATCAGCGTTTCCAAGACCTGGCATGTCCTTCTGTCTTTTTCCCAAATCTGTGTTTAAATTCCATTGGCCTTTTGCATCCAGAGGCATCCCTGCTCCTCCCCCATAGGAAACGTCTCTCCTCTCCTGAACCAGCCCCCGCATCCCCTCCCAGATGCCCATAACACTGGTAGCTCTGATCCACCTTGGCTCAGGCCCACCCATGTGCCTGTCAGCTTCCCTCACCCTGGCCAGCACCCGCGTCACCCTCTGTGGTGATCTGTGTGTGTAAGTAACCAGAACTGCAGCCCTGAGCCCTGTGATTGGTTGTACTCTTTAGAAACCTGAGCCCTTCTGTGTCAGCCTCCAGTATCTTCTCACTCACTCAATGGCATGCTGTTGCCTTTGGGGAAAGAATGGCACTTCAGAAGCCCAGTTAGAGTTGCCCAGAGCCTGGCCATGGCGAGGGTCCATGTGGAGGTCATCTGACTTAGGTTCTTGGCAGAAAACAAGTCAAATACGGGCCAGGAGCTCCAGGAGGACCCAGTGCCTAGAGGTCAGCCCAGGTAGGCTCTCTGGGCCCACTCCTCTGCTCCCCTCCTCTGGCAGCCAGGGCCTTTCGTACCGTGAGACTTGTGCCAGACCTAGTCATCCCTGTGGTCTCCTGTGACCACCCAGATGGGGAATTTGAACTCAATTCAAATTCCTGTGCATCTTACCTCCCCCCAAACTAGACCCCCTGCACTTAGTTCCCCTGGAGAATTTTAATGAAGCTGCTGCTTTATTGAAAAAACCCTCCATAAAAGTAGTTGCAAGATATTTTCCACGGTGCTCGGTTTATGCCCATCACCCCTGGCTTTCACAGTGGGGCCACAGGTCAGAGGGTCGGTACTATTAGTCCAGTTTCTTTAATGAGGATTCTGTGAAGGGTCGCCGGTGCAGGGAGACAGCAGGGAGCGCTGTTCGAGTTCCTCACCATAGCCCACTCCTGTTCACCCCTCCGTATAGAGTGAAAGGTGAAGTTCATGAGATGAGACCACGTCATCTTCAAAACGGAAGCACTGGGAGATTAGGACTTTTTGACCTCCGAGCCTGTTTCTCTTTGTATGAAACACTGGATACGTCCTTCCTAACAGCAATCATGATAACATTGGCCCCCTCCCCCTCAGCGTGGATGGTTCTGCCTTCCTGGAACCACAGGCCTGGCTGCAGGTCACCCACCTGTCCAGCTCCACACCCCTCCAGCTTCATGAGTCACCCTGGGTTCCTCTGGAGAGCTGCTGCTCTTACCAAACCCAGAACCTCCTGACCCCTAATCCCAGCATCTGGCTGCCAGTTGTTTCTAGCACATCGGGAAGACCCTAATGTCTCAAGCTTGGAATTTGGTTTCAGTAAAAATAATGCTAAAATTAGATTTGTGAGGAGCAGCTTCTTTAGTTCATAGATGTGGAATATCATGGGTGGCCCCTAGATATTTGCAGCCTGGTAGCTGGAGACATGATCACTCCCAGAGCTCATGGAACAGTGGATATCTTTTCACTTCCTGGGCTCCCTCTTGCCCTGGCATTGAGCTCGCCAGGAGGGGGAGGGAGACTGGGACAGCCAGTGCAAGGCCAGCAGTGCTCCACTGACTTACCACATGACCTCCAAGAGTCTTTGCCAAGGATGCCTGGGTCCCTTTTGCATATGAGGAAGCTCAAAGGCCTGGGTCACAGGTCAGAGTCCACACTGCTATTTAGGTGCAAAGGAGGGATTCAAACATGGGTCCCGGGTTAGACTTTGATTTTTTTTTTTTTTTCCTGCTAAAACACATGTCTCTCTTTACAGACTTGTCTGTGCTTTTGATTACTTTGGGACACATTCTAGAAATGCTGGGCAGAATCACGAGGAAGGGGTTTAGGGTCAAGAACGAGTTCACCAGCCACAAGCATCATTTTTCTCTGGGCTGGGACTAAGTTTTGCAAGTAAATACCCAAGTGAAAGAGAACACTTCTCTTGGAAAAATGTTGGTAATTTGATGCTGGTAAACAAACTCTTTTCTAAGAAGCCTGTCAGAGTGGGGCCTGTGGGCAAATTATATCAAACAAAGAACAGTTTTAATTGAGCTGGACCCAAGAAGACAGGGGCTCAGTAAAGAGGGGTGGCATTTGTGGGCCACTGACCTATGCCAGGCACTGTGCTAGGTACTCGATGTGAATGATTACTCTTTATTACAATCCCTTAGCTGTTTGCCTCTCCACCGCTGAATGGATCAGGAAACCGAGGCACCAGTCAAATAGCTACAAAGAGGCAGAGCAAGAATCCCAAAGCAGCCGGTCTGATATTAGAAGCTGGGCCCTAATCACTAGGCTCCACTCTCCCTGGTTCTACTCTTTTGAAGATTCCAATCCATCAAAGGCTTTCACGGGTAGGTTAATGTAGACCTGCAGCTGTTTGCCAGGGCCACCACAAACAGGGTGGGGGTGGGTTTTAAACAACAGAGGGGTGTTGCCTCCCAGCTAGAGGGCAGAGCTCAGGGTCAGGTACTCCAGCAGGCCCTCCTCCCTTCAAAGGCTCCAGGAAGGATCTGTCTGGGCCTCTCTCCTGGCTTCTGGAGGCCTCAGGCACTCCTGGGCTTGCAGATACGCCCTCCAGTCCTGCATCTTCATGTGGTGTGAGCTCCAGGCCTGTTTTCTCTGGGTCCATTTCCCCATTTTAAAAGACCTTTGTCATGTTGATTAGGGTCCATCCTACTGACCTCCTGTTAACCTGATTCTGTCTGTAAGACCCCCTCTAGACCCTACCCTTCCACAACCTGTGCTCAGTGCCCTTCCTTTTCCCTGGTCCTCAAAGTAGTTTCTTCTTTCTCATCAGGACCCCAACCCTCAATAGCCTATGAGCTTCCCTCAGCTGGGGTCTGTGCATCAGATACAGCTGTGTCTAGGGTGTCTAGATACAAGGCCAGCCCCTGGGGTGACTTCAGAGATGATTCCACTACAAATGAACACATTTACTCAACTCTTGTGAGACTGGCTGTGGTCAGTTTCCTCTGTTGAGAGCCACAGCCGAAGGGGCCCCAGCAAACTTCCAGCTGCCAGCAAACTTCCAGCTGCCGGCTGATGGTTGGCTCACAGCGGCCCCAGCAACTTCTAGCTGATTGGCTCCTCTGCGGTGATGCTCATTGGGCTGTTTCCCCGCCCTTTCAGACCACGGAGCTGCTCATTGGGGGACTTTTTTGGCTCCGCCCACGCGACCCAGCCAATCGGCCTCAAGAGCAGGAGGATTGTGGGAGGTGGACAGGCTGGTGGTTGTGGGAGAGGCTTGTGGGAAGCCGGTGGTGGCAGTTGGGCTCTGAGGGTTTTTCCTGAGGAGCTGTTTTGTTTGGCGTGTGTGGTTCTAAAAATAAAGTTCGTTTCTTTTGACAAGTGGCTCCTGAATTGTGCCCAGCCAGACTGCGGCATTCCTCAATTACAGAGGAGGGGGGGGTTGAAGTGGTCAGTCTATGTAGACCTTCCTTGCACCATTATTAGGTGACCCATGGCTTCTTTTAAATCTCCCAGAGAAGCTGTATAGTAAACATGATGTTGGCTACTAATTTCCCAATATGTAACTGACATTTTCACTTTGATATTTTTTTAAAAATTCGTAGAGTTTATTTTTTTCTTAATGGTTCATATTTTTTTTTTGTCTTGTTTATGTAATCCTTCACTGGAGTCATGGGGACAATCACTCAAGTTTTCTTCTAAAATCATTAGTCTTCATGATCATGCACACGGTGTGAGGTAGGGATTTAACTTTCCCAACTAACTAGTCTAGCACAATTTGTAGATGAGCAATGGTGGGATTTCAGTTTTTCAGATTCTAGGGCACCTTGAGAGGTAATCTTTGACTCAGTTATACCTTGTATGCTTTGTTCTTTTTTCCTGGATTCATCATGAATTTTTGTAAATCTGTAGATAAACGTCCCTAGAATCATTCAGAAAGGGGCAACAGATCTAATCAAGGATCCAAAGAGCTAGAATCTCAAAACTCTAATATGTTCACATAAACTTTGCATGAGTTCTAACAGGATACGAACTCTGTGTCACTGTTTAAATTCAAGAAACCTTCAGAAAGAAATGACTGCTTTGGGAAGACTCACAGGACATGAAGCCAGGGGCAGCTGGCCACAGTGGAAAAGAATATCCTTGGACACCCAGGGTAGGCGATGACATGCTCAGCCTGGAAGATATTTAACACCTTCCTGTACACTGGGACAAATGCTTAGGAAAATCCAAGATTTTAGAGGGTCTTGTGTGTCTCCCTGGATGGACGTAGAGAGGGGTGGGAAAGGAATTCTAAGTTCTATTTTTCAGGTATTACTAGGGGTAAAGGAAGCCCAAGAGCCCTTAGCAATTAAGGACTGAGGAGAAGCAAGCAAGCCAGATTCCCAGGCTGGAGGGAAGGGGAGGAAAGTCATGGGGAAGGGATCCGGGGACCAGGTGAGGAAAACAAGAGTGACAGCCACAATAACTGCTGCTAGTCTCAATTGTCACAGCTATGCTGGGCCGTGACTGGGAAGGGAAGGTGCTTGGTATTTGCCTTAGATCTTTTGGGTTCTCAGAACACAGGGGCTGGGAGAGGACCTGTCACTCTCCCAGCATCACATGGTTGGAGCTCTGAATGGTGCTCAGACCCAGAGTGTAAGTAGGAGGACATGACCTCATCGTAAGGTCACCGCTTGTCACATAGCCGGTCCTCCATAAACTCCCGCTGAATTTTACCAGAATAATCAAATATTAAGCAACAACCGGAGAGTTTCTGAAGTCTGGGTGACCTGGAGTCCCTGACTCCTCATGACTCACACCTTCTGCTGTTGCGGTCTCTGTGCTCCACAGTCACGGTGACTTGAGTTTGGGTGTGGCTGGGTGGACACGGCAGAGTCCCAAGCAGACTCTTCCCAGCTCTGCCACCTGTACCTGTAGGGGATTGGGCAGTGCCCTTAGCCCCGCTGGCTCCTGTTCTGACATCTGTAAACCAGCCTGCAAGGCCTCCCTCGGCGCTGCCCTGGAGAACAATGACACCAAGCACGGGACGTGCCTGGGGACCAGCAGGCATTCTGTGACATGTGGGAGCTATTTCTGCCAGTGCCGAGCCTTCCTTGCTTGCTGGCCATGCTTCCTGGTGCCTGGGAGCCGGCGGGAGGGCATGCTTTCCCACGTAGATCAAATGACCACTTTGGGCAATTAGTGGGTTTGCTGTGTGCGTTTCCAACAACCTTCCAACACTTGTCCCCAGACTGGGACAGCAGGGAGTCAGGGGGGAGCAAGGGGCAGGTGGACGGGAACCAGAGGCCAGAGCCCCCAGGGACCAAGACCTACCTGGATGTTTCTCCTGGTTCCCAGCCTGGTGTTGGGTGGCCAGTCTGGCAGGGGAACGGGGACAGGGAGGGCGTTCTTCATGCCTGGATCCCATGTTAGGTAAGGAGCAGGCTGAAGGGGTTCTCTCCCACCATCCCTGGGACTGGAGGGGACACACTCTGAAATGCTTTGTCAGTGCTACAAAATCTAGGTGCTGGGATCCTTTGGGGACCAAAACCAAAGTGTAAGGGACAGCATGACATTGCCTGCTGACTCCCAAATGTCCTCCCCTTCCTCAAGGCCCTCGCTTTGCACTGGAAGGTGGCCCCATCCTCGCTCCTCCTCCATGAGAGGCGCCTAACAGTTAATGGTGGTGCAGCTGCTGATACAAGCAGCTGGACCAGGGATGGGCATTGCTGCATCCCCCCTGCCCAGCAGCAGCAGCTCATCGTCCCTGAGCTCCCCCAATGTGCCTGGCAGCATCCTTCCTATTAGTGCCAGGGTGGCCTTTTCAGTGGGGGACTCTCAGAGTCCCTCTCTTAAAGGTGAGGATGTTGAGGCTTAGTGATTTCTTCATTTTTTCCCCATTTATTTTATTGTAATTTGTTATACATGACAGCAGAATGCATTACCATTCATATTACACACATAGAGCACAGTTTTTCATGTGTCTGGTTGTACAAAAAGTAGGTCACACCATTTGTGTCTTCGTACACTCACTTAGGGTAATGATGTCCATCTCATTACACTGTCTTTCTTACTCCCCTGCCCCCTCCCCACTCCTCCCTCCCCCTTTCCCCCTTTCCCTATCTAGAGTTCATATAATCCTCCCATGAACCCCATCCCCCACATTATGAATCAGCAACCTTAAATCAGACAAAACATTTGGCATTTGTTTTTTTGGGATTGGCTAACTTCACTTAGCATTATATTCTCCAACTTCATCCATTTACCTGCAAATGCCATGATTTTATTCTCTTTAATGGTGAATAATATTCCACTGTGTGTATATATACCACGTTTTCTTTATCCATTCATCCAATGAAGGGCATCTAGGTTGGTTCCATAATTTAGCTATTGTGTATTGTGCTGCTATGAACACTGATGTGGCTGTGTCCCTGTGGTATGCTGTTTTTAAGTCCTTTGGGTATAAAACGAGGAGTGGGATAGTTGGGTCAATTGGTGGTTCCATTCCCAGTTTTCCAAGGAATCTCCATACTGCTTTTCATATTGGCTATACCAATTTGTAGTCCCACCATCAATGTGTTAGTGTGTCTTTTCCCCACATCCTCACCAATACTTATTGTTTGTATTCTTAATAGCTGCCATTCTGACTGGAGTAAGATGAAATCTTAGAGTGGCATCACTATACCAGACCTTAAACTATACTACAGAGCAACAGTAACAAAAAAGATGGTATTGACACCAAAAACAGACTGGTAGACCAATGGTACAGAATAGAAGACACAGAGTTTAATCCACCTAACTACAGTTATCTTATATTAGAAAAAGTTGCCAAAAACATACACTGGAGAAATGATAACCTCTTCAACAAACGGTTCTGGGAAAACTGAAAATTCATATGCAACAAAATGAAATTAAACCCTATCTCTCACCATGCAAAAACTCAACTCAAAGTGGATCAAAGACCTAGAAATTAAACCAGAGACACTCTGTCTATTAGAAGAAAAAGTAGGCCTGAATCTTCATCAAGTCAGACTAGGCCCCAACTTTCTTAACAAGACTCCTATAGTGCAAGAATTAATATCAAGAATCAATAAATGGGATGGATTCAAACTAAAAAGCTTCTTATCAGCAGAAGAAATAATCAGTGAGGTGAACAGAGAGCCTACAATTTGGGAACAAATTTGTACCACGTGCACATCAGATAGAGCACTAATCTCTAGGATATAAAAATAACTCAAAAATCTTAACACCAGAAAAACAAATAACCCGATCAATAAATGGGCCAAGGAGCTGAACAGGCACTTCTCAGAAGAAGATACACAATCAATCGACATATATATGAAAAAATGTTCAACATCTCTAGCAATTAGAGAAATGCAAATCAAAATTACTCTAAGATTCCATCTTGGTGATTTCTTTAAGTTGCAAGATTAGAAAGTAAGAAGTCAGAATTTGAACACAGGTTCCACCCAAGATACTTAACTCCTGTATGCTCACAAAAACCACTAGAGGATAGTGCTGTTATATTTTCAAGTTGAGGACAGAGAGGCAGAGATGGGTTAAAAGACCTATCTCTGCCTGAGAGGTAAGGCACAGCTACCAAAAGCACGTGTTTGCAGGTTGGAGAAACCTGGATCCTACTCTGAGCACAAGTGACTGTTCCAACTGGTGGTGGCGAAGTCCCCTAACTGCTCTGCAAAGCAAGAGGAGGGGAGCGGTGGGTGACGTCTCAGTGGTGTCTCGTGTACAGCATCCTGCAGGTCTGGCAGGTTGTCAGCCGTGGCAGAGGACAGCAGTCTTCCTGCTGCCTGATTCCTGGGGCTGTGCAGAGGTGGCCTGGGCTTGCTGCCCAAGGCCTACTCGCTGCGGTGCTGCTCTGCTCTCCCGAGACCATCACCACTCATCCTGGGGAAAGACTCTCCTAAATGCCAGTGCTCCTTCACCTCCCCCTTTCCCGGCTGTGCACACCAGAGGCTTCCAGGAGACTGAGGAGGGAATGCTGGGATTCTTCTGCCACTCTAGGGCCCCAGTGACCTGCGAGCTTTTACGTATGTGCTTTCCAGTAGCCATAACAGCAATATGGCTCCCTCCTCTGTTCAGCCCAGCCGGGTGTGAGGGTGCACAGCTTTGCAGGGGCAGAGCGAGCTGACTTCCTCCACCACTTCCCCTGTGTACCACAGAACAGAGCGGCTTTGAGTCTCCCCCAGCCCAATCTAAAGAGCAAGAGATTAGGCCCAGCTAGTAGCACCAGGGCCACCTGCACTCCCAGCCCTGCTCTGCACTGTCAGCCCCGCCCTGCACCCTGGTGATGAGGTCCTGGCTTGGCACAGCTCAAGAGCCTTTGATGCCTGCTGCTCTTCTCAGGACTTGGGGGATGAGGGAGACAGTACAAAGAGGGGAGTCCAGACACATCTTCTACTGCAAAGTAGCAGTGGGGCCAAGTTCAAGTTGTTCCATGTCTCTAAAATGGGATTAATAATATTCCCTTTGAAGTCTTTTCCTGATGTGTGCATAAGAAAACACGTGGGGGTCCCTCACCCTGAACTTGAGCTAGATTGGTGAGTTTCCCTGGGCCTCCCGACCTTTCTCTACAGGGGAAAGTCCAAGCCTTTGGGGGCAGGCGATCAAATGTGAAAAGTTGGCATTCATGGCCCCGAGTGCCTGAATTGCCAGAGCTGGCCGTGAACTTGGCCCCTTGAAGGGGCTCTGGAAGCATGGTAAAGGGGAGATGGATGAGTAGACACCACATCTCAGGCTCACGGCCACGGAGCACAGGAGTAGCAGACATGGAAGTTAAGCACAGCACACACACCTGCAGGTTCAGGTCTTTCAGTCCACCTCCTCCGGGCAGAGCCGCAGGAGACACCTCTTGGGGAGTTCCCGCAGCCTGTACCTGGTGAAGGGTTATTACTGATCTGCTTTTGTTGCTGTGCTCAAGGAGAGTCCCTCATCCCCTCAGCACTACATCTTCAATTCTCCACCCCTTCCTGGAATTGCTCGGCTCCTGGTTTGGACTGGCCCTACTGTCGCTTTCTGAGCAAGGGGAGCGAGCGGGGTCGGGAATCACCACTCTCCCTGTTGGTTTCCCAGAATCACAGAATGATCCTGTAGCTCTCATCTCCATAACAGAAGGACCACCCATCTCTCCTTTAAAAAAAGTAAAGCTGAAAATTATATTTTCTTAACAAACCCAACCAGCTTTTGGTTCCACAACGAGCATTTCCTGAGAGTTCAAGGATTCCAGAGTTATTAGAGCAATCTAGCCTTTGAAGCTCAGTTTCCACCTTGGGCTTTCAGAATTATTTCTTGGAAAAGTGATTAGCACAGAAAAGCGCTATGAAAATTGGCATCCGAGGAGAGTCGCCTCATTATGCCCAGAGATTCACCTCCCAATACCTCGTGATTTCACCAGGGCTATCATCACCCAGACACATCCCTTCTTTAGAGCTTATTATTTAAGTAAAACATGTTAATTGTTTCTGAGAAGTCTGTGGTGAGGAATGGGGGCTGCCATCTCTGAGGAGCCGGGTCTCCAAACTCCTCGGCTGCTGGTAACTTTCTTGCCAAAAGGCTGGAAGCTCTCCATTGGCCACCATCAATTTGTGCAGAGTAAGTCGTGATTTACATCCAGCACATTTTCCTACGGGGTGTTATTTATTGAGCCTGGTACCATGGCAGGAATGCGAGCTCCTGGGTGATTAGGATCCTGTCCTCTCTGGGGAGGGAAAAATATCCTGCATCTCTGCTTTCTAATGGGTCTGCAGTGGCACTATCTCTGCTTCCATAAATAATGTGCTCCATGAAAAGAAGGAGTCACTAAGAGGAGCAGCACCCACTGGTCATTTCATAGCACTGGGAAGGACTTGGGAAGAGGTGCCCTGATGCGCAGCTGGTGCTCTGCTTTAGAAACCAAAGATGCTCCTGGGCGCACGCTGCCTTTTGAGTGTGAGTTATTCCACTAAGACCTGCTGTATTGACCGCTGTGGGGACCTGATGGGGGGTTGCCAGCGTGGCCTCTGGAGGCAGATGGGCCTGGGGATCCAGCAGCAGCTCTGATATGCAGCATGGATGAAACCCCGGGGCAAATCACCTGGCCAGCGGGGCCTTGGCTTTCTGGTCTGGACCATGGAGTCAGCATTGTCCCTCTGATATGTGTGCTGGAATCTGTGAGGGAGCTGGGTTGGGTGCAACCAGGATGTCATTTTATTCCTTCACGGATCTCCTGGCCTCCTGTTCTCTATTGAGTCTTCTCCATTCTTGTCTTGGAATTGTTATTTCTTATCCAGTTTCCTGAAACTTCTCATTCTGTTGAAAGCTTACTCTCAACCCTAACTTGGACTGGGTGGGCTCAGTTGCCAGATGTGGAGAGGGTGTGTGATCCTCGACCTTCTTCTTCTTCCGCCTCCCTGGCATGTGCATGGCCCTTCCAGGAAAGAAGCCACATTATGGTGTGGGCACAGAGGAGGCATCTGTGCCCATAAGGCCAGGTGTCCTGGTAGAGTCGCAGCTGGATGGTGGTGTTTAGGGTTTGGCTGTGAATTGACCTTCTATCAAGGGGGAGATTGAATCCCACAGCAAGTTATTCTGAGGGTTGAAACTTGATCCAGCAACCGTGTTTAGAGACGGGGCCATTAGAAAGTGACGAGGGTCCAGAAAACCCATCAGGTGAGTCCCATGATTGAGTCCTAGTAGGTTTATAAGAAGAGGGAGACAGCAGAAGAGGCTCACACACACATGCATGCTCTCCTTCTGTCTGTGTGTCGCCTTGAGCTACCTCAGGACGGTCAGAGGGAAGGCCATCCCCAGATGAGGCTTCCAGAACTGTGAGCCAAAATGAGCCTCATACAGGGCCTGTCTCAGATGTTCCCCTGCAGTAACAAGAAGCTGCCTGCTACAGGGGGGCATTTGTGTCCAAAGAGGTTCTCTCTTCCTGAGAGGCACCTGTGGGTTCTCTGGCTGCCCTCCTGGGAGTACCCTGGGAGGGGTGCCCGGTCACGGGCCTTGTGTGAGCTCAGGCAGCAGAAAGAGCTTCTGAGGCTCTTCCCAGCTCCTCATCCTGAGCTGTCTTGCCGTCCTGGGATGTTCCCTGGGGAAGCTCAAAGCCAGACTCTTTCCATGGGCTGCTGGGGGGTGACACCAGGAGCTTCTAGAGAGACTGATTTGATGGCTGCCACCTGGCTTTGCTGGGCCACCCTGCGCTACTTCAATCAGTCCCCTGCCTTCGGATGTTCACAGGTAGGGCAGATAATGCTCCCCAGGGCTCTGAATCCGGGGACACACGTCAGTGCTCCCTGCTGGTCCTCTTGATGCCTCCTCAGCCTCTGCAGGTGACAGGCAGCAGCAGGCTTGTGACTCTTTCCACAGTGGCATTTGCTCTCCAATCTCCTTTTCCATAAACTCTTAGTCTGCTGCAGTGGCTGTTGGGCTGGTGATGGCAGAACAAGGCTGTGGGTGTCTTAGAAGATGACGGCATTCGTGGCTGCTTTTCTTGACCTGGTCACTGGGCTGAGAATGGACAGCAGGACATGCTCTGCATCCCACTGGCTGCGGTGGGGATTAGATGAGGATGTGTCTCAAGTACTTGGCAGTGACGTGTGCTCAGATGTCAGCTCTCACTGTCTTACGCTGCCTAGCGTCAGGTGGTGAGCACGCACACGGCATGCGCCCTGTGCAGCGGCCACTCTAAATGCTTCCCATGGTCCAGCAACTCAAGGAAGAGGTGTATCGTTTTCCCAGGGTACAAATGAGGACTTGAAAGTTTGACCCATAATGTGGATTGGCTCAGGAACTTGGATCCTGAAGGCCACCTTCCTATGGGCCTCAGGGTGCAAATTGGGGTGATCTCTCATTCTCCAGAAAGTGTTTATTCAAGAAAATTCATTCCGTGCACCCATCAGGGCCCTGATTGAATCCAAGACCCTTCCTTGCTTGCTCTTGGCCTCTGCTGCAGCATGCTTCCAACTCCAAGGGATGCCTAGTTAACTGTCCTGCTGTTATCAGAACTTGTCTCTTGTGAAAGCAACCTGAGTACCCAGAATCAGTCCAAAGAGCCCCTGACCTTGAACTCTGAGTGTCTGTCATTGACTTTGAGCCGATCTTCTGGGCTTCCTTGGTGGAGGTGTCCGGCCTTTCTGGACTCCCAGTTCATCTTGCTCTGATCAACCATTACCTCTGTTGTTCTTGTTTTGGCTCCAGCCCCTGCCCCCCAGCTGGCCAAGCGTAGCCCTGCTGGGGCCTCAGGCCTCCCCCTCCCTGGTGGTGAGACCTAGAAGTCCCTGGGCTCCATCCTGTTCGCCCTCCCCAGCCTCAACCCCACAGTGTCTGCTGCATTCTGTACACACAGCGTCCTCATTTGGTCGCTAGCCCGTTTCCCATCACCTTGCCTACAGCCCTTGTCCCCCAAGAGATGACTCCCAGTTGGTGGCTTTTCTCCCCATGTGGACCACTGATGGGGGAGGGTGGTGAGAGGAGGCTGGTCCAGGAGAACAGGCCCCTGCCCTCAGCCACGGTGCAGGAGGGAAGCCAAACCGAGGACCACAAGGACAACACGCCACACGTTTGCCCTGTGAACTGCTCCGGGGCAGGGCTCGTCCTGAGCCTCCCGTTTTCCACCTCTCCATCAGAGGCCGGACCTCTTGATTAAAGGGACTGTTCCCTCTTTCAAGAGCCATGACTCTGGGATTGCTGCTCCCTTCATGTTCCTGGAACAGCAGAGAAGACCAGTTGGAGATCCTCGAGTCTGATCAATGCGGGGACAGTTAACATAGGGGTGAGGGCATCCCTCTTCTCTCTTCCTTCGGGAGGCTTCTATGTCTCTGGCTTCTATCGCACCCTTCCAGCCGGCATGCTTGGTATCACCTGGAGAAGCCCAGCCCACAGGGCACTGGGGGAAACCGGCTGCTCACCGCTTTGTGAGCCTCGGCTCTCTGTCCACACACCTCTGGCCCCTGCCTCCTGATCTCCCTGTTTATCTGGGAAGGAAATCTCTGCCACTGGCCTGGGTGTGAGGAGGGAAGGGCTTGCTGAGACCCCTTGATAGCTCAGAACCCTCTTTCTGGGTTCTTCCCAGCCCAGCTAAACCAAAGTCATTTGGGGTTGTCAAAATGACGATTCTGTCCAAAGAACCAGCAGAAAGATAACAGAGGGTTGAAAGAGAGGAGAGGTTTGGCTGAGCCCATCCAGGTGGCTGAGCCCAACCTCTGGCACCCCCCGAGGACCCCTGGCTTTCACTTGTGCTCTGCTCCATCACCAAGAGCCTGGTTCCTTCTAGCCCTCAACCAGGGCGCCCCTCTCTCTTTCCAGAGGTTTTCAGATGCAGCCTTTTACCTACAAACTCTTGCCCTCATTGCAGCAGAATAACCGGGGGGTGACGAACAACTTGTGTACATTGATGCAGCAGGAGTGGGAGCCGTTTATTGTAGGACAGGAGGGGTATATATACATTCCACACAGCTTATCTTAATTAACATAAACTAGATACAGCAGTCAACCAATCAGGAATCTCCACACTTAATGGCTCGCTGGCCTTACTTCTCAAACCACTCCCTCTGGCATTTTGCCAGGCGCCATCCAGACTTGTTTACAGACTCTGACACTGTACCAGCTCCAACTCTCCCCCAGAGTCCACCTCCTCCAGGGCATTTATTCCTACTTCACAAGCTCAGGGGGACACACAGCTCTACATCCTACAAAATCCCCATACCACGCTAGCCCCCGAGCCCGACAGGGAACACTTCCCCTCCCCGCAGCTCCTGCCATCTGTGCGGGAGGAGAGACGCCAAGCGCACAAACAGGCACAAGAGGGCAACAGGGCTCAGGGCAGGGGCGACTTACCCAGGCATGGAGCAATAGAAGAGTACCAAAGAGAGAAGGCTGAAGGGCCTAGGAAGAGAAAGAGGCTGGGAAAGGTCTTGTAAGAGAAGGGATGCACACCAGAGACAAGGTCTTGTAAGAGAAGGGATGCACACCAGAGACTGCAGGAGGGAGAGCGTGGTGCGGGGGGAGACAGAGATGGCGTTGGTTAGCTTCTGTGAAGCACAGGCACCCACACCCAGTGCCTTGAAACAGAGCCCTCCACTCAGCTCACGGGTTGTAAGGCAGCAATGTGGGGTGGACCCGATTGGGACGGGTGGTTCTGCAGATGGGAGACAGGCTCAGCCGCCTTGGCAGGCTTCTCCACGTCTGAAGACAGGAGCCAGGTCACTGGGAGATGGGCGGCTATGAGCAGGAGACCTCTTACCTCCTCGTCCTGGGATCCACTGGACCACAGTTATCCTAAGGGGTTTCTTCTTCTCCTTCTTCCTCCTCTTCTTCCTCCTCCTCTTCTTCTTCTGCTTCTCCTTCTCCTTCTTCTTCCTTGTCAGGGTTGTAAGAGGGAGATCAGAAATTCTACCAGTTTCTTGAGGCCTGGACTCAGAGTCTACCCAGCACCAAATCCCTCCACATTTTAAATGGCCAAATCAAACAGCCCGGACCCCAGACTCCAGACTCCAAGTGGAGGTTCTGGACGTCGTGCCTCGATGGAGCAACTGCAGAGATTCATGGACACTTTTGCCATCTTAGGGTTTAAGCCTGGAGAAGTGACCGGGACCACATCGTGGAGGACTTAGGAAGCATATTAAAGTTTGGATTTTCCCCCAGGTGAGCGGGGAGACACTGGTATTTTTAAATGAGGAATGTAGGCATGATTTGGAAGCTGCACCCAGGTACCTTTTTGCTGGTGTGGAAAAGACAACACTTAACCCAAGCCCAGGCTGCAGGGCCCAGCCCGGGCTCTAACCACGGTGGCTGTGGAAAGAACCTGCCAGCAGGAGGTCCAACGGGGGGGGGGGGGGGACGCGGAGGGGGACCGAGAAGGAACCAAACCCTCACATTGGTGATCAGCTGACTTCTGACAAGAGCACCAGGGCCACCCAACAGAAAAGCTTAGTCTTTAATGGACCTGGGACAACTGTCCATCCACATGGAAAAGAAGGATGTAGGACCCTGACTTCATGCCACAAACAGAAGTCTGCTCAAAATGGATAATAAACATTAATGTAAGAGCTACAGCTACAGAACTCCTAGGGGAAAGATGCAGACCTTCATGGCCCCACATGAGATGATGGGGCCTTACGTGTGCTGCTTGAGCATACATGACCAGAAAAAACAAATCATACAGCAGAATGATTGTCACAGGTCATTTATTCCCTGCATCTGCTATGACTCACAAGAGCCAAAGTCTTCACATATGAGCAGGTCCCTCGAGCAACATTTCTTCATAATCATATTGAAGAAAGATTCCCAGCAGATCCCTAGCAGGCTGCTATGTACCTGCGTGTGGGTGGCACACTGCACAACTCATGGGCCCTCAGCCTTCATTATTTTAATAGGATGTTTTCATATCTGCCCTCAAGGAGGGGCCAGGAATCGGTAATTTGGTCAGACAGCTGGTGTGTCAGGTACAGGGGACACATAGGTAGCAACTTAGGGAGCTTTTTTATATTTTATTTTATTCCCACTAATTTCATCATTTGGACATTTTTTTCATTCCCCAGATACGTGTGTGCTGTCTTATAATTTATTATTCTCATCTTTTCGACTTTTTAAAAAGGAGGCTATAAATCTATCAGTTGGTGAATCCATAAATACAAATTGCATGGCGTATTATGGTTTTCAAAGTGCGTGCCCTTGGGTTCCTTCTTTCGGCAACCCTCCTCACCGCCCCTTGAATTCTTGGTGTTCTCATTTAACACATTCAAAAATATCCTGAGATTGAGAGAGCTGGTCTGTAGGAACAAGTATTGACTTCAAAGAAAACAAAACTACAATAACCGCCTCGTGGCACCTGCAGTAAGGCACTGGTCCTGGTGCTGTGGGGTCACACGCCTGGGAAAGAGGCCGGCTTCCCTCCCAGGGGGAGACGTGCTCCTGCTGAAACCTTACCCAGGAGCAGCCGCAGCGGATCTCTGCTCTGGTGCCACAGCTGAGACCCACACCCCTTGCGTGGGTGTTCCGGTGGCCTTTCCCGGTCCAGCTCTGTCTCAGTGCATCTCAGCATCTTCAACCACATCAGTGGCCTCCTGTCCCCGCCACCTGGGCTCTGACCACGTGGGAGGCCCGCCGACCATCTGCGTGTGGAACGTTCACACTGACACCGGGCGTGCTCCTCTGTGGTGGGGGGCCCTCCCTGTCCAGTCAGCTGGAGCCCAGAGCTCAGAGTCCAGAGGGTGAGACCAACAGAAGGTGCAGGGAGGGGAGCAGCAATTGGCCTGCGCCCTGAGAAGCCACAGTGGGCAGGAGAGCTGACGACCTGGGTCTGAACTCCAGCTCGGCTTCTCACTGACCCCATTCCTTGGTGATGTTGGGACAGCTCTGGAGTTTAGGGTCCCCCTCTATAAGCAGGGCTTCTGATGCCCACGGCAAAGGTTCGATTGAAGAGAATAAAAAGCAAAGTGTGCAACGTGCCCAGGGGTGTCAGGCCACAGAACCCGGCGGGTGCTCTTCTTTGCCCTCCGTGTTCTTATCTAAATAGACTGTGGTGAATGTAGGTGTTTCTAGGTGCTGCAGGGACAAGTGGCACAAGTCAAGGGCCTTAACCCAGCACAGTGAGGGTCTTCAGCCAGGAGGGTGAATCAAGGCCCTGTCGGCCAGAGGCCTTTTGGAGTCTCTGGGCAGAATCTGTTCCCTTCTCTTTGCCGCCTTCTAGAGGCTGCGAGCCTTGCTGGGCTTGTGGCTCCCACTTCACCTCCAAACTGCATGGCCCTGTCCTCTGCCTCCCTCCTCGGATCCCCTTCTCTCCTCTGACCTTCTGCCTTCCTCTTACAAGTACCCCTGGTGACACTGGGTCTCCCTAGACATCTGGTCACCTCTCTCCTCAAGATCCTGAATTAACAGCATCTGCAAAATCCTCTTTCAATGTGTACATTCACCTATTTACTGATTCCAGCCATGAGGAGGTAGGCGGATTGGGGGGTCATTGTTCAGCTCCCCACAATGAGAAGACAAGGCTAAAACCGGTCACCATAAAAGCACGTCGTGGGAACCACATCTAAGAAGAGGAGGGTGACATTTAAATGTTTGCTACCACACTCTGAGCCAGGTCGAGAGAGGTGGGCAATCACCCTGCGTCCCCAGGGGTGACCTGAACTAAAAGGTCAGCCCTGTTCTTCAAGCAGTCACCACAAAGAGCCCCTTGAACACCTGCTCCGCCACTTCTCCACTCTCTGCCTGGCCACTCGAGTGGGGACCATCCCAGGATCCAGGGCCACATGTCCCTGGCCTCTGCACGGTGTCCCTGGAACCACCATCAAGTGGAGAAGCCTCAGGGCTCTCTTGGTCTTGCTGACAGGACACTGTGGACGTCACTCCCCAGTCACACTCAGGAAGAGTCTCCGGGTCCTGTGTAAGTGTCTGGTTTCCCTAACCACTTCTGTGACCCTTTGCATCCTGGCTACTCTCCTCTGAATACCCGCTAACTCTTCTAAGGACTTTCTTAAAATGAAAATAAAATTCTGAGTGTAAAAATAATTCACATTCACTTTTGAAGCTTGAAAAAAAAAAAAAAAAGTATCCGGCACCAGTGAGAACCACCAAGCTCATGCTTTCTATCCCTGTGTGGACCTGGGTCCTGGCCAGTCCCAGGTCTGAGCCCTTGCTCCATCCTGGGCAAGTCCCCTCTTGCGTCTCACTTTCCTTTATTCATCTTGAAGCTGCTCCTTTGAATTCAAGGCCCTCCGCTCTCCTTTCCTCAATCCCTCTGTGAAAATCCTTTGTTTCAATATCCTTAGCAGATTCTGGCCAGATGAGTCTTACTCTTTTATAAAGTAATTCATCAGTGCATTACGGTTGTACATAATCGTGGGCCTCTTTTTTATGTATTCATAAATGTACATAACATAATCTGCTCCATTTCAACACCTAATATTTCCCCTTTCCCTCTCTTCCTCCTCCTGACCTTCTTCATCTACCCTAGCTGTGTTCCTTCTATTTATTTATTGTTGTTTTTTTTTTTTTTTTAACAGGGCATACTGATTATTTACTTGGTATAATAATCATGAATAACATGGAATCCGCTGTGATACCTCCGTAGGTGGACACAGCATAATGGGTCAATTTCATTCAGGAGTTTTTCCCCTTTCCCACCCTCTTTCTTCCCCAGCTACCCCCTCCCATGGCTTCACTGTTGTCCACCTGTGTTCACGAGGTCTCCTTTTGTTAATTCCTTTGTTAGCGGTAGCTTCTGCATATTCAGAGAGGATGTTTCTCCTCTGTTTTCTCAGCTGGGCTTCTTTCACTTAGCTGGTGTCCTCCAGGTCCTTCCATTGACCAACACAAAGGGCGTACTTTCATTCTTCTTTAGGGCTGATGTTTTTAAAGCTTCACTTAAATGGACCACCACCCACTGGCAGAGATGCCAGTCTGGACCCACTCTTATTGCAGCTCGGGTCACCCCAGGGGGCCATGTCAGCTCCAGGTCTTAGCACGGGTGTTCCCAATGGCTTTGGGGCTCACTTCCTGTCTTGACTCCGTTGCTGGCCAAGTGCACTGCCCAGAGCCACTCTCTGTTTCCTGGTCAGGGACGAGCCAGCATGCTCTTCAAGGAGTAGAAGCAGGATGCACACCTGGGCTTGTGAGTGGCAGGTGACACCCACCTTTCACTGATATCCACAGGCTGCTTTGGAGAACTTACCCTTCACAAAGTCTTTTAATATACATCTTATTTGAAGCTCATGGTTTCTCAGATTTTATCTTTACTTTTTAGAAAGGAACTTAAAGTGTCGGAGAGATTCAGGGAAGCAGGTTTGAACTTTCTTGACCTAAACTCATAGTACGATATGTGTTTTACTCTAATCCAGTACAAACAAGTGCATGGAAGTAGATAAAGATTCATAGATGAATAGAAATTAGAGATAGATACGTAGACACTCAGATGAAAGTGGAAGCCGTCTTGCAAAGCATCATTTGTGGCAGTGAGCACTAGCTGCCCGTGGTTGACTTCAGGAGCCACCAACGTGTCCTGACCACAGTGTGAGAACACCGGTGTTGGGCCCTAGGGAAGGGGGAGCACCTCTAGCTTCCTACTCCCACCCTGAACTCTCACAGGGCCCAGTTTCTGTCCGGTGGAACCTATTTGCGATTAAGCAGAAGATTGGCCTCGACAAGGGTGTGGGGCCTGTTGGAGCAGCACCGACACTGGGGCAGAGGAGGACCAAGGAGCAGCGGTACCAGAGCTCGGGGTGCTCACTCGGAAGCTGGCCTCACTGTACGGTTTCCACTTCCTGCTGAGTGTCAGGCCTCAGATAGGAAGTGTCTGCTCTGCCTAGAGGATTGAATAAAGTACTTTATATAGAGATTAGGATGGGGACCGTGAGCCCCATGGGTCCTGGTCCTCACCCCCTTTCCCTCATGGCGTTCCACCTGCAGCACATGGCTGGGTTGGGGGACCCTGAGACCCTACTATTCCTGAATTTTGAGACATCTAAGTGGAAGCAGGAGCTTGGAGGAGGGTTCAGGGGGAGCTGCCTTGGAAATTGGATTGGTCACAGTTTGCAAGGCCAAGAGACACCCAAAGTTGGTCATGAGAAGAGTATGACCTTGGGAAAAGTCCAGAATCTCTGAGGGGCTTCATTATCCCACTGGGAGAGCATCTGCTGAGTGGAGGGGAAGGCCGTCCCTCAGTCTGCTAGGGGCCATCGGGCCCAGCTGAGGCCTGCAGTGGGGCTGAGTGAAGCTGGCTCTTCAGGGGTGCATGCCCCTCTCCCCAGGCACAGCAGGCTGAGATCAAAGAAGAGAGGGCACAGGGCTCCTGGTGGGGGACGAGGCTTCTGTGAGGAAGGCCTCAGGGGACGCCCCAAGGAGTTTGACTACTTCCTCTTCCTGTGGCCAATTCATCCTGCAAATTCATCATTCATACTGTTGAGTGCGACTGTGACCTGGGCAGGCATGGAGGGAAGGACCAGAGCAGAGCATGTGTGTGAGTGTGTGTGTGTGTGTGTGAATGCATGGGAGATGGCCTCCCTCAGAGAACCGAGGAGAAGGGTAGAGAAAGTCGGGCCAGAGGTCAAACCTGGAGGCAAACTGCAGGAACCTCTGAGCAGATGGAAGGCTGGGTTCCAACCAGTCCTACAGCACGGGGGAGGTTCCCACAGGGACGTTAAGGGAGATCGCCTCGGGTCAGCTGTTGAGGTTAGCTGGATGGTCGTCCATCTGAGACTTGTGAATCCCGTGTCGCAGGCACGGGTGACATTCTCACAGCCACTCTCCGTGTCCCTGGATGAACCTGTGGGTTTGGTACTATCATGATGCTTATTTCATAGTAAAGAAAGGAACAGAGAGTTTTAAGAAACTGTCCTGAGTTAGCAAGTACAGGAAGGCAGGAAGGGCCAAGCCGGCCACACAGGCAGCTTGTGGTCCTAAACGTGCTGCGTGGGGCCTGCCTGTGCTCCCGGTGCCTTCCCCTCTGCCGCCCGAGGAAAGATCCCACAGACTCCAGTTGCTGTTCAACGGCAGCTACTCCTTTAAAAATGAACCACTACCTTTTTGCTTTTGACTGAAACACATGCAGGACCACAAGCTGAGAGAGGTCAGCGATGGAAACCCAGATAAACCATTAATGGAAGGTGGGTCTTGTCATTTATCACCGTCCTCTGGCCCCACCACCAGGAGGGTGAAGCAGAGCCCAGGGCAAGACCAGGCTGTGTGACTCCCCACACGCCAAATGCAAAAGATCAAGTGCCGTGGAGAAAGAGGTAAGCAGGCTCTTCATTAAAGCAAACACCATTAAACACGCGCTCAGCACCGCCGAGGGTTGGACCCCAGCAAGCCTCTGCACAACAGCGGAGGGTCATTTTCCCTCTAAGGGA
This sequence comes from Marmota flaviventris, assembly GCF_047511675.1. Classification (NCBI taxonomy): domain Eukaryota; kingdom Metazoa; phylum Chordata; class Mammalia; order Rodentia; family Sciuridae; genus Marmota; species Marmota flaviventris. The sequence goes on along the minus strand of NC_092499.1, from coordinate 8,602,034 downwards.
AGAGGAAGCAGGGAAAGTTTTTCCAGGACAGAGACACTGTTATGAATGTGTGTTCCTCCATGATAATATATATGTATGTGCATGCACAATAATTCACTCAACAAATATGGTGCAGACCTACTGCGTGGGGCACAGTATGCGCCTCTGTATGTGAATGTGAATGTGCTCAGGGCACCGCTGTAACTTCTCCTTTGTCCCCTGTCCTCTAGGTACGGACCCCCAGGGCTTTCCAAAACTTCCCTGTTATTATGGGATTCACCTTGTGGGAGGGGGTTACTCTGTCCTTGGCTATTTCATCTCACCTGAAATAAGCCAATGAAAGAAGCAGGGTGTCATTTTTTTGAGGAAGGGTGGAAGGAAGTATGGAAGTCTTGGCTGAAGTGATGGCGGCCATGTGTGCTCATCAGGAGGACAGGGACATCTAAAGGAGAGAGGGGGAGAGAGAAATGGAGAACAAGTGCTTTGCTGAGATCAGGTTGGAGGCTTCCTGCGTGAGAGTCCTCGTCTACAGTGAGTACTGAATTCACCACTGCTAACTTCTTGAACTCGCTCCTCCTCATCTGGATGGTCATTTATTTTCTGCTCTATTAAGTGAGTTGGGTTATCAATGCCGCTTCATTGATCTGACTGTCAAAATTGCAATCTCATAAACTGTCACGAGCCTGGCCCGTGCGCCCCTGTGCTCCTCAGCACAGGCACTGGGAACGCCCGGATCTCAGCTCCTGCTCTGAAGCCTCCCAGGCTAGAAGACATGAAGAATTGGCTCAGAGGATGGGGACAGGATGCTCTACGGATGCCCCCCAGGAAGAGAAGAATGGGCTCTTTAGAGAGGTGAGGGGGGTGTTCTCTCCAGAGAGGGACACACCACTGCCATGTCCTGGAGGATGTCCACCACTGAAGTCTAGAGTCTGTGCAGGGCAGACTCAGGGTGTGGGACAGCGTGGTCTGCACTGGACAGCGAGGCTTGGCTTGGCTGTGTGGGAGGATCATGGTTAGGAATGGGTCAGGGCAGGAAGAGAAGCTGGAAGGGAAGATGGGGACAGAGCAGGAGGTACCCTGTAGGCCAGTTCCAATGTGTTCCCATGAAATCCCATGCAGGTCTCTCCAGAGAAAAGGGACACCCACAGCGGAACAGAACATATTGTATTTTCTACTCCTCTGTGATCATTTCCCCAAAGACTCTTCTTTACATGCTCGATATATAATATGCTGTTCTTTTCCTGAATTTGTATTCATTTTGATAAATCAAACATCTTCAAATTAAATGATCCCTTTTATTTTTCGAATAGATAGACAAGGTACAAGAAATCATGGAAGTTGATGTGGTGATAAGTAATTAATAATAATAATAGCAGCAATCTTGGGTTGGGGTTGTGGCTCGTGGCAGAGCGCTTGCCTCACACGAATAAGGCACTAGGTTTGATCCTCAGAACCCCATAAAAGTAAATAAATAAAATAAATGTATTGTGTCCATCTAAAACTTAAAAAAAATTTTTTTAGAATATAAAAGCAGCCATCATTGTGACTGAGAGTGTCAAGTGCTGGACACTCCCCAGGGATGATGCTAAGTGCTGTACGTGGGGGACAAACTTGGTAACAGATCAGATGGTGGAGGATGAGCGAGGAGGGTGGACAGAGAGGTCCAGTGGCACAACCTAGCTCTGCCGCCAGCTGCCTAGATGGCCTTGCACAACTCACATGAGATGGGATGGCTGAAATCACCATCCTTATGGGGCCGGCTGCCACGGGGAGTCAATGCAATAATTCTAGTTCAATACTGGGGATACGGTTGGTGCTCAAGAAAGGCACATTGTTTCTTAAAATTAAAGAAAAATAGATGATAGAGAATGCTGATACATTTTAAAATATATCTCTCATTCATAATCCAATGCACCACCAATTTTATACACTTCTTTCATTGCAAACTCTGGTGTGTTTGTATGACAAAATATCAGTTGGGAACCACCTGAGGTTGTGTGGAAAGCCAAGGGGAAAAGAAGCTGATGATGATTCTTCCTGATTGATGTTAAGTCTAAAAATGCAATGATTTATTGACTGTTCTCAGTGGATAGAAATGACTTTGATAAAATGATTTGTATTTTAATTTATTGCTTCAATAAATGTATATGGTAGAACATTTGGAAAAATAAAATGAATCTTAAAGCTCACTTTCTTTCTCATTTCTTTAATTGCAGAGGAATTTCACAGAGCATTGTAAATGAATGCACACACACATACACACAATTTTAGTCCTTTCTTTTCCATTTTTCATTATTTGATAACCACTTAAGATTTTATTTGACTCTTTATAACAATATTTCAAATATCTGCTTATTATGCTTCCATGTGAATGACTAATAATTGACTCAATGATTCCTCTGCAGTGGATATTTCTGTTGCTTCCGAAGGGTAATGGATTTGAATACGTATGTGTTAATGTCACTGAGAATAAAAGGGGGAAGCAGAGAAGATGGCAGCTAAACCTTCCAGTGAACATCTCCCCACAGAAAGATCCACTTGAGCAGCGATTCACACACCAAACAACCTTCGCCAGATGAGAGACGTCAGTGTCTGGACTTAACATAAAGTATTGGAGCAGACAGGAAGGACTGGTACGAGTAACTGCAGAGACAAATTTAGAATACTTTAATATTGTAGACATGGATGATGGACAAACCATTTCCATTTTTAGTATATGAAGACTGAAGGAAAAAAAAAACAACTAAAATAATAGTAACCACATTCATAAAAAGAGTGACTATATAACGTGATTCACAATAGAGCATCACGAATCCAAAACATGGGGAGAAATGAAGTATAAGTGCAGAGTTTTTTAGTGTATTTTCTTTTCCTGACTTTATAATCATTGTTAAGTTGCTATTATTTTGAAGTAGCTTCTTATCTTAAAAAGATCTTTTTTTGTGAGCCTCCCATGGTAACCACAAAGCAAAAGCCTATACCGGACACCCACGAAATAAGCAAAAAAATCAAGACATACTATTAGAGAAAATCACTTAACCATAAGAAAAGAGTATAAAAGAGGAAGAAAGAAAGAAATGAGAATAAAAGTAGAAAATGAGTAACAAAACGGCAGAAATTATCTCAAATGAAAATGTATGATTCAATTTGAAGACCTGGACTGACTGAAACGAACCCAGCAACAAGTTCCCACTGTATGCTGCGTCCAAGAAACGCACTTCACCTGTAAGGAACACGTAATCAGTGGAAGGAGAAGTGATGGACAGAAGATGCTCCATGCCAATAGAATAAAAAAAAATGCAGGAGTAGCCATACTTAGGTCAGATAGACTCTAAATCAAAAGCAGTTAAAAAGAGACGAGGGAGGTCATTCTATAATGAGAAAGGGATCTATTCAGCAATAGGAAATAATAACTATGACTATATATTCACTCAATATCAGAGTATCTAAAAATATAAAGCAAGTATTAGCAGATCTCAAAGGAAGAGATGTGCCCAGTACAATAACAGTAACTGACTGTTATTCATTATCAAGTGAGGTCCATCCCAGGGAAGCAGGGATGATTCACCATATGCAAAACTAACAGAGTGATACACCATATCAACAGAATAAAGGACATAACTGGGTGATCCTCTCCACAAACGCAGAAAAGACATTTGATAAACTTCAACATCCTTCCATGTTGATAACTCTGACCAAATTAGGCATAGAAGGAACGTACCTTGGCAGAATGAAGGTCACATATATATGGCAAGTCTACAGCTGACATCAGGCTGAATGGGGGAGAGTTGGATCCACCGGTTCTGAAGGTCTGCACCTCACTCCCACCATATACAAAAATCAACTCAAAAGGCACTGAAGGCCTCCAGACCTGAAACCAAGCCACCACTGGAAGATAACACAGGGGAAACCCCTCAGAACATCGGAATGGACAAGGACTTTTTGAGTTAGGCTCCAAAGTACAAAAAAATAAAAGCAAAAATAGACAAATGGGATGAGATCAGGTTGAAAAGCTTCTGCAGAGCAGAGGGAACAGTCAACAGAGTAAACCTGCTGAATGAATGGGAGAGAGTATCTCCAAACTGTACACCTGACAAGGGTTACTATTCAGAATACACCTGGAACCCAAGTCAACAGCAAAAGAAAGTTGAGGGTAGAACAGTACAGAGACTGGAGAGTGGGCAGGAAGGGATGGGGAGAGGACCTATGGGCACTAGTGACATGGGCAGGGGAGGTGTAGGTTCTGCACAGTAGGCTGACTGTGGATGACAAGATGAGCTGTACATTTTGAGCAATCTAGAAGAAAGGATTTTTGAATGATTTCACCATAGAGATAAGTTTTGAAGTTTATCCAGATCGGAGCATTAGGTAATGTGTACATGCATTGAAACGTCCCACAGGAGACAGAGACACGCACAATTTGGATGTGTGTTAATTAAAGTGCATCAGGTCAGCCTTCCGAGAAGCCTGTGAGCAAAGAAACCCATGCGATGGTTGGACTCAGTGTTTCCAGAGCTTATTTGCATATGGAAGCCATTTACTTTGCTTATGTGCATAAAACTGGATTATGGAAATTGGAGCCAATTTGTAGGACATGAGGGAAAAAAAAAAGAAATCACAGCGAAGCTGACCCATTAAAAGGACAAACCCAGCTCCAGTAAACTGATGCCTTATGTAAAAACCTCAGCGATGATGACTATAGCCACAGCAATCCTGTTCCTGGTCCTCTTGAAATAAAGAAGAACCTGGGCTGTGCAGTCAGACACAGGGAGGCTCAGAATCCATGCGCGTCTAGCTGGCGGCCTCAGGCAGCTGAGTGAACTCTCTGAGCCTTTTTTTCTCATATTGCCTCTTTCATTAGATGGTGGTAGACACCAATCACATTCATGGATACCCATGCACTGCAAAATTTGACAAATGTGGTATTCATTGTGCCAAACAGACATGACATCTCTGAGTCCAAATTCCATCTCTTCGCAGGCAGAAAATGCCAAGCAGGCAGGAGTGAGCTCTGCTTTATACCAGTAGCGCCCAGCACCGGTGACTGTCACTCAACAGGCACTTGGCAAAGGGCCATTCCCTAAGTGAGCGAATCCCTTCAACAGGAACTCTTGGGAAAATCTAGTATTTAGTCTTGTAAGGAAGTTATGTGATCTCTGTTTTCTATGCCTAATATGAGTTATGTGTGTGAACAAGCTGTGATTACAGAATATTTTCCACTGGAATTATATAATCATATTTATGGAAATTGTAATGTTTCTTCGGCAAAACTTGCCTACATTGTCCTCCCTAGAATAAAGTCCAGAGAACAAAAGACTTTCTTAGTGGAATACGCACCCCCCACCCCACCTCATATTGCTACAAAATCACAAAAAAGGGAGAAAAGAGGGGAAGTAATTTTCCCAACAAAGGATCTCTACATGTGGGTGGTCAATAATGTTTACCTAAAATGGATTTGTGGCTGGAGAGAAAATTCTTATTTCCCGAAAGGTGAATCTCACTGATGTTGATTACAGAAGTAAGTTGTACCACTTGATGTTGGGAAAAGAATAAAAAGCAACTTTCTAATTTATCCCTGCCCTGCACCAACAGGGCCCAGGAGGATGGCCTGTTCCCTGCCTGGGGCTCTGCAGAGGCAGGACCCTGCAGCTCACTGACACCACAGCTCAGGAGCATGAGCAGGGCACTCTGGCCACCAGCGCAGGCTGTGTGCTCCCTGCTGTGCTGTAACACGCACACCCCAGCCCCGAATGTGACTCTGATGCTGCGTCTTCTCAGACCTTGGGGGAGGGCTGGCACCCAGACTGGGACCAGCAACAGGGAGCCAACTTCCTGATCACACCCTCCCCACCAAGTTTTGATGTTGAGGCAAATCAACAACCTTTTTCCCTCCTGAGGAGGAACATCTGGCTTCCCTAAGCTGCCTGTGATCGGGAACCTTTTCCATTAGGAGCAGGGCGATCGTCCTTCTCATCGTGTCCCGCAACGTCTGTGACCACGGGCTACGTGTATCTTCCTCCGAGGAGGAGTTCCTAGGATTCCCAGGTGGGCTTGGAAGAGAAGCTGATGGGGCACAGGAAGAGGCTGCGGGAGGGGTGGCTTGTCCTCTCCTTGGTCACGAGAGCTGCTGTTTCCTCATCTGTGGACATCAACCCTGGAGTCCCCTCGCCTTCCTGTTGAGGGATCTCAGTGTGACAGTTTGGATCTCTGTGGTAGGAGGACAGAGTTCCTAAGTGCAAAACTGTACGTTGACCCTTTCCAGCTCAAGAGAGTGGCAGGCATTAGTGGTCAAGGCTGGGGTCACTGAGCACTCTGGCTGGAAGAGCTCACCTTCTGGTGAGGATTGGAATCAGGGTTGGCAAGCAAGAGAGAGACTGAGTTATCACAGAGAACCAGCCTTAGCCTGTTCTAAGGTGTCTTCACTGCTCAGCCAGAGGGCCTTGAGCCAAGTCTTAGCTTCTCCTTCTCCCAACCTTTGACTTCTTTATGTGTACAAAGGAAACTGTGACCTTTGCCACGTAAGAGAGAAGACATATGTGAAATGTCCAAGCACAATGCCGGGCATGGTAGGTGCTTAAGAAATAGCAGGGTGAGATAAGTCTGAACACCCTGCAACCTTTACCTCCTTTATTAGGGCACTGGAGGGCAGATATTCCTGGACGTGACTTATTGCCAAAGAGGACTGGGCAGAGTTGATCATGGGCTAACAACATATGTGCGAGATCTAGGTTGCTGGTCCCAGTCTGGGTGCCAGCCTTCCCCCAGGGAAGGAATGAGGTCTCCAGCTATCCAGGAGAGAGGATTTCTATACCCACTGGGATGAAGAAACAAAGCCAGAGAAGTTAAAAGCCAAATCAAAGCCACAGAGCTAAAGGAAGAGGGTGCAGCCGGTTTCAGAAATGAGTTACTCTAACCTCACAGCCTTGTGTCTCACCTAACTAGGTGAACAGGGCAAGTATAGGACTTGATCTTTGTCCCTTAAGTTGAGACCCAGTGGCAAAAAGGTTAAGAACAAGTCAGAGCTTCAGGCTAAACTCTCAGCTTCACCCTGTGCCCCCTGTGACTCAGTTCTGAACTCTACAACGAGGATCTCATCACCCTTTTGGGATAACATCTTCGTTCCTTTGTGGGGCCTGGTGGGTACCACCTCCTGCTCTAAGTGCTCAGTCCGTCTGCTGACTCATTAAACCTCCACTTAACCCACAAGGAAATTGGTAATGTTGGCCCTGCTCCTTTGTTCTCCTTCAAAACGTTCTGGGCCTTTTGCCTGTCCATATAAATTTCAGAATAAGTTTGTCACTGTCCGCAAAATTATTTTCAAGGATTTTGATCAGAGTCGTGTGGAATCTCTAGGTCAACAGAGGGAAAAAACTGATGTCTTACAATACCGTTCTATCCATGAACATGGACTATTGCTCCATAATTAGTTCTTTGGTTTCTTTGATTAGATTCTGTAGTTTTCCTCATAGATCTTGCACATATGCTGTTAGATTTATACCTAAGTGTTCCATTTTGGAGGTGCTAAGGCAGATCATATTGCATTTCCAATTTCAAATTCCAGTTGTTCACTGATGGCATAAAGGGACTCCATTGACTGTTGTGTTTTAACTTTGTTTTTTGCCTCTTTGCTTTAACAGCTTATTAGTCTCAGGAATTCCAGGGTCGTTCTTAATTACATGTTAATTGGCTGCTTCTCATCACTTAAGTTCAGCAGCGTTGCCCTCCCTGCCAGCCCTCCCCCACCACTTACTTCCCTCCCCTTTTCGGTGGTTGAACTGCTATTTCATCTTCTCCAGTGGGTCACACTGGCTTTCTGTTCTGTCATCTTACCTATCCCCTTCTTGTTTCTCTTTGGATGATTTTAAGTGAAAGCCAGTAAATAACCTTGGATGTTTTCAGACGTTTCCCAGCTTCCAGGGCCCGGGCTCTGATTCCCTGGTGTACTCGACCTGCCCAAGCCAGCGTCCTAACTGGGCTGTCTTTCAGTGGAACTTCGGCAAGATCTTCTCCATCCCCCTACATTCTCCCCCTTTTCTTTTGTCTCCTTGGTTCGAATAGATTGTGTCTTCCAGGATTTTCTCAGGGGATTTGGAAGGGAAGATTTTGAGTCATTGAAAAGTCAAAACAAAAATAAAGATAGAAAAAACCTCACTCATATCTTCATACTTGATGGTCACTTGGGTAGGTGTAAGAAGGAAGCCCTTTCTCTACACAGCAGGGAGAACTTGTTCCTGGTATTCTAGTATCTACCCATGACTGTCAAACACTGGTGCCAATTCAAATCTGATTTTTTTGATAGGCAATACATGTTATGTTTCCCCTTTGTAATAATCTGAATCTTTTATCACTGGCGCTGTGAATTACGCAAATGAGGATTGGCAGACCTGGGGTGAAGTGAGGTTCCATACTCACAGAATATTGGTTAAGGAATGATATCAAGTGAGGAGAATGAGTGTCTAGTGTGGTCCATCCAACGGCATCTCCCATTTTGAAAGATTTGACTAAAGACATAACAATGTAAAAACCGTATTTCATACACCAGGAAGAGACAGTATAATGAAGTCATCATGATTTGAAGTGTCTAGATAGGTCTCAACACACTGTGTTTTCTCCAACAAGAGGGAATGTCGGAGCAGACAGGTAGCACACCCATAGATCTGCAAAGCAATGGGACAGGTGCCTGCCAATGTTCTCAAGATCCTATGCCCTTTAGAATCTCTGACATCATGTTCTTTACTTCTAACTTCTATAAAGATATTCCAACAGGGCCCAGGAGTGCCTCTCTCCTTTGGATCCCTGTGATTCGTTTACACATTTTCTCTTCTCTTATGGAGCTTGTCTTTTCCTATCTTTCACTATTAATACATTTCTCCTCTCCTAGAATGGCCAGGAGAGCTTTCTTGTCCTTCCTTTCTCTCTTCCTTCCACAACCGTATATTAAATCCCCGCACTGCTGCCGTAGAGTGAGCGCCTCCGTGCTTCCCAGCATTGCTGAAAAGTACAAGATGCAGGGAGAGAGGCAAGAGGTCGAGCACACACCTGGGGGCAGGGGGGCTTGCCTGGGAGGTTCTCTGCATCAGTGATTTGAATAGAGCCTGGATGAGCAAGTTGGGCTTCTGTATCTCCTTCTGGATGTTCTGCGGTGACTTCCACTGGGGTGCAAAACCCAGATTCAGACCAGACTTGGGGGAAGACAATGAATTCACCCCATTAGGATGAGAGAGTATTGAAAGGCAGCAGAGAAAAATCCTGGCTGGATAAGGAGGAAGGAGGCGGGATTTGGAGCAGACCTTGAATGCTTCCAAGAAACCAAAGTCAGGCAAGGAGGAAGATGGCATAGGACATGGGAGCCCCTCGTGCCGAGTAATGAAGGTTAGTAGGCATGCAGAAGAGTGCACAATTCATAAAGATATGAGTCCATAACGTTGAATAAAACAAATCATCCATTTTCTTGGGAGAGGGGTCCTTTCACTTAGTTTTCCATTTTAACTGTATCTATTTTTTTTCTTATTCAAAGTTACATCAAATTCCTGGAAGTAGGTTGGGAAGAAAAAGTCATACGTGAATAAATAGGCTTGATAAGAAATAATGGGGCTTTAGTTATGTGGGCAGCTGTGGCTAGAAGACAGGGTGAGCACTGAAGACCACCTCCCTCAGCCAGGGCATCAAAAAGACAAGTGAGAGATGAAGGTGCCCTGGCCCCAGTCTCGGGGTATCATTAGAAAATTATAAAATAGAAGAAGTTCCAGACTGTGTAAGATGAATAGTTTTGGAACCTTTAGAAAATTTTATTAGTGCATTATAATCATGCATAATAGTGGGGTTCATTGTGATATATGTGCACATAACATAATTTACTCCATTTTATTCCCCATTTTCTCTCTTTCCTTCCCTTCTTTTCTCCCCTGGATCCCCTTTCTTTACTCCACTGGTCTTCCTTCTATTTACATAATAACTTTGTGCATCATATTGCTACATAAAGGTGCAATTCATTGTGAGATATTCTTCTATGCTTTTAGTATAATTTGATTTGTTTCATTCCATAGCTCCTTCTCCCTCCTCCTTGATCCCCTTCCTTGTCTATACTATTCTGTCTTCAATCTGCACAAGATCCCCTTTTTAAATTCCTTATTTCTCTCTAGCTTCTACATGAGAAAAAAATTTGACCCTTGACTTTCTAAATCTGGCTGATTTCGCTTAGCATGTTGTTCTCCAGATCCAACACAATCCCCATCAAAATACCAATGACTTTCTTCACAAAACTAGAAAGATCTGTCATAAAATTCACATGGAAGAATAAAATACCCAGAACAGCCATTGCAGTTCTGAACAATGAGTGATGCTGGGGGCATCAAGATATTCAATCTCAAATCATACTACACAGCTATAGTAACAAAAATGGCATAGAATTGACATAAAAACAGACCAGAAGATCAATGGTACAGAATAGAAGACACAGAAGCAAAGAGACACGGGTACAGTCACCTGTTCATTGACAAAGATGCCAAAAACATATTTTGGAGAAAAGACAGTCTTTTTAACAAATGGTGCTGGGAAAACTGGAGAATCACATGTGGAATAATGAAACTGGATCCCTATCTATTTCTCTGCATAAAAGTCAACTCAGGGTGTATCAAAGACCTTGGAATTAGACCAGAAACTTTGCAATTGCTAGAAGAAAATGTAGGGTCAACCCTTCAACATTTGGACTCAAGCATTGACTTCCTTAATAAGACTGAAAAGCTCAAGAAATAAAACCAAGAATCAATAAGTGGGACGGCATCAAATTGAAATGCTTCTGCATACTAAAGGAATTAAAGCACAAAGACAGCCTACAGAACGTGAGAAAAATTTGTCAGTTACTCTTTTGACAGGGAACTAATATTCAGGATATATAAATCTCAAAACACTTAGTGTGTACACACACACACACACACACAAATAGCCCAGTCAATAAATGGCAAATGAACTAAACAGACAATTCTCAAAAGAAAAAATACAAATGACCAAAAAATACCTAAAAAAAAAAAAAAGTTCAACATCCTTAGCAATTAGGGGAATGCAAATCAAACTGCACTGAGATATCATGTCACCCCAGTTGGAATGGCAATCATTCAACATACAAACAATAATAAATGCTGGTGAGAATGTGGGGGTGGGGAACACTCATATACTGTTGGTGGGACAGTAAATCAGAGCAGCCACTTTGGAAATCAGTATGGAGATTCCCCAAAAGTCCAGAATTGGACCCAGCTCTTCTACTCCTTGGTATTTATCCCTAAGATCTAAAGTCAATATACTGTAGTGATACCTGAATCACAATATTTATAGGAGCGTAATTCACAATCACCAAGTTATGGAACCAGCCTGGGTGCTTATCACAGATGAATGGATAAAGAAAATGTGGTATATGCACACAATGGAACTTAAGTTTCAGGTGTTTGCACAGAATTCATGCAGAAATATCTAGAAGAACAGAAAGAATATGACCTGGGTGGGAAATCAAGAGGGACCTTGAGTGGAGGAGAAATTTGCCAGCCCTCCCGGAAGGCCACACTGAGCCTCGTAATCATGTCATGTTTCGGGAAAGGCTTCTCAGAATGGGCCCCAGGCTTTGTCTTTCCTTTTTTCTTTTCCACTAGGAACAAGTGGAAGTGATTCGAATACCTGTTACACAGTTGAAAATTCAGTTCTGGAGCAAGAGAGATGGATCAAAGCTGGAAGAAGGGCTCTGAGCGTTGCCTGTATGCAGAGAGTAACGGAAGCCATGGGCCGGGACAAGAGGTCCAGGGATGGAGAGAGAGCGAGGTGACCCACAGGGATGGGAAGGGCAGGACTTGGAGGTTGGGGAGGATGGATTGCAGGCAGGGCCGAGTCCTGCAGCAGCTCTGGGGTAGCTGCTGCTGACTCAAGCTCCCCAGGCCCCAGGTTGATGAGGTGGGGCGGGGGTGGAGACCTCTGGGTACCACTGAGGGTTAAAAGCCAGGGTGCTCTCCAGATGTCAACAGGCAATTGCAGAAAATTAGGAGGCTGCCTTTTTTCTTCCTCACAGGACCCCTAACACAAACTGTCTGAACCACAACAGTTGAGGCTGAGCATATCAAATAAGTAAGTCAGAGAGAGACCCCATGAAATAGCTGTGGTTAGTGGCTGGTGGGGCTGCGGATGGGGTGCGGGGGCGGGCTGCTCAAGACAGAGAAACTTGCTTTTAATCAATGTGCTAATCCAGGACATAAGGTCTCCCTTCCCCCTCCCTCATTTCGTTTCCCAGGGCTCAGGCCTCGCTCCCTCCCCGCAACCCCTCCCTACACTAAGCGAATGGAAATTTGGTCCAGTTTCTTTTCTTTTCTTTCTTTCTTTCTTTTTTTTTTAATATAGATACATTAAAAAACAGACACTGATCTTCAAAGAAGCCTGCAATTTCTCTGGCGACGGAATGTTTATAGCCACAATTTGTTTGGTTCTGATAAAATGCACATGCCCTGTTCTTCCATTTTATTTTGCTTCCTGAGTCAAGCCTGCTTCATGCATGGGCCTGCGGCCTTCCCACCAGCCAGGCAGAGGAGAGGGGGACAGGGAGAGGAGAGGGAGAGGGTAGGGAGAGACATGGAGACGGAGAGATTGCCTTCTTGAGGCTGTGTGGCCGTCTCTTGGACTTTCTGAGCCTTGAGACAGTTGGATGTGGCTCAGGGGTCAGAATGATGGGCCACAGAGACATTTCAGCCACCCCCAGAGCCACCGTATGCCATATCTGGAGAAACACAAACCTTCCCAGGTCATTTAAGGCCACAATATAATCTCCCCAACTGTTTTGGAGATGGCAGCAGGTGAGCCCAGAACCCCCCAAAATGTGGATTTAAATATCAGCTCAGTTACTTTCTTTCTTTCTTTTCTTTTTTTTTTTTTTTTTTTGTAGCCCTTCAGGTTCTTTTTTTTTTTTTAATTTTTTATTGTTGGCTGTTCAAAACATTACATAGTTCTTGATATATCATATTTCACACTTTGATTCAAGTGGGTTATGAGCTCCCATTTTTACCCCATATACAGATTGCAGAATCACATCAGTTACACATCCATTGATTTACATATTGCCATACTAGTGTCTGTTGTGTTCTGCTGCCTTTCCTATCCTCTACTATCCCCCTCCCCTCCCCTCCCCTCCCCTCTTCTCTCTCTGCCCCCTCTACTGACATTCATTTGTCCCCCTTGTATTATTTTTCCCTTTCCCCTCACTTCCTCTTGTATGTACTTTTGTATAACTCTGAGGGTCTCCTTCCATTTCCATGCAATTTCCCTTCTCTCTCCCTTTCCCTCCCACCTCTCATCCCTGTTTAATGTTAATCTTCTTCTCATGCTCTTCGACCCTACTCTGTTCTTAGTTACTCTCCTTATATCAAAGAAGACATTTGGCATTTGTTTTTTAGGGATTGGCTAGCTTCACTTAGCATAATCTGCTCTAATGCCATCCATTTCCCTGTAAATTCTATGATTTTGTCATTTTTTAATGCAGAGTAATACTCCATTGTGTATAAATGCCACATTATTTTTTTATCCATTCATCTATTGAAGGGCATCTAGGTTGGTTCCTCAGTTACTTTCTTAACTGTATGACCTTGAACAAAGCTTTCTCTGAGATGGTTTTCTCCATCGGAAAACCAGGGCCATCTCTTCCCCAGGCCAGTGAGGCTGAGGATATCTGGAGGAGAACAGGAGAGGAGACAGGGCCTTCTGGACAGGAGGGCAGAGGGAGGAGACAACAGAGTTGCTTGGGGAAGAAAGAGAAGGCTGGGGTGACTGGGGCGACTGTGCAAGATAGAGGAACCGGAAATGGGGGTGGCAGAACATGAGGTCAGGTGAGAGCCCTCTGGGGTTTTGAGCATCCTCTGCAGGCAGTGAGGGGACCCGGGTTCTAAGGGAGGACCACCTCTGTTCAGATGGTGTTCTGGAAAACAGTCAGTAGTAGCTTGGTGGATCCACAGCAGGGGAGAGAAGAGGGAGAGATGCTGAGAAGGGATGTTGGGGTGCTCCCCGTGCTGTGCCTGGGTGGCTGCTGCCAAGGGCAAGAGGTCCCATGCAGTGGTGAGGAGTGACATCCCTGGGTTCTGATCCTGGCCCTGCCGGACACTGGTTATGGGACCTGGATCAAGTTGTTTAAAGTCTCTGCGCCTCCATGATTCTGTTAATGAAGAGGACTAGTGCACATTTCCAATACGGACACTGTGGGAACAAATGATGTTCAAAGACACTAAACTCTGAAAGGCACTTAAAAGACTGTGCAGGGCAAACACACGTCCCCCATCCATGCTAAACGTTCTTCTCAGATAAAATTTCCCACACAGTAGTCTGAGTACTTTCCGAACATTATTCTGTTGAGTCCTTTGCATTTACTCTGAAAGATGATTAGTACCTGTTTCTCTTTTTTCTCTTCGTAGAAGTAAAGTTCAGAAATACGAGTCATTTTTCACCATGATTAGTGGATACTTGGAGGAGCTGGGCTCAATCTCAAGTCAGGATTGCTTCCTGAGCCAATGGTCTTAACATTGAGAGAAGGAGAGGGGGTGGGTGGGGGAGAGAGAGAGAGAGAGAGAGAGAGAGAGAGAGAGAGAGAGAGAGAGAGAGAGGATGAAAATGTCCAGTTCTTCTTTCTTGAGTTATGTTTGTTTCTTCACTTATGTAACATCATGGTTTTCTCATTTGTGCAAAGAGAATAAAAAACTCCACCGTCTAGGATCATTATGCAGATTATGTGGAATTGTGTGTGAAACACATAAAGCCATTTACGGCCCCAGGAAGGGGTGTAGTGTTTATTCTCCTCTGTGCCTTCTTTTATCCTGTAACCTGGGCCTCTTGTCATCTCTCTGATTTGATATTTATTTGACTTATTCATTTAAGTACCTCACTAGCTAAAATGCTTGAAAGTCACAGTTTCATAGAATATTATAAGTGGACATGAATTTAAAGTTATTTGACCATGAATTCTGTGGCCCCTGGATATGTTTGGGGGGTTGTGGAATTGTTTAAAATTTCTGAGTTAATTGTGAATTTAAAATTGGTGTATTTTACGTACTGGAAGATGTATGACCTCTCTTGGAAATTGGGCACCCAAACAGCCTGTTGCCCAGCAGGGGGACCCTGAGCTGAAACTGGTGGCTGCCATTCTCTGTCCAGCCGTCTGCCTCTGATAGGGCGGCCAGGACATACTGGGTAGCTACAGCAGGAATTTATTGTGCCACAGTCTAGGCAGCGAGAAGTCCAAGATCAAGGTGTTGGGAGAGTTGGTTTATTTTAAGAGATTAGAAAGGGAATCGGCTCCAGGGCTTTCTTCTGGCTTCCTGGGTTGCGGAAGGTCTCTGGAGTGATTGGCAGGTGGGAGCATCCCCGGGATCTCTGTTCCTCCTTATGTGGTGCTGGTCTCTGTGTCAGGTGCACTTTGGAAACAGCGGAGTGTGTCCTCCAAAGGTCCACTACTGGAAGTTCGGCCCCCAATATCACATGTTTAGAGGTGGTGGGGCTTTAAGAGGCAGACTTGCTGGTCATGGGGCCCTACTCTAGGAGGGCAACACTTCACGCAGGCTTGGATGCCTTCCCCAGAAGAGCAAATAGCTGTAAAGGAGTGAGCCAGGCCCCTCCCAACCTCTGACTTCTGGCTCTACACATGGCCCCTCTGCACAAAGACATTTCCTGTTCCACTTCTCCCCAATACTGTGACATAGCCAATGGGGAGCCTTCACCAGAGACCCAGGTCAAGCTGTTTGGACTTTGTAGCAACCCAGACTAAGAGCCAATTAAACCTCTTTTCTGTATAAGGTACCCAGCCTCAGTTATATCATTTTAGCAATACAAAAAGATTAAGACAGTATTCAAAGTTCCCTTTTTTTATAAAAATTCTCATCCTGTTGGATCAGAGTCCACCCTAATGACCTCCTTTTAGCTAATTACATCTGCAATGACTCTTCTAAATAAGGTCACATTCTGTAGTACTGAGGCTTAGGACATCAATATACGAACTTTGAGGGAAACTGTAACACCGCCTTAACCACATCCCTCCCCCCAAGCTCAGGCACATCTGCAAAGTCCCCTGCTAGGGGACAGACTTCAGCACAACAGTCACTGACTTTTGGCCAAATATTTCCTTTCCATCCTTGAACGCAGAGTTCCTTGTTGTGGAAAAGCAGTGACGAGAGGCAAGGTGCCACGTGGTATGTGGGTCCGTGATCCACTTCAGGTGGGAGGTAGGAGGGGCCCTTCCTCCAATCATCCACCCACTGCTCTCCTCCCATCCAGTTATGGAGGAAAGAAACGCTGTTTAGGCTTGATGCCAGGAAACAAGTCAGCAGGGAGGGTGGGTTTGAGGAAGGCAGGTGATGAGCAGGGCTGTGACAGGTGGGCCCCAGGTGACATCTTAGGAGAAGTGTCCGGGAGGCAGTGGGTGATGTGGGACTCCTGTGCTTCTGCCCGTCCTCTGCACAAGTCATCCACTCTTCTCACATTGGGGCAGGCAGTATCAGGGTGATGTTTTGTTAGAAATTCCTGTACTTTTGTGATTTTTTTCCCCGTAATGTAAGTTGATAATTAGGAAGCGTGCCACATATTCACAGAGTGCAGATATTGAAGTAAAACAATTCTAGTATTTTATTTTAAATAAAAAAATGTTCTTTTGTGTGTTACTCTTATGAACAGCAAGCGTTGCTTTTTTTCCCCTACCAAAATGCCAGTTAAATTATATTTTGATAATGTTCTCAATGTGTCAGCTGCCAACAGCGTTTTAAATAATAAGAATTAGATCCCTTCTAAATAAGGCAGTAATTTTATTAAAAAAAATGCTGGAGGCCCCAGAGCTCAGGGTCTAAGAAGCGGAACCACAGGCTCCCTGCCAGATTTACATAGCTCTGAAACCCTGAGCACAAATTTACCCTACTTCTCCAGAGAGCCCCCACAGGCCACAGTCCTAATGAGCCCAGGTACGTCTCCCAGATGGCTGGGCAATTCATATGCCTCCTCGTATTTGGGTGTCTCTAAACCTCATGTGATCAGGGAATGGTAATTCCTGCCTGCACTTGACAGAAGAGAAAACTGAGGCTTAGCAAGAACAGGACTCTTTGGAGGGTGATACAAAGAGCAAATGGCGGAGCTGGGTGCAGCCACAGAAGCTATATTCCTTGGTCATACTCCGAACACCAGCAATGGATCATCCCGGGGCTGTGGCCACACCATTCCCGTGTCATGCTTTAGGGTGTTAGAAATGGCCACAGTCATAAATGGTTTGACATTGTACAGCTGAGGCACTGAGGCTCAGAGGTAGAAAGGGACGGAAGTAAATTACTAAATATTCACCACCATGAATATGCACTAGGCCTCACATTCAGTTCTTTTTTGGTACTGGGATGGAATCCAGGGATGCTATACCACTAACTTACACCCACAGACCTTTGTATTTTTTATTTGAGACAGAGTATTGCTAAGATGTCCAGTCTGACCTCAAACGTGCAATCCTCCTGCCTCAGCTTTTGGAGCAGCTGGGATTACAGGTGGGCATCACCATGCCCAGCTAATGCTTAGCTGTTGAATGGCTTAAAAATCACACGTTAACATTTCACAAACAACTGGGTATCATTCATTGATTTATTTATTTTAGAATTGCAAAAAAAAAAAACCTGAAACTAGACAATACATTTGTAAAAAGTTTGCTCAACATAAAGCAAATTATTTTAAACCGCTTCTGCAAATGTATTCTGGATTCCTTTGCCCCGAGTGTCTCTGTGTGGGTGCACACTGTTATGTTTACATGCGGAGGTCAATTGCTTTCTCTTTTCATTTTTCTTTTACACATCTAATTAAAAAATAAAAAAAGAAATATTTGGGAAAGCAAGGAATCCAAGTTACCAGGAATAAAGGATGAAGGTAAGAAAATTTTATTCTAAAATTCTGGAAAACTCTTTGCAAAATTTTCTGACTCATTTAACAAGAATTTTAATCATAAAGAAGTCAAATATACTGATACATACAAAAACATTATGAAACATATTTACTTAATATAATAATAAATAATAAATAATATAATAAATGTACCTTTTCACTATTTATCCGTGTGCATTTTTTTTCTCTTGATTTAACCACTCTGGAGAAAGTTAGAGCCCCTTATCTCTCTATGCCCTATTTTTCCTTCCTCTACCTCTGAAAGTTTCTAGGGCCATGAAACTGGTCTTCATGCTCCTAATTCATGTCTTTTTTTCGGGTACTGGGGATAGAACTCAAGGGCACTTGACCACTGAGCCACATCCCTAGCCCTATTTTGTATTTTATTTAGAGACAGAATCTCACTGAGTTGCTTAGCACCTTGCTTTTGCTGAGGCTGGCTTTGAACTCACCATCCTCCTCTCTCAGCCTCTGGCAGCTGGGATTACAGGTGTGTGCCACCATGCCCAGCCTCATGTTTTTAATTTTATCACTCAAGTGTTTGCCTATAACAATTGACAGAACACTTGTACATTTGTGACTAACCTGGCATGATATTCATTTCTTAAAAGACTTTTAAAGGTCTGTATTCACAAAATACATCAAATGTAAAACAGTACAGATTCATGTAACAGACACAGATATTTACATAATCAACACTTGACTCCTGTGAGCTTTGTGCTTTATTTTCTTCAGATATTTTTTCTTGAAAGAAATAAGATATTATTTCTATGAAAGCAACGCACCCTCCCTTACCCTGCCCCCCCATCTCCACACAATCACATTGCTCTTCTTCCTTTCCCTCAGAGAATCTTTACCAAGATCAACACAAGAATAGCTTAGATTATTCTTTTCTGTTTTCTGTTTGTAACACATGAATGTAGTCCAAGATTACACTACCATCACGGTGTGCATTCTGCAAGCTGCATAGACTGTTTGTCCTTATCTTTACTCACTACTTGAGATTTTTTTGTTTTGGTTAGTTTTTGAGAGTTGAAATGAAATCTCCATCTAGTTTTTAATTTGCATTCCTCTAATTGCTAGAGATGTTGAACATGTTTTCATGTAATTATTGACCGTTCCTATTTCTTCTTCTGAAGTGTCTGTTCAGTTCCTTTGCCCGTGTATTGATTGGGTTATTTGGTTTTGGTGTGAAGCTTTTTGAGTTCTTTTTCTATCCTATAAATTAACATCCTACCTGAGGTGCAGGTGGCAAAGATCTTCTCCCAGTCTGTAGTCTCTCTCTTTACACTCTTGATTGTTTTCTTGGCTGTGAAGAAGATTTTTAGTCTGATTCCATCCCATTTATTAATTCTTGATTTGATTTCTTGTGCTTTAGGAGTCTTGCTGAGGAATTCAGTTTCTAAGCCCACATGATGGAAAGCTGGGCCTACATTTTCTTCAAGTGGGTGCAGAGTCTCTGGTCTAATACCTAGGTCTCCTTGATCCACTTAGAGTTGAGTTTTGTGCAGGGGAAGAGATAGGGGTCTAATTTCATTTTAATACATATTGATTTTCAGTTTTCCAGCACCATTTGTTGAAGAGGCTCTCTTTTCTCCAAATGTATGTTTTTGAGGCCTTTGTCTAGTAGGAGATAACTGTATCTACATGGGTTTGTCTCTGTGTCTTCAATTCAGTATCATTGGCCTTTATGCCTGTTTCTGTGCCAATACCATGCCATTTTGGTTACTATAGCTCTGTAGTATAATTTAAGGTCTGGTATTGTTTTGCCTCCTGCTTCACTTTTCTCACTAAGGATTTCTTTGGCTGTGCTGGGTCTCTCTCTCTCTCTTTTTTTTTTTTCCCCAAATGAATTTCATGGCTGCTGTGTCTGTTTCTATGAGAAAAACATGAAGAATGTCATTGGAATTTTATAGGAATTGTATTCAATTTGTGTAGTGCTTTTGGTAATTTGCCATTTGGACAATCTTAATTCTGCCTATCCACGAACCTGGGAGATCTTTCCATCTTCTAAGGTCTTCTTCAATTTCTTTCTCTAGTTTTCATTGTTGAGATCCTTCACCTCTTTTGTTAGATTGATTCTCGAGTATTTTAATTTTTTTGAGGCTACTGTGAATGAGATAATTTTCTTAATTTCTCTTTCAGCTGACTCATCATTGGTGTGTAGGAACACAATTGATTTATGGGTGTTAATTTTGTATCCTGCTACTTTGCTGAATTCATTTAATTATGAGTTCTAGGAGTTTTCTGGTGGAGTTTTTTTTGGGTCTTCTAAATACAGAATCATGTCATTGGCAAACAGAGATACTTTGAGCTCTTCTTTTCCTATTCATATCCCTTTTGTCTCTTTCTTTTGCCTAATTGCTCTGGCTAGAGTTTCAATGACTATGCTGAATAGAAGTGGTGAAAGAGGACATCCCTGTCTTGTTCCAGTTTTTAGAGAGAAAGCTTTCAATTTTTCTCCATTTAGAATGATGTTGGCGTTGGGTTTTTCATATACAGCTTTACAATTTTGAGGTATGTTCCTCCTATACCTAGTTTTTCTAGTGTTTTTAGCATGAGTAGTGCTGTATGTTGTCAAATGTGTCATCTGCACCTATTGAGATGAACATGTGATCCTTGTCTTTGTGTCTATTTATTTGGTGAATTACATGTCTGTATTGATACATGACACTTTATTCATCTTAACTCCTATTTAACATTTCATCTACCTATTCTTATTTTAACGGACTTATAAATAGGTGATATATTTTATTTTCTTATACAAACAATTCTATGATGGACATCCATATACAGGTCTTCTCATACTTGGGGCATAAGGTAACTGGAAATGACATTGTAGGTCATGGAATAACTAATACCTCCAACTTACCAGATTTTTCCACTTGCTCTACACAGTGATTTTAGCCATTTATGTTTCTATGATCAGTATAGATTTTCATTTGCTCTGTGTTCTAAGAATTGGTATTGTTAGACTTGTTTTAAATTGCATATTCTTGATGTAGTAAATGGCTATACATTGTTTTAATGTTATTGCATTATTTGAATTTGCATTTCCTTGATTCTCAGTGAATGGCACTATACTTTCCTATTTATTGGCCATTGGACAGTCTTCTTTATTGATTAACTTTAAAATTAATTTCCACTTTTCTACTTTTTAATATTTATATTCTTAATGGAACTATGTTTTATCAAACATTAAAATTGGCCAATCTATTTATTTATATCTATCTACCTAATAGTTTGGTTCTATGTTTCGCAAATAACTTATCCTAATCTGTGGCTCTAATTTTTATTGTTGTTATTGTTGTTTTTTGGTATCAGGGATTGAACTCAGAGGCACTCAACCACTGAGCCACATCCCCAGCCCTGTTTTGTATTTTATTTAGAGACAGAATTTCATTGAGTTGCTTAGTGCTCACTGTTGCTGAGGCTGGCTTTGAACTTGCGATCCTCCTGTCTCAGCCTCTGGAGTGGCTGGTAT
The DNA here is from genome assembly GCF_047511675.1 of Marmota flaviventris. Classification (NCBI taxonomy): domain Eukaryota; kingdom Metazoa; phylum Chordata; class Mammalia; order Rodentia; family Sciuridae; genus Marmota; species Marmota flaviventris. The sequence continues at coordinate 8,580,655 of NC_092499.1, read as the reverse complement.
AATAGGTGTGTGCCATGGTGCTCCACTCTGTGCCTCCAATTTTAAGTTTGCTTATGATGTTTCTTAAATTACAGTCTTTATTATTAGTCCAATTGCCTTTATTACTTTTCTCAGTTTTTTGAACAAAGGCCTAGAATAGATTGCCCTTTTAGCCTATTGAAATTATCATTATTAATCTATCAATGTTGAATAATGGTTTGGGTGAGTATAGAATTCTAGGTTAAACAGTTTTCTTTCCTCAAAATATTGAAAGATCTTCTCTACCTCTTTCTCTCCTCCTTTTTTTTTTTTTTCTGGTCCAGTTTAATTGATGTTCCTTCTAGAGAACCCATAGATTTTTTGTTTCTTACAAAGTTGCCAAAAATATAGACTTATTGCTTGTGTTGCTCAAGAGTCAACACTTTCCCGCAACCTGAGGAATCTTCTCTTTAATCAGTTTTGGATTATTTTATCTATTATCCTTTTGTTTTTGACAATTCTTTCTTTTATCTCCTTGAAATTCTGTTACTGGTATGTTGCACATTCTTCCTCCGTAGAAGGTGAGGCTTAGCTGTTCTTTGGTAACTTTTGCCTGTTTTTCATGCTGCACTCAGGGTAAGGTCCTCAGTTAATCTTTCAGGTTACCCCTTCTCCTCCAGCTGTGTCGATCTGCTTTTTGATTTATGCATATACAGGGGGTTCTTAAAAATGTGTATGTTTGTCTTGTGCCTACACTTTATCAACACACAGATGCACATTATGACGATATTCACATATGGCATATACAAACAAATATTCTCTATTTCTTTTTCATTTATCTCTGAGTTAATCCTATAATTCCAACCAAAAATTACAAGTTAGACTCTAGTTTCCTTCTTGTTTTATCCATGACTCCTTTCTGCAGCAGCAAGAAATCTGAACTCCATTATCCTTAGTATATTTACTCCTTTCCTCTAGTCTGGAATACAAAGAAAGCATCTTCAGAATTGCTAACCCTTACTACTGGGAAAATCAAACCTATAAAGTAATTCTAATACTTATTGACGATTCTTTGCATGCAATTTACAAACGGTGAAATGAACAAATCTTAAATGTACGATTTGACTAGTTTTGACAAACGAATATACCCCTGTACACCGCCCCACAGTCTAGATTCTGAATGTCTCCATCTCTCCAGAAAGTTCTCAGTGTCCTACTAGTAATACAAGAGACACATGTTCCACATCAGCACACCCTCTCACTTAAACAGACACCATTCATTTCAGCCTTTCCGTTGGGTGTGTGGCTGTCCATCACTGTGGTTTTTAGCCACATTTCCCTGGTGAATGATAATGCAGAAAACTTTTCAGTTGCCTTTTGGCCATTTCTACATCACATTTTGTAAAGCTTTTATTTCATGTCTTTTAGCTTGTTTTTCTTCTTAGATTGGGTTGTGAAGATATATTCTGAATGAACATTTTTTTTGTTATATTTAAGTTTTATACCACCTTGAGATTTCCTATCCATTTTCAAAAACTAATTTTGGATAAGCAGATTTTTTAAAAAAAAATTTAGTAAAATCTGATTGGTCAAATGTTTTGTTTTATGCTTATTGTGTTCTGTGTCCCATTCAAGAAAATTTTATCCTCTTCCTGGTCATTGAGACCTTATCTGATATTTTATTAACTAAAAGTTTTAAAACTTTAGCTCTTCTATTAAAATAAAATTAAATTAAATTTTGTTTATGGTGTCAAATAAAGGTGATGGTTCATTTTCATTTCTATATGAAAACCCAGTCTGTTTCAAAGACTCTTGTCCTCACTTAATTTTTCGATGTATTTGTTGATATTTGATAACCATATAAATGTCATCTGTTTATTGATTTATATTCTGTTTTATTTGACTTATCTATCGTTATGTTACAACACCACACTCTCTTGCTAAATGTAGCTATACAATAAGACCTGGAGAATCTTCCAACTTTTTCCATTTGTTAATATTACTTTGGCCACTTCAAGTTCTTTACATTTACACACGATTTTCTTGTGAATATCTATTTTTTAAGTTATCTATAATTATCACTGACATAGTACTGAGCCTGTGGATCAGTTGGGTAGAACTAATAACAGTATTGAGATTTTAATCCATGAACATGGTAAGACTCTCCATTTATTTAGGTCTACTTCAGTAAACTGTCTAAATTATCAAAGGTAATCATTGTAGCTATTAGTATAAAGGTCTTGTACATTTTTTATTAAATGCATTACAATTTTTTTTATTTAAAATAGACATTTATACTTTTGTTTTCTAGTGTACATATTCTTTTCTACTAATCTTGTATCCATGAGACTTTGTTACTCTTAATGTTGATTGATTTAGAAAATCATGGAGTATTTTCTGAATATATAATCACATTGAGAAAAGAGACAATGGTATTTTTTTCTGTTCAATATTAATGTCTTTTTAAAACTTTTTCGTTCCTTGTTTACATGAGAAAAAACATTTTTGTTTTATTCCTAATGTGAGACAGAAATAGTTCACTTTCTCTCTGTTTAGTTTGATGTTTGCTAATGAGTTTTAAAAATGTTTTTATTAGTACTTTAAAGTTATAAATAACATTGGGGTTCTTTTTGAAATAATCATAATGCATGAAATATAATTTGGTCCACTTCAGTCCCCAGGACTTCTTTTCCTCCCCTTAGTTCCCTTTCATTAATCTACTGGTCTCCTTGTGTTTATTCATAGCTTTTTTATACAACCCCCTTATCAGATTGGGGAAGTTTCCTTCTATTCCTTCTTGGCTCAGAATTTTCTTTTTTTTTTTTTAATCTTTAAATCATGAATAGATGGTAAATTTTGTCAAATGCATTTTCTATATATGTCATCAATTTTCAAATGTTATACAAACTTTTCCTTCCTCAGATAAAACTCATGCAGTCATGATGTTTATAATGTTTCCTATATGACTAAATTAAATATGCTGATCTTTTGCTTAACATTTTAAAATTCATACTAACGGGAAGATTGATGTATAATTTACTTGTAATACTGTTGTCGTGTTTTATTAACAGATTTTGCTGAGCTCATAAAACAAGTTGAGAAGTAGCTTCTTCTTCTCTGTTTTCTGAAAGTATATGCACAAGTTTAACATCATCTTGTCATCAAATATCTGATAGAATTCACTATTGATGTCATAGATGTAATCTATGACAGAAATTATCTTTTGGAGAAAAAAAAAATCTCTATATATGCATTACACACCCATGTGAAAATCCCATACTTCTTTTGTTAAATATGTTACTATTTTTTATATTAAAGAAAATTTAAAATTTCAATTTCCAGTGTATATAAAATTTATAAATATTATGTGTATATGCATGCAGACTTGTAATTTTATTTCAAGTCAATTTTGTAGGAATTTTGTCCATCTTATCTGAATTGTCCATGATATTCTCTTATTCACTTAAAATCTATAGGATCTCAAAAAATATACTCTCACACTGTTATTCTTGACATTGGTAATTATTTTTTGCTCTTTTTAAAAATTAGCTTTACTGAGACTGTATCAAATTTACTAACAATTTTAAAGACACAATTTTTCTCTTTGATAATTTTATTTTGTATATATTTTTTTTCCATTTCATTAATTTCTGCTCTTATTTTTGTTTATTATTTTTACTTTATTTTTATCTTATCAGGATAGAAATTTCTATAATAAATTTTTGAACTTTCTTCTTCCAAACATGAACATATATAGCTATAAATTTCCGTCTATGCCTTGTTCTAGTTGCATCCCTAAAATTTTGATAAATTGTGATTTCATTATAATTTGATTCCAATTTGTAAAATTTCTTTCGTGATATCTTTTTTGATAAAGTATTTAGACATGTGTTAGTTGACTTCTAATGTTTGAAACATGTCTGCATATCTTATAAAAATTGACCACTAATTTTGTTGGGGTCACATCATGTTGGGTTCTTTTCAAATTGATTACTTAATTTGTGTCCCAGTATATAACTTAACTTGGTGAATAGTTCATGTACTCTTTAACAGAATATGTTTTCTGTAGTTTTGGAACATAATGTTTTGTAATTGTTGATTAGATTAATGTGGTTGATGTTAAGATCTTCAATATCACTAATATTTAAATCTAGTTGTTCTGTAAATTTTTGTGTTTTGATTTTCTGTTATAATCATTCCACCTCTTTGTGATTACAGTTTGCATAGTATTTACTTTTCTATTCTTTTATTTTTATTTTTTTCTGTACCTTTTGCATTTGAAGTTCATCTCTTCTGAACAACATATAGTTTAGTCAGAATTTTATGTCCAGTCTGAACATCTATGCCTTTTTATTTACAGTGTTTAATATATTTCTATTTAATATGGATGTTAATACTCAAATGTTAGTAATAACTATGATTTATCATTACCATCCTTTCAACCTCATCCATAATTCTTCTATTTTCTTACTTATGACTTTTTTGTAATAGTTGAGAATAATTGATACAGAATATCCCTCATGATGATGCAAGAGAAAAATACTTCAGAGAAAAAAACAGGATCACTAAGATCCTATCACATATCTTAAATTTTTAAATGAAATCCATGACTCCACGTGATAATTACAAGATAGAATGAGTTTTACTTGATTAAAAATTGTTTAAAATTCTTCGTGCTTTCAAAGATTGCCAATAAATAATTAAATCTTTAATATATTAATCTCTCCAAATAGAAACAACTTTTCAGAAAAGAATTTCAGAAGCTAAAACATGACCTGTGAACTCTGATAGTGAGTTGGTTTAATCATCTGGGCTTATCTCTCATCTCCAGGACAGTTTACATTAACAGATTTTTTTCTTGACTATGGTCACATTTTCATCTAGGAGTCTTTGCTAGTATCTTAAATATTATAGTGATACTGTGTAGAAATACTGGATTCAATTGTGTTCTTATGAGAAGTACTGAATATTTTTTTTTTCTAGTAGTCTAATAATTTTGCTGGAATAGGTATCCAATTTTTTTTCTGTCTTTTTTTTGCTTGCTTTTGACAATGCTCTGATTGAACCTGTTCTGGGTAAGCACTGTCTCCCTGAGCAACACCCTCAGCTCAGAACTCCTGATTTTGGATTTTGTTTCTCATGGTGAGTAGCATCTCAAGTGTCCCCTTGGTCCTTTTAGGTTTCAGCTGCTGCTTTAGCATACTGTCCTGGAGTCTCTCCAACCTGTGCCAACTCAGAAGTAGGTCAGGATCTGGGCGGGTTCCCTGAGGACTCCCACCTTTTCCTGGCTTGATACGCTCCCTCCCTATCCTCTAGCCCTGCTGGCCATCCTAAAGGGTTTCTTGCACATAAAGCCAGCAGGACGATGGCTTTCCTTTGGCCACACCACACAGACGAGGATGCTCTAGCAGAAAACCCACAAACACAGCAAATCTCCCAAGCTCAGTTCCTCTCTGTGAAAACAGCCATCCCTGAAGGATATGCCTATTGTTGTTTGCTCTCCAGTGGCTTAAAAGGAGTTGCTTCTTTATTCTCTCATGCGTCTTAAAGTCGTTACTGTGAGGAAGTTAGTTCAGCCAAACTATTCTACCATTTCCAAAAGCCAAAGCACTGTCGTTTGGTTTCCAGTTTTACCAATATACATTTCATTTCTCGAGTTCCTACACAGCTGTTTTTCTCCCATCATAGCCCTGCTGTTTTCCCCCAGTTGTAACCTTCTCTTTAATCTCAAATTCTGTCAAATGTACTTGATTTCAGGATATTTTGGAATCTCCTAGATGGTCAAAGCCCTGTCCCTGTGCCCACTGTGAGCATTCCATTTCCAGCAGCTTGGCCTCTCTGCAGGTCCAGTACCTGGCGGCCACCAAAGCTGCAGATCTAGCTTATGTCTGGCTTTGGATCCCTTCTTAATAGGTAAGATCTTGAAATTTGTTTTTCCTTGAATTAAGGTATCCACACTTGCCTTTTATTCGTTGTATCCATTCCAGAATTTTTGTTTTCTTGGTAGGAGTAAGGAAGCGGCTTCTTGCCTTGGAATGAAATAAAGCTTGAAGTGCATTGGTACCTAAAAAGTGGATGCTGAATATAATGACCAATGGCTACAGATGAAAAAGAAAATCCAGCAATTCTGGCATGATTCATTTCAAAAGTTGGCACTCAAAAGGCAATAAATTCCCTTGCCCTCAAGTGTCCACTCTGTTTATTACACCAACTCTGAATATGCTGTATTATGATCATGCCAGGGTCTTCCTCACTTTGTCTCTCCCAGCAGTGGGAAGGGTGCCTGCTCCAGTTTCCACTGACTGGAATTCCCATGGCACAGGAGTTCCCGTGACTCCACTGTTTTCCCAACCAAGTTTACCAATATGGCGGCCACCGTGGGATGACTGCTGGCCTGAGGCAACCCACTGGGCCCAGGGGAATCATCGTCAGCGCCCTTCTGATAATCTAGTACCCTACAATTCCTTGTTTTCAATTTCTCTAATTCCTTTGGAAGATGGAGCCAAAGGAATGTTGAGATTTCCAGTAACCCAAAACCTCCACAGTCTGTCACACTTCAATCCCAGAGCTGTGCATCCAACCGAGAATTCAAAACACTATTTTCACACTTCACTTCTGACCAAAGGAAATGTGGTATGTTGGCTTTAGCTTTGAATTTCAATCAATATAATTCAAAATATATGAAATCAAAGTGTATTTCCAGAACATCTGAGAGAGTAACCAAGTGCCTAGCTGCTTCTACCCTGTCCTGTCAAGGCTGCTTCTTATTTCGCATGTTTCAAGTCCCTGTTTGAAGTTCATCCATGGGGCTCAAGTTCTGGCTTGGCTTTCACTCCATGCCATATTTTACACTCACTTTTCATTTCACATGAAAACCAGGGGCAGCAGAACAAATGGGGATTGTGGTAAAAGGGGGTTAGAATCTTGTCCCTAGTGAAAAAAAAACCGAGTTGAAATTTTCTCTACTTGAAATCGGACTCCAAGGGATGAGTGGATATTTATTGACAGACACATCACTTATTGAGCAGCTATTATATGCATCATGTTAGAGGAAAAATAAATTGCAGGTTTTGTGCCTAAGAAAGAGCCAGACAAGTAACCAGTAATTAGGATAAAATGTGCTGAATACGGAATTCTAGGAGCACATGAACACAGTGGAACATTCAAGAAGACTTAAGAAAAGACATTTCAGTTGGTTTTGAACCATGAGCAAGGATTTGCCTGATGATGGTAAGGGAGGAGGCAGAAAAGCCAAGGATTCTGAGGGTGGTGTGAGGGCTGGATCTGACCCAGATGGTCAAACCCAGGAGCCAGGGTCAGGGCTGGGTTTGCTTGGCCCAGAGCCAGGTAAAGACATTCTTAACTAAGTAACTCAAAGCCCTGAGAGCTGAACACGGAGGCCCACGTGGAGGCTGTGATCTTCTGGATAACACTAATGTGTTAGTCAGCTTTGTATCACTTTGACCAAAACAACCAACAAGAACAACTCAGAGGAGGGAGTGTATTTGGAGTGCAGTTTTCAGAGGTCTCCGTCCATAGATGGCTGACTCCATTGCTCTGGGCCCAATGTGGGGCAGCACATCATGGCAGAAGGGCATGGTAGAGGGAAGTTGCTCCCCTCATGGCAACCAGGAAGCAGCAGAGGGGGCAGGGAGGGACCACAGGGCAGATCACCTTTCCAGAGAACCACCTCCTCCAGCCATGCCAGCTGCCTACATCTGTCCATTCAAAGTAGGAGGGATTGGTTAAGTTACTGTTTTCACAATCCAATAATTTCATCTGCAAACATTTCTGCATTAGCCCAGGAGCTTTGGGGGGACACCTCACATCTAACCCATAACAAATAACGGTCATGAAATTAACACTTTCTTGCATGTCTGTCATGTGCGGCCGTGCTCCCATGGGTACCTGTACTCATTCATTTAATTTTCTCGCCCACCATGGAAGGTGTGTGCTATCCCTCTCTTTCCCATTTCATAGACAGAAAAGGACACTGAACTGAGGAAGAGTAACTACATCCCCTCAGATGGCACAGATCACGAGGGGCCAAGACAGGATGAACTCACATTCTGATGCCAGAGCCAGTGTCCCTAATTGTCACCTTCACAGCCTTAGTGGGGGACACAGGAAGTTAGAATACCCTGGGGCGAGATCCAGGACTGTACCTTTGTGACAGCCCCACAGGTGAGTCTGAGGCACAGCTCACTGTTACAGGGGGATATGGTGACCACCTATGGTCAGTTCTCCTGCTTCAGTGGATCTTAAATGAGATCCCAGGACGAGAATCACCAGCAACACCTGGGAAATGGTTGGAGATGCAAAGCCTTGGCCTCCTTCCAGATCTGCTGAATCGGAAACCGTGAGACAGGGCTCAGTCACCTGTGTGTCAGGAAGCCCTCTGAGATGCTGGTGGTACATTGTCTCAAGCTGGGAACCACTGCCTTCTCTTGTCCACTCCACAGATGCCCAGTGACCTTCAGGTCAGGAAACCCATCTGGAACCAGCCTGGTCCATCCATGGGTGGTTCTAACATTGTCGTCTTATCTCACCCTGGGAACCAAGTCTGGTTATGACAGTGTGAAATGAGGAGGAGACACAGAAGATGGGGGCTGTGTACCCACTGTGTGTCAGTCCGTACCATACAGGATCTCAGTAACCAGGTACCATTAGCACCACCTTCAGAAAAGCAAACCAAGACCACGGGGGGACCCAACTTCAAGTTGTTGGTGGAGCTGAGCTTCCGCTCCGGAGTTGGACTCAGAATTGATCCTCTACGAGCCTTCCGTTGGCCTTCCTTCACCCGTACAGAAGCATCCCGCACCCACCTTCCTCTCCATCACCGCCAGCTGCAGACGTTGGCTTTCTGCCCAGCCTTCTGCACCCAGGTCTCCTCATTCCCACCGCTGACTCTTCGGCATCACCATTTTCCTGAGAAGCAAATTAAGGTGAAGAGAGGTGACCTGGCCGAGAAAGATTGTCATGGAGCAGACATGCAGAGCCCTGTAGTCTAATTCACTGTGAGGAGTGCACCAGGCAACCTCAGACGGACCCAGCCTTAGTTTTACACACAATTAGCCTGCGGTGTGCACGGACTTTTTCTTTGCTTCATGCAGGTCACATCTAACTTGAAGCGTGTTTCACAGCTCCAGGTGTGGCTCTGCCTCTCTCTGGGTAATGACAGCACCGTGTCACCATGAGCCTGCCAGCTTTACCCCATCCCGGACATGCACATTAGGTTGTTTCTGGTTCTCTGCTCCTGTGCTCGGTGCTGAGTCGGTTAGACTTATGAACATAGCTCTGCTCATACAAGTGAGTCTCGGGGGCATTCTCTGGCCGTTTGCCCCTTGAAGACTGAGTTCAATCCACCGCCCAATCTAGCACTCCCTGGGGCTTATCTTTTCATCATGTTCAAATATTGACTCTTCAACTAAATATTTAGCCCCTTGAGGCCAAAGGTTCTGTCCACCACTTTTGAGGGGCTGTCCTTTCCCTGTCTCAGGCTGCCCCCTCTGCTGCCAAAGAGGCCAGGGAAAGGGAAGCCCTGGGGCTCTGGGGTGGGGGGATCTGTCACGGCAGCCACAAACTCACAACAGCTGTTGCCTACCAGGCAGAAGAGGGCACTCCACTGTTGTCCCAGAGAGCTACCATCCATGCGCAGCTGCTGGGACCACACGTGAATATGGCCACTGTTCCTAGTGAGCCCCTGCAGAGGTTCCTGCTTGGTTTCCAAGAAACCCGTCTGGCCCAGGTATGGGCAGCAGCTGGGCCAGTCGTGACCACATCTCACATGTGGGCAGGGCAAGTGGGACCCTGGCGCAGCCCCCGAAGGAAGCTGTGCAGAACTCACTTGTGCCCTGCTTTTGTGCAGTGATGGGTGGGAAGGGACTGCACACACACAGCGCATTGAAATCCCTGCTGGTCTAACCTTCTGGCCAACTCTTGATGACCACGATTCTTGTCAAATAGATAACACTCTGGTGGTTTGCCCACGGCTCTCTTTTGAGCATTAGATTTGGAGTCAAACTAGGATTTGAATCCAGCATCAGTGAGCCTGTGATTTCGGGAGTCTGACTCTGATGGCCAAAGAAAAATGGCAGGATGGAATCCACCGGCCTTCCCTCTGGCCTCCCTCCTTCAGGACTTGGTGCAGCTGATGTGGGACTGTGAGCCCCTCCCCCTCGCTTTGAGTCCTGTTCCTATCCACACATCCAGCAGGCTGGGGTGATGAGTGTGGGTGAGTGTTCTTCGTACATGCACCTCTCTGGTGGTTGAATTTTCAATTTTTAAAATTGTGTTAAAATATACACAACATGATCTTTACCAACTGAATCATTCTTGCACACACGGTTCCTTTGTGCTAAAAAACTTCATACTGAGCAACTATCGCCTGCATCCATTTGCACAATTCTTTTCACCTCTGAAGCAGGAGCTCTCCATCCATTCAACGATGCCTGCCTGCGCCCTCCCCTCCAGCCTGCAGTGATCGCCCTCCTGCCTCTGTCTCTGAACAGACTACTCTGCCTGGCACGTGGCACTTAGCACAGGTCCTCACGGTCCTTCTGCGTTGCAGGATATACTTCCTTTTTGAGGATGACTAATATTCCAGGATATGTGCATGCTATTTTGCTACTCATTCATCTGTTGGGGGACACCTGAATTGTTTCGGTGCTTTCTCTATTGTGGAGAAAGCTGGAGCAAATCTGGGTGGACGGACATCAATTACAATCCTTGCTTTCAACTCTTTTGGGTATACATAGAATCTTCGGATCGTATGGTGACTCCATGTTTAATATTTGGGGGGAACTGTCTTTGATTGTGTAGTAGGACCAGCCAGAGACTTTTATATTAAATACATATATTTTCAGGACCAGATGCTTTCGGATCACTCTGTGTCTCCTGCGCCTCATCGCCCCAAGGCCTTGCTCCCAGAGACTGGATAACCTCATCTGCCTGTATCACATGATTTCTCCATTAGCAAACTTCAGGTATTCATTGATCCCTCACCGATCACAGGGGTAAGTGATCTAGGTACTTCACAAACAAGTTACAGACACACACATCTTTGATTCCGCAAGGTGTGTGTGTGTGTGTGTGTGTGTGTGTGTGGTGGCGGAGAAGGGACACCTGCTCTTAACTTCCTCAGACTGTAGGAGGCAGGACATTTCTGCTTCCATCCTCCCTGGCCAGAGCTCAGTCATCTAATTACTAGGAAGATGGGGCAGGGAAGTCTTCCTGCAGGCCCAGCAGAGACATGGGTGGTGAACACATCCCGTGGGGTTTCCCCCTATTTTGCCATTGTTGAAGGTCTCTCTGAGAATTTCACAGAAAAACAAAATCATACCCAGTGACTTTGAGGCCCTATGGCGAGCCCTTCAAAGATGGACACTCCTACTCATATGAGGCCATGTTGTCTTTTGCATTAACTTAGCTTTGTGAACCCATTGATTGTTGGGGATGAAAGAGAGGCACAGCCCTCAGACAAGGCCTGCCTGGGAAACAGAGCAGCTCTTTTGATTAATGTGGTGGGTTAAGCTAAACAAAGAGATTGGCCATTACTGGGTAAAATCAGTCACTCCAGAAGCCCCAGAGAGACCTGTTTCTGAATTCAAAGCAAATTAAATCTCCAGGTTGAGGGGCCGGTCTGGGTGGGGGAGGGGTCTAGGGCAAAGCAAGTCCCGCACTCACTGCTGCGGAATGGAAAGGTGCATTTCATTTCAGGAAGAAATCAGGATACATGTCGGGACCTTAAGTCCCCATACGACCTGACATCAAGAGCCATGTCCACTGGACGAATCCATCTCTAGAAACTCGTGATTATGGAAAGAAGGGGAAATGCAGAAACAGACCCCTCACGTTTTTACTTAAGGTTGGGGAATACTTGCACATGCTGAGCTCCGCACAGGAAACCTTGAACACGCTGGAGTTTAGCTAATTTGAGGAAGAGTTTGCAAAACCTAAAACCGGTTTTCCAAAGACTTTTTATTACAACTTTTTTATTTCTGTAATATAGAGAAATTCTCTAATGCAGTCGTACCCAGAAAAGGGGACATGCAATATGTTTATAGAGAATAGTCTTGATGGTATCACACATAACATTACAGAAATAAGAATAGTAAGAGCCCTCCATGAATTAATCTCATTTAGTTTCTCATATATATACATATTAGTACACATATTATATGAATATATAAACATATATTATATAAACTTATATTATACCATACCCAAAAGGAAACATATAAATGTATAAATATATATGTATAATGAAACCTTGAAGCTTGAGCAAGTCAGCTTTATTCATCAACAGTAAACAAATGACCCAAAAGACAAATGAGTCAAGTGGGCCATGATGGCAAAGCCTAGTCATTTTCTCTCTGCTTCTTTATGTATCTTTCATTCCTGGTTTTATAGAGCACAGCTCTTAGAATAGCAGGCAAAAAGAAGAACTGACTATGTTTCCAGAACTTTTTATTTTACTTTTGGATTATAGTAAGAAAAAAACATGTCTCTTTCAGTCCAAGAGGTGGAAGCCAACCTGGGCGATGTCACCAAGCAAAAGCCCTCTTTTTGACTCAGTGGCCACACTCATAATGGAGTTAAAATGACCAAAGCTGAATGTTTGTTCTGGGCTCTTGGCTGGGGTATAATTGTGTCCTGACACCTCAGGCAGTGCCAGAGTTAAAGCACTTGGCCCTAATGGAGGAAAGAGGAAGACCCATGGGCTGCGTGGACAGGCCAGGTTGGACACAGGAGAATTCTGGAAAGGATGCCCTGCAGTGTGGGGACAGGTGGCCCTCATAGACAAACCCTCGGGTTCAACCAACCCTGCATGGAAAATACCCAAGAAAAAAAAATGCTCTGTGCCGAATCCACCCCATCTCTTCCTTCTGGACATCATTGCCAAACAACACAGGGCAGCAACTATGTCCTTAGCATTTAACGTGCCCTACGTGTTATGGGCAACCCGGTGAAGATTTAAAGTGCACGTGAGAACATGGTAGGTTGTACGCAAATACCACCCCATGTTATAGAAGGACTGTGCATCCACAGATTGTGGCATGAAGGTGGTCCTGAAACCAATCACCCTGGGTTCCCAGAGATGACCAGACCCCAGAAATCAGATCTGCTTGTTATGGAGTTTTAAGAAAGAGAAAGAGAAAAAAAGAGAGAGAGGCTTAGGGAGAGAAAGGCCGCGACAGGAGTGTCACCAGCATCTGTCGGGGCCGGTTGCCTTGCCTTTTCTTCTGGCAGAGTCTCCTTGGGCTCATGAGGGTGACACTTCAGGGCACCCCAAGCTGATCAGCAGAAGTCACTGGCCTGACCTCCTGGGTCTCCTGGAGGGTAGGAGGGGCCGCTGCTCTCTGCAGCTCTTCTGGGTCGAGAAGCCTTTTTAGGCATGTCCCAGATTTATTTATCAAGCACAACTTTACGGGAAGAAAGCGCAGTGGCCATGCTCAAGGACCTACTGATTTTCTTTTGTAAATAAACTCTCAGCTGGTGGGGAGGGGAGGCTGCAGGCTGCTGGCTGGCCTCACCTGCTCTTGCGGATTATCTCTGCCAAGGACAGTCCCTTAAGCCCTCCCTGTCTCAGATTTAGTGAGAGCCCAGAGAAGCTGAAACATTTTAAGAGGTGTCCTCGGTAAAGTTAGGGTTGCGCCCAGGTGTCCCAGGACTGTTCACAGGAGACCTTTCCTGGGGACGCCCAGCTGGAGCGTGGGACTGCAAGGCCACAGGCTGGCCTGGGCAGGATAGTGGCCATCGGGCAGCCAGATGGAGGGCATCGCCTTTGCCAGCCTAGGATGGAACAAGGAAAAGTCAGAGGCCAGTGCTGCAACGCAAGAGAAGTAGTGAGGCCCTTCTGGACTGAGAACCCCAGGTCAGGGACGGGGCCTCCTGGAGCCAGGCCGCCTCTTGAACAAAGTGGAGCTGGGCACTTACCAAAGTCCTAGTGCCAAGGGTTCCACGGATGTTCCATTTTTCCTCTCCAGCAGGGCCCTCTGTACATCAGCTCTGGTTAAATTCCACTTGAGAGGATATTTTCTCTGTCATCCCCAAAGTCGCCCTCTTAGCTCAAGTGGCACTAAAGTGAAATAGAGCCCGTCAAATCTCCAGAATCCTGATTCTCATCCCTGTCAAACAAAACCGGATTTGAGGATTACTGCGATGGTAAAATGCCCTCTCATCTGAAAGGGGGTGACGGGCAAGGGAGCCGGGCCACAGCCGGAGACTCGCTTGGTGCCTCCTGAGATGCCAGTTGCCCTTCAGTGCCTCAGTTTCCACCTCCTAGAATGAGAGTGGAGGAAGGGAGCCTGTGACAACCTCCAGGGATGGTGCCAAAACCAAATGAAACCGTGCCCCTGGGCAAACTAGAGGGCATTGTCCTCAGGGGTGTGCCGATGGGCCAATGAGTATGGTGATTGGTATCGCTTAGCAATTTAAAAGGGATCGAAATGGTCATTGTCTTTATCATGATTTTCTGGCACTTGACTACAACCAAAGATAAACAGCTTCTCCAGGGTTTCTCTGTCTGTCTCTAGAAGAACTGCTAACCTGTTGGAGGAAAGTTTACTTCACCTATTGAAAAAAAAAAAAACAAAAACAAATACCACTTCCAAGAAGATTCTGGGGTGCCCCGCGATGACTCACTCTGGGAGTGTTTGGTAAACCCTAAAGCTTGCTCCAGTGTTCAGTGATGGTGAGCAGAGATCACTGCCTAAGGGGGACCCGGATCCACCAGCTGGGGAGTCCACACCAGCTGGACCTGTGGGTTCTGCCTGCAACCTGTGGTCCCTGCGAGTCTTTGAGGGCCCCAGGCCAGGTATTCCTCTTGGCCCACACAGAGTGACTTCTCAGCAGAACAGCTTCACAAACGCTCTCCATTTGGAATATGAATTGTCTGGTCCGCTTAGTTCTTTAGACTTACTCCCACTAGTTGAACTGTCACATTTTATGTCAACTTGAATGCTTGCCAAGTTGGCCTTGGTTTCATTGGAACTCAACAGATCAGTCCCAGTAGTTTGCATACCCTGGGGGAACTTGGCCATTGCGACTTGATATTCTGATTTTGCCTAAAGCTACTCCTGGATGCATTTTAGAAGTAGAGGTTCCAACCTGCAACCAGCTGGGCAGTGACATCCCTCCCTTGGGAACAGCAGACAGGCTGCCAGGTCTAGGGTGCCAACACTGTGTATTTCACATTTTTTATGAAGGTATTTTTTTTTTTTTTAGGAAAACAATAGCACCTTCCTTTTTTAAAAAATCTTTTTCTCTCTTTCTCTCCCAAGAGAATTTCCAGAAAGACTTTTTTTTGGTCAAAAATATAAACATAAATAAATTACTTCCTATTTCTGTCTTATTTTAGAGGAATCCCAGAATGGAAATTGACCTAAAAAGCAAATGACATACATACCCATACATGTGACATGAAATTGGAGGACTCATATAACATGTGTTGCTAAATGTAATCGGAAGCAGAATCTGTCACTTAATGTTTCCTGAGTTTCTATTCCGTGCTTGCTACTGTCCTGCCTTGGGAAGAAGCCCCCACGTTTTATTCTGAAAGTTCTGTGTTTGTACCCTGCTCCTGCCAGTTACTAGATGTGTGATGTTAGGCAATTTACCATACTTTATTGATTCTAAGGCAGTATTTTAAGAAATATTTTAACATCTGAAGTAGGATGCATCTTACAATTGATGGCATCTCCCAATTATAACTGTCAGCATATTTTTCTCTTTGTGGTACATAAAGTAATAATGCATCTTACAATGGATGCCTTAAATTCGGCGAAACCCAGTAGCTACCCAATCTGAATTTCAATTTCAATCTCTGCAAAAATGGAAAAATTGCTAAAGTGGCATCGTTGAGGATTAAACTAATTAATGGGTGCAGTCGATTCCCTGGTATGGGCACTTAGTCAAGCACACTGTCATTATCATCACGCTAACTTATTAGTAATAGCTATGATTTAAAAAGTGCAGATATTCTGTTGGTAACAGTTATTCTCATTATGTAGTTGAGAGGATCTAGTCTTGCAAGCGTTGGGATATTTACCCAAGGCCAACACCAAATTCAAACACAAACAAAGCCTGTCTGCTTTGGGAACTTGCATTCACCCTACTCAAGCTACTGGGTTATAGGTGAATACATTGTGCACGTCCTGTGTTATTCTGGTAGAATTTGTAATCCATTGTTCGGAAGCCATAAATCAGTGCGGCTTCTCTAAGGCAAGAAAGGAATGAGTTGAGTCTTCAATAACCAAAGAATCCCTCCATTACCAGCCACGGACTCCGCACAGGCTTTCAGATGGGGATATTTATTTTCAGGTACCTCCAAATGCTGTGGTTATTTAATCACCTCAGTTGGCTCCCAGTAATCACTCTGCACCGCATTACGCAAGTCAGCAAATTCCGCTCACTTTAATACACATGAGGAAGAGGGAGGGATATTTCTCACTGAAGGTTTTATGGAAAATTTTGCATTTATTGATTTTTTTCCTTAAATCTTATTCTTTAAATATACCTCCACTCTACACACACACACACACACACACACACGCACGCATGCACACACATATATATGATGAAAATGATTGCTATGGCCATGTTTGTTCAACCTAACAAAAATATAGCATATTGACAACATTATCTGTCATTCCCACATTTCACCTGGAGTAGAAAACTGTTTGATCTCAAAAGCCTGCAGCCTACACCAGTTCACAAGGAGATCTTTTATTCATGCACATTAAAATAAAGACAACCATATGCAGGGGTTTCTATAACTTGGAAAAAGAACAAAAAAAAATGAAAAATATTTCTGCCCTGGAAGCCCTGCATGTCGGTTTCAGTAGCGATGGTCATGACTTCAGCTTTTCGGCATTTCTCTGGGTCCCTTACACTGTCAACGATCAATGTTCCTTCAAAGGCTCATTGAGTTGGCAATGCCCTTAGAGGCCATCACTTTTGAAGGGAGAAAACTGAAGGCCCAAGAATTTCAGGACTTTAGGGGGCTCATAGGCTGCGTTCCACACAGGACAAGCCTAGAAAAAAAAATTTTTCTTCCTTGCAGTTCTCAGATGGAATGCATGCTCTGAAAGGGATGGGGGCAAACTTGGAGAAAATATGTCATCTCTTTGGATCTCTGTTTTCTCTTCTGGCCAATGGGAACAATACGGTTGACCACACAGGCCTCTTGCCAGAACTCAATACGAGACCCTGCATGCAGGTGCTGGCCCGGGACTTGGCGCGGGTCCTTCCACCTGTGGGTTTTATTTCAACTTCGTGGCTTTGTGTTTCCCTGCTGCAGAAATAATGGCAAGCCGTGACACATTTGTGATAAATTTCAGGTTACTGTGTAAACCATAAAAATATCTGGCTTGTCTCATTCAACAAGAATTATCTGCTGCTGCTGGATGGTATTTTATCTTCAGCAATCTTGGGACAAACTTAGCACCTGCCTCTCTCTCTGTCTGGACGTTATGGGGGGAATCTGGCAGCATGGGGACTTCTTGGGAGGCCACTGGTCCAGCTGCAGTCCTGTGGCTTCTGGATTGCCACAATAGAGGTCTCTGCCTCAGAGAGAGTGGCCCCGTGTGGCCAGCAGGGCCAGTCGACTTCAGCCAACTTGAAAAACAAAATTTGGCATATTCCTGTGGGCCAGCTCCCCTCACGGGCTTGTGACCATCCACAAGCTCCCAGGGGACCAGCAGATGCTGGGGTCATCTTCTTTTGCCACCCATGGGCAGATCGGCCATGGCAACTGGAACATGAATGTCACCTAAAACCTCTTTGGGGGATTGGTTTTCTAGCTTGTTGAACTAAAAATATGAAAAACACTGCCATTCATTGGGCCCAGTAGGTTAGTTCATTTAATCCTCACAGAAAACACATGATGGAGTGAATTCAATGCCCCATTTATGGAGGAGAAGGCAGCCCAGGCTGTTCCTTGCTTGACTAGGCCACCTGGCTCATGGGCAGTAGAGACCCAAGGTGTAACAGACGCCCCAGCTGACTTTGTGTCATACCTCACTTCCCCCCTGACCCCCTCACTCTCAGTACTGGATGGAAGGTGCACTCCCTTCTTTAAGAAAGAGAAGGCTGGTGCAGAGATGGGGGAAGGGGCTGTGAACGTGAGACTCTGCAGACCCAGCCCAGCACAGAAGCTCAGCATGTACTTATGGCTCTGGGCCCCCGGGAAGCCCTCTCTGCTCTCTGAAGCTGGACGGGTCTCCATGAAGCCACTAGACCCAGGCTTCCTGTTGAGCTGCACCATTGAAAATTCAGAAGGAAGGGAAGAGGGAGGAGGGGGAAGAACTCCATTCCGGAGCTCTCCTGCTCTTATCAGTGCTGTTCTAGAAACATCAGCAAACTGCCCATCTTCACCTTCTTTTCCGTTCCTGGAATTAGTCTTCCCAGCCACTGGGCAGCCCTCCTCAGGGCTTTGCCCTCTGGATTCTCCGCACTGCCCCGCCTCCACTTCCTTCCATCCTCTGGGCCCCCCAGTGGTGGCTGAAGTTGTGTCCCATCGTTACCTGTGGTATCCACATGTTCTCCAGTTCTTCACATTAAATCCTCTCTGTCTAAGACACCTAGTGTGGTTTCTGTTTTCTCTTTTGAACCCTGAGAGATGCTTTTGTTGAATAATAGGGGTCTGGAGGAGCGGAGAAAGCAGAGAAAGGTCCATTTGGTCCCCTCAAGGAGCTCACAGGTAACTGGAAGCCTGGAGCTAAACTCGAATTATAAGTGGGAACACTCAACAGAGAGGTGACCAAGTTCAGTGGGACAGTACCCTCGTGCCCAGAGCCACCTGAGCATGGGGCTGGATTTGGTGGGTGAAAGATGATGAGGATTTCACTGAGAAAGGAGAAGTAGCATGGGTTCTCACAGTGCCCCCAAACAACTCATGATGGGTGACAGCTTCTGAACAGCACCCTTAAACCAAATGTTGGTATGAGATTAAATACATATCAACCTCTAAATAAATAGCTTGCAGGTAAACGCTAATGTGTCAGCCAGGCACATGTGTCAGCCAGGAACTGTGTTTGGCATGACATGGGCTGATTCATGCCGTTCTCACTGGCCCGACTCTGTCTTATTTTTATCTATTATTTATTTTTTCTCTGCTAGGGATGGGACTCAGGGCCTCATTCATGCTAGACAAGCACAACGCTACTGAGCCACATCCTCACTGCTACATCTTTTTTAGAGAAGACAAAATTGAAGGCTAAGCAACTGCAATGCCTTGTCTAGAGGGTGCCCAGAGATCTCACCCAAGGGCCTGGCCTCCAGAGGACAGGATGCCATCTGCACTTACCAGGGTGGATTGTAATCAGAGGACCTTGGTACAGATTCTCTCATCAGGCCAACAGTCAATTTCACTTCATCTGTGTGAGACTCGCGCACCTCCCTAGAGGAACACAAATTCCAGTAGATTGTGGGGAGGTTCCCAGTTCAAATGGATTATCGCTGTAGACTGGTTTTAATTCACAGGAATAATACTACAATGGCAATTAGGCCGGAACTCTACAATTTCACACCCAGAATCCCTGCCCTGAGCAGACACGAGCTGTAAGAGGTAGAGTCCGCTACTTTGTGTCTGGGAGTCCCTGAGCCATTGTGTGGACACCCCAAAGCTGTCAGGGCTCTAGCCTATTTTAATTTGCATGACGGCTGGCAAGGATTGGCTGTAGGCAACCCTGCCTTACATGCTTTGGTTTGTGGAGATCAGCCTTTCTGCTGCCCAAATGGTATTAAGTGAGGACCACAGTCCTGACAATGTGTTCATACATGCCCTTAAGATAAATGCCAGTCATCAAGTGAGCATGATAGGACTCAGTAGGGAGAAGACAGCCTTCAGTTTGCTATGGTTAGTGTATGAGTTTCCTGCTGCTGCTGTAACAAGTCATCACATAGGTAATGGCTGAAAACAATATAAATATATTCTGACAGTCATGACTTAGAGGTCAGAACTCCTATGTGAGTCATTAGGGAATAGGCCAAGGTGTCATCAGGGTCTCGGAACAAATCTATTCCTTGTCCCTTATAGAGAATGCTCTGGTGGTCACATCTCCCTGCTTCTGCTGTCTCAGTACCTTCTGCTGCCTTTGTGATAAGGGCCTTGGGATGACACTGGGCCCTCCCGGATAGTCTAGAATCATCTGTCCCTTCTCAATATCCTTACCTTGATCACAGCTACAAAATCCCTTTTGCCATGTAGAGCAAAACCCATGTTCACAGGTTCTGGGTCAAGATGTGGACATTTAGGGATGGGGTGAGGAGAGGGAGCTATTTAGCCCACAGTATGGTTAGTTTCTGTCTGGGGTTCTTTCCTCCCTTGAGAAAACCCTAAATCCTGCTTCTTCGGGGTGTTTAGGGGCTTTGCCTCCTCTCCTGGGGTTGGGCTAGTTCCATAAGTCATGGTGTGGGGACGGTGATCTCTGGTTTTTCAGGACACCTGTACTCCCAGCCACATCACTCTGGCTGCATGCTTTCTCTCTGCCCAAGGATGCTCCATTGCTCTCTGAGTCACAGATCTGCCACTTCCAGCCATGGGGTCCCTGGCCCTGCATCTCCAGGTGCCTGGCTCCTCACCACCACTGTGCCTGGCTCAGTGTAGACAAGGGCTTCCAAGTCAGGCACCAGGGGAGAGGTTCTCAGGCCCCTGTGCTCATTGCCTCATGCCCACTGGGGACTCCTGCTGCCCCCCACTCAACCCTGCAGCCCACAGGAGGAAGGCAGTGCATAGGATCCTGGACACATCAGGGACCTTCGTTAGTGTCTGCTCCTTTGCTCTCCTTCCCCTTCCTCTGTGGGTTGGTTTCTAGGGATGCCTTAGCAAAGAGTCACAAACTGGCAGCTCCAGTAACAGAAATCCATCTCCTCACTGTTGAGGAGGCTGGAAGTGCAAAGTCAAGGTTGGCAGGGTTGGTTTCCCCTGAGTTCTCTCTCCTGGCTTGCATCTGCCATCTTCTCTGTGTCCTCACATCATATGGATTGTGTGTCCTGATGTACTCTTCTCATAAGCCACCAGTCACATTGCACCCATGTGACCTCATTTTATCTCAATTTCCATTTTAAAGGTGTTCTCTTTAAATGCAGTCATGTCATAATGTCCTGTGATTGAGGACTTCCACACAAGCACACGGGGGGGTGGGGGACAAATTCCAGCCCAGGGTATACGGAGAGCTTTTCTTCTTCCATTACTTTTTTTTTTTTTAATTCTGAGGTGAAGGCAAGAACTTGTCTCACCTGATCACACATCTTCCTAAATCTTTCTTCTGATTTCCTCCAGACCACAGCCTTTAAAATTCAAATGCTAAAGCTCTGATGTCTTAATTCTGTGGGTTACAATGACAGGTCTTCTGCAAAGAAGTGGGGCCAGGCCAAAGGCCAGAAGGAGGAGGCACGTACAGTGTGTGTGTGTGTGTGTGTGTGTGTGTGAGAGAGAGAGAGAGAGAGAGAGAGAGCGAGAGAGAGAGAGAGAGAGAGAGAGAGAAAGGGGGTACAGGAATGGGGTGTCAAATGGCTCTTGCAAATATTTTCCTGCCAAATCAGCAACTTTCCACTCACTTGCCGCTCTGTGGAGCACCCGGTTGGTTCACATCCAGCATTTTCTAGCACCCAAGCCTCACAATAGCCTTGCACATTTGTATCTTGGCTCCTTTTCCATTGGATAAAACTGAGCTAAGAGGCAACTGTCCAGGGTCATCTCTATGTCCTGCATCTGGAGTGGCCCGAGATCTCATGTTGAAAGCATGGTCCCTAGGGCAGCAGTGTCCAGGGTTGGGGCTTTGGGAGGTGACAGGATCATGAGGGCTCTGCCCTTGTCTGAGGCCTGAGAGCTGGCTGGTCTGCTGGGAGGAAGTGGAGATGACAGGCCTGCTGGGCGTGGTTGGAAGCAGTGGGGCACTAGGAGTGTGCCCCTGGGGACCCTATAGTGTCCCTTGCTCACTGTCTCTGCTTCCCCGCCCCCTGAAGTGACAGGTTTCCTCCCCCAGACCCCTCTGCCATGTTCTGCCTCACCTGGGCACAGAGCTCTGGAGTTGGCCAACCACGGGTTAAAAGCTCTTAACCCTAGAGCCAAAATAGATCTTTTCTCCTCTAAGTCATTGTCCCCAGACACCCGCGGGAGTGATGAGAAGCTGACTAATTCAGTCTCATACCTATGAAAGCAGAAACAGAATTCACTCTCAGGTCTAGCTGACCACCCACTGTCCTGGTTATTTCTAGTTCCCTGTCTCATGCACAATGACAATGACGGGTTAGGGATGGTGAATTGCCCAGACTTAGTTCCTTGTGCTCCTTAAACATTCACAGCAAAGGGCCAGTCGTGGTGAGAGCATGGAATTGTCCCTCAAGCTGTGCCACGTGCCCTTGCTGCTGTGACATTTTCTCTCTTTCTGGATCCTATTAATTCTTGGAATAAGTCTCTTTGGTAGTATATGATTTCCACCCAAGGATGTGCAAACCCAGTGCCCTGGTTCATAAGTGCAGGACAGTTCTCCACTATCTCAGGATAGAATGAAGAGACCAGTTAGAGTTAAGAGTTTCTTCCTGCAGTGGGAGCCTCAAAGTTTTAGGGACACCTCAGGGTGCAGTGGCAACTTGGCTGGCTCCTTCCACCCGTCCAGGGTGTGTCCCGGATGGCTCCTGTGGACAGTGGGCCAGGATCAAGATGCATTTTTGTGGTGAAGTCACAACCTCAGTCATTGGTTATACTGGATCCTTTTTCGAATACACACACATACACACACTCACTCTCACATGCACGCACGTGTGCCCACACTGTCTGCACTTTAACAACAGAATGATTTTGATACATCTTTTAACTAACCAAAAGTAACATCTTGACAATTTTAATGGACTAATTATACACTCCTGGTCATCTTGAAAAGTGCCCATTTTGGGTCTTTATGTCTTGACAACTGTAAGAGTCCTCAGCTGGAAAATTGGGATACAGACAGAGAATTTCAATGACTCTGACCTTGGGAAGCCAAGAGCTGAGATTTCCTTCTCACTGGGACCCAGGAGAAGCAGAGAGGCACCCCGCAAGGATCAGGGCAGCTGCCTCCAGAGCTACACCTGAGCTCTGCTCTACTTTTTTCTGGAGCAATCAGTGGGTGCCCAGCGAAAGGCACCAGGAGTCAGAGGCTGTGAGCTCTATGAGCATGCACACTCCTCTCCTTCCCTCTCCTCTCCCCTCTTCTCCTCTCCTTTCCTGTCTTTGCCTTTTCAAAGATAGACAAATGGACAGTCCACCTTCCAAACATACTGGGGGTGTTGGTTTTCTAACATGTTCCCTGGATGCATTCAGTGTCAGATGATTCACAATTCACATTTTACTAAATTCTTAGATACATCAAGCAATAACACTCCCATTGTACAGATGCAAAGCCGGGGGACTGGAAGAAACAAAACATACAGCCCAAGGACAGCTCCTTCAGACTCCTGCAGCTTCCTAGGAGGGCATCTCATGCTTTCCTGTCCTCTTCCAGCCATGGTGGAACAGGAGCAAGCTCTTCTGAGGATGGGGCCCAGGGCACTCCTGCATCACAGGTCTCTGGATTCTAGAATCTGGACACAACTGGGTGAATGTCCAGGATCAGCTTGGGCTTCCACCTGCAGCAATTCCTCAAGCCAAGGAATCTAGCAGGTGTCTGAGGTGGATCTGGGTCTCACCATGGTTCTTTCTCAAGCTTCGTGTGCTGTAAAAGGGGCTAGACCAGGGGTGGCCTGGGCCAAGATGCTCCTTTCTGGGAGGAAAGGGACAGCATGAGCCAAGAGGGTCTCGCAGGTAGGAGATCTGGACTGTGCTCCACCAACCCCTACAGGATGCTCTAGAGGAGTAGGTGTTTCTCTTCTCAAAAGTTTAGCATTTCCTAGAAAAGAATCAGCCACCAATCAGATGCCCTTGGATCATGTCTAAGATGAAGCAATGCTAACCTCAGAAGGTCATTTTGAGAGATAAACTGAAACACGTACGCTAGGCATCTGGCCCAGGATCTGAATCATAATAAATAAGTAATGACACCATTTTTCTTCCTTCCTTCAGAAACTAACCACCTTTCCAAAAGCCCCCAGAAGGAACACCAGCCTGCTTTGACCTTGTCTTATGGCCTGTGAGCTCCAGAACTGTTAGACAAATGTGTGTTCTTTCAAGGCATTGAGTCTGTGGTCATTGTCACCGCAGCCATCACATTCCCAAAGGAAGGACAATGTCCAGCCGTGGCTCCTCTGAGGCCAGTGGTGTGACGCTGAGAGCTGCCTGGGGATAGCTCAAGCCTTTGCCTCAGCTAGGACATCCAGAGGACAGAAACAGTGGCATCGACCCAGAAAGACAGGGATCGACTAGAGGCCTGGCTCACATGGTCATGGAGGCTGAGAAGACCCAGGAGGAGCTGTGAAATCTTGGGAAGCCGCAGGTGTGGGACAGGCACGGCCCCCTGCTCTGGGGACCCTAGAGGTGATGGTTTCACTCTCAACCCAAGGCTGCAAGCTTGAGAAGCAGGACACACCTAAGAGTCCAGAGGCCAGGGAAGGTGGAGTTCTGATGTCCAAGAGCAGAAGTGAGTTCCAGCTCCAGAAGGGGGGGTGCAGGGGGCAGCCACCTTTCCTCTGCCCTCTCCTTATACCTGGGCCTGCTGACCGGATGATGTCCACCCACAATGGTGAGCATGAGCCTCCCTTAGTCCACAGATTCAAATGCCAGGCTCTGGTCTGTCCTGGAAATGCCCACCCTGGTACACTAGGGAAAAAATGCTTTACCTCCAATAACCAGAGCAGCTGACACCTGAAATAACCACCTCACCTGGCCAGTCCTCACCTGGACTCGCAGTATCTGAGCAGCAAGGCACCTCCCTTAGAGAAAGTCCATGCCTCCGGTGGATGGGATGCGGGGTCCAGGGTGGCAGGCAGTAATCACATCACCAGCAGGTCCTAGTCACATGCTTCATTGTTCTGGACGCCAGGAAGGACACTTTAAAAAGAGGCCCAATTCTGTGAACCCATGCAAGGCATGAGGTTAGAAATAAGCAAATAGAAAGTTCTAGAAAGAGGTCCTCCCTCCTGCAGCCTTTCAGTTTTATCTGATGGGACATCTCTATCACTTTCAGCTTCATCATGACATGTGACTGGCATCCAAACACACGAATCGTTATCCACATGCCACTTACAGGCTGTAATTCAGATAAGGCACTGCTCTGAGTCCCAGTGTCCCTATCTGTCAAAAGGGCCATGGAAGTCCCTGCTTGGAAGGGGTATTTGGAGGATCTGTCTGAGGACAACTGCCACATCTACACAGTAAGCTGCTCCAGGCTCCAGAGATCCCTGTTCTGGATTTCCATCACGTGGGAACCTCACCCAGAACGGGAGATGTGGGGCCCTGGCCTTGGAGAGAGAGTGTTGCTTGATGTGGCCTTGACCTCTACCCACGAGCCAGACAGCCATTCAGCCAGCAGACTCAGTTTTCCTCACTGAATAAAGGGGTCATTGTTCCTGTGCTGCCGAACCAGAAACACCCTGGCTCTCGCTGAACTGGAGCCACTAATCAGAACCAGGCTCGGGGTGGCAGGAGGTGGACGGACATGGTTGTCTTAACTTGAAAGGAACATTTTAAGTGCACATTGGCCAAGATAAAGAGAAAACTTCAGATCCCTTCCCCAGCACCCTCTTCCCCAAGCTCCATCACCACCACCTTTACCCTTCATTTCATTTTTTTATTTGTAGCCTACAGAACCCCTGACCCGTGCCTGCCATACTGAGTGTCATTGGACCTCAGGCTCAAGCTACCACGTGGCTTGGACTGTGCGCCAGAGATGCTGGCCTTGGGAGCTGGGGCTGGCTCTCTTGGGTTTGCCAGAGGCTGCCAGCCCTTGCTGCCAGCTTGGTGGGTTGGCCCTTCCCTCTGGGCGTCCTGTGTATGGATCTGGAGGAAAATGGACCAAAGTAGGAATATCACAGCTGATGGGCTCACAACACACCCAGTGTCATTGTCCCTGCCCTGCTGACCCCCTTCCTGTCCACCCAGGAGCTTGCTCACCTTCCTGTTTCACTGTAGCCATCACTATTGACAGATGGTAGCAGTGGACTCAGTCTATGGCAGCGGCTTGGTGGGTCCAGCTGAGCTGATTCGGGGGCGGGGGAGAGGGGTGGGTGCTGCTAGCGAGGCCTGCTGTGGCGAAGGTGAGAGTTGGGACCTGCTGTAAACCAAGACCTAAAAGGACCCCCTGGGGACGAAACACAGAGGGAGCCTGATCACCCCAAATGAGGACCTGTACGCCAGCTGGCCCAGACTCACTAGTAGGCAAGGCCAGGCTGGCCAGAACTGCCCAAGCTACCAGCCACACAGCTGGGCTGCACACTGCCGTCAGGTCAAGAAGCTCTGGGGGCCTTTGTCACACAGTACTTCCAGCTGACACTCTCGGTCTACAGAGTTCACACAACTGACCCAACTGGCCATCTGTCTCCTCTACTGCGGTACTTGCTGGGACCCTCTCTCTGCAGGCTCACCTGACTCTCCAGTCAGACTGCAAGTCTGTCGGGAGCATGCCCATTGTCATAGGGGGAACTCCGGGGTCTCGCATGGTGGTGGGCATGTTCAGTAAATGCTTGTCCAGTCAGGTCTGGTCTTGAGCCCCCACTCTTCCAGCAATGCTTTGTGACTTCTTTCTGCACCACTAACTTCTCTGGGCCTTAGTTCCCCCGTGTCTGAATCAGGGCTAAACATAACCGCATCGTCACTGGAGGGCCGAAGGAGGTCGTGAGTGCAGCTCACCCGGGATGGAGCCCGGAGCACTGAGCAGGAGCCATGGGCGTGTTCAACATGCCGTCAGGATGCTGTCCGTGGGCTGCTGCTGCCCGGCTCTCTCCACAGCATCTTCAGCCGCAGTGCGACGGTAGAGGCTTTTCTTCTGACACTGGGACTCTTGGGAGCCTTGGAAGCCTGGGGCATGTCCGTGTCACCCCCATTTGATGTTCAATCCACAAAGGAAAAGTTCCAAGTTACCAAGGGAGGGGAGTGGAGAGGAAAGGGAGCGTCGTGCACCCGGCACCCACTCACCATGCAGGGGCCCTGGCAGCCGCGGAGGGTAGAGGAAGAAGGACACCAGCATCGTGAAGGGGCTGGGATCACGTGACTGGAGCCAAGAATGAGAGAGGACATTCTGGAGCTGAGGCAGGGGAATCAAGCAGAGGCAGACCACATAGGCCAGGAATATTATGGTCACACAGGCCACGTTCAATATTTGTTTTTCCTTTGTCCTTATAGCTGTGGAAAGCTAGGGATAGGTTTGAGAAGATAGGGTCTAGTCCAGGTTTAGATCTGGCTTACAGAATCAGTGGCCGGACTTCTAGGGAAAATGTGCCATTAGGTCTCCTGTTACTTACGTGGCCCTGCGTTCTTGGAGGCCATGCTAGCCGGTGGTCACGCGCCCATGAATGACCCACAGAGTCCAAAGCATCTGTAAATTAGGAACAACACCAGGACATAGGCTGCTGCCCTGGGCTCCTGTCTGTGAGCCATTGTACTAGACCCTTTAAATGTGTCCTCCCCCAGAGGGTGCTGTGTGGGCCACACCCTGGGCTAAGAGCTAGCTCTGACGGCCACCCCAGAGGGCTCCACCGTGTTACCCTTGTTCCATAGCAAGGCCACGGTTTGCAGAGCCAAGACCTGGACCTTGGAACTGATGTCCCGAGCCACTAGGAGCAGCTCCTGAGCCAAAGAAAACACACCACTTCCACCTTGGAACGTAGGATTATGTGACACACGCACACAGGCCCCACGGCTGCTATGCAAAGAGATGGAGGTTTGAACCCAGAGAGATGGGGGGCCGACCAGTCTCTTAATCAAGTATGACAATGATCAATCCTATTGTGAGGGGAAAGAGCCTGAGAGGTGTCATTTGGGAAGGCATCCCTGAGCCCCGTGGCTCCCCAGGCTGCAACGGACAGCTGCCCAGTGGAAGGAGTAGAGGAGAGAAGAGCTCGTGACCTGTCTCCCGGAGTCCTCCTGGAGGCCCCGAGGGAGCGTTACCACCTTCCAGCTGCAGGGGAGGCCTCTGATGGAGCCTGCCAGGCCGTGCTTTGATCAAGCTCCTGAACCCTCTCCTCGGCCCATCATGCACTTTGTGAAATTCCGTTTTAGTGAACACCCCGCCAAGTCAGCTTACCAAGGCCCCCGCCTACACCTCAACCTCCGTATTTGACACCCTCCACATCTGATGGGCTCCTCATCCTCCATCCCCAGGTGATGTCTGGCCACCTGGCCCACCCCCACAACCACTCTGTCAGGTCTGCTTAGCCAGACTCCCCTGACCCTGATCACCTCTCAGTCATTCTCCATTCGCTGACCCCCACTCTGCCCCTGGGCTATAAATTCCTAGCTTCCCGTGATGTATTCAGAATTGAGCCCAATTTCTGCCAGTCTGCAAAACGCAGTGTCCCTGTACCTGTCACGATGGCTCTGGGTTGCCATGTTTTAACAAGCATCAGTGAATAATTTTTTCTTTAATATCTCACAGTTGCTAGAAGACCCAGCAGGGATGCTGACTCATTTCAGAACATTTCTTTATGTCTCTTCCTCCTCAAAAGGCCCAACAGGTCCATAACAGTTCTAGTAGGCCCTGGGTGTCTGCCCTTTGACCTAAAGCCCTGTACCCATTTCAGTGACTCAGCTCAGAGTCAGCCAGGAGGCTTCTGTTTCTGGACAGTCCTGGGGCTGCCTGGCTTCCATTTCTTGGTACCGGCCAAGTGGTGTCTTCCTGCCCAGGCTTGCCTGGGTCTCTCCCCTTATGACAGCTGGGCAATTTGGCCTACTTTGGAGGTGAACAACCCAACCGACCCCGAGATGGGAGGAAGTGATAAGCGTGGCCGCCTTCTCGGCCCAAGGCTTCCTCTTCTAGCGAGACCGAGGTTCTCACGGTGCCTCTGAGGGGGTGGCAGCCTGGGCGGGGCTTCTGTCCTTACAGTTTGTCACTAGAGGGGGAAGGGGGTCCCTCTCTATGGTTGAGTCCTAGATAATGGTGGCAGATAAGACAGAAAGCCAGAAAGGCGACTCAGCTGGCTTCTTGGAGGGTCTTTGGTACTAGGGGGCTGCAGGAATTAACTAGGTCACTTCCTACAACATTGCACTTGACCTTGGAGGGTTGACATCCTGGCAGGAGGTCAAGGGCCTGAGCAGGACAACAAGGAAGCTGCAGCTGGAGAGATCACCACTGCATAGCTCAGGTCCACCTAGCGCTGGGCTCCGGCTAAACACCTGGGGACAGTATTTCCATTCATCTTCACCACTGATCACAAAAGCAGGGTTTCTACTTTGGCTTGACAGCTTTTTAGGCTGGGGGATTTTTTGCTGTGGATACTGACCTGAGCTCTGTAGGTTGTGTAGCAGCATTTCTGGCTTCTACCCACGAGATGTCTCCCAGGGTGTCAACCAGACACGTTCCCTGGGAAGCAGGGTGGCTCCCAGTGGGGAACCCCCAGCTCTGAGTAGAGAACATGTGAGCTCATGGAGCACAAGGCTGGAAAGATTTGATTTCACTGCAGAGAGAAAACTCAAACCCAGGACATGTTGCTATTCTTGTTATTCTTTTCTTTGCTTTTCACACCACATAACCGCTCAGGAAATCCTACCTCTCTGAGGTCACTGCCTCAACTGCAAATGACACCAGAGTCTCCTACCTTAAAGGAGATCTCAAAAATCAAATGCAGTGAAGGGTAATCAATGTGAAAGTGCAGAAGACAGGGTCGAGTGTGTGGTGGGTTCTTCCTTTGCATCAGAAATCTTATTTGGGGGAAATAAGTGTCCCTAAGAATGTAGTTCTCAGACTTATCCACACTTGAGAGCCACCTGGGCATCTCTGAGGATTCTAGAGGACTGGGCTCACACAAAGAGGCTTTAGTTTAATGGGCCTGGGGGCCTGTCCCACTGGGTCTTACCAACCCTCTAGACAATTCCAGTGCTCAGCCAGGGTGAGGAGCTCAGAGTTAGTTCTAGAAACAAAAGTGGTTCCAATATAAATTCTGAATATTTGCTCTTCCCTATGGGAAGGAGGAAGTCTCATGATCAGAGAGGGGAAAGTCTGCTTACCAGAGTCACCTTGGCTATGGTTTGAGTCCCCAACTCCCATGTGTCAAAGGCTTATTTCCTAGAGTGGGTGGAAGCTTTAAGGGGTTTTAGGTCTTGGGGGCTGCACCCTCGCAGGGCACTGAGGGACCCTCCGTTCTTCCTCTTGCTCTTTGCTTCCCACCCAGATGGTGAGTGGTTTGCCCCACATGTCCTCCCACCATGAGTCACTGCTTCGCCACAGTTTCAAAGCACTGGGTCCAACAGCTGTGGACGGAGACCTCCGGATCTGTGAGTCCACGTCAGTCTTTTCTCTCCAACAGCTGATGGTCTTGGTTACTTATTACAGCGACAGCAACAGGTGGACACGCTGCTGGTGAGAACAGTGGACACAGCAGATGCCGCAGGGGAAATAACGATGGAACTGAAACGTCATGGTTCCTCCCTCAGAACTGCCCAGGTTAATCCAGAACTTTCACCTTTCTGCACATGACTGCGTCGGGGAGCACTGAGGGGAATGGGAAGAGATTGAGACATGGGCCTAAGGACAGGTGGCATGTGAACTTGAATATCACACTTGTTCTTAAAATAGATGCATGAATAATTGTCCTGAGTGAGGACATGGCTCGGGTGTAGCCCAGAGGTGCATGTGATGGGAGCCTCGAACCCAGCGTGGGGGTGCTGAGGTGGTGGCACCTTTAGGGTTGGGGCAAGTGGGAGGTAGGGAGACTGCAGGACACACCACTCAGGAATGGATTCCTGCTGGCTCTCGAGTGGATCAGGTCTGTGGGAGAGGATGAGTCCCTCAGGATGCCATAGTGAACCCACCTCTGCTCCAAGTCCCTCTTCACCCATCCATTTTCCACTATCACACATGTCCACCTTTGTGATGCCACCCAGGCCCCACCAGAGCTGCTCATGGCCCCTGAACCTCGGGAACTTAGAGCCAATTACACCTGATTTATTTTCATAGAGGAGCCAGCCTCAGATAAGTTGGTGCAGCCACACAAAGCTTACTTTCTTGTAAGTTCATCTCTTTTAATATTGATTTGCTTGTTTTGAGTTATTGCCCATCTAGAAAATACAGGAAGAAAGCTGCTGTTAGAACCAGCAACTGATACAGCCCACCTCAGACCCTCAGACTCCTGCCTCCTGCCCCTTCAGCCACGTGCCTGGGCACCTGACTAATTGGAACATGCTAGAAATATAGTGTGGCACCCTGCTGTCCTTGCTTGATCATAAAAGTCAGGTTTCTATATCATTAAATAATTACTGAAAATGTGATTTTGATGTCTATATAATGCTCTTTCCTATGTCTAGGTCTATCACTAGGTATTCCCCATGCCCCTTTGTGGAGATTCCCATCTGCATCAACAAATATTTTAAGCAGAGCTGAAAACTACCTCTGTGGGCACCTTTATGTACTTGACTTCCTTAGGTAAGTTCCAGAGGTGGAGATATCAGGACGCAGCAGGTATTAGTGACGTCTTGTGTCAGGATTAAGGATGGCTTCCTATAAAACGGATGAGCACATTTAGGTGCACTCTGTTGGTGTGAGGAGTTGGGTCATTTACCCTCAGCAACGCTGACTGATGTCATTCAAAAATTGACAGTTGAACTGCTGAGCAATAATACTATCTAATTTTGTGTTTCACTTTTATCTGTTGGGTTATTAACAGATATAAATATTTTTCATATGCTCATTTGTTACCTGAACACCGTTTGGTTGTGGGTTTCTGTGTGTGTGAGTGTTTTCTTTGCTTGGCTACCTACTGGAATTCTTCTTTCTGAATTTATAAGGTCTCTTTCTAGATTAAAGATCTTAATGTCTTATTTTTATGTCACAGGCATTATTTCCCAGGTTGTTTAGACCTTTTACATTTTAGAAGGTTTCCGACAATATTTTTTATCTCTTTTCTTTCTGAGATTTAAGAGAAAAATATATTCCCAGGCAAATTTGAAAAATAAACATAGAAATGTAAATTATGAAACAAAATATGTTTTGATTTCCACCAAAAAACTAATCAGTACTACATCTTGGTGCCGCTGCAGGTGATCACGGGGACCTGACTTGAAATTGGAATCACGTGTCGGGTAGTATATTGTAACCTGCTTTGTGAGAATTTTCTGGTTCACTCAATGGTCTTCGGAGATGTGATATTTAATAGCTATAAATGCTTCCATTACAGGGATGCAATATATCGTATTATTTTAAAGAGTTGCCAGTCATCAGAAATCCTTGATGCTTCAAAATGTTACTGAGAATAAACGCTGTTCACTGTGACTGCCCTTTCCATGTACAGAGTTCATCTAATTCTTAGCTCCTTTGAACGTGGTCCTAGAAGTGGAACTGTGAGGTCCAAGGATAGGATAGGATCAAGACTTGTGATTAGAAAGGACTCAATTGACCTTAAGGAAGTTTGGGCCAAATTGCCCTCTTACCAGGAGGGTGCCTGAGCAGTAATACCTGGAGAACTCTGCCACACCTGGGTCTCACAGGTGGGCGTGGCCTGCCCCTCTTCTCTTCAAGTTGAAATTCTGAACGTTTCTGAGATCAAAGCCATTTGAGATTGTGAAGCTGTCGCTGTTTCACCTGCTTATCTTTCTGCATCCATGAAGACGGGGGAGTCCTTCTAATTTGAACCACGCGTAGGTTGACATCTCTCCTCTGCACCACCATGTCCCTTCCTTAGTCACAGTTTTGTAATTTCCCTGCGGTGCTGTGCACAGTGACAGGGTAACCACTCCAGGGGGTCAGAGGGTAGCAGGAATGTCTGGAGCTATGGTCAGCAGAGACGACAGCATGAATCTTGTCCCCAGGCAGAGGGCACAGGGAGCCAACCAAGAGCACTGTTATTAAAGAGAAGGACACTGGGGTCTAAGACTGGAAATCATTCTAAAGATGAGAAGCCCGTGTGTGAGTACTATGATATAAATTGGGGATCAGAACAGCATGTGGCCCACTGCCTGTTTATTTAAATAAAGTTTTATGGGAAAACAGCCATGCTCATCCCTAACACTGGCCCATGGTTGTTCTGAGCTTCAAGGCAGAGATGTGTGATTCACAATGATGATCACGTGCATTCTGTAACTCTCAACAAAAAACCTTCACTAACTTCTTTCTACTCCTTAATCTATAGGCAGTACATTCTAGAAATAAATTTCTACACGGTTTTTTTAGTTTGTTCAAAAGTAAGTTTTTGCTATTATTTTATTTCTTAGTTTTCTGCGATCATAGTATTTATTTTATTTACTTTTATTGGTGCATATTAACTGCAGAGGGGTGAGTTTCACTGTGGCAGAGAGGACATGCTCACAACCTGGTGTGATCAGCTTGACTCCTAACGCCTCCCCTGCCCTGCCTGCTCCCACCTCCTCAGCCGCTGCTCAGCCCCTTTCCCTACCCCAATGGTCTCCCTTCTACTCACGATGGCCCTTTTCCTTCTTCCCCCCCAACCCTAGCTTCCACATACGTACAATGGAGAATACATTTTTTTTAATTTTGAAAAAAAGAAAATGCAGATTTCCTCTGTAAACTGATACCTTGGGTAATTGACTTAACCCCTTAGTTCTATAAATAGTTCTAAGTCACAGGAGGCCAACCACGAGGATTGACTGGACTCAGGGCTACGAAGCAGAGCTGCCTGGAGCAGGGTAGCTGCTCGTGGATGCCCATCTCCCTGGGCACACGTGGCCCTGCTGGGGAGCTGGCTTTTCTCATGGACTCGTGTGGCCTCCTTAGCCAGTGGTGACGTCCATCTTTCCCTTTCCTACTAGATCCACAGAGAGGAGCCTGGTCAACATCTGTCAAAGCTCCTCTGCTTTTCCCTTTTGTAACTCGGCCCACAACTCCTCCCGTCCTGCTCAGCATGATGCAAGGTGACGCCATGAGCCTCGATCGCTGCTCGTCTGAATGATGGACTGACTGTGCTAGACTCCGTCCAACAGCCAAGTGAGAGCACTGGAGAGGGTGTCAGAGGGGACTTCACACAGAGGCATGGTCATGCGGGGTAGAACTGCCGAGACTCATTGGGCCCCACGAAGAAAGGCAGGGGCCACCAGCGCCCCAGGCTGGGAGGTCACCAGAGTCAGGGCTGAGATTGCACATGGCCTCATGCCCAACTTCCTAGTTCAGCAAACTCCACAGTGAATAGCAATTGTCACTCACCTCTGGGGGACACAGGCTCTTGAGAGCAGGTCATGTCTGCTTGTTTCATTACAGTCAGAACCACCTGGCATGGGGAAGGGGTCAACAACAGAAGAAATGAAGGAGGTGGCCAAACATGGAATCTTCCCAGGGACGGCTGTGCAGCTCAGCTGGGAGAGCAGGACTTGAGGACCAGGACTCTGACTCCCACACGACCCCCGGGGTGGCCTGGGCGGGTCACCTCACCACTCCAGCTCCTTGATGGAAATACGACAGAAAAATAGAAGTGCTTTCTTGCAGGATTTCCCCCTGACTAAAGCAAGTACAAACTGCAGTTTCTGTGTTTGTTAAGTTTAGAATCAAATGGAGCAGAGGACAGAATTCTCATTTGCTTACTTTTTTATTCCCAAATGTTGGAGAGACGCGTATTTTATCAACACAAAAGGAGCTGTGGCCCTGCCTGGAGGGGGGGCCAGACATACAACCTGGGATGTGGCTGGACTGCAAAGCACCAGGAGCCAAAGGGAGAGGGGGAGGCAGCTGTCACCGGGCCCTTCTGCCCTGTGGGCATCACGCTGCCTTCATCCCCCTGAAGACATGCCCAGGCCTTGTTTAAGCAAATCTGAGATTCAGAGAAATCAAGAAACTTGACCGGGACCCGTAGTGAACAGGGGAGCCTGGATTCAAATGTTGGGGAAGGTCACTTCACACATCATCTGGGGCACTTTCCTTCTCACGAAGGCACAAAAGAAAGATAAATGATCAAGGGGACAGTGGATATGGGGGACAAATGAAAGGATTATGGATAGAGAGTCGGGGAGGAGGCTGAGAGAGGAGAGAGAGAGAGAGAGAGAGAGGGAGGAAAGATGATGGGAGAGGGAAGACACATCTCTGGATTTCACCTCCCTATTTCCCTGCTCCCCTTTGGCTTCAAAGCATGTTTGACAAGTCAGAGTTTCTTCCCCAGCTGCAAATATGAAAGTAGTTGACACCTCGCGAGGGGAAATCGCTCACTTTTCTCATCCGAGTCCTGGTCAAAACCAGAAAGCAGAGAACTGTGCAAACAAAATCCATTCTTTGAAGTTAATGTTTTCAACGCCCTCCAGGGCTTTGGTTTGACTTGAACGTTGGAGTTGGGGCTTGTGCTGTCCAACCCAATTTATCCACGGCGCCAAATTCCAGCTGACACGCAGGGGAGGAAATCCGAAAGCCTGTGCTTCGGGAAGGCCGTCCTTGGCTGATGGGCACTTGAAGGCTTCCAGAGACTCTTCTGGTTCTCCCTCATTACTCTCAGGTCAGGGGACTTTGGGGAGACGCTCTCCAATGTCATTTTTCTAAGGAGGTGATAGATGAGAGCTGGGATGTTCTTTCTATGAATGGCCTCATCTGGAACTTACTTCCCTGCGTTGCTCCTCTCTAGAACCTAGTTGGCAATTAAAGGGAAAAGCTGGAAAGACTAAAAAGACCAAAGAAGCATCGCAGGAGCAGGGACTCCACTCTCCAAGCCCACCACTTGCTTCTGCACCACATTCTTGTAAGCTTGGGTCTGCTTCTCAGGACAGACACTCAATTACACTCTCACCTCTTAGGACAGCCACCCGGAAATGAAGGAGAGGCCAGATTATGCAGCAGAAGTGAGTGAAACGTAAGAAACCTGGGCAGACAGAAGGTTCTTTCCTGCTCACACCGGAGAACAGCAGCATCATGCAGTCGATGGGCATGAGCCTGTCATTTCAGGGGCAAATGGCTCTCTCTTGCCCACTATGGTGGCCACAGTGGTCATCACTAAATGAGAGTCTTAGGAAATACGTATCTCCACAGAAGTGAATCCAACCCAGAAAGAAGGAAACAATAGTTGAATTTCAAAAAGTAAAGGTCGAATTTAGCACACTGTTTAAAATCAGCTTTTGCTTTAGAAACAGTTTTAGATTTACAAACCTGTTGCAAAGTAAGTACAGAGTCCCCATGTGGCTTCCCTGTGATTGACATCTTAGTTTAAGAGGGCCCATTTGTTGAGAGCCATGGCCGAGGTGGATAGTAATGCCTCGCCTCACCCATTTGAGTCGGACGCAGTGGTGCACGCCTGTAGTCCCAGCAACTTGGGAGGCTGAGACAGGAGAATACCGAGTTCAAAGCCACCCCAGCAAAAGTGAGGCGCTAAGAAACTCAGTGAGACTCTGTCTCTGAATAAAATACAATAGGGCTGAGGATGAGGCTCAGTTGGTTGAGTGCCCCTGAGTTCAGTCTCTGGCATGAAAAAAAAAAAATGATGGCACATTTGTCACAAATATAGGTCACTATTGCACTTTGATATTGACCGAAGTTTGTGTTCTACCTGAATTTTCTCATTCTTTGTTTTTTCATTTTCTGCACCAGGAATCCATCCAAGATTTTTCCTTACATTTTGTCATCATGACTTTTTAGCCCCCTCTGGACTATAAGTATCCCAGACCTTCCCTGTTTTCGAAGATCCTAGAGGTTTGGAGAGAATTTGTCCTGTGGGTAATCTGTGCTGCGGGTATTGGAGAGAAGACCCCAGAGCTGAAGCGCCATTTCTTCTCATCAAGTCAGGGGCGTGCCGTCAACATGACCTGGCTCTGTTGACCTTGACCTTGACCATTGCCATGCCGTGTTTCTCAGGTTCTCTATTGTTTTTCCTCTCCTTTTGCATTTTATGTTTTTTTGCAGTGAGGTTGCTGAGTGCTGCCCACACTTCCAGAGGGATGAGTTGGACTTTACCTCCTTCAGGGAAAGGAATCTACATAAATTATTTGGAGTTCTGTATGGAACATTTTTCCATTTTCTCCCACTCATTTCTTTACTCGATCATCTATTATTATCATGTTAAGAAGGAGAACTAGTAAATGTTTGGCAACCACCTCTCCAGGGAACAAAAGCCCTGATTTGTATCTTTTGCCAATTTCCATGGTGTAAATTCTCCAACCATGGTCCTTTCAATCTCTCTACTGAGGCTTCTGAGTTCAAAGTTGAGAAAAGAGGATAATCAGTTCTTAGGAGCTGGAAGGGGCAACTTCAGCTCATCCCAAGGGTGGGGACCACTGCTACCTGCTCTTCAGTGGAGGATCATAAAGAAATAGGTCACCAGGGGCTCGAGGAAGGAGCTGGCAGAGAAATGTCACACTGAGTTTGTGCAACAAAAGTATCCCCATTCTCTCCACATCTCAGGGTTCTGAAAAACTTGGTAGAGATCCAGTGTCTCAATTAGAGGGTTTGAACTTTGAATAGTGGCTGCTGCTCCTGCCTTGGGATTTGGTGATTCCATTTAGAGGAGAATTCATGTGACTTATTTATGCACAAGATTTAGGGTGTTGTAGACCACCTAAATGGGTCCCCTGATCGAGGCAGGTGTGCACACAAGACATGGTTGGAGGGCTGCTGCCAAGGGCACAGGGCGTGCAGGTTCCCTGGGAGAGGCAGTGGGGAATTAGCACTGCACCAGAGAAGACTTCCTGGAGGAAGATACCAGGAGCCTGGTCAGAGTTGAAGGAAGACCAGACATTGTCCCTGAGGCTGGGGAAACTGGACCTCCCTTTGCTTTGACAGAATAAAGAGCATGCTCAATTCATCTACAGTGCCACCAGCAAAACATCTCAAGTTCCCAGGAAGAAAGGTAGACTCTCATTGGGTCCTAAAATC
The DNA here is from genome assembly GCF_047511675.1 of Marmota flaviventris. Taxonomy (NCBI): domain Eukaryota; kingdom Metazoa; phylum Chordata; class Mammalia; order Rodentia; family Sciuridae; genus Marmota; species Marmota flaviventris. Next base: position 8,542,838 of record NC_092499.1, on the reverse strand, counting down.
CCAGCCAGCCTTGGGTTCTGCTTTCCCTTCTGCAATCCCTGCTTTCTCCTGAGCCACTGCGTGCTCTCAGCATGCTTGGGCCTAGTATGTCCCTGACACCTACAACACACTATCTCTACTTCCTCCTGAAGAATTGTGTCCACCCTTTAAAACAGAATTAAGTCAGATCAACCTTTCTGAAACAACCCCTAGCGCCTGCAGTCTGAGCTGCATATCCATTCTGTTTTCTTGTGGTAGCTGTGGGCTCCTCTGTCCTCCCATGTAACATGTTCCTTCATTTAACAAATATTTAAGGAGTGCTTGAAAGAGTAGTGATTCTAGCTGAGATGTGTGGAGCCTGCACTGATCCAAGTGCTGCATGGCTCTCTGCTCTAATCCTCTGAGGTCTTTTATATTATGATCTCTGTTTTCTCCATGAAGAAATAGAGACATGAAGAAGGATAGCAGCCCCCGCTCACATCGCTAGCTATATCTGGTGTGAGGCAACTGGGCTTTGAAGGCAGGTAGTCCAGATGTAGGGTGGAAGTCTTACATGCACGGCCTTCTGCTGTTTCTCCTCTGAGGAGGGTGATGGACAGACTCCATGAGGCACACAAAGCAGGTGCAATGCTCCCTGTGCAAAGCATCAGTCTTGTGGGAGAGACAGGTGCAAAGCAAAGCAATATTTCTACAAATTGTGTGGTGGAAGGTAGGGAAATGGAATCTCTCTGTGTGTCACTTTTCTCATCTGTGAAAGGATGATAGCAGCAGTGCCTTCTTCATAATCTGGTGTAAAAATGAAACATGAAGATCTGCATGATGCACCTAGGATAGTACCTGCAACCAGCCCTCAATGGGTATGTGCCAGTGCTGGTGTTATGTGTTATCGTGATTGTCATTTTGGACAGCAGGCTTTTAGGAAATGTCTGCAGAATAAAATAATTGATGGATCAGAAGCTGGAAGACATGGTGTTTCACCCCACATCATGTCAAGGAATTCTATATTAGGCTGGTGTTTAGTAGACCTGTCCTAGGAAGCCTCTGCAGGAGGAAGAGGCTTTAGGCCCAGCATGGAGGGCAGAGTCCCAAGTCCCATCTGTCTCTGGGTCAGCTGGTGATGTGGGTCGTCCCAGTCCTCCTGAGCATTTGTCCTGTAGTCATTGGAGGCTGGAATGTGCAGATGCGATAATGTCCACGATTCCACAGAGTGGCAGAGATCTCTACCCAAAGCAGCTGTTTGGGTGCCAGCTGCTTGGTAACAAATACATCTTTAATGGGATCCAACAATCCAGCAGGATTTATTGATTGAGAACAATTGCTTTTAAATACAGCCTAGTAGCCAGGACTGTTAAGAGTCTTCTTCGTTCAATTAGTTCAGTTCATTTGAATTAGAGACACTTGGCTATTAGCTCAGAGAAATAAATGCTATTGCCACTCAGCATTAAATCCCTCCTCTCCTTCCCCTCACACAAGTGAGTGGCAAAGCCGACCCAGAAGCACAGAGATCTGAGATAAATCTACTTGTTTGGGGGAAGGAAGTCCTGTGTGAAACCGTGTCCAACGAATTCCAAGATGGAAACCCACCTTGGCCCACATCTTGATTGGGGGAGGGTTGGGGCTTCTCCCACTTTCTCTCTGAGGACATGATGATTGACCCACGGTCCAGCATCTCTGACTCTGGATGCCGCTTCCACACCAGATGCCGTAGCAGGGACGTGGGACTTTGTAGGGAGCTGTTCTGTGCACTGTATAAATTGTTGGATGAAAGGAATCACCCTTCATCTTGTCACTGAAATGAGAGATGTGAAAATTCTCCACAAGGCCTCTTCTCTCCCTCCCTTTGTATAGGATGGGTCCCCAAGCCCTGTGAATCCTATGACCTGAATGTTTTTCTAATCTACCCTATTCCTACAGTCCTAGCAAGGGGGCTCATGCTGATTTCTTAGCTGAGTTCACGCACTTATGTCTTGAACCAACTACATGAGGTGCCTCCTACCCACGAGCACTGAAGATGCAGCCAGGGTGGGTATGTTGGCTGGTGGGGCTGCCATGACTCAGTACTGAGAAGTAGTTAAAGTGTCTCACAGCTCTGGAGGCTGAAGGTCCAAGATCAATCTGTCGGCAGGTCTGAATTCTGAGGCCTTAGCACGATTTGCAGGTGCCCTTGGTCTGGTGTCTGCATCCTAATAACTAGTTATTATAAGGACTCCCATCTTGTTAGATTAAGGACTTCCCATGACTTGGTTTTTCCTGATAGCCTGTTTAAATGTTGTATTAGCACAGTTTCATTTGGAGCTACTTGGGACAGGGCCTAAATATTTAGATCATGGAGGACAGTTTTCTGTTCATAATGGCAAGATTCTAAAATCCTGATTACGAGCTGGTCACTCACCTGTGAATAACCTATGCATAAATAGATCCCTGTGGTCTCCAGAGCAAAATCTTTTCCTTAGTTCCATCATGGGATTGTCCAAAATCAAAAGCCCTGACCACGGTTTTGCCATCTCTTCTCCCAGCCTGAGGAGGGAATTCCTTCTGCTTCTCTCCCTGATAACATCCTAAATACTTCTGCATATGAACTCATCCCTCTTGGGAACAACTGAGATCTTTCAGCACTCATTCCCTCAACTTCATAGGAAGCTCTTTGGGGAAAGCCCTGTGTATTGATTATTTCTTGGTCCCCAGTACTCCCTGCAGGTCTAGTGTCTAATATAGGCTCCTTAAGAGACTGTTGAATGACATGTTTTAACTCAGTTTGGGCCTTTCATGCGGCTGTCTTTACTTGGAAGCTGGCCTAGAAATGGAGAGGAGTTTCAGATGCACCTAGGTGTCTGCCTGCAGGTTGGGAGTTTATTTGCAGCATTGTATCAATGTTTCTGGTCAGAACAAAAGTCACAGCTCCTCAGAGATGGTGTGACAAGACTTTCCCTGGGAACACCCACTACCAAGGGTGTTGTTAGACTCTACCTCTCTGAGTGTAGGATTTTTGCAAGATTCCCTCGCCACTCTTAACACTACCTTCCAGCAGGTCAGGGCTTGGCTAGATGTTTCTCTAAGCCACTTCTCAAAGGCAGATACCTGAAGGGCAGCACCTGAGAGAACACACAGGTTCTGTGAGTGCAGCCATTGCTTTTCCTTTTGAAGCAGGCATTCAGGGCGGCTTTCCCTTGCCATCTATCTGACCCTCGCCCCTGGTCCTGCTGCCATCCTGGGAAGACAGGCTGGCCTCCAGTCCTGCTGCAGCTGGGGCATGCGTCTGCCTGATGCTGTGCTGACTCAAGAGCCCGTTCTCTCTCCTGCCAACTCCAGGGTCCTCCAGCTTGGGTACTGTCAGCAATGAAGGTAAGTCTCAGCCTCTATCCTTCCCTTCTTTCTTAATTCTCACTCTTCAGCTCTCAGACAGATAGGAATGATGATGTTGATGGCTCTGCAGTAGGGGGTGCTTGCTGGGGTAGTTCCTAGATCTGGGGGTGCCATATATATCTGGAGAGACTGCAGCTTTGGTGAGGCCTGGGGTGGGTCTGGCCCTTTGTAGGTGGACTGCTTGGACTTTAGCAGTCTGGAGAAGATCAGCAGGGCGGGGTGGGCCTTTATAACCATGCAGTGGCTTTTAACTGCCGGGGCCCAGGGGACAGTCTGTAGGTCATGGTAGGTCATGGGGTATGTGATGATTTAACTTTGGTTCATGACCATGGTGTATAGGGACTTTATTCACAGCGGTGTGACTTTCTTTGTGAACAAACTACATATTTTTGGCTGCACAAAGGCCCAGGGGCCATGTGAATGGCTTTAAAGTAAAAGAAAACCAGGCATGTGAGACCCTCGGGAAGGGCAGGTGGCTGTTGTGGGTGCCCTTAGCAGAGGTTGACTCCATGGAGACTGGGCAGCAAATGCCAGCCACTCTGGCTGTGGCCAGGGGTGGGCATCGGACAGTCTCAGTCACTGGGGTGCAGTAAGACCTTGCCCTGCATTGCATGGGAGACAGGAGCCTCCTGAGTGTTGAGGCCGTCGCCCGGGGAGAAGGTGAGGAGGCCCCAGCGCAGACGTGGCTGTTCCCAAGCAGACCCAACCAAGGCAAAGACCGCGCTGGAGGGCAAAGGCTGTCCCCATGCAGCGGCATGAACAGGAGTGAAGACGCCTGTTTACAGGGGTGTCTAGACAGAACCCCTCTAGACAGCACCCACCTCAGCTGAGTACCGTGAGTCAGGAGGGAAGCCACAGCAGGAAGGCAGGGCTGCTGTTCATTTTGGAGCCAGAGTCGAGAACTTTCCCTCCACTACGGTCAGTGCGTGGGGCACAGATGAAGCTGCCCAGGGAAGATTTTCCCTGTTTGACTTGAATTTGCCACTTTGGGGGATCAGGCACACATGGACAGGCCTCTCGGGGGAACTCAGCCAGGAGGGTTTCCTCCACCACACCCTCCACGGGGTTTCTGTAGGGGGCTCTGGCAGCAGTGAGAACTGGGCTCGGAAAAAATCATTTTTTCCTGGAATAACTAAGAAAAACATGACTTAAGAGTAGAAGCTGAACAGTTTTCAGGAGTTCGTGGTTTGGGAGACAGTACAAATCGAGTCCAGGCTGTCTGTCCTGTTAATTCTTTCAACTCTTCAGATTGTTAGAGGCTCAGAGGAGCATGGGCAAGACTGAGATGCCAACAGACCCTGGGGTAGCCACACCCATTCCCAAGGGAGGGCACTGGCCGCCCTGCTTATGGGACCAATGGACTCCAGGAACTGAGAGATCCTCAGGGCAAGGCTAGGAGCAAATTAAATCAGGGAAGAGGATTCTGGCACTTTAACATGAGGATTTTGAAGTTTTACACTTTTAACTCAGAAACACAAAAAGCCCCCATGACTTCAGACTTTAATTCTTGGGGATTCAACTCACAAGGAGATTGAGTCTTCTAACTGTCCCTTCCCAGCAGGACCTCGACACAGAGAGAGGTTTGCACTGGGGACTTTGCCAACATTGGCCTTGGGTAAGCGCGGTGTCCGTGAGCCTGTGGTCCTCTGTCGTTCTGGGTCGTTGCAGAGCCTCTGATGGCTGAGGAACTGAGGGACAGAAAGGAATCAAGCTCTGCCCCTGCAGAGGAGCCTGGTTTCTGGTGGTGAAATCCAAGCTGCCCCCACCCCAGCAGCCCCAGGAGCCCATGCAGAGAAGCAGCCTTGGCTCAGGCATGGGGTCAATAAACATGGGTGGGAGTGACCAGGAGGACCATGGGCCTGGTCACTCATTTCAGGGGACTGGGGCATCACACACTGCTTCTCCAAGCCTGCTGGGTGAGGAACATGGTGACCTGCTGTACGTTGAAGCAGTGCCTTGTTCTTGGTGCTTTGTCTTCCAACAAGACAATGCTTCGTACTCATATGAGAATCTGGCTTCTGGCTTCCCTCTACCTCTCCTGACTCAGAAGCATAAGATGAGTAACGTGCATGGAGCACCCCTCTTCCTTTGCCCCAGAAGCAGGGCACCCCCAGCACCATCATGGCAAGATGGGCCTTGGTGTAGCAGAGGCTATGGCCCATGGGTCGAGTAGATCCCGTTTGGGGTTGTGTACTTTTAAGTACAGTGTAAACCTTTAAGAGGGGGAGCCTACTCAGAGGGTCTTTGGGAATATGCCTCCCAAGGGGAATTTGGAATTTCAGTCTTTCTTTCTTTATTGTTTTCTAGACACTGTGAGATGAATAGGCTCAATCTGCCATGTGCACCCACCACAGCATGTGGCCGTAGCACAGGTCCCAAAGTAACAGGATAACTTGGTTGTGGACTGAAGCTTCCAAAACTGTCAGCAAAAATAAGCCTTACCTCTTTTAAAGTTGACCGTGTCAGGCATTTTGTTACAGTAATGGAAAACTAACATAATGTGTTTGCCGTTGTGTCTCCTCTCCACTTAATCTAAGTAGGAAAAAGGGTTGCATTTGACTGGGCGGAGACCAGTTTTCATGGACTCCTAGGACTCAGGTGCAGGGAGGCCTAGCGATATCCATGCTGCCCAGGAAGGAGAATTCCCTTAGGGCTCCTCATTCCAGACAAGTGCCCCTTGTTTGGATCCCCTGCTCCGTAACCTGGGTCCTCTCTCCAGTCCATGGAATAGCTACTTCCAGGTGCCATGCTGGTCATCTGTGTTAGGTCGTTTAATTTCCAAGGGGATGCTGTTTTGCCTCTCTGGAGATGGAAGCTCTGAGAAGAGCTTTGCTGGAGGCTACATGGATCCTACAGGGTGGCATCTGGACTCAGCCCTAGTCAGGTTTTTCCAAAGCCCCCTTGTTCCACTGGATGCCGGTGTCTCTTTCTCTCTAGAAACAGCATGAGTGGATCAGGGCTCCCTGCCTGAGGCAGCCACTCATGAGCTGAGCATGGTGGGAAGTCCCCAGTCCCTCCAAGGCTCAGCACCTAGTCTGAAGGAAAAGGTCTGCGCCTAACCTCCCTGGAAGAAGTGACTCCTGGGATCAAGCGCCACTGTGAACACTACGCAGCGTCGTGAATACAGACGTGCCACACAGGCCTGAGCTGCTGTCTTATGCTCTGGACTCAAGCCAGAACCCAAATGGGAGAAACCCTGTTGCCCCCCACCCCACTTTCGGTCTTCCATTTCAGTGCTTGAGAGGCTTTGGTGTCATGATACCTCCTCCTCATCTTCAGAAGTTCACCTTGAATTAGGATGTGACAAGGAAGTCCTTTGTCACTGTTTTCTTCTCTTTCAAGATTAAAAGGAAAATCTAAACATAGACCGCCTTCGCTTGCAGAGTGCGTCTCAGTGTAAGCAGGCTGACTGCTCACGCAGACTGAACAAAGCCCCGCGCCCCGCTCCCTGGCACCTGCACCCTGTCAGCCTCGTCCCCTTTGATGCCCACCTGTCAGCCCCACTGCCTGAGGAAGGGCCCGGTGCAGCCATGCTGGGGCTTGGTCTCCTATCAGCTGCGTGATCTGTGTTTGGCTCAGCCTCCTTCCGTCTGTCTGTCTTCCAGTGTTGCTTACTTGGACCACAACCTGCTCCCTGACCTGCTCCACCAGCTTCTCAGGGCCCACAGGTGCCATTCTATGTGGGACCCAAAGGGGCTGTTTGGGGACAGCTTTGCTGAGTCTCATACTCCCTAGCTCTGTCTCAAGCTGCCTGTGGAGCAGGCTCTCACTCCCTCACCCCCACCCTCTGCCTCCAGTGGAATGGCATCCCCTCAGGCTGTCCCTTAAGGGGCTTAAGGGGCCCTAGGCCCTGGCTCTTTCTCGAGGCTTCCAGAACTCTTCTGAGTGGAGTCTTCCCTGGGCTCCTACCACACTCACTTAATGATTCTCAGTCCTCGTCTCTCTTGACACTGTCTCAAGAGTGTGTGATAACCCGTCCCCTGTTGGAGTAGGCACACCCCAGGAGCATCCCACTATTGTGGGGATGTATAACTCAGCATCTCAAGATGGCCCCCCATGCTGCCTCTCACATAGCGGGACCCAACAGGCGCCCCTTAGAATGACTATATCAAATTCCCCTACGAGGCCAGACCACGGCAAGGGGATGCCATCCAACCAGCTCTTTGGGCTTTGCCACTTGGGTGTTGTCCCACCTTGAAAAACTTTCATTTATTAAGCTTTAGATGTTGTGGTGAAGTACATAGTACACAATATAAAGTTTCCACTTCAACCACTTAAGTGTACAGCTCCGTGGCATTAAGCATATTAACATCATCGTGTGGCCACCACTACCTTCCATTTCCACAGTACGCTTCATGTCTCAAAATATTAATTTAATTAAATATTAAAAAATATGGAATTAATTAATATTTTGAGAAGCTGGTGGAGGTGGTCAGGGAGCAGGTTGTTGTCCAAGAAGCATCAAACACTAACTCCCATTGCCCCTCCACAGCTTTGACCACTCTAAGTGTCTCACACCAGTGGAGCTTGTCTTTTTGTTTTCACCTCTTTGTGACTGAAATTTCATGTAGCATGATGTCCTCAAGATTCATCTGGGTTGCTTCAAGTCTCAGAATTTTTGTTCCCTTTTAAGGTGAATTAATATTCTAGCATGTGCATGTACTTTCTTTTAAATTCATTCACTTGTCTGTGGATACTAGATTGCTCACACTGAAATCACTATTTCTTTTTTTTTCATTTAATTTTATTTGAAGTTGCCAATAATCATGTACATTATATGTACATGATTATTGATCATGTATGGCTCAATATGATGCCCTGATCCACCCATGCACTGAGGAGTCAAGCTGATCTGCATCTCCACCACCCAGGTCCTTACTGTTACTTCGGGATGAGGACATTTAAAATCTAGAGGCTCTTCTGCCAAGTTACAGACAAAGGCCACACAATCTTACCCTCTGTGGAATCTGAAGGTGGAACTCAAGGAAGTAGAGAACAGAGGGTGGGTACCACAGGTGCAGGTGGATGGGCAATGACTGTTTACCTTGACCCAAGTTCAGAGAAGTGGTATTCCTGAATCCTCCCCCCAAATCCCAGCAAGAGTCAGATTGCCTTCAGCTGGTGACTGACTCCTTCGGTGGCTTAGGTCGTGCTATCCAGCCTCCCTGAACATGTCTCTGAACATCTCCTGGGATGACGCCAGATACCTGCAAGGGGCTACAGGAGACACAGGTGCTTGGTCAGTCATGGGCTCTGGCAGGTGGGGCCAGCGCTGCTTGTTGCTCTGAGACGGTGTGACCGTGTGACGGTGTGACGGTGGCCACACCTGAGCCCAGATCTTTCTGGAGCAGTGTTCCTGTCTTCTCCAGTGGGCACCACTCTTCCCCATATGGGGTCTGCAGACTCTTTGGACAACATACTACTGGAGATGATGTGGACACTTCCTGGGGTCCATGCTTGTCATTCCTTTCCATGCCTCAAAATGAAAACTGAAATCACACCATGAGGCTGTCTTATTGCAGTGTTTCAGCTTATGAAGTTTCTCCTGGTCCTTCCACGTGTCTGAATATAACAAATGCTCCTGAGAGTATTCTCTGGGCTGGGCACCCTGTAGGTGCTAGGGTGAGTGAGCATGCAGGGTATGGAACTGGGTAAATCTCTGTCTCCAGGAACACAGCATCTAACAGGGACATACACCCAGCAGAAGAGCATCTCTACAGAACATAGGACTCATCCTGCATGTGCTAAACAAGTATAGCAAGTTAAAATTCAGCACTTAGAGCGCTATCAGATATGTGGTTGTCAGGGTCTGGGAATAAACTCAGTTGACAGAGATGCTCTTGATCCTGATTGTACTGGTTGCTTGCTCTCAGAACAAGTGTGCCTTACAGGGGTGAATCCCAACTATACCTTAATAAACAAACAACAGGTAAAGACAAAAGATTTCTGTGGATTATAGGAGATAAAATTTCTGAGGGGGAAAAAGACACATTCTTTTCATCCATCCAAAACAAAAGGAAATTTGCTATAGAGTAAAAAGACACAAGTTCAATTACAGTTCTTCCATTTATTTACAATGTTGGGTCAATTGCTTCAAGTTTCTGAAGTTCCACACCCTCAAAATGAAAATAAGATGATTTTGTAGAATGGGAATTTGTGAGAATCCAGTGACACAATTATAGATTAAACTCAGAGCATGGTTTGTATAAATGTATTTAATTATTTCTCTTTAAATTTTTTTTTAAAAAAGTTATTGATGGATCTTTTTTTAAAAAAAATTATTTTATATGTGGTACATGAGAATTGAACCCAGTTCCTCACACATGCTAGGCAAGTGCTCTACCACTGAGCCATGACCCCAGCCCCTCATTTCCTTTAACACACCCACTCTGTGCTCACTGTAAACTGGGTGCTGCTGGGATGAAGACTGTAGAGACAGTAACTGATTCCATCCCTTTGGTGGCCTCAGTTTACAGAACCTGATCACAGGAAGGCTGAGCCCAGGGCGGCATCTGGAGTGGGTGGGGCCAGGGCACACACCCCTGAGCTGGACTCCACAGAGTTCTCACCTTCAGTACCGGTTAGTTCTGCTCCTCCAGTTACTAATCGTTTACTGCCAGCTCATTGCTTCAGGGAGTCTCTTCTCTACCATCTCACAAGTTAGACGTCCTGCTGGGAGAAGCAAGCCTTCTACTCACATCAGTGGATCCCTTACTGGAACTCGGTGATCATTTCCAGATGGTAGAATGGCCTCACAGAGGGGCTGAGTGACAGCAGAGCTTGACCCAGAACTTTGCTTCTGGTGAAGGGGACAGACAGATGTGAGTGCAGGGAACTTGAGATTAAGGGAATAATTCCATAAAATGGGCCCACTGTGCTGACCCCCACGTGCTCTCTTTTCCAAGAAGCAGTTCACCTGCAGCCCTGCCTGGCTTAAGTGGACAGGATATGTCACATTCCTCAGCAAGCTCCCTGTTATTGGCAGGAGAAAGGCCTGATATAATGTCTTTAAGAGGAACCCAAGTTACCTTAAAGGGGGAGACTTTCCTCGCTCTTTTCATAGACCAGATCCAGGAACACAGGGAGAGAAGGATGATTCCTTCTAAACACAAAATCTGGAGAAATTTATGGCTAAGAATCCAATTAGGAATGGTCAGCATGGGCCAAAGAGACCTAGAGTGGTCATGACAGTGGGGACTTGAAAGACTGATGTCAACCTGCTGTCAGTCAGAAGTCAAGAGGTGGGTAGAACTTTCTGGAAACTTCCTTGGGGTAGCCAATAAAACTGGTGTTCAGAGAGGCACACAGTCCTTTTCCTGTCTGAGAGGACCCACTCTCTCCCTTGAAAGGGTCCCCTTTCCCATCCCTGCTATTTATAACTCATGCCTGTTGTTCTGAATGACATGTCTGAAGTCTTTGACTTGATTGCAGGAATTGGATTTTGAAGGGGGAGGGGCTCTTCATGCTGCCTCAGTTTCCCAGAAAGCCTCAGACCTGGAACATCAGGTGGTGGACAGCACTTTCCAGCATCAGTGCCCCTGGCAGCCCCCATCTTCCTAGTGTGAAAACTTTCTTCTTCCTCCACTTTCAGTTGGAGTGAGGCCCCCAGAAGATGCTCCCAAACAAGACACTAGAGAAGCCCTCTCTAACCCCTTTGGCAGGAATTGGTGCAAATGAGGCATTTCCTGAGGATGACTGGGCAACCTATACCCAGTGCTTCATAAGTGGGCTTTCCCTTGACTCAGCATTTTGAATTCCAGAGATTTTTCCTGAAGAAATAATCGTATTTTTTCCTTAAAGACATAGTCATATGCAAAATCTCTATCTAACCGTCTCCACTTCTTTGTCTGTGCTGCAGAAATTCTCGAAAAACAAATGAAATGCCCACCAGCCCTGGAGTTCTGCTGTATAGAGCAGCCATTGAACAGAATACCAGCCGCCCACCACATATCATGTTTTAGAAGGCTACTTAATGGCACAGAACATGTTCAGAGTATTTTTGAAGAGAGAAGGCAGGATGAAATAAATATATGCATATATGGCTTTAGAAAATAAGACTAGAATAAAATACACACAAAAGTATATAGGCCTGATAGCAAAGTGGGGGATTATGGGTGATTTTATTATTGGCTCATTGCTTTCCAGTATTTCCTAAGTTAGGTAGAAAGATGGACACATAGACGGAGATGTAGGTAGGATTGTGAACAGGTGACAGGCAAACACAACAAATATCATTACAGCTTTAAAAGCACACGGTCTCTAGAGGCTAGAAATGCAGGGAGGCCACACTGGGTCCTCTGAGGTGGGTCTACATGTATACTAACTATAAAAGATAAATTGTATCCCCAAATGCATGGGGACCCTGGGCTATTTGACTTCTCTGTGTAGAGCATTTAGGCCTCATTTAAGGGCCACAAGCAAAGGCAGCATTGGATGATGCTCTGGGCTTTGCAAGCCTCCCGGGAGGCATGAAGCATAGGAGTTAAGGGAAGTTGGAGAGGAACCCTAGTGTCCCCTCCCCATGGTCCCCCAGTGCAGGAGTCTCCAAGTCATCAGCCTTGACAAAGTCACCTCACCCTCTCTGGAGCACTCCCAGGGCCAGCGATCTCCCACTCCTGCTGAAGACCCCACTATTGTGCATTGGCTCTGTGAGCTTCTGCTGAGCTACACTCTGAGGTTTCTGCTTGTTGGAGTCACACAGCGTAAGTCAGTTCCCATGACAGCCCTTCCAATGCAGAAGACACTGTCCCCAGACAGATGCATAAAACAGACTTGGGGGCTTTGGTCATTATCAGCTGGCATTGGGGGCTCCCACAGTGCTCAGTTGGAAGGGGACTCTCCTGGGAGTCCTCCAGATGCCCAGCAGAAATGGGGCCCTCTCCCTCCCACAGCAACCTGCATGTCACCATGCTGTGAAGGTCAGGCCCCTTTCCCTGGGACTTGGTGGTCTCTTAAGTAGAAGGACCATCTCCAATATTCTCTTTGCATCTCACACAGTGCTGGAGACCCGTTCAGATCCTAGGCCACAGAGCATGCATTTATGGAGTGCCCACAGTGAGCCAGGCACTGCAGGAACTCTGAGTATATGGCAGCAAACAGAGCAGGAAGGAGCACTCCCTGCACAGAGTGTAGTCTGTGGAAGAAACCAGAACATAGAAGGAAAGGGAGGGAGGGAGGAAGGGAGGAAGGGAGGAAGGAGGAGGGAAAGAAAGAAGGAAAAAAAGAAGTGTTGATGGATGGATGGGTAGGATGGATAGATGGATAAATAGAAGAATGGATGTATAGATGGATAGATGGATGGATGGATGGATAGATGAACAGATGGATGATGGATAGACAGGTAGAAGGAAGAATGGATGGATAGATGGATAGGTAGAAGAATGGATGGATGGATGAATAGATGAATGAATGGATGGATAGATAGACAGGTAGAAGAATGGTTGGATGAACTGATAAATGACAAAATAAATAGCAGATTCAAGCTATTTTACTTTATGATCCTTACTATGGACAGAAAGAAGAAAGGGGCTCTAAGAAGGAGTCCAACAAGTCGGGAGATAGATTGTGCTAGCAGCTGGGGATGAGAGCTCAGTCAGAGCCCGTGAAAGCCAGAGCCATGTCACACTGGCTGCGTGGACGCAGGCGAGTTTCTTAGCGCTGTGACTGAGCTTCTTTGCCAGCCAAGCTAGGATCGAACAGGATTGTTTCTGTGGAAATGGAAATGTTAGCATGCTTGCACAAGCAAATGTCTACTGCTATTATTATTTATAAGGTGGGGACAGGGAAGACCATTCTGATGATATAATTCCTGAGACATTAAGGATGAATAAGAAACAGCCAGGAAGCATGGCGGGTGGGCAGCGGGGAGTGGGAAGGAGGACTTGGGCTGATAAAGTGTCAGGAACATTCTAGGAACCAAAGACCACGGGAGCTGGCATGGGAGGACTGAGAGGAGAAGGACCACAGTTCAGCCCTCCCAGGGTGTCACCGGCCTCAGGAACGAACATGCTTTTGGGTTAGGAGTGCTGGAAGCCTGGGGGAGATCTAATTCTCAACTTAGGATGTAGATCCAGAAGAAGGTGCATACCCCTGGGAAATGAAATCATTGCCTCATAAAGATAGCTACAGTGTCCATTGCAACATGGACAAGACCTGGAAACTGCCTAGATGTCCATCAGTGGACAGTGGATAAAGAAGTCCTGGTGTTTATAGTCAATGGAATACTATGAAGCATACAAAGGAGGAGGTCCTGCCATTGCTACAACATGTGTGAAGTTTTTTGACATTATGCTCAGGCAAATGATGCCAAATGCAGAAAGAAAAACATTAAAATATTGCATGGTCTCCCTGATATGTGGAATCTAAAACAAGACAGCAAAAATGCTGAATAATAAAATGTTGCTTACCGGGTTAGAGGAGGTGGGAAGGGGAATGGAAATGGGAAGATGTAGGCCTAAAGATACAAAGTAACAAAAATGTAAAATAAATAAGTCCAAAGATCTAAAGCACAGGACTATAGTTAATGCCTGTCTACTATGTTAGGAATTTTTGCTAGATGAATAGATTAAAGCAGTTCTTGCTACAGGGGAGAATGGGTAATTATGAGTTTGGATGTGTTAACTTGTTCTACTATAGAAGCAATTTACCATATATGATATCTTATAGCATCATCTTATATACCTTAAATATATATACAATAAAATGTTATCAACATAAATACAGACAAATGAAAAGACACGGAGGAAACTTAGTTGCATCTTGCTAAATGAAACAAGGTCATCTGAATAGGTTACATTCTGTACTATTGTAGGTATGTGACATTCCAGAAAAGGTAAAACTATGGAAACAGTAAGAACATAAGTGGCAGGAGTTGGGGGAGGAAGGACTGTGTCACTAGAGCACAGGGTAATCTTAGGGCTGCCATGTTCTCTGGGTGGGACCGTAAAGGAAAGTGTGTGTCCTAGATCTGTCCAAACCCATAGAATGCACCGCACCCACAGTGAACCCCCAGGTAAACTGTGGACTCCAGGTGATGGCCAGGTATCAATGGAGGGTCCTCAAGAGCAACACATGCATGACTCTGTGAGACCGTAAGGGTTGGGGGAGGAGAAGGCATTGGGGCACTCTCTGTACTTTCATCTCCATTTTCTGTGGACCTAAAACTGCTATAAAAACAATAAATTTCATTAAAAATACATATAAACAGGGGACTCTTATGACTCAACAGCAGCCCAACTAAATATGAGAAGATTTGAGTAGATATTTTTCAAAAGAAGGTTTACAGATGTCCAACAAGAGCATGAAAATAGGCCCATCACTATTTGTCTTTAAGGCAGTGCAGATCCAGGCTATTTGAGATACCACAGCTACATCAATAAAGGCGGACCATAATGAATGAAGGAAGTGAAACCCTCCTGCAGTGTTGGTTGGAAGATAAAATGGTACATCTACTTGGAAAAACAACTTGGCAGTTCCTCAAGGTGTTAAACACAGCGCTGCCGTAGGATCCAATTGTTCCATGCTCAGGTATGCCCTCAAGGAAAATGAAGACACATCCACATAAAAACTGTGAAAGTTCACAGCAGCATTATTCATAATTGTAGAAGGGTGAAAACATTCCAAATATTTATACACAGATGAATACACAAATAAAGTGTGGTATATCCATAGAATGGACTATTATTCATCCATAAAAAGGAAGGAGGTTTTCATGCATGCGACAGTCTGGCTAACTCTGGGAAATATCATGCTAATTTATACCAGGCTGTCGCAAAAGGCCATGTGATGTCTTGAAGAGGTGATCCATAGAAGCAGAATGTAAGTTAAACGTCACCCTGGCTGGGAGGAAGTGAGGCAGGAGTGTGAGATGGAGAGAGGGGATTCTGTCTGGAGTAATGAAATGTTCCGGAGTCAGTGATGATGGCTGCAGAATTTTGTGAAAGGTCTAAAATCCAATGACTTGTATCATTCAACAGGGTGCTTTTGGTGTTAACATGGCAATAGTTACCTTTTAAAGAACACAACAAATGAGATCAGTTCATGCTCAGAAAAAGGGCCAGAAGCCTCTCACTTAAACCTGATGATGAATCACGTTAAAAGATAGTTTTAAGATTCTTTTTGCAATAGAATAAATCTATACATGATCTAATATCACCTGATTTTTGAAGTTTAATTTATTTTGGATATTTTTCCATGTCAGCAGACGGCAGTGCCCTGTATGGGCTGGTGGTGGTGGGTGCAGAAGAAGCCCACACCAGTGCTTCTCCCACAGTCTCGGGTGAGGTGGGCTCGTGATGTAAGATCGTCCCCACAGCCCTCTGCACTTCTCCAATGACCACCTGGACTTCCATCCCTGAGTGGGAGAGGCCATGCTGCGTTTTAGGTTGTCCCTCTAGGAGGACATGGAACTTACCCCCTGTGCCCTGGGTGTGTCTTTCTGGGTTGGACAGGTCCTTGCAAAGGCGAAGGGACCAAAAACAAAGACACAGTTGGACCTGTATTTCTCAGGTCTTCCTGGCCTAGGCCTGACGGACAGGATGAATCCCTCCCGATGACGGGGACTGTGGCGGGCTCAGCTAAAGGAATGAGGAAGGAATAATGTTAAGACCAATCAATGCTGAGCCTTCAAGGGGCTGAAGATGCCAGCCCTGAGGCACCATGGACCCTGTCAGGAAAACAACACCATCAAAATGACACCTAATCACTCTTTAATTAATTGAGGATCTTTAAAAGTAGCATAACTGGAAAACTGCTCTCCAGTTAGCATATCAATAGCACAAGGAGCAGGTGAGTGCAGGGATTTATGGAGGGTGCCCTGCTGGGACCCAGGGCTGGAAGGCAAACGTGGCAGAGGTATCAGAGTTCCATGATCCCACTGGCAGGCTGCTTTTGTTCCAAGACAAGGATTAGTGCTAATAACTTCTCCCCAGGGAAGCACTATCTAAATCCAGGTTTTCTGCAGAGCCTGTAAATACAGCCAGAGTCCTATTGGGGAGCAGGGGAGGAAAGGCCCTGTAAGTAGGTCAATCCCGGGGCTTTTGTGTGTGGACAATGATGGAGAAGATCAAAGTTTCCACGTGTTTAGGCAATTGTTCTGTTTGTATTGACCAAGTAAGCTAGAAATCTGGGAGGGAGGTGATTCACAGTATTAGAAGCCAGCAAGGTTTCTGGAGCCAAAAAAAAAAAAAAAACACACACACCACAATTGCACGGGAGAGAGCATTGGTGAGTGGTAGAATGGTCCTTGAGGCCCTACCTGTGCTCCCTGGGTCTGAGGGCCCATGCTGCAAGCTTTGGGACAATAGGTTTGGTTGCCGCAGTTGGAGAACTGGATGCTTAGGAATGCATCCTCTGATCTCATTTGTGATAAGAACATCTTCTCACTGTAGGCGCCCATCCAGGTGAAATCACATGGTAGAAAGAAACCAGTGCAGCTTATGGGTCAAGGTATTGGATGTCCTCCTGAAACCAACAGGCTATGCAAATGAAGGTTAGTGACATCGTCTTGGTTACCCATGTCACCATATTTGATGTTAGGAAGTGGGTCAGGTGGCTTCTTGGATCCCTTCTATAATAATACTAACCATGCTCTTATTAATAGAACAAAATCTCTGAAGGAAAACCGGAATGATTTGAGGAGTGGTGAGAAAACAAAGTTCAGCTCTATTATATGTCAAAGGAACGGACATTTAGAGGGTGTGTCAGGCTTTCCTCCATGTGCTTCTTTATGGCACCTTCCAAACGGCCCCCAGAGATGGCATTCCACCATCCTGAAACAGTGAGTCAGCCAGAGGTCATAGAGGTCAAGCTTGTCCAGGTGTAGGCAGCTAGAAAGACACAAATGTGGATCCTGATTCTGAAAAGGTAACAGTAACAGCAAATGCATGCGGATCTCTCTTTTTTTAGACCCCATAACAAATACCCCTGATTGTGTCATTGGTAGCACTTGTGAGTATTAGGACCAGCTACATTATCCAGTACTGACAGCAGGAGGGAGACGTTCCATCCAGCCTCCCTAAACCCTGGTCCCACCTGCTCCCATCACATGCTGCTGGACACTTCTTATTACAACAGGAGATATTTTTCCTGGACCATAGTTTTTCTTCTAGTGAAGTGTTCCACTTTTCAAAATAGGAAACATTCCCTCTGGCTCCATATTTCTAGGATGGAGAGCTGTAGTTTCCATTTTGCTCGAGTCTGAGATCTTCATTATCTAACTTTGTTCTGTTGGTGCAGATTATCCCTGTTCACAATGACAGACAAGCACTTTTTTTTTTTTTTGAAGTCCTGGGAATTAAACCCAGGGCTACTCTACCACTGAGCTATTTCTCCAGCCCTTTTATCTTTTAGTTTGGACAGGGCCTCACTAAGTTACTAGCAGGCCTCAACTTGCTATCCTCCTGATTTAGCCTCCCTAGTCCTGGTATTGTAAGACAAACATTTTTATTTCAAGATAATTAACATATCTCAGCACCAGAAAAGTCATTCCTTTGCCACTTTCCCCAGGAATAATAGGAATTGTTTATTATTATTATTATTATCATTATCATCATCATCATCATGATCATCATCATCATCATCTTCACCATCACCATCATCTTACCAACTTCTGGCAAAGAAGGATTTCTCAGGTCCACTAGTCAGGACCTTTCTGGTTCCTCTGCTGCCCAGTTCCTAGCCAACTGGCCTCTGGATCAGATGAAAGGAGCCTGGAACCAACTTCCAAGTTCCAGAGGGTGATCCCAACCTGCGGCAGGCTAATTGCAGTGCTATCCTCGTGCCAATCAATACATTTTTTTCCAAAGTGAGGTCAAAGTCAGGTTGTCCTGTTCTGTGAATAACGAATGCTAAGTAATATTAATAGTGAAATGATGCTAATGTTCCCGAAAACATGTCAGGCTTCTCTCTCCTGCTGCTGTCATTCTTGTCTTGCTGATAGTGTGTGAAAGGCAAAGTCGGCCTCTCCCCAGCTCCAACTTAATACAGTGC
Source organism: Marmota flaviventris (assembly GCF_047511675.1). Lineage (NCBI taxonomy): Eukaryota > Metazoa > Chordata > Mammalia > Rodentia > Sciuridae > Marmota > Marmota flaviventris. Next base: position 8,524,508 of record NC_092499.1, on the reverse strand, counting down.
AGGCAAGCTATTTGTTCCAGGTCCCCAGAGACATCTGAAATTGATTTCAGAGGCTGAACACTCAAATTAGACATTTAAAGCAAGGAAGATAAATTTGAAGATGAATTTACCCCGTTGAGGCTCAGAGGGCAACTGATGAAACATTCTTTTATTTCTTTTATAGTTAGTCCAGAAAGTGGGTCCTCATCCAGCTTGTCATTTTCTAGAATCTTGGTATTCAAGCCAAAGAAATGTAGAGTCGAATATCTACCAGTAAGGCATGTATGTATGTATGTATGTATGTATGTGTATATATATATATTTGCGTATATATTTGAATATATGTTTGCATATATATTTATTTATAAATATAGATATATATTTTTTTCAAGTGTCTTAAGTGTCTAATTAGGTCTGTGTACAATCAAAGAATGGGTTTGGTGAGTTGGATCTGGAACATTGAGGCTTGGTGGATTCATGTCACTTCTGAAACCCCAGCTACACCTATTCACACTAGTCACTCTGTCATTGACTCATGGGCGTCATCCGTGCTATGCAATCTTTGGAGACACTTTTAGTGTGCGATGCAGCAAGATGCCCACTTTTAATCTTAAAATATATAAACAATGTATTCACAGATTGTTTATTAGATATGAAATAATTATAAAATCAATTTTCATAGGACTACATTATGGCCCAGAGACAGGGTCTTATATGAAATATAAGAGGGCAAAAGAAAATGAAAGGTGAATGTCTTCAAGAATTCCCATAATTTTCCGTGACTTATTTTGTTCTACTCTGTATACTCAACATGTGCATGACCTTTGTTTCTTTCTGGAATATGCCACTGCCCTAGATATCTCCCTCTTTTAGATATGAAATGTATTGTAACTGCAATATCAGACTGAGAGGGTGGGAAGAAGTGGCTTACTTTTCCAGTGGAAAGCTGCGGTACTTAATGACAGACCCTGACTCTGAGAAAAGCCTTCATTTTTGAAAGCAGATGTGGGCTATGGGAGAGGGAGGTGGATTGGAGTTTCACTTTGGCCTTTCTCTCCCAAGTGAGACCTTCATGGGGTTAGTTTCCATCTTCTGAGATGTATGATGTATCAATTTTAAAAATTTTCCTGGTATTTTTTGTGTGAATTTTAAAAAAAATGTTTTTATTTAGGGCATTATAGTTACATATAATTATGAGTTCAATTTTGACATATTCATACATGCATAAAATATACTTTGCTTTATTACAATCTGAAGTACCTTCTCTTTTCTTCCCCTCCTACCTGCCTCTGATCCCCTTCCTCACTTCTGATGGTCTTTCTTCTATTTATACATTGCTTTTTTTAATTGATGCTTTACTGATATACATATGGGTGGAATTCACTGTGGTATATTCATATATGTTCAGAGCACAGTTTTATCAGTTCATTCCACAGTTCTTCCCTTTCCCATCTCTCCTCCCTTCCCCACAGTCCCCTTCCTTTGCTCCACTAATATCATTTATATATTCATGGGATCTCCCCACCCTCCCATTTTCTTCCTTACTTCTCTCTATCTTCTGCATATGAGAGAAAGCATTCAGTCTCTGACTTTCCGACTCTGGCTAATTTCACTTAGCATGACATTCTCCAGTTCCATCCATTTACCAGCAAATTACATAATTTCATTCCTCTTTATGGCCAAGTAAAGCCCTATTGTGTATAGATACCTCATTTTCTTTATCTGTTCATTTGTTGACAGGCTTCTGAGCTGGTACCATGACTTGGCTATTGCATATCAATTTTCAAATTCTATTGGAAAAATGTAAATATCCAAATGAATGATGGAGAGAAGAAAGGTGCAGAGGGGTTATAAGGACATGATTCCACAGCAGATCAAAAGTAGGTCAGCTCCAGCAGGAGTGTCCACCACAGGGAATGGATATGAATTGCATAGGAAATGATGTCACACAAAGGCCATTCTTGCAGTTTTTGAAGTAAAATAAAAGGGGATTTTGGAGACAAACACCTCAAGATTTGAATCTTTGTTCTTCTATATCCTAAGTGTATAGCTATAGGCAAATCAATTAGTGGCTATGTATTGGCTATAAGTAAGCAACAAATGGGTCCAAAACCCCAGGGCTTAACATAACTTGAGTTTGTGTCTTGTCCTATTTCATGACTACTGAGGAAATGTACCACACCATTGTTCTGGAAGCTTCCAGAGCTCTGCATTGTGTGGCTGCCCTAGCCAGGATGTCCAATTTTCCTGGGTGCAGCCACATAGGAGGAGATGTTTGAAGAATTCTGTGCCATTTCTTTAGCACTTGGCCCTGGGAATGACACATGTCACTTTTGCCCACCTTCCATTTCCCCTTGCAGCAAAGTGTCTGACAGACACCACAGAGCTGATGGAATTTGGGGTGCATATTATTATCTCTATGCCTCAGCTCCCAATTTGATAAAATGAGGATATCTACTTTAGACACTTGCTATGGAGATCAGTGATAAAGTGTTTAAGGTGTGTACTCTTGCTGAGTGAAATCGAGGTGTTAATGTTGGAGTCGTGAGATTAGGCTACCCCGCCTGGGTCAGCTTCCGGGAGTGCAACAATGAATTCAGGTTCTTACAGAAACATCTAGATGATAAAGACCACCTGATAGCATAGAGTCCCTGAAAGTTATTAGAAAACCAGAATTAAGAATTGAAAAATATTCACTCACATAATCCCTTGCTTACAAAGGTTCCTCAGACCACTATTAATTACAGTCAAAGAGTGAAAAGAATCCAAACGTGCAGACCACTGAATAAAGAAGACAATGGGAAATTATTTGAGAATATAAAGGAAGGAAGCACTGATACATGTTATAACACAGACAGACCTTGCAGACTTCATGCTACAGTGGCTAAAAACAGACATGGGAGAACACACACTATATGATCCCATTGTATAAGATATCCAGAATAAGCAAATCCCCAGAGAGAAGAAGCAGGTTAGTGGTCACCAGGGCATGCAGAGCCGTGACTGGGAACAGGTGTGGGGCTCCTGTTTTGCGATGGCTGCACAAGAATGACCATACAGAAGCCACTAAATTTCAAACTTTAAAAGAGTGAAACTATGGAATATGAATTATTGGTCAATCAAAACGATATGCCAGGAAATTACAAGGATTCAAAGGAGGGAGATTATCTCATATGGAGAATCTAGAAGGCCTTCATTCAAGGTCTGCCCTAGAGAATAGAGCTGATTTTGCCAGGGATGAATAGGGCATGTGAGGGGGAGGTGAGCATGTGGACACAGTGTGAGAAAGCACATTTGGAGTTGCTTCTTCATTTGGTGCTTTCTCTGATCTGCCCCAGAGTCACAGGGCAGGCCCCGAGGAGCCAGGTTTAAATTTCAAGACTTCATATCCATGCTCATAGTTTGGACCAAATAGTTAATAGTCTGAAGTTTCCGGATACTGGAGAAGAGCCTTTGAGTCACAGGGATGGCAGGGCCAGAGGAAGGTGCCCTAAGCCTATGTATGCTAAGGCACCCCATGGTATCCCCTTCAATAAAACCTCCTGTTTTGCATAACTTGCTTCAGTTACTTGCAACCAGAAAAATCAAAACAGTGTGTTCAGCAAATAGTTGGAAAATCTATTTGTCTCTGACCACAGCGCAGAGAGGGATGATCTGGAAAAGTGTGCCGAGAGTTCCTTGGGGACCAGGCTGGGGAGTGTCTGTGTCACTGGGGAGCCACTGAAGGCTCTGTGCCAGCGAGATGCCTGAAGCTGCCTGTTGGGGAGATGACAGATCTGGCAGCCGCGCCCTAGAATGTATGGGTTCTCGGCAGCCTCGGTTCCTCTTTCCATGGCAATTGATAGACAAGAGCAGTTCGGTTATGCTTGCTGCATTATAAATCAGAAAAAAAAAATCTCAATTTCTACTTTAGAATATTTCAGATTTAATTCACCGTGAAACTTTAAGTCCCAGGCTCATAGCTGTGTATTTTTTGCTGTGTTCTGAGCACAAGTGCCACAACACAAAGGTGATGGGGTTGGGTCTGTGCCTCCAGGGAGACTTCACATGGTGCATGCCCTGGATCTGCCAGTGTTCACCATGGGTATGCCCACCTGGCGGAGAGCAAAAGCCCAACAATGGAACGTCCAGGAAGGGCGCTGGGATCTGAGTTCACGTTCCTCGTTCCTCAGTGGGGGGATTGCACTATAGCAGGAGGAGCAAGACTCTTGCTTGGGGCTTCAGTCCCTGGAGCACTTGAAATTCTTGTTGAAGACATAAAGCCTAACATCCGATGGATGGATATTCTGGAAATTAGCTTCTGAACTAAATTTGTTAAGCCCCTGAGTGATAGGATGGAGCATAATATTGAGTCTAAATGTTCATTCAAAGTGAGTCTGTGCCACACTCAAGATTTACATTCAGTCTTCTCTTATTCCTTCCTTCCTTCTATCTTCTTTTTCTCCTTTCCTTTTAAATGCAGTTCAGATAAGCTCCTCCTTCTTTTAGGGACGCGACTAGAGTGGAAGTTCCTTGGGCCCATCAGTCATAGCAGGTGGACCTTTTTCATCGGGGATCTCTTTCTGTATTTCTTCACTCTCTGGAGAGTCAATTCAAAATGAAACGCCGTGTTGGCACCAGGAATTCTGCCTGTGGGTTCTGGGAAATGCAGACTCACTCAGTTACACGTACCTTTCATCTCCTTAAAATAAATGGCATCCAAAACCCCACCCCAAATCTCTCCACATGGACGTGTTAAGACATTTTCCAGTTAAACCCGTGCTCCCATGCTGTGGCTCAGAGTCACACACAGCCAACAGAGGACAGTGAGGGATGGGTGGGAGTTCCAGTGACAACCACAGGGAAGGGACCCTTTCTGGGTTTGAGCCTGTGCCGTGCAGTGAACTCGGCTCAGGTGGGTTAGCCGTCGGTTAGGTTCCTGTCCAACCAGACTTTGAGACACGGATGGGGCACAGGTGTTTATTTGGGATGTGACCCAGGAAACACTGTGTGGGTGTGGGGACATGAGGTAAGGAAGGGAAGACCGCCAACCAAAAGTGTGTTAATGAGCTGATTACCACTGTGGGATCTTCTCCTGGGTCTACCCAGGATACTCTCGGAGGAATCCTTGTCAGAGCCTGCCTTGGAATTGTCTGGATGAGGGGAGAGGAGCAGGGACATTAACCCCAACCCATTCCTTGTAGTTGAGGGTCAGTTTGAGTGTCCCAAGGTCAAAATGCATGAATATATTCCTGAATCCAGAGAACCTGTCCAGGCACAGAGTTCAGCTGGGCCATTTGAGCTGATCACCTGCCTGGTTCAGGGTTAGAAGATCCACAGAACCACTTGGATCTCCACACAGCCCTGTTGGATGGGATGCATTCTATTTCTCATTTTAAAGAAATTTGATGATTAGACAGATGAAGTACCTCGGCCAGGGTCACACAATTGTTCAGTTACAGAACCAAAGTCTTCAGTAATGATCTTATTCTGGAGCCCACAGGCTCCTGAAGCCAGGGCTTCTGTCTCCATAGGCATGAGTCTTACTGCCTTTGACAAACAAATACCAGGCTTATTATTGTTTTTTTTTAAGCAAATGTTAACAGCAAAAATTTCATAAACATGTAAACATAGATTTAATCCATTTATTAAATATTAATGCAATTCTATTAATATAATCATTTTTCTGTACTATGCATATTTTATCATTTAAATGTGTTTTAAAAGATTCTATTGTATCAAAGGTAATAACTTCACTATATAAATATCTTTGGAGCATAGAATATTGTATACTGCCCTCTGTTTAAGTGCCTGTATTCTCCGTTTGTCTCAAGAATGACACTGGCCTGATTCAGATCTTTACCTCCATTGATGAGCACATTGTAGCAGTTAAAAATGCTTTTAGAAAATATTCTGATAAATACATGGAATTTTATCAGCAGATTTGATAGTGATAGATCTGGTAGAAAATAGATATCTTTGGTGATATAAAAAGAAACAATCCCCAGCGTTTTCTGGATTTGGTTAATGACCAAATCTATTCTTACAGCTCTCAATAGTAAATGAAGTCTTTGGAGTTCATACAAAGGGACAAGCCATCCCCAGATAACTGCATCCAAGAGACTGGGATTCAAGTGCAAATGGAAAAATCCATAGACCATCCTATAACAGAGCATGCCTCACACCAAGTGAACGGAGGAACAGATGTGGGTACTTAGTTCCTTGTTGTTTCTGCTCTCAATTAGTGTCCTATGGAAGAATCTCCTCACAGCACGTGTCTGATCTTGCCACTTCCCACTGAACCTTCTTCAGCAGACCCGTGCCACCCACGAGAGGGAACTCAGCCACCTCTCCTGGCCTGCAGCATCAGGCTCCAGCTGGGGCTTCTGATTCCAGCTCTGTTCTCTTCCAGGTGACCACCACGCACTCACAGGATCCTAATGACTGAGGCATAGCCTGGGTTTCAGCCTGCAGTGACCTTGATCTGGCTTCCACGGAGACTCGGATCCACTCACCAGCACAACTCTTCCTGTATAGTTCTTTTGCTATTCTGCCGTGTCAACTGGCAAAATATGCTCATGGAGATGGCTATCCCTGCCACATTGTAGAGATGGAGCCAAGCAGAGCATCTAGTATACATAGGTAGGTAATCAGTGATCATCTACAGGAAGAAAAAATGAAGAGATAGGTATAGGTATTTATGAACGGATAATGATGGAAAGGATGAAAGGAGGAAGGGAGGAAATGGGGAGGAAAGAAATCTCATCCCTCAGACTTGTAAACATGGGTCCAAAATGCAGTTAAAACAAATTCAGGGAACTCTATTTGTATTTAGTCCCTGAAGTCCAGGAAAAAGATATCTCACTTTCCTAGCTGACTCAACTGAAGAGTCTTTGAATACATTCTTCTAACTTGTCATTATCTAGTTTCTGCTAGACCTCTGCTCACCCATGTGGCAACCATTACCTACGTGTAGCTGGTGAGAACTAAGTCCCACCACTGGGATTGAGGAAGTAGACCTTTAATGCCAGTTGTTTGTCATTAATTTTAATTTAATAATTTGTACTCAGTTCAGGTAGTGGAAAACCTTAAGTGTTTTCAAAACTACTTGGATGAGGGAATTGACATTGTCAACTGTATTTTGTATGCAATCCTACTACAGATCAGATATTTCTGTGAAAATTGAGCACCCAAATTGCAATGTGACCAACTATGAAATATATACTCAATTTTGAAGACTTGGTGCTAAAACATTTTTAAATATTTTTAAATTTTAAGTTAATTATGTATTGAAAGTTTCACATTTTGGATATGTAGAGATAACTAATATATATTACTAAAATTAATCTTACAGACTTTATTTTAGCTACTAGGAAGCTTAAAATTGTGTATGTGGCTTACTTTATAGAATCTTATTTCCTCCCCAGCTGTGTAGTAGTAATCACCCCCAATTTGGAATTCTCCACGAAAATATCACTGTCAATGCATCAAATACATGGAAAAGAGCATTAGAGTTAGATATCAGAAACTAGAATAACTTTGAAATTTATTTGGATGATTAAACATTTATTGACTTCTGGCTCAAAAATGCCCATCTTCATCTGCTTTGTGATTCCAGAGTTTGGAATTTACAAACCCATTTCTTCATTCTCCAGACATTTGCTTCCTATACCTTTTGACTCATAGGAAGTTGTCAAAGGAGGATGGAAGGTGGGACTTTTTGTCTGTCTTCCTGTTCCTGTGAGCCTCACCTCAAAAGCAGCCGGTTTCCCAGCAGCCCCAGAACCAGGCCTCCGTACCTCCTGGTCATCATCATCAGCAGCAGCAGCTTCTGAGGCATTGGAACCTAGTGACTCGCATTTTCTTTCTTTTTTTCCTTTGGAAGGAGTCACTGGCAAAGTCCTATGCTTGACATCAGGTGAGACTGGAAACTAGCATAACCACTTCAGAAAGCAGAATGGAAATTCCTCAAAAGACTAGGAAATGAACCACCATATGACCCAGCTACCCCACTTCTTGGTGTTTATCCAAAAGAACTAAAATCAACATACTATAAATATGGGCATATCAGACTTTATAGCAGTGCCATCCACAATAACCACATTATGGAAGCAATCCAGGTTCCCATCAACAGACGAGTGGATACAGAAAATGCGGCATGTGTACACAAAAGAGTTTTACTCCTCCGTAAGGAATAATGAAATTTTGGCGTTGGCTGGTCGATGAGTGGAACCGTAGAGCATCACGCTAAGTGAAATAAGCCAGACTCAGCCTAAGGTTGAACGTTTTCTCTCATATGCAGAAACTAGAGAGAAAGGAAAATATAAAAAAGGGTGGGGATTCCAGCAAAATAGAAGGGAAAATACTGAAGTAGAGAAAAGGGAGTAAAGGAGAGGGAAGAGGGATGGAAAGGGAGGAACTGAATAATGAAATTGACCAAATTATCCTATGTACATATATGAACACCCTACGGCGAAGTCCACCCTTTACATATATATATATAACACACAGTTTAAAAAACAGTAAACAGATCAAAGGAGGACCAGTTGAGAAGAGGGTGGGATCAGGAGAGAGGAGGATGCAAAGGAAAGATGAAGCACTGGGGACTGTCATAAAGCAAATTGCATTCCATGCAGGTATGAGTAGGTCAGAGTGGCCCTGCTATTATCTATATCAATACATAAATTGTAAATGCAGAAAGAGAAGATATTGAAAATATGAGATGAAACTATGAACAAGGTTTATATTGTGTATTTAAAAAACTTATAAATGGAAAGACTTTTCTAGGAACAGAAAATATATAAAACATTTCATGAATAACTAGAAAACTCACTTTTAAAAAATGAAATCACTAGTTAATACTTACTGTTTATAAAACAAAGAAAGAAGATGTAAAAATCTTGTGTAGATTTTTATCTGCAGGTTCAAATGTCTAGGGAAGATTTGATATCTGCTTTCTCCTAGCTCATCAATAGAGGAGAAAAAGTGAGATAACATTCAATGTTTTGTTTTTTGGGTTTGGAACAACTTTAACATCAAAACTAAGAAAGACATTATAAAAAAGAAACTTATGGGAAATTTCATTTAAGTATATAAAAGAATGTAACTAAAGTAATCTGAAATAAAATAGTACAAAATAAATTAACAAAAAAAATCAATTTAAGATTAACCTAACAAATAAGTATAACTTTAAGTTAAAAGCCCAATTAATATATTTCACTCTATTAGCAGAATAAAAGAGTAAAATGATGTATAATCAATGTTATGGATCACTTGATGAAGTTTAAAACTCATTTATAATTTTCTAAAATCTCATAGCAAACTAAAAACTGAAAGTACCTCTTTCAAAACCCAGCAGTACACTCATAAAACATTTGAATTCCAATAATAATTAGGTAAAACCCAAATGACTTCTACGTCACCACTGGATCCAACATGTATTGGACTAGCTAGACTAGAAAGCAAGGCGAATGAATAGATCATCAAGATTTTGAGGGAAGAAACCATCAGTCATTATTAATGAAATTAATAAGCATTTAATTTGCTGGATACATGTCCAGTTTATTCAATCAATTGTGTATCTATAAAGAGTCATGATTTAAAAATGTCTGCTTTAAAAATATACCATTTACAACAGCAGTAGATATGTAAAACATTATACAATGAATCATATAAAATTTTATAAGAATTCTATAGGAAATATTGCTTTTATACATCTAACTATAGCTGCACAGGCTCTATGTTCATGTTGTAATGATGCCGTCATGTTGAGATTTCAATTCTATTTAATTCAGTCCATAAATTCGATGCTATTACAATCAAAATCCCAGCAGGAGTTTCATAGAACTTGTTAACTCATTCCAAAATATATATAATAGAGTCAAGGAAAAACCCAGCTGAGGCAGGAGGATCGCAAGTTTGAGGCCATTCTTGGCAACTTACCAAGACCCTGTTTCAAAATAAAATTTAAATCAAGGACTGCAAATGTAGCTCAGTGGCAAAACACCTCTAGGTTCAATCTCCAGTGCTGAAAAACAAACAAACAAACAAAAAACAAACAAACAAACAAAAAACCAATATGGTGGGACTTAGCTTCCCATACAGGAATGCTTACTGAAAAATTACAGCAGTAATGAGAGATTGCAGAGAGACCAGTGGAGCAGATTACAAGATCCACAACTCTGACCTTGCATATACTCAGACTTGAATTATTACAGAAATGATACTATAGTAGCATATGATCAATACTCAATATTCTTTACAATAAAAATATGTAAAGAATACTTATGAAACAATAAGAGAACATCTATCCTATCAATCTATCTCATCATAGCAAGTATATTATATTTAGAAAATGCTAGCTAGCATATCAGAAAATATATCACAACACTTCAACACAATGGGAGCGAATCTCTACTTCATGAAAATCCCTGATTGGCAGGTTGCCTCTTCTAGAAGCCGTAATCCAAGGACCTAACCTGTCTTAGTTCATTCTGACTGTGAATAAATTTAGTTTGCATGGTATCGGAGGTTAGAAACTCTGATCAAGGTGGCAGTAGATTGGTGTCTGAGGAGGGCTTGTTCTTCATAAAGGGCACTTTCTTGCTGAGCCCTGACATGGTGGGAGAACAAAGCCACTCTCTGGGGCCTGTTGATAAGGTCAGCAATCCACTCAGGAGGGCTCCGGCCTCATACCTAGTGGCCTCCTAAAAGTCTTGCCTCTTACAACCATCACGTTGGGGATTGAGCTTCAATAATTAATTTGAGGGGTACAAGTTCAGACCTCTGCACATCCTTTCAATCTCACGATTCCACTTTCTTTCCCATGTGTCCTCCCTGTCTACAACGCCCACCAGGCCCCAGTAGTGGACAGGCCCTGGGTCTTGCCTGTGGGTGCCGTCTCCTCTTCTGGCCTCTTGACACCTTCCCAGAGCTCAGCCTTTGAGCCCTGTTATTCTTCAAGGGTGGCAGGTGAAGAGGTGCAGCTGCCGTCTAGAAAAATAAGAAGTCGGGGTGGCAAGCCGTGTGTTCTGGCCTCGTTGGGAAATGACAGGCCCTCGGAGGAAGGTGAATGAAATTTAGTTTTGCTTCCAGAAACGAGAGAACTAGATTTCTACCTCACCCCATTCACAAAAGTATTGTCTGAGTGTGTTAAAAACTTAAGTATCATAAAAATAAAAATCTAAGACGGGAGTGAAAGAATATCGTTATGGTCTTAAGTTATGAGAATTATTTTTTGATATAGGACACATAAATCTCAAATTTAAAAAGTTTGCTAAATTTAGGGCTGGGGATGTGGCTCAAGCAGTAACGTGCTCGCCTAGCATGTGCGGGGTGCTGGGTTCGATCCTCAGCACCACATAAAATAAAATAAAGGTGTCCACTGAAAACTGAGAAATAAATATTAAAAAAATTCTCTCTTTAAAAAAATATTTAAAAAATGTTTGCTAAATTTAGTAATAGCACCATAAAATTGAACATTTAAAGCAATGAATGTAATTAAGAAGTAACCAGTGTCCAGAACATGTAAAGAACACTTATAAAACAATAAGAAAAACATAGGTGACTCTAAGGAAAAAAAATATTAAAGAATTTGAAAAAAGAATTTCAGCACAAGAAAATATAGACAGCTAAAGATATCAGAAAATACTACTGTCAGCATAAATCACAGAGACAAAATATCATAAGAATGGCCCATTAAAAACAAATGATAATACTAAGAATTGACAAGGCTCCTTAGACACAACTGCGGTTCAAGTTGGTACAAGTACTTTGGAAAATAAACGCTAATACCTAGTTAGGTCAAAGACATTCATTATTCTATGACCCAACAATTCCACTTCCAGTGGCATCCCCTAGAGAAACTACATATGGGGAAAAAACATACAAGAATTTTCATTGTGACATTATAATAGCAGAAAATCGAAGCAGCCTAAATACCTATCAACAGGAGAAGATATTAAAATCGCACCATGTCCCCACCCTCAAACACCAAACAGTAGTTAAGATGAATAAAGAAAATACAGGCACCAAGGTATTAAAAGCCTCAAGGTTGTTATTTGGCAATCTTCTGGAATACTGTGTATCACATCATATCAGTAATATAAAATTTAATGTTTAAGCAAAACAGGACACCTCATGATCCTGGATTATGAAGAAAAGAATGTAACTTATATGAGCAGGATAAATAAATTTAATATGGTAATTTGTGCACTTGGAGGAGAGAAGGGGAATAACTGTTTGAGAAAGGGATAAAGAGGCAGACTTAATTATATTTTTATGATAGACTTATTTAGAAATCTATAGAGAGCAAGAACATTATAATTTAACAGGTGTATGCTGGATGGTTGGGGACACTGGTGTTCCTCAGATCACTCATCATCTTTCTGTAGGTCAAATATATTTTATAATTAAAAGATTTAGACCTGAGATCTTGGATCTTACTTGTCTTCCGGTATCCTCCTGCCCCTCCCTGAAAGTCTGTGAAGCCCCTTTCCAATGATGCTGACTTCCATAGCCCTAATCCATCTGTCTCCATGACAATCACTCCTCTCCCTCCTGAGAGGACCGAGCCAGCTTTTGAGGGCCAGTTCTTCAAGGGGTCAAACTTGAATGAACTCCTTTTTTTGACCACAGCTGATGGAATGGAAGACTTTTTGAAGTTGGTGCGCAATTTAAGAGTTCTAAACGCCTACAGTTGGCCATCCGCGTCCACAGGTTTCACATATCCAGCTGCCGCCAGCCTCGGAAGGAGACTATTCTGAGAAAACACACGTGTCCTGAATGTGTACAGATTTTTTCTTGTCATTATTCCCTAAACAATACAATATAAAAGCTACGTAGGGAGCATTTACGCTGCGTTGGTAGGATAGGTAATTGAGAGATGGTTTGAAGTATATGGGAGACACGCAGAGGCTATGTTCACACACTGTGCCATTTTATATAAGGGACTGGAGCATCCGAGGGACCCATTCCCTGTAGATACCAGGAAACTGTATACTTCTGTGTGCATATCTCTAGCTTATGAGGTGGGGTGATAGAGTACCCTCAAAAGCCTAAGTTGTACCAAAGTTCCCTCTGGACATAACTGTCCAGAGTGAGAATCATCCCAATGGACCGTCCACTCAGCACACCCCAGATGAGAAAGAACTGTGGGTACTGCACCCTCTGCCTGGAGAGCCCCTCCTCCCTGTCCATCCAGGTGTATCCTCCAACCTCCTGCAGATCCTGACTTAGGGAGGACCACCCCCCCCAAGTGAAGGTCAACCTCACTCTCTGGGGGAACCACATGTATTTTTCCTCCCCTTGTATCTCCAGGTCCTAGCATCTTAGGGTGCCTGACACATCGGACCCCACAGTAAATATTTGCAGAAGTCACCGGTTAAGGTGCTGGAGAGCATCAGGTGGGGTGAAGATGTGGAACAGTTTTAGGAGATGGCACTTCATGCTGCACATTGGACACAGATTCAAATCCTGAATCTCACCTTCAGATGTCAGATAAAATTGCAACAGTACATATAGAGATGACCCTGTCCATTTGAGCTTACAGGGACAAAGACCAAAACAACTGGCTGGTCAACTCTCAGAGTTCTGCATTACAGCTGTCATGGGCCAGGACTGCTGGTAAATGGCTTTAGTAATTGTTATCTTTTATATGCCCACATTTGTTAAGATATTTTCAGTAAATACTATACTTTGAACACTGTAGAGGCTCTTGGGGAAAGGCCGTGGGGAAGGAGGCCGGGTCTGCCACGAGCTCTCAGTGTGGAAATCTTGGGGACCATTCTGTGCATCCAGAAAAGGGGCCTTACGGTGCCCACCTCCAGAAACGCAGATGGGTGGCACACCAGAGCCAGGATTCCAGCTCGTCCTCCATCGCCCTCTCTTCCATCTCCCTGGCTGCATCTGCCTCCTGACACCACCGGAGTGGCCACATGGAATGGGACTCAGCCCCTCCCCCGTACAGCCTTCTTTCTGCTGTTTGAAGACAACTTTTACATCCCACCTGAGGCTCCTCTTCCTTGGCCACTCATTCCTGGCCCAGCTCTCTCATGGGTGGCATGGCTGAGAGTGACCACCTTCTATAGGTCTCCAATGAGGATAATGCCAGCTTCAAGGGAGCTAGACCCATCATGCCAGGATTGGGGTATTGACCACCCTGGTCTGTTGGTCCCTTTGCTTTCTCTCACCAGCCTTCAAGAGTTCAGGAAATGCTGAACACCAGGGCCTTTGCAGCAGGCAGGATCCTGTCCACTTGAGCTCACAGGGACAAAGACCAATAAAACTGGATGGTCAACTCACAGAGATCTGCATTACAGCTGTCGTACACAGGAGGGAAACGGTGCCTGTAAAGAGCAGACTGACCATTCCCGAGGGATCAAGAAAGCTCTCCCAGGCCTGAGAAAATTGAGCTCACATCCATAAGATAAGAAGGAGAAACAGGTGGGGTGATCTACCTAGACAAAAGCTCAGCACAAGCAAAGGCCCTGAGGCCCATGATGATTCCAGAAGAGAGAAGAGAACCTTGAGGCTGGGAGAAAAGTGGGATCCAGGGAGTGGTTTGCTGTGGAGATGGAAGTCAGGGGCAGGGGAGGGGTGGAGTAGTGGTGCTCAGCATATAGGGAGGTCATTTGAGGCTTTGAAACAGGAGGCTTCATTGGTGGGCCAGAGGGTGCATGTGGAGAGCTGGCTGATAGTGCTGGGAGCCACCAACCTATTAAGGAGGTCATTTCTGTCCTCGAGGCTCCAAGTGACCAAGCTCTAAAAGTCCTAAGTGCCCATTCTCTTTGGCTCTCCTGAGTCCAGATCCCAGGCCACTGTGCAGGGAGAACATCCCTGGGACAAACCTGGACCAGCCCTGTGTGTGGCTTGGTTGGGAAGCACACACGTCCCTTCAAGGGCTCATGACAGGAAGGGACACAGAGCCCTGAGGAAGAACCCAGAAGGAGCACAGCTTTCTGCCACTGGACCGGGATTCAGGAGGACAGGGGAGCTTAGAGGGCCCTCCTCTTTGGAAGGTGGTTCTCCTGCCTGGAAGCTGGACTCCAAATGGTCAGCTCTGTATGAGGTTCAAGGTCGACAACCCTGAGGCTTCCCCATCCAGGGGGACTCTCGGCCCTGTGTGTCCTCCCCTCAGCACCAAGCATGGTGGCACGCAGAGCATACCAAGGGCATTCAAGCAGTGGACCTCAAACTCTGCCCCCACCAGAGGACAGTGCCTGGGAAATATCTCAGCACGAGTCGGACACAGCCTCACCTTGTAGAAACAGGAGGGGATCTGCTTCATCCACACCTTGCCCCCACCCCAACAGCTGGGACCAGATACATCAGCCAAACCCCAAGTTCCAAGGACACGCCTGAGACAGGAGGAAGTAGAGGCCGGGCTTTGTCACCATGGCCCCCAGTTTAAGAGAGGTAATGTGTGGCCTCAGGACGCAGGGTTTCGGTCTCTTATCTGCACTGTGCGCAGTGAAATCACCCTGGATGGCATCTCAGAGCCCTGCCTCTGCATCTGCACCCGGAGGCAAGACTCTCAAGCCTGGGACTGTGACTCCCTCTTCAGAGGATAGGCTGGTGAGGCTGGCTCCCAGCAGGATTCGCTGCTCGCTGGCCTTTCCCTCATTTGGCAAGGACTTGCTGAGAGTCTCCCAAGAGTGTCCCATAGACGTCAGGAGATGGGTGTTTCCCAGGGCTGCCCCAGCAAGTCCCCAGGCAGGAACTCTCTTTCTCACCATTTTGGAGACCCAAAATATGAAATCAGGATGTTTCCAGAAGTAACCCCTTCTGGAGGGTCCAAGGGACAATCTTTTGTCCCCACCCCCGCCCCTCAGCTTCTGGTGCCTGCTGGCTGGCCGCGGCATTTTTGGCCTGGGGCCGTATCACCCTGGTCTTGGCCTATGCCTTCCCATGGCCTCCTTCCCTGTGTCTCTGGGTCTGTGTCCACTACTTGTCCTTAATAGACACTTATCATCAGATTTAGGGCACCACCCTGACCCAGGATGAGCTCATCCAGAGCTTTTCACCTTAATCATATTTGTCTAGACTTTATCAATAAGGCCACATTCTGAGGTTCAGGGTGGACATATCTTTTGGGGACAATCATTCAACCTGCAACAAGGATCAGTGGTTTATAACATGGTCCCTGCTGCCCAGTTTGGAGAGGGGTGTGCATGACTCTCACCTACTCTTCCTTCCTGTACCTTAGTGGTGCATGTTCCCAACCACCTTGCATGAGGTCACACAGAAGGAGAAAGGCAATCTGTGTTACAGCTCTGGCTTCAACCCACAGCCATGGCTGTAATGATTGCTCATATTTTTTTCATGTGCCCAGGGTCCTACCCACAGTAGTGCTTGGTCTGATTTTCTGAGACAGGATAACCCCTGGCTCAGGGGTTTCCCACTGGAAACACCTGGGAAGCTGAGAGACCTATGATGGCCAGACCTCACCCTCCAGCAGCTGTACACCTCCCAGGAGAGGGTGATGCCCAGGGCAGGTTGAGACCACCAGCTGTGTCTACAGTGTGCTAAGAGCTGACCTTGCAAAGAGGAGGGGCGATCTGGACACAGGTCCTCCCTGGAGCAAAGGCCACCTGTGCACGGTGCCTGGCTTGTTGGGTCCAGGAAGCCACTGGTGCTGGACATGCCCTACAGGAGGCAGCAGTTGCCTGGGCAACAGGAGAGCACAGGCCTCAGGCACAGGCCTCTCTCCAGAGGGCAGGGGAACTGCAGTCCTTGTTGGTGCCTAGTTGGGGGCCTGGTGGACAGTTATTGCCTCATGAGGAGATAGCAGATGAGTCGCAGAGGAGACTGACATGCAAAGGGACAGCACAGGTGGCCCCATTTGGCTTGCATTTGACCTCAAGCCCTAGACTCAGGAGGGTGCCCTGAGCCAGACAGCACTAATCAGGGGGACAGAAGTAACAGGATGGACACAAGTGGAGCAGGGTCCCGCAGACGGAAAGAATGAGAGAGAGAGGAAGGAAAGATCTTTCATGGGATAGAATTACCAGCTAAGGGAAGGCAGGAGGCGGAGTGGCCAGGAGTCCGCCCTGGCAGCCCCGAGCCTCAGCCAGGGCTGGGCCAGCAGACACTGGTGATGTAAGTGGGGTGGGCACCAGCCACTCCCTGCAGTGACATGGATGCAGGGTGGGTGAGCAGGGCCCTCTGAATGCAGAGGGAGAATCTGGAATAAATAGCACAAGGGAGGGAGAGGACAGACAGGGCTGGCGTGTGTGTTTAAAATTTAATGAGCACTTTAAAATGTGTATCTCGGTGATAGTTAAATAAATAAATGCTTTTTCTCCAAGAAAAAAAAAAAGAGAGAGAAAATTTTTTTAAAAAAAGAAAGAAAACGATGCCCCGAGATTTACGCGGCGCTCATGCTTGGATGCCGATCACTTATCTGGATAATTAAGCAGTATCAGCAAGCAACCAGATCCCCGAAACTTGATATTAATCCGTCCCTCTTAATAGTAACGTGGAGCTGCCGCGGCAGAACTCAGCCGAGACTCCCTAATCCCCCTCCGCCAGCGTCCAGGCGGCCGCGCCAGGGCTGCCTCCCCAGAGTGGCCCAGGCAGGCTATCTGCAGCTTAAGCCTCATCCGGGCTTTGAATGAGAGTGTATTAGCAAAACTAAGGAGCCAAGAGCCCGCCACCTTCACGGGGGGGGGGGGGGGGGGGGGGGGGGGGGGGGGGGGGGGGGGGGGGGGGAGGCGTTCACAGCCACTTTGCCAGTGGGCTAGGGGTGGGGGGCTGAGTTCCATGGTTGTGTCTTCCTGAGATTTGTGTTTAAACCAAGGGCACCCAGAGACTTGCTCTTCCCCAGAATCAGGGCACGTGGGATTTGGCAGCTTGGGCCTCTGTCTGGACCACCGAGTTCTCTGCCAGTCAGGCCCCGGGGCAGAAAATTCTTAGGAGTGTTCAAATATGGGGCCTGGCATCTGTCCTCTTGCAGCCTGGCTTGACTTTTGGGTCCATTTTGCAAGTCTCCTCCCTCGCTCCTTTGGCCCCGTGTTCTGGTTCTAGCTGTGGAAGTCCTGCTTGGTCCTCTGAGATTTCAAGAAACACAGACATAGGTTGATTCAGTCATTACAGTTTCCAGAAAAAGAAGGAGGTAGAAGGGAGAGTACAAATTCCAAAAAAAAAAAAAAAAAAACCAATGTGGCAGCTCTTGCCCTGTCTAGGGGTCCAGGTAAGGGGTCAGTGAAGGACCCTTAGGGAAGGAGTTATTCCAGACCTTGGAGGGTTGGGGGCAGTGACCTATTGGGCTAGGCACCGGGCAATGGAACTTTCTTCCTCCTGTCACCTGGGGGTCTGTCATCCTGAAGCCTCAGCCCCTCTGTGGCTGTCAACTGCTTCTGCCACCACCAGCTGCTTTTTTCTGGATGCTCACATCATATTCTCCTGCAAAGGGACTGGTTGGTTCATTAAGACTCCATCCAAGATGGGGACACTCATGCACAGTGATCCCACGGGGCCACCTCGCAGGCCACTCTGTGGTTGATGGCCTCTGGGGCAAATTCACTTGCAATGTCAAGTGAGTTTGGCAAAAGGGACTGAGGAACATGGGGCTCAAGCCAACAGACCTGCTCAGAAGACAGCTGTGGACCTGGCAGGTGCTCGGTGCCTCCAGCCTTCCTCTCCAGGTGTCCAGGTTCCACTGCTGGCCTCTGCACTTCAGATCCCTGCAGGGGCTACACCACCACCAGTGCTCTGTGGGATGGGTCTTTGCCTGTGCGTTGGTGCTCATAGATGCCAACGCCAGAAGGGATGAGAAGGGCCACTTGCAAAGTCCAGACCAGGGGTGGACAAGGCCAGTGCAAACCAGAAGTGAAATCTGGTCCAGAGGCTAAGCTGCCACAGGCTGAGGGGCCACAAGAGAAGCTGGAGGTGGGAGGCCAGCAATTATACCCAAAGAGAGATGGGAGAACTTACTTGGGGCATGGGGGACCAGGCCAGGCAAAATTCTAGAACCAGCTCCAGCAATGGACGTGAGATGGACTGTGGAGTTTGGTTAAGTCTCAGGTTTTGAGCATTGCTGAGGTGTCCCTCAGATGGCTGCCAGTGTGGATTCCCAAAGGGACCATCTGTCCTAAAGACTGACTCACCTGGGTCCACAGGAGAGCAACGGACACAGGATTGAGCAGATGCATCTGGGTAGCCAGAGTAAGTGGGCACAGGAGGGATGCCCCCGGGCTGGTGTCCCATGGATGGGTGAACTTCAGTACTGGGGACTCCCTGTCTCTCACCCCACAACCAAAGATGTGCTTCTCTCTACATTCTACGGGCCTTTAAAAATGGGAGGCGACATTTATCTATTTAAAATAAAATTAATCGTTTCAATGGAAATGATTCAGTGGCATGCTGCTTGCCCAACATTGTGAAAGTCCTTGTGCCCTTTGACCCATGGTGCCAATGTCAGGAATCTGATGCTGTTGTTTTTCTCTTTTCTTTCACATTCTTCTCTCTCTCTCTCTCTCTCTCTCTCTCTCTCTCTCTCTCTCTCTCCTTCTGACTCTTTTCAGGAAGATTAAATAACTCCTTCCCTAAGGGCCCTTCACTGACCCCTTACCTGGACCCCTAGACATGGCAAGGGCTGCCATATTTTTTTTTTTTTTTTGGCTACCAATTGATTCCCACGGATTTCAGTAAGACCTAAGGAAGGCTGGAGGTCACGCACAGTGCATCCCCTTCCTCAGAGTCCCAGCTGGGTGGCCCTCACACCAAGCTGTCTAACCCTCTAGAAACTCAGCTCAGCAGTCGGCATTCTGTCCATCCAGGGTCATATCATGGACATGTGTCCCCTGCCAGATGCATACGGATGTGCAGGTATCTGAGTGGAGTGGGGGACAGAGAGGGTATTTTGAGGTGTGGCGGAAGGTAGGGTGATCTAGGCCTGGGGACCCAGAAGAGCCAAGGTGAAGGGCAGCAATGGCCATGTGCTCATCCTTTGACCACCAAACTTTTCTAGGACCTTCCCACCCATTGGTCTGTGTGCACCTGACCAACCTGGTGTTGGAAAGACCAAGGAAAGAAAATGGAGCTGAGTTTTTCAACCATGTTCCATTCTGTGCTGTGGTCTCCTGGCAATTAAGGGACACACAAGACGGCAGCTGGTTTAGGGAACATGAAGATGCCATAGAGTCTCAGGGACCAGACACTGGCCAGGTCCTCAGGCAGCAGCTGTCAACCTGAGGTCCAGAGACCAATCCAGGGTGTCCTCAGGATGCCGAATGGACCTCCAGAGTCTGCAGTGTCCCCGTGGGAGCCCAGCAGGTGTAGGGGCAGGATTTACGCTGACCCCTGAGAGTCACACACAGGGCTTGGGATCCTCCACAGAGAAAAAAACTTCTCTGCCTGGTGGTCTTTTAACCTCACCTTGACAAACATCACAAAGTCAAAAAAGGTCAACAAGAAAGAAGAAAGAAAAGGTAGTTGTGGTAGGAGAGATGCAGATAAAAAAAAGAAAGTGTGGTTCTGGTGGGAAATTGTGCTAGGAGAATGCGAAAGAGAAACTGAGGCGTTGGTTCACTTGAGGCTGGCGTAGGGTGGACTTTGCCCTGTGGCGGGATGACTGATGGATCTCAGCCCCCACCGGAGGTTTCCCAGCATCCGCATGTGACCAGATTTCCTAGTGAAAACGTGCAACGTGGGATCTGAAAAAAAAAATCAACTATATGGAAATCAATGCCAAGAAACAAATATATAGATGGGATTGACATTAAAATAACATTTATTCTGAAGCACCCAGAAAAAGCATGGTTCCCAACAGCGGCCAGAGCACACATTGGACCACGGCATACCTGGGGCTCTCCAGGGGCTCACGGTTGCTCTTTGGGGTGGACAGACATTTTGAGGGACCCAGAGCTCTGTGGGCTCCCGTGGCCTCTTTCTTCTCCTGCCTCTTCCTGTCAGCTACTGCGGGGGCTGTGAACTCCACTTCCATCTGCTGTCCCTCCTGAGTCCTGGCTGAGCCAATGCCGTTGCCCCCAGACCCTCCTTCCTCAACTTCCTGTGAGCACTTCCTCTCCCAGGACCCCTTCTCCGGCACCTCTTGACCAGCGTCAAGTCACAGTGGTATCATTTGGAGAACTCACTAGACCCTCCCTTCAGGACACACTGGGGAAGCCCTTTCTGCTTTCCTACCTGTCCAGAATCAGTGCCCAATAGAGCACAGGTTAACTGTGGGTGCTCACAGGCTCTCCTCTGTGAGTAGGCATCCTCTTGGAGGATGGAATGTTAAAATATTAGGGCTTGGAATCCAACAGTTCAGGCAGGAGCCGCCACCCCACCACCCCAATACCTGGCAATAGATTGGGCACATGAACTTTTGGTATATGGTTGTTTTACTCACAAGGGAGGTGGGGAGAACAATACTGACCCCTGGACATTCTTTAGATTGGGTGTAAAAGGCTTGGGGCAGGTGCAAGATGCAGAACACACCTGGTGAGCCCCACGGGGCTGGCAGCCTCTTCCTCAGCTGGTCCCTGTAGGTCCCCCCCCTATGTCTTTGCCTTCCATTGCTCTCCAGGGTGGACTGACAGAGATGGACTGGAGAGACCATTGCCTTTGCAAGACCAACCTGTCCAAAGGGGTCTGGGGTGGGCACCATGCCGCCCCATTATTTATAAAACAATGATGAGCCCAACTTTTCTACAACAGAGGAGGGGAACAGAGGAAGGGGTCTATGTGCATCCACAAGCAAGAGCATTGCTACCTTTACCTTTTCATTTCTTATTTGTACAAAAACGGTAAAATGTTTTTACAGCGTAAGCCAACAGTACTACAGAAACTGAATTAGAGCATCCGTAATTAATATGTCAGAGTATAAGAAATGATGAAAATATGTATAATTAAATTCTTGCACTAAAACAGGATTTGAAAATGTGACTAAAATAGCAGCATGTTTTTTTTTTTTCTTCTTTTTTTCTCCCCTCCCTCCCTGACGCCCTTCCTCCTCGTTTCCTCCCGAAAAAAAAAAATAATAATAATAATAAAAAAAGAAGTGTCAAGGCTGCGGCAGCTGCAGCCTGTCGTTGACCTCAAAGAACGATTGGGTTACCGGAGCTGACAGGCTGGTCACCCCCCAAATTAGACACAAATCGTCGAGATTAAAAGTTCTCCCCCAATCAGGTGCCGGCTGCCTTATTTTCATAGGAAGGTGCCGCAGGCTGTGTTTGGTGACAGCTGGACATGTAGGTTCTCATACCAGCTCACGCAGTGATAAGGCTGTTGGAGACAGGTGCTTGGAGAAGCCGACATCCTGAATAAATATACAATTAGAGTGCTCAGGGCCAGCGGGGAGGGCGAGTATTTATTTATTTGGGCTTCCAATGTGACACAAAGATGTCCCTGGGCAGGACCCTGAAGGTTGCTGAAGCAATTAACCTGGATTTCACAAAAATGCGCTGTTGAGCCTCACTGTCTCAACTCAGAGCATGACTGAGTCCCTCCAGGCCCAATTCCCCTGTCTCTAGAAAGTTCTGTGAACAGAACGACCTGTTTGTCCTCAAGAGGGGGAAACCTGGGGCTTCCTCAGACCAACAAGGGACCCAGACCCAGGTGCATAGGTATCTTCTCCTCTGGGGAAGAGAGGTGAAGAATCCTTTTACCGTCCCTGGAGACGGGTGTAACAAGGTGTTGGTCTGTCTGAGGAGGACGTGGGGTCACTTGGGAGATTTCTCTAAGGGGGTTGCCTTCTGTACTTCCTCACTGCAAATGGTGGTTTCTTCTCACTCCCCTCCAGAGCAGGGAAAGAGGGCCTCGCGGGTACGCTGCAGCTCTTCTTGGGAACAAGATGATCCCACTGAGAGGGCAGTGGGAAAGAGGATTGGGAAACAGGTGGAGAATGAGATGGCCCCTTTAAAAGCAGGCCAAGACCTGCTGGGGAAATGTGGACCCGACAGCTGGGCCGCCTGGTGGGCTGTATGCTCTGGAGGTGGACTTGTGGTCAAACCTTGTTTGCCACCTTCTCTGCAGGATTCGCACTCAATTCTCTCACCTTTACGATGGGAATAGTAGTAGCTCCTGGGAAGGAAAGTAGGATAATGCTTGATAGGGTCTGGAAGAGACATGGGCCCAAGCTGTCTGGATTCCCTTCCAGGAAGCCATCAGAGGACAGCGTCCAGACCCCAGCCCACATCCATGACTTTCCAAAGACAGTCTCCATGTGGTCACAGGGGACGGGGGGGGCGGGGGGCAGAGGAACCTGGGCCTGGCCATCAGCCAGATGGGCTCCCTGATCTCTCAGGGCCAGTGACCATTCCACAGCTCACTGGCCTTCCCTCTCCTGTGCCGGCCCAGCTTCTCTTTCCACCCTCCCATCTCCCTGCCTTCTTTCCTCCTGTGTCAATCTCTAATAAGCATCTTGTTCCCACGCTCCATGTCAGCATCTGCTTCCTGAGGCCCTCGCCTGGGAAGGGGTCTTGGCTCCATGATGCAATGGGTTGAATCTAAGAAATCTGATACCTCATCCATTGCTCTGTGAGGTTGTTCCCCGTGTCCCTCAGAAAGGGCCTGGACTGCCTGGAGTTTTGGGGGGCCTGAAGGGGATGAAAGGGAGAGAGAGAGAGAACAGGAGAGCCCAAGCGCTTGGTTATTCAGTATAGTGCTGGATTCAGATGTGTTCTCGGGTGAAGGGGCCATTGTTTCTGCCCAGGTCTCTGCCTGAGCCTGGTCTCTCAGTTCACCCAAAAGTGTTCTGACTCTCGATCTGGAATACTGAGTCTTTGGGGAGGAAAAGGCCTGGAGGCCAAATAAGACAGGTCAGAAGTGCTGGGTCCTGGGTCAGGTTCCCAATTCTGTCCCACCACTTTGTGTCAAACAGCTGGAGTCAACCACCATCCCCGCCATCTGTACGTGGAGGCCTCTGAGGCTTGTTAAGCTTTGAGCCTCAGTTTCCAGGTTGGTTTGGAAGAGGAGATGAGTGGGCACTGGAAAATGCCCAGCACAGTTCCAGAACCAGCTTTAGCCTGGGTACAGGACATTTGTGAGTCACTGGAAGGAGCTGCCAGTCTTCTCTCTGCTGGGCAGCCATCGACCAGCCAGTCAACCTCCACGAACCCAAGAACTTATCTCTAGAATCTGTGCCAGATAGTTTCAGACTCAAAGTTACTGATTATCTGCAAGCACAGGACCTTTCACTTGGTTCTTGGTGACCCCAGGTCCCTGTGTCCCCTACACACTGGGCATTTGAGTAGTGGTTGATGAGCGGGGTATTCCCAGCACCTGAAGAACTTTATTTTCTCTGGACAACTTTGGATTCGAGTGTCAGGGACAAATGAACGGACGCATCTATTTAAAAATAAAGTAATGTGCTTCGTGTTCTTTTCTATCCAACCTGAAGAGGGTGAGTGTCTCCCACACTGCATCCTGGGAAATGTTTTGGTGCCTCTGATCCTAGGAGACCTCAGTCTGTGATAGCAAGAGTACTTTTTATAGAAATCCGGTGCTTCCCCCAAAGCCCTCTCTGCATGCTCTCCATCGCCATCCATCTGAGGCGCTCCCTCGTCCTCTTCCTGCTCTGCCCATCACCTCAGCACCAGCCTTCCTATGTCACCTGCTCCCCCACTGCTGGTCTGCGGGGCAAACACCATCCTTCAGTCACGTTCCAAGGCAGAGCGAATTAAAGGCCAACCCTCCGCCCAGCACAGGGAATCCCTTAGCTTCCTCAGATGAGCTTCCAACCCTGTCAGATCCAGATACACATGGAATCTTCACATGCTGCTGTTGGAGAGCAGGAGACTTTCTGAATGGAGGCTGGAAAAGCCTGGGGGCCTGGGCGTGCCCCCCTCATCTCTGAGTTCAGAGGAAAGACTGTTCTTCAGGATGTCCAGAGATGTTTGTCTGTTCCAGGTGTGAGTGTGTGAGTGTGAGGAGAAGCCCTTCCTGGGCGTGAATGGACGGACACTGCTGACCTCTGTGCTGTGTAACTGAAGCATAAGAGGAGATTTCTTTGCTAATTATTTGAAGAGCTGCCCAGGACCCAGCAGGGAGCACATCTTCCAGGTCCCTGCCCCGATGCCCCTTGGAACAGAGCCGTGGAAATGACTGCATGGCGTCTTGCGTCAGGCCCAGGCTGCCAGCCATTTCTCCAAGATACTCGGGGATTCACTTCTGCAGTCCATCGACCTGCCTGAGCATAACGTCTGGGTTCAGAGTTCCCTTGAGCCTTCTCAGAACTCCTCTGAGCTGGCCCTGGCTCTGTGCGCCAGCCTGCATGGAGAGACGCTGGCAGAGCACCTCCCTGAGCTGTAGATAGAGTTTGGGGATGTTGTTCCCATTTGAAGAACCTCAGTAACACTTTCCCCCTTTTCTTTTCTGAAAGTTGTGACTATTTGCAGGGATACTGAGCCTTCTTTTTTGTGGCCACAAAGGCTTGTGTAATTTATCCCATCTCCTCCTAGGGAACCCAGGGCCATGGGCGTCTCTGACTTCTAGGAGGGACCCTGAACTTCATTTGGGTACTAACTTTACTTCATCTTAAGGGTGTTTCTCCTACAGTGTTCTTAACTTCTCCAAATTCCTTATTCATTCCTATTCTGTGGCTTCAAGTGCTGTTTTGTAAGTTTTCTCATGCCCTTTGGCTGTGAGGTGGAGTTAGAAAAAGTCAAATAAAATCGCCAATGATTATTGATGGCCTTTGAAGCTTAAAGATGAGACCCGATGATGGTTCATCTGGGCTGAATTGCTGCTTTCATTATGTTTGTCCAAGGCAGGGAATCGAGTTGTTTTGCTGTTTTATTTTGGTGTCCGTGAGAAGAGAGGGAGACGAATTTGTAGCAGGCAAAAGTGTGCTCGCTAGACTGCCCCCCAAGTGGCTAGAGAACTCTAGGTTTTCACGTGGCCCAAGGCCTGCCTCAGGGGACTGGTTGATCAAAATGCTGTCAGTGGGCTTGGGAGGGCTCAGCTCCCAGCCATCTGCAGCCAGAGAAGTGGCCGGTGGGGGCCCTGAAGGGGGAAACGGGTCTAGCTGCTGGTGCACTGGTGTTCATACCTCAGCCCTGCTGCCCTGCTCTCAGGAGAGTTGCTCAGGGAAACAGATCGGGTGTTCTCATGGGTGTCACTTGAAACCCAAGCTCCGCACTGAGGAGCAGGGCTCAGGCCTCATCAGCAGGCCACCCTCCCAGCTGGGACCAGTGTCCTGCCCAGCACTGAGTGCAGCTACAGCATCGATCCTGGGGGGGTTTGCCTACTGCAGGTGTCTCCCCTGGTCTGGAATGCAGGTTCCGCACACTTGGGAAGGGGAGGACCCCTCCTCTCTAGTTTACCAGGACTTCCTCAGGACCTAGGGTAGTGCTTGGCTTACAACAGGTGCTCAATCAACATTGTAAAAGAGAGGGAGGGAGAAAAAGGGGGAGGGAGAGAAGAAAGGGGATGATTTTGAAGTTTCTAATTTGCACCTGGTCAGAGCCTACCTGAGTGGAAACAGTGTGTGTTAAGTTATAAAGTGACTCTAAATAGAAGTATGGATGACATTCCAGGGGAACCAAAGGGGACCTGGTGTGAAATTAATCCCAAACAGATCCAGAGAAGAAAGACTTTTAGGACAAAATGATTTTTAAAAATTGCACTTTGAAAGATGGTACACGGTCCCTCATCTTTGTTCTCAAAATATATTTTCTAATGATAAGCATAATATTAATAATTGAAAAGTGCAGATAAGTATAAAGGCAAAAATTTCAAATTTCACAATAAAGAGTCACACAATTAAAAGCACCATTTGCATTTTGGATTGTGTTTTATTTCAATTAGGTTTTTTTTTTTTTGGTTTTGTATTTTTTATAACCAAAATAAACATATTTGTATTGTGTGGATTTTAATTACCACCGTGTAATATGCATTTTTCAATATCTAAAACTCTTGGTCAGCATTTTTAATAGCTATATCTCTTTCATCATGTGCATATTTCTTAATTGATCTGAACTTTTAAAAACTATCTGTTGTTTTTATCAGTTAATTTTTTTTGTTATTGTGAATAATGAGTTGGAGAACATCTTTTTGTGGATTCTCATGTTTGGATTATTCCCTTAGAATGACAAGTGGAGGCAGAATTTCTCAGTCAACTGAACACAGGCTTTTAGAACTTGGTATAAATGAGGAAGGAGAGGAAAGTCAGAAAGAGTCTCATTGACTTGCGAACTTCTGTTGAGCAAATGTCTTTGGAGCCACAGTCATCTAAAATTCTTGAGTGTGAAAAGCTGAGATAGTGCTTCTGGCCTCAGGATGGTGATGGAGATTGGGACAATGGTTTAGAAATGGTGACGTCACAAACAGCCACAGTGTCTGTGTAGTGATGGAATGGGAGAAGGAGGTGATGAGGGTGTTGGGTGAGGTGGTGATGGTGGCAGCTGTGGTGACATGGTGCTGAGGGTGGTAGTGTTATGGAGTGGTGGTTAATTTAGAATGATAAAGGTAGTAGGGATCAAGGTCATGATGGTGGTAACAACAGCAGTTGTGATCTGTGATGGTGGATGGTGTTATTAGGTGTGACTGGGGTTGTGTTGGTGGGAGAGGTGGTGTTGGTGCTGCAGGTGTTGATAGTGGTGCTTGTGGTGAAAATGGCGTCAGTGGTTTTGATGGTGATGATAGTGGTGGCATGTAAGATCCTGGTAATGATAGTGACTGTGATTATGGTGGTGCTGATGGTGGTGGGATGGGTGTAGTAATGATGGTGGTGGCCAGTCATTGTGATAGAGGACTAATGTGGTGTGGCAGTATTGGTAGGTGTGGTTGATGGTGGTGCCGATGGCACTGCTGTACATTTTTCATTGCAAAGGTGACAGTAAATGGGATTGTGAGACAACACCCTTTCTGTGGCTTCTCATTAGTCTTCCAAATTTCAACCTAGGGAAATTCTTTCTGTCACTGGGACAAAGTTGTCAGTTTAATAAGGGAAAGATGTGATTTCTGGGGTCTCACTCCATGGTCACTTGGCCCTGTTGTTTTGGGCCAGTGTCAGCACAGCACATCATGGTGGCTGGGAAGTAAGGGGAGAGACAGGAAGGAGCTGACTCTCCACTATCCCATCGAGGGCCGGCCTTTGCTGACCTTCAACTAGGCTCCACCTCTTGGTTTCCACCACCTTTCAAAGGAAACAGGTGGGGGACCAACCCTTTCACATGGGGGCCTTTGGGAGCCATGGTAGATCCAAATTATAGCAATAACTGCTATTACAATGAAGGGGCCCTTTATTTGGATGGGATTACAACAATCACATGGAAAAGCAAGGTTCCCAAATGACATTTGCAAAGAATGACTTGTGGGAAAACCCATATTCTGTCTAGTGAATGGGTTGGCCTCCATCTCTTTTGTGCTTTGCAAAATCACATATTCCATGGGAGAAAAGATTTCAATTTGTTCTAATTCCGGTTAGCTCAACAATCATGCGTTAATCATCTTTAGTATCCCCTTACAGAAGGACACGGAATCCTCAGGGCCATAGATTTCTTCTACCTCCTGCACATATTTCTCTGTATCAGGGATTTGCAAACTGTGACCTATGTACCAAATCCAGCCCACTGCCTATTTGTCCATGTCCCACAAGCTAAGACTGGTATTTACATTTTTAATGGTTAATTTAAAAAATCAAAAAGAAGAATAATATCTGAGACCCATGAAAATTATATGAAATTCAAATTTTAATGTCCAGAAAGGAAATGTTTTTGGAATGCAGTCACGTGTGTTCATTTATGTCTTGTCCGTGGATGCCTTTGTCTACTGTGGCAGAGCTGAGTGCTTGACACAGAGACGACTTTGCCTACTGAACCTGAACTATTTACCATCTCGTCCCTTACAGAGAAAGTTTGGTGACTTGTGCATGAGAGGAGACCTTGGGCAGATGGACTGGGCACTTTGAAGATCCAGGGAGACACTGTTTTACACTAGCATGAGCTTAGACTCTGGAACTCACCCTGACACTAACTGCTTACATCACTTTCTAAACTGGAGAAGTAATGTTTGCATCAGAAGTATGAGGAGCAATACTTCAAAATGGTCCCTATCAGAGGTCATGACTGTAGTATTGTATAATACAGTAATGGTCATTACCATGGTATTTGCAGGGTATTAGTCCCCACGTAATTTAGTTAAACTCAAAAGTTTGCCTGAGCTTTTTAGTCATAGCTAGTTCAGGAAAGATAAGATGCTCAGGAGTCCAGCTGTCCCCAAAGTATTTTGAGTCAATTTATTCTCATGCTGGATTTCATAAAGGGCCGGTGCTGGTCCACGATATTGTCCTCAGGGCTTGTGCATCAGTGTTTCTTGTCTCACCCTCAGGTAAAGCTGATGATGAAAGCCCAGGGACATTTGGTAGAGATAGTTTTTGGAGGGAATGGTCAGTGAGGACCAGGCATGGACTCCCAATAACCCCGCCTGCTGGAGGGATGATGTCTGAGGTCATGGATTATTCCTGAGGTTTTTAAAATTCCCTCCAACTATCATCTGTCTAACATGACTTTCACAATAGTGCTCAGACTCATTCTTCACATGATCAGGCCCCGGGGGCCTCCACAATGGACCCCGAGACGGAGGGGTGCTTTGCAAAGAAAATACCCCACCCGTGGGCATTGAACCCAACACAAGGCTGAGCCTCACCCACACAAATAAATCATCCTGTATTTTCAATTAGTTTGTGCTCTCACAAGCTGCTGTCCTGAATAATTAGGAAAACAATTCACATTCTGCTGCGAGCTGATCTGAAGAGTTGTCCCTGGGATAATTATCTGTCTGCAGTTCAGTTTCCCCCGCTCCTCCCAGGTCAGCACGGCCGCAGGAGGACACCCAGAGCGCATTAATGAGCTCTCATTGAAGATGTTAAAAAGCTTGTATTGATCTGTTTGTCCAAGAAGGAGATATTTAAGCCTCTCTACTGAGGGCAAGAGAGACAGGAACCCTATCACAGAGCCTTTTAGCCAGCTCTCCTGCCTGCCACCTCCTCTCAGCAGGTCTCTTTCCGGAGGTCGAGACTTGCAAACTCATGATACGGCTTTCCTCTGCACCCTCGGTGCCACTTCTCAGTATTTGTTTCCTCTGTGCGTGTGCGTTTGCGTGTGCGTGTGTGTGTGTGTGTGTGTGCATTCACGCATGAGAGAAAGAATGAAAGCAAGCAGCCCGTGGACTAAGCATGAATCTGTAAGCCCAGACCAAAGGAAAAAGATGGGTAAATGAATGTGTGAGCAAATGAGAGAGGAGATAAAGCTCTTTCCTGCCTTAGAATGCCAGCTAATAACCGTGGAAGGCAAGAAGGAATTGTAAGACCATCATTTGGTAACTATCCAGTAAGAATTGATCCAGGCTAGAAATATCAATCATCAAGGTATAAGGAAAAACAGTATTTGCATGCCCTCAATAAATCTCGCAAAAAGAAACTTATTTATGAAAAAGGGGAAAAAGAGCGTCTGCACATTGGAGAAAGCTGGCAGATGGCGCCGTAGCCAAGTGATCAAAGTGAAGGCCAAGGGTAATAGGACTAATCGGCACCACATGCCCCCCCCCTTCAACCAGCAGGACGTGAGCGTGGCTGCCCAGGTGGTCATAAGCTGAGGGCATCACCTGAATCTCAGGGAAACTCAAACTTAAGGAAATGCTACAAAACAACCGTCCTGCCGACTTCATAAATGTCAAGTTCACAGAGGGCAAAGGAAGGTGGGGGGTCCGATTCCAGACAGAGGGATACTGGAGAGGCAGGACAGCAGGAGGAAGTGTGGGACCCCGCATGGGAGCCTGGACCAGGGCCACTCAGTTAGCAGACAGCACTGAGCAACTGGTGGAGATGAGAAAGGTGTGTGCCCGGGGCAACGCTGCCCGGGGTCCGTTTCCTGATTCCAGTCGTTGCACTGTGGTGACAGGAGAGAAGGCCTTTCTATTAGGAAACACATAGAAGTGTTTTTGGTTAAAGGAGCTCCCATCTGAAGCTCATTCTCAAGTGGCTCAGAAATACTTATTATATTGTATTCAAACATATAAATCTATATCTACTGATCTACAGCCGTCTCTCCCTCCATCCACCCGTCATCCATCCATCCAGAGAAGGGTGGCACGAGTGTGGTCAACGTTAACCTATGGACTCTGAGTCAGGGACATGGAGGGAGTCTTCATATTGTTCTTGCAACTATTGTGAAAGACTGGATTTTTTTTTTTAAATAATGTTTTAAATGAAGACAGGAAGGCAGGCAGGCAGGCAGGAAAGAAGGAAGGAAGGAGAAAAAGAGGAGCGGGAAGGATGGAGGAAGCAGTGAGCCTCTCTTCCTTCCCAGCAACTCCTCATACTGCACATTGTGCACCAGGCTTTGCTAGGGCAGTTCCAGAGGGAACCAAGGTCAGTGCTGAACTGTGGCCTGAGCTGTGACTCACAGGCACTCGATGCAGCAGCATGTGTCCCAGAATAAACTTTGGGCCAGGAGTTAAGGGACTGGAGGTCTGACCTTCCCTGGTGTGGAGAGGCTGGGGGACCCAGAGTGAGCCC
Source organism: Marmota flaviventris (assembly GCF_047511675.1). Taxonomy (NCBI): domain Eukaryota; kingdom Metazoa; phylum Chordata; class Mammalia; order Rodentia; family Sciuridae; genus Marmota; species Marmota flaviventris. Next base: position 8,493,088 of record NC_092499.1, on the reverse strand, counting down.
CGGAACCTCTCAGCGCCTTGTGTTTTCTAGTCCTGTCTACACTTAGCCATGGACTTTGTGCTGGATCCTATGTGGGGTCACAGGCTTCCTTAGATTCCAGGATCACTTAAGGGTCAGGGACCAGTCCTCCATGCCCTAGGTTGCCCTTCTAGCTGATGTGAAAGGAAGAAGGCAGCAAGTGTGGAACAAGAGCTTTGGACTCAAAGCTGAGGCCCAGCCTTCGTCCTGCGACTCCAGCAGGTCCGTCTGTGTGCTCGTGGGAAGCCAGGCCATCTCTCTGAAGCTCGGCGTCCATCTCTGTGCCATAGGCTGTGGCCCCTGGGCCTGCACATGTGTGTATGCTCAGCAGTGGCTCAACTGTGTGGCACCACGTCCGGGGGACCCTGTGCTGGGGCAGCAAGAGAGGCCAAGGAACCGAGGTCAGAGCTGGAGTGGCGAGAGCATGGTCCGTTCACTCAGACCTGCTGTTTAGTGGTCACTTCACACATGGGGGAGCCTCGAATCTGGAGACATGGGTGTTGGGGGTTTGGAAACAGTGGCAGATGCTAACGTTCTGGAGTGGCACACGCTGACTGGGCAGGGGTGGCTTCCTGGAGCCCACCCTGCCCTGTTCCCCCACCCCAACCCCAGCGTAAGAGGTGCCTGTCGTCCCTGAGTTCCCTGGTGGGTGTTGGAACAATTCCATCTTTGTCCTCTGGTCTTACCTAACCATCGGATCAGATTCTGTGGATGTGACAACCCGCCCTCTCCCATCTGCCAGCTGAGAAGATTTCATGCTAAACTGCTGATTTCTCTCACAGAAGAAAGCCGGGCTTCCCAGGCTCTGCACGTGCCCGGTGGACTCTTGCAAGGCGCCAGGCTATCGGGCGAAGGGTGTGGGAGCAGGTGAGCTGGTGGGATCCCAGCACACACCTCTGGTCTCCTGAGAGGTCAACCAGCCGTGCGGCCCTAATTAAGAGCTTATATCACAGACCCATCTGCCAAACTTCACCACGGTTCTTCCCCTGAAAATGTATTCCTTTGTCCCCCACCCCCGCTTGAGTACCCAGCCCTGTCAAAAGGTCATTGTCACGGAGCGTGGGACCAAGGAGACCCCTGGAGGGGTGGGGGGATTACGATCAGCCCTCATGGGAATGGACAGATTTACCAGTAAGCCCTAAAACTAAAAAATTAACAATGATAATAAAGAATAAATAAAAGCCCCCACCAAGAGCATGCTTATTGGACCAAAAATTAAGAAAAAAATAATTTAAAATCTTCCGAGAGGGGCAGTTCCTCTCAAATAATGATGTGTTATTGATATGGTAATTTTTATATTAACGAATGTGTACTGGAGATGCTGTGACTTATTTTTTTTTTTTTCTTGGAAGGGAAGAAAAGTAGCTTTCCTGTGCCATCAATAATGATATGCTAATGACCTGTTTCCAAATTTAGATTAAAAAAATTAATTGGCAAATCTCAGTACTGAGAAGATGGCATTCCTGGTTGTGGCCCAGTTTTAGGTCCAAATATGAGATTTGGTAAACGAAACACTCCAGGACCCAAGGCAGGCTCTCTGTGACTAGGATGTGGGCTCATTTAGGGGTGCTGGGTCCTCTGGGCTGTTGGATCTGGGTTTATCTGAGATTCGGCGCACCCTGCTTTGTCAGAATGGAAACATCCAGCAAACTCTGGCTGGGTCTTCCACTTCTGCCTTCTCACATGCATGTGCACACACACCTATGAAAATATACGTACACATACATGTGCATACACATGCATAAACACAGAGAAAGCATAATAATAAGGCTACGTAAACATTGAAAAATGTTCTTTGAAGTGGAATGGTATTTCCCTGATGAAACAAAAATGACTTGGTTGCTATAATTCTTAAAATATCTGTGTTCTCTGTGGCCTGGAATAATTTTTTTTTTTCTCATATGACAGTGGATGTCATTGATCTATTCAATATTCAGAAAGTTGGAAATATCAGGAGATGACTAAACTGGGATTTGAAGAAGAGGAGCACATTGGTGATCAGGGTCAGGGGCTGTGAGGGGGTGGGGGAATAAGGAGATGAAAGTTGAAGGATCCCAAATAGCAAATACACAGGATGAATGAAGGAAAGAGCTAATGTACAACACCAAGGTTACATTAATAACAGCGTATTGCATTTGGCAGACTAGATTATTGCTGCACTTGTGGTGGGGGGGATGGGTAATCTGTGTGAGATAATAGATATGCTAATTTGTTCCACTATAATAAACCATCTTATAACATACGCATCTTGGAGCATCAGACGCTATGCCTTGTATGTACACAATAAAATTTATGTTTTAAAAAGAAGAGGGATGAAAGGAACATTTGAGATAATAATCCCTCAGTCTCCCTCAGATTCACATTTCCTGAAATTTCTCTTCTCCCTGATTCATGCTTCCTTCTCCCTGTTCTCTATTTCGATTGGCCTCCTCTCATCCTCTCTCTCTCTCTCTCTCTCTCCCCCCCTTCCTTCCCTCTCCCTCCTCCTTCCATCTCCATCCTGCCCTCCTTCTCCTTCCTTCTCTCTTCTCCTCCCTCCATTTCTGTGCTCTCTGCACCAAGGCATTTAGGACAATGGCATCTTCATTAACCAGGACAACGGGCAGAGGTCCCTTAGTAACCACTGATCAGAGAAGCCTCTTGCATCCAGATAACCCTATTGCAGGGAGTGTCCTTCCTGTGAAGAGGCCCTGTGCAACTCCCTGCAGGCTCTGTCTCTGGGTCTTGCTCTTCAGCTCCTGTCCCCTTTGCAGGCTGGTGTGTCTGGAGGACTGAGCAGCCCCTGGGAGCAGCCTCTGGCTGTGGCTATTGCTGCAGGGACATCAACTAACATCGAGAACTTTAAAAGCATGTCTGTCCTTCCTCTAAAAGTTTGAAGTTGGAAAAAAAAAAGTCAGTTTTCAATGTTCCAGGACTTGGAACTATACTGTATTCAAGCAGTAGCTATATGTCGAAAACCCTGTAGGGTACATATCAGCTAGTATTTACATGCTTTACTGTGTGCTATGAATTTTTAAACTTAAATTCCTTCCTGAGCCCTCTGATCTCTGATCTCTGGCCCTTTTGTCAACAGTTATTGTATCCAGGATAGCCATGATTTTCAGAAGGGAGTCCTACCGATGAATGGCCTTTTAAGTCATGGCATGATTTGTGAAACCCCATGGTCGGTACTGTCCAGCGACACTCAAACTTCCTCCCATGAGGTCCTCAGGAGACCCTTTTAATGGTATAGATTGTTCATCTAATTTTACGGAAAAGCAATGAGGCTCAGAGAAGTGACAATGACGTTTTTAAGGGTGTTATGACTAAAGTCAGTGGAGCAAGGACAAGAACAGATGTGTGTGCCCCCTAATATGCTCCTTCTCTGTTGTCCTGACTGTCTGTCCAGATCCACTGACCATGGAGTATAGACCAGGACCTCTTCCCCCCAGCCTGGGATGGGATGTGCTATGGGGCAGGTAGCATCTCTTCCTGCTGGTGACATTCCTGGCACCCTCCCCATGTCCTTTTGCCCGTGGTACACCACCTTTCACCGCTTTCACTCCCAACTACCTTTTAATCTCAGTTTAGAGAATTCTTCCTCCAGGAAGCCTGCCTTATTATCCCAAATATGAATCTGGTGTCTTTGCCCTGACCCCTGGGTCACATGCATCCCTTGCTCTGCAGCCTCCAACCACCATAGAAACACGGTCTCTCTCAGTCTCTGATAAACTACCGCCAGCTCCTGTTTTACTAAGCACTTGTACTTGTTATCTTTCTGTCACTTTAACGAATCCCTGAAAGAATCAACTTATAAAGAGAAAAGGTACATTTCAGCTCAGTGTTGGCCATTGTAGTCCATGATAGACTGACCTTGCAGTTTGGGGTTAAGGCTGCACTGCATGATGGGAGCTCACAGTAGAGCAAACCCTCTCATCTCATGACTAGGATGTGGAAAAACAGAAAGAAGAAGAGATTGAGGTTAACAGACACCCTTCAAGGGAAATCTCCAATGACATAGAAACATCGCAGCAGGCCCCACTTTCTAAAGCTCTATCATATACCAGCAGTACCGGCCTGGGGAGCAAACTTCTAGCAGATGGACCACGGGGGTCACTTATGATCCAACACCACAGAGCCAAGCAGACAAGGTCTCTTCTTCCACGGAATTCATGCCATCCAAGAGGGAATAGATTGTCACCTTCCTTATTGAATCTCCGGGCTACTGCACAGAGGCTGGTGCACTGTTGGTGCTCAATAGATGCTTATTAAGTGGATAAAAGAATGAACAAAGTAATATATGAATAAAGCAATTTTCTTTGACAAAGCAATGATGAATTAGCTGTGTATATAAATAGCAAGAGGCCTCTCAGTGCTGCTTACTGGGGAGGCACGGGGAGAGGAGCAGACTATGGCTATGCTTACTGGGGAGGCCCGGGGAGGAGGCCAGGCAGAGGCTCCGCAGGTTGCCCACCCCTCACTGCCTTCCAAGCAGCCTCTCCAGCCTGGCTCCGCGAGCCTTGTCAGTGACAAAGGGGTCCGGTTATTTACACTTCTAGCTGCATCCTTGCTAAGTGCTTTCTGGTTATTTACTGAAGGGTTGATGAAGCAAACAAGGAAAGTGACAGGGGTGCTTTTTTCGTAATTCATTTTAATGTCTGGGTCTTGGTTGTCTGGTGGCAGCTCCGAGGACCCATTTGTCTGTCAGGTGCAGTAAATACTGCAGGAGTGCTGCACCCCTGCCCAGGGGCCTGGGGATGGAGAGGAGAAGGAAACAGGATGTGGAGAGCCAGCCGTTCCTGGCGTCCTCGATCCAGGATCTAGGACAGGAAGGTGGCAGGAGGTGAGAGCACAGGGTTTTTTTTTTTTTTTTGCTAAGTGACAGTAGCACGTGAGGAGCAGCTCTCTGCCATCAGGCAGTCAGGATGCTATTTATGAGAGAGGAACTGTCTTGGGCCAAGAGTGACATAAGGAGCACTTTCTCCCTGCCCGTGTGCTCATATCCAGGCAGGAATGGGTATGCGCTCAAGACGGGGGGCTTTCCGCATCCCAGGCTCTGGCTCTTCTGGGCTGTGAGCAATCCCCTGAACCTGCCAGTGCTTAGGATTCTATGCTAACAAGACATTTAAAAAAGATACCTGCTTTGCAAGCCCACTAGGTTCTGCGAAGTGCCTCACTCTATGGGAAAGCCAGTGGATGGCATTCCTGACAAGACAGAACATATGGTCGTCGTATTTACCCCCTGCATTTTATTCCCCTTAGACCTAATATTGCCACCACCCTTGAGACCTGCCATGTCCAGTTCAGTAGCCACTAGCCACATACAGCTGTCAAGCATTCGAATGTGGCTAATGCAAGTTGAAATGTGCTGTGTGTGTCCGACACATGCTGGAGTCTGAAGATTTAGTACAAAGAAAATGATATAAAGTTCTTCATCCATAATATTTTATATTGATTATGTGTCTAAGTGATAATATTGTGGCTATATTAGGTTAAAGAAAAATAGCCTCTTTTAGGATATGAACCCCCAGCTGCTGCTGCCTGCTGGCGAACTCAAGCCCCCGCAGCCTGGGACTTCGGCTCGGTTCACGAACGGGGTGTCGGATCGGTGTGGATGTTCATCTTGCTTCTGATTATTGCCATGTCCACTTTCATTTTCTCTTTATAATCTGTCTGTCTTGCTATGTGTTTTGAGGTCAGATGGGCAAACTCAGCTTCAAAGAGTGAACTTGCTCTGCCATCCTTCCTGGGATCCACCCCACCCTTCCTTCCCACTGATGCCCTAAAGCTCTTAGACCCAGAGAGAAGCTGTGCCTTTTGGTACATGATATATGGAGACAGTCTGGATGCATATTAACTCTGAAAGGTGTTCATTATTCATTTCTGGTTCAAGGTGACAGGGTGAAGCCTGATAACATCCTTTTAGGAGGATTAGGCCATGTGAAAGCCCCTGGCACTCTTGCCCTGCTACCTGACATCTCCTGAGCTCTGTGCAAGCCCTCAGAGTCCAAGGAGAGGCTCCAGCTGGGATGGGGTCACTCGAACCGGGCGCATTTGAAGATTTACAATGAGGGGACAGACTGGAAATGTCCCCTGTGAGCACCTCAACCATATCTCCTTTGTTCCTAGTGCTGGAGGATGGGGAAGGGGTCGAGAGGGTATCCGCCGTAGGAGTGCATATTTGAACAAGACAATAAAGAAATAGATAGGTAAAAATTAGCTGATGAGTAAATGAACCAATTAGTTTCTGGATAAACAGGTGACTGATAACCATCAAAGGATGGGTGAATAAAATATTGAAAGTGTATATTTTGCTATGATTGGACATGGGATTGGAAGAATGTCTGCCTGGTTGGCTGGAAGGGCGATGGATGAAGGAACGTATGAATGAGTGAATGGGTGAATGGATGGATATGTGGATGGGTTCAGCCTGGTGCAGTAAGTAGAGCCTTTTCTGGTTTCTGGACCCAGTTGATGGCTTCCCACTCATGCCAATCCTTCCCCGTGGCCCTGATTAAATTATTTTCTAAGTATTGAGTACTAGAGACACGGGAAGTAACTTATTTATTCTGTTCCCTCCTGGAATGTGATCTCTGGGATTCAGAGAAGGTTCTCTACTTCTGTACACTGAACCCCAGGAACCTTCAAGGGTGAAGGCAGCCTAGTTAAGACGGGATAAATGCTGGTTGAATGGATGCCTCATGGTTTATGCACAGGTGGACAGACGGAAGACAGGAGAAAGACATATGAAAGAAACAATGGAGGCAGACACAGGCTCAGAGGGGACACAGGATTGGAGATCTGAAGCCATAGAACACTGTCACGATCCACTGTCAAATACTCAGGCCTCGTATGAGCTGGGTGGTGCCACAGTCCAGCTGCAGCAAAATAACCAGGGGGTGACGAGCAACTTGTGTAGATTGATACAGCAGGAATGGGAGCCATTTATTGTAGGACAGGAGGGGTATATATACATTACACACAGCTTATCTTAATTTACATAAACTAGATACAGCAGTCAACCAATAAGGAATCTCCACACTTAATGGCTCACTGGCATTACTTCACAAACCACTCCCTCTGGCAAAATGCCAGGCGCCATCCAGACTTGTTTACAGACTCTAACATTTGAACTATTTGTTGTCACAGCGAATTGTGGTAATGCTGGAGTATCTTTGCTGATGGTGTCATCCGTGGTACGATTTTTCAAAGGAGCCGTCAATTGGCTTGGTGTTGTGGCATTTTGCATCCTCCTCCCTTCTGCTAGTGATGGTCTAAAATTTGGGGGCCAACAGAGGTGAGGCAAAGAACCTCACCCCCCACTGGCACCAAGGCCAAATTTGGGGGTCAACAGAGGTGAGGCAAAGAACCTCACTCCCCACTGGTGCAAAGGCCAAATTTGGGGGTCAACAGAGGTGAGACAAAGAACCTCACCCCCCCACTGGTGCATTGGCCTATCCACAAGTATGGCTGTATGCTGGACCGGTAGTCAGTGATGGGTATGATCCAATTGCAGTGGTACCAACCTAAGACAGGAGGCTGACGCCTAGAGGTCAGCTCATCCGATGACGGGTAAGGACCATATGTAGAATTGGACAACCTAACAGGCACAGTCCCTAAGCCACATTGCTTGTTGTTTAATTAAACAGAAGGGGGAGATGTTGAGAGCCATAGCCAAGTAGGAATGAGGCATGGCATTTTTGGTTGAAAGGTGACCCCAGCAAGCCATTGAGATGATAATGATTATGTTAAGATGTGCATTCAATTGGAGATTAGACCCTACTGTCTGCCTAGGCCTGCTACTTTGGAGCTCTCACAGGACTCCTGGAGAGTTCCCATTGGTTGGGGAAGTGTAGTAGGAGGGAATTCCAGAGGAGGGATTTCCTGTTGGGGTAGTGTGTCCTGGGAGAAGGCCGCGTGCATGGGATTCGCGGGAGGTTTGGAAATAAAGCTTGTTCCTGGTTGAGTGGCTCGTGATTTTGTGCCCAGCCAGACTGCGGCAGGGTGGAGCCTCTCTGTGTCATGGATTTTCATCTGTGAAGTGGGTATGAAACAACCTGAACCTGCCTCTAGTCTGTTGCGGGGTGAAGGTGTTCCATACATCAATGCTCACACCAAAGCCGTCCACTGCTGGCCCTGTGGATGCTCAGCTCTGCAGCAGCTTCCCCGGCACTGAAGCCTCTCTTGGTCCTGTCACCCTGTGAGGAGATGAAATGGCAGGGGTGATTCCTCTGAGAGAATTTTAAAACTAGATCAAGATCACATTCACGAGTGTTAGGAGGTCTCTCTTCTTTTTTGGACCTAAGTTTTTTTCTCCTTTAAACCAAGGAGACACCTGGTTCCCATATCTTGGAAATTCATTTCAAAACATAGTCAAAGACAACAGTGTAAAAATATGGTCCCACGATACACCTGCTGCTCTTCTCTATGCCCAGAGATGATTTGCCATTCTTGGTGGGGCTCTCAGCTGAGGGGACAAGACATTCACTCAGGCCTCCTGGGATAGGTGGTGGATGGGCGTGGCCAGGCTGGGAGGCAGAGAGCAACTCTGAGCACGCACAGGCTGCGGCTTGGCCCACTGCCCCAGGGCACCTTTTCTTTTCTTTTTCTCTTTTCTTTCAGATGGTCTCATGCTGCATGGTTCGCCCACACCATGTCCGCAGGATTGGAACAACCCACATCTTAAAGGAGGAATAGGTCTTAACTATTCTCAGGGTAACTTCAGTTAACTGGCAAGTCCCCAGCCCCAGCTGACACGCAGATGTGCTCTGCTGACACAGAGCCTCAGGATATCAAATGAGCAGGTGAGCCTGTGTCGCGCCTTCACGGACACGCGGGTCGATGTCTGACCCAAGGGGAGAGTAGGCTGGGGGCGGGTGGTTGACGTGAATGACTGAAGTAATATTTCTCGGCCAAGTGTTGTGTTTTTGTTTGTTTTGTTTTGTTTTTCTTTCTTTTTTTTTGCCAAAGAGGAACTGTTTATCTTGAGAGTCCCTCTCTGAACCATTCCTTGTTTTTTTTTTTTAAAATCAGTTTCAAAGATAAGTTTTTAAATTATTTTTAATTACTTGTCAACATTAAAGGTTGCCTTTCAACATTAAAAATCGCCTGCTCCGACCAATCACATAAGCAAGAGGAAGTGGATGAGAACAGACACTTGTGCTGAGGTTGAGTCATTCTGTAGCTCTATGATATGGGATTTCTCAGCCAGCGGGATTGGCCTCATTCCTTCACTTATGAATTTTAATAATTTCCTTAACTTACTTGCCCGCTCACTGTATATGGGGGAAGTTTTGAAGATTCTGGAAGCATATTTCAATGGTCCTAGTGAGTCACCCTTCCTGCTTCTGTGCCCTTTGGCATGAGATTCTCAGAGTCTGCTCACTTTGGGTTGAGGACATGCCTTCCACCTTTGACTCTGGGCCTCCAAAGTAACTTACATGTGACATAAGCAGAGAGAATTAGCTCACATGCTTTCACTTCCACCATTACCTGGAAAACACCTGAAAAACACAATGAGCACCAGCCAAGCTTAGCTTGGAGCAGTCACCCTGCCTGGCTCCGGACATGGGGACAAACCCTACCCAAACCAGCCAAGTTCCGACTTTCCCAGCCTACCCTCTGCTGACAGGTACACTTGAGAGTTAAATAAATGGACATTGTCATATCCTGCTGGGATGTTAGAGGTCATTTATACACAGCACTTTTGAGGCATTAATTGACACAAAAATAAACCAAGAGATACTACAAGGGCTAAAATTCCACAGCCCTATTCCTGATGGTTTAGTGCGACAATGTTTTGGGAATACAGTTGACCCTGGAAAAGTGTGGGAGTAGGAACACTGACATCCCATAGAGTCAAAAATCCACTTACAGCTTTTAACTCTCTAAATCCTGGACGACGAATGGCCTGCTGTTGACAGGAAGCCCCACTGATAACGAAAACAGTGGGTTAACACATATCTTGTGTGTTTTATGTGTTACACACAGAGAAACACTGGAGAACTGAGAGAGCTCACCTTTGACTGTGCCGTGGGTCTTCCTGGAAGGTGAGAAGCTCTCGTGGAGAGGTTTAGCATCCCCTGCCCTCTTAGTAGACACACTCACAGCCCAGCCACAGAAAATTGTGATGGTGGGATAGTGAATTCCACAGTCGATTTCTTACAGTTTTGATTTAATACTGCATCTTTCGTATTTCAGTTTTTCTTTTCATTTGGGGAAAGATATTTCCAGAGAGGGCGGAAGGCAATCCCTTGGTCCATGCTGATGTTTACAGAGGTATCCAAGTAGTAGGGCAGGGTCTGAGGTGGACATTTGTTTAGAACCTGTTGAGTATCATCTTTGTGCTGGTGACGGTCCTTCACCTGCCAACCCCCAGGGGGTGCTGTGTGGGTCAGCAGGAGGCAGGACAGCCCCTGCTCAGTGGCTGACCCCCAAACCTTCTTCTTGCTTAGCATATTCCACAACCAAGGTTTACAGAGATAACATCTCACTTTAACAACTTCCCTTGAAGCTAGTGGTGGTGTTATGTGTTGAGTGGTGTCCACCCAGAAGATATGCTGAAGTCCTAGTCCCCATCCCTCAGGATGTGGCCTTAATTTGGAAAGAGGGTCAAGGTAGATGTCTTCCGTTGAGATGAGATCGTATTGGAGCAGCAGGGTCCTTAATCCAACATGACCCAGGTCGTCTGAGCAAGAGGGAGATTTGGGTAGTGAGATGCCAGACGAAGGATGCTGTGGAAATCCCGAAGGAGGACAGCCACAACCTGCTGACCGACACTGGAGGGACACGGCCATGAGAAGAGGAGCACTGGGCTGGCAGAGGTTGGAGGAGCAGGGGAGGAAGCTCTCCTGGAGGCGCTGGAGGGCACAGCTCTGCTGGGGTCTTGATTTCAGACTCCTGGCCTCCAAAATTGTGGGGTGATACATTTCTGCTGTCTTAAGGCACCCAGATTGTGGCGCTTCATTATGGCACTCGGAACCAGCAGATTATCATATGAATCTTGGACACAAAATAGGGAACTCTGAGACAGAGGTCTTCTTTCTGTCTTTCCTTTTTTCTTTCTCTTTCTTTTGATAAAGGGAAAAGATGTGGTTATGGGGTTGCTCCCAACCATTCCCTTTCTTTCCACTGTGAACACCAACGTGATGATTGATTCTAATAATGGGGCAGTGGCAGCCACCCTATTAGGTGCGGACCCGTGGAAAGAGGAGAGGGCCCTGGGTTTACGCGGTATTGATGAGCTGCTATTCTTGCCCTGTGCTGACTGCATCTAGAATTACTAAAGTGAAAAAAAATCATGATTTCCTAACTGGTCAATGGGTCAATTAAATTAATTTCTGCCATTTGTCACCCAAGGAGCTCTTAATGGGTACAGCAGAATTGAGTTTGCCATCTATTCTTGGTGCATGGCAGAGGGGTAGTGGTGCCCTTTAATATTTACTGATAACTATTTTATATATATATATATATATATATATATATATATATATATATATATATTAATTAATTAATTCTAGGAACTCGGAACACAGCAGTAAGTGAAACTCACCATGATGCCCATCTTTGTAGGGCACTGCGTCTGCCTATCCCTTCTCCTAGAGGTGTCTGAGGCACTTCCAGTGGGTCTGAGGCACTTCCAGTGGCGTGGCCCTTGGCGTCTTCTCTGTCAGGTGCTTTTCAGAGGAAACAGAGCTGTGAGCTGCTGTTCAGATGTCCTTCTCCAATGCCCTTGCCCACACCACTGCAGGTTCCCCTCAGAGCTCAGCGAACGGTTGATTCTCCCCTCAATTGTAATTTAAAAACCAGACACAACACGAGGAAATGCAGAACTTGATTTGGGATCAGTCACTGAGGTGACTGTCCCGTGTCGGGTCTCATGACAGAACTTCCTGCCACCAGGCCGCCATTCCTCCATGGCCCTCTGCTTGGGACAGAGGAAGGCCAGGCACCTGTGGCTGTGTAAAAGCGGGAGCCGTGGAGGCCACCTGTTTCGGCTCCAGCCCGTCCTGCCTCTGAGCTTGACTTAGGGCCTGTCCTTCCCCTCCAGGGCTGTCCTGGGTGTCCATGCCTCCGGTTTTGCTTTTGCTCTTGTTTTTCTTCCTACTTATCTCCTTTTTCTGATAGGCTGCTGCGGGTCCTAAAATATTTTTAGGCTTGCTGGGAGGTGAGCTTAGGATGGCATGGATGTGCGTGAGGCAGGCAGTCCTTTTTATTGGTGCCTTTTCTGACTTTAAAAAAAAAGTCAACGTCTAAATTTAGGGAGGAAAAACATTCTAACCTGGGCCCTTTCCAGAGAAAGAGAGAGAAAAATCTAAGGTTTCAATATTATAAATATGTCTGTTCTGATGAGAATTGTTAGTGCCATTCAAGAGAAAGAAAACCCAACATGTGATAAAAGAAAAACTTTGGAAAAGAGTAGAATCTATAAATGGTTTCATTCAAAGGGCTGTTTTTAATGTTGCTGTGGTGACAGATTAAGAAGGAGAAACTTGAACCAGACCTCTGACCCATCACGGGGTCAAAGGTTGCCTCTGTCTGTGTTCGGACTCCTTTGACAACTTCCTGTATAATTTGACTATTATTTGCGTGTCTGGGCACTGTCTGACCCCCGAGTCTGGAAAAATGAGAAAGGCCGGCTGCATTTCAAGGCCATATGGGCCGCAGCGAAGGAGGGCACGTTTAATCAAATTTGGGTGGGAAACACTGTCTGATCCCAGGTTGGGGAGAGAGGCTCACGTGGGGTTTCCAACAGACGGGCAGAGGGAGGGTCAGATGACAGCATGGCTGTGGTTTGGGGTGCACATCCCCTGCCAGAAGCTGTAGGGCTGCAACAGAATTTTGAATTTGGAAGCAGATCAGTTATGAAAGAAAGAAAGAGGTGCTGGTGGCATTTCAAATCGCAAGTGGACTTCTGCCATGGAAGTCCAGAAAGACTACAGTTTCCAAATCCAAATAAGTTCATCTCTAAGGCAGGCTCCACTCACAGGAAGACAGGCACGGTGGGGAGAGATTTTTCTACCCAGGTCTTCATGGTAGAAAATCCTGTATTTGATTTTGTGAATTAATAAACAGCTTTACTAAATCATCACTGAAAACGATGAGCACCTTTCTCAATTTGAGGCAGTTACTGAAAAGATACATAGCAGTTACTCAGGGGTTCTGAACAGCATGAAATCATACGCACAGCCACACCATATTTCGATGCCAGCAAAGGCAAGCTAAGGATATTTTAGTTGGCTTGTAGGGTCTGTTGTGGTGAATGGATACACTCACAGACTCAAGGGAACCAGGTGTTAGTAGGAAAGTCCTGGAAGCAATGGTGTCCCTTAGTATGAACTGCATTTGTGCCATCGGCATGGTCCTTTTGAGATAGCTAGTGATGGAGGAGGACAGAGACTGGCCTCAGAGACCCCACCAGGGAGCCGGGAGTGTTCTACTCTTTCCATCTTACAGAACAAGGACACTGGGCATGAACAAAGCACCGTAGGCTTGGCTTTAGTTACCTGGTCCAGAGGATTCAGACCCAGATTCAGCTATAATGTGACACCTGAGTGTTACCCCACAGTCACCCAAAGCACCCCCCAGATCTGGTGCTTTTTATGTCTTTCCTGCAAATTTGGAAAGAAAGTCAATTGATTTCTGAGATCTTCAGGTATTAGACTAGCAAGCTTGTTTTAGGTTTTAGTCAGTTCCCATAAAGTTGAAATGTCAAGGGACAGGGAAGGGCTAGCCTTGAGCTGTCTCCAAGAAAGGCTAAGATCTTGGGGGAAAGTGACTTACCTTCCTCTTCTGGTAACTAACATTATAAAACACTCAAGTTAATTCATTTGGAGATACTCTGGGTGAAATTCGTCTTCTGGCTATTGAAGATTTTTTTTTCCCCTTTGGTAGAGGAGACATTTAGAAGAAACCAGTGGCATGGAAATAGACACAACTTATTGAGCCCTTGCTGTGTATGAAACACTGTGCACTTGTTCATAAATCCATTCCATCTCACAACCAAAGCTGAAGGGGTGCATCAGGATCCCCATTTTGGATAAGGAGAAATGAAGCTCTGTGAATGTTGGTGGCGCGCAGGTGTCCTGGTCACGGCTGTAGGACTCCACCCACCCCAGGACCGCCTTTGAAGAAAGCAGCCTTATACCCAGCAGAAGCATAGAGTGCGCTTTACGTTTCTGACCTTGGCTGGATTTATGTAAAGTTTCTTATTTTGGCTTCGTGAGCTGAGCATGGAGGAAAGGAAGCCCACAGGAAGAGAACCGGAGTCTCAGGCCCCATCAGTTACTTCACCCAAAAGCAATGCACAGAGACTGTGCCGGAGACTGCCTGTGTCCAGGGGTCCTCCCACAGGAGAGGGGTCTGGTTTTCCTTTCTTCTCTGGTAACATTTCAAGAACATTCAGTCACTGGGGCAGTGGTAGGTGCCTTGCAGCACATTTTTCCAAGGCCAAGGCCACTTTCTTTCCCAGTGCTGATGGACATTGAGCTCAGGGCCTGCTGGTGAGGGCCGTGCCCTGAGCTATCTATTATGTTGATGGACATGGTACCTGTGTTTGGCTTGGGGTTAATGATCACCTTTCCCCTGGGGCCTTATGTCCCCTTACAAGGCAAGCTGTGGGTTATGTCAGGCCCCTATTAAATATCAAGAGCCCTCCATCTGCCTCTGTCTTTCCTCTGAAAGACCGCCAGACAGCCAAGGTCATGGCCACATATGCCCTGCAGCTCCCCGAGCAGGAGGGGGGAGGGCAGGTGGGGAGCTGCCTGTCTCCACTAAGCTGGACACAAAGAGCTGTTATTCTAGATCCCTCTCTGCACACTGCGGGGCTCTAGCCGGGAGACCCAGCATGTGCACTCCCTAGGCCACACTTGTCCATTTCATTTTTATCCACGCACTTCTTCCTGCAGTCACAGATCAGACATGAGGACTCCCTCTGGGTTCAGGAAACTCAGATGAACCAGGCTTTCGCCTCCCCAGCAGAACAGGGAGACCAGGGAGCATTGGCTTAACTGGGCCCTGAACTCCATCCTGAGGTGTGGCACTCCAATGATTGAGCCAAAGTCCAATTGAGCCAAATGGAGAGAGAAGCATGTCTCTGATGGGGCAGGACAGGGAAGAGCTAGGGCAGATGACGAGGCTTCCCTTCTGGCCCTGACCCTGGATGAGTCCCATTGCCTCTCTCGGCCCATATGAATACTAAAACTGCTGCTCTGGGTGTCCAGGAGGGTTGAACCACTGGCTGCAGGAGAGCAGGGCTGGGTCCACGGGGAGTGCGGAAACCTGCGCATTCTCGGCCTCAGCAACTGGAGATCACATCAGCGCCCTGAGCCTGCGGACTCCACCTGTGAACTCTGGGTGGAAGGCAGCTCCTGCTGGCCTCACGGCGCAGAGCAGACTTGAAAGGGAAGGTGGGTGCCCCAGGTCCTGCTGCACACAGGGCTTCCACGGCACCAGCACGGGGACTGTTTAGGAGAGGCCCACATGTCAGGGGACAGTGAGCTAAGAGAAGGCAGCCCAGCGTAATGCACAGGAGCCCCTATTCACAGGGCAGCCCCAGCTCCTCCTGAGCATCCCTTTTCCCCCGAGGAGCCACGCTGTCCCTCAAGAGGCAAAGCCAGTCTCTCTTTTTCTCCAGCTACTGTGATGCTTATCCTCCTGCTCCTGATGAATCCACCCCTGAGCACGTTCCACGTGTCCTCAGAGCCGTTCACTGCCCTGGGTCTCAACCTGCCTCGGCCCTGAGTGCCCGCTCCAAATCAGAAAAAAGAGGAGAGAGAGAGAGAGACAGAGAGAGAGGAGGAGAGAGAGAGAGAGAGAGAGAGAGAGAGAGAGAGAGAGAGAGAGAGAAAGGGGGAGAGGGGAAGAGGGGGAGAGAGAGAGAAAGACAGAGACAGAGAGACAGAGACAGAGAGAGAGGGAGAAGAGAAGAGAGACAGAGAGAGAGAGATGAAGAGAGAGGGAGAGAGGGAGAGAGAGAGAGAAGGAGGAGAAACTAGAAGACGACAAATAAGCAAGGCACAACTTGCTTTTTGTCATTTGAAAGTTCTCATTTCAAGGCTGCTCCCCTGGCTCAGGGAGTTCTTGTGTCATTATCTTCTGCTAAAAGGATTCAAATGACATTATTTGCATGGAAACTCGCATAGCAATGATGCCATCTATGCCACGAAGTCGCATTACAATGAAGAGGATGATGACTGTGTCACATGGACGTGACATTCTTTATGCCATTAAATTGAAACTCAACGCTGGCAGTTTTTAACTGCTCACGTCCTTTGAAAATACATCATTTCTGATTTGAAATGAATATTTTAGGGGCCAACTCCAGGAGCATCAAATGACAGTACCCTGCCGTGTCTCTCCAGGTCAGCCACGTTTCCTCAACCGGAGTGGACTAAAGGAACGCTCTTTGAGTCCCAAGGTAAGACAGTGTGATAGACTCTAATTTCCCACCAAACGTAACTGTGGTTTGATGGAAATATCTGCAGAAAATCTAGGGTAGGCTATTGGCCGTAGGAGGGGCGCAGGGACCCACAGTGGTGTGACCAGCTCTAGCGTTTGGTCCGGTTTCAGGGTCTCTCCCTAGGTTAAGCAAAACCCAGGTGGCTTCCAGGCAAAGAGCAGTGGGGTGTGTGCAGTGGGATGGAGGAGGAGAGGACGTGGAAGGAAAAACTACATATCCCAGGTGGAAGCCGAGAAGGCACGCCCACCCAGACAGCCAGACCCCAAACCACGGTGGTGATGAGAGACTCCAAGGCACAAGAAGTAGGAAAAGCCAGGGCAGCACCCATCCTGAGGAGGCAGGACCTGAGTGCCCGGGCCAAGTGCTTGGCGGACCTGGTGTGGTCCGGCCGGGATGAGTCCTTCTGAAACCCGAGGTCAGCAGGGAAAAGAGCGCTGCTTCTTAATTCATGTATCAGAACTTAACAATCAGGGAGTTAGGAACGAGCTGTCAACCAAGATCAGTAACAAGGAGGATGCTAACGTCATGAAGGAGGTGAGTGAGTGCAGTCTTGATCTGACCTCTCCTCCACACTCACCTCTGCTGTCCAGCCTCCTCCCCACTTTGACCTCACGGACTCCATAACTTAAACGCCCTGGTGCCTCTGGCATGGCTGGGCGTGGTGGTCATCCCTCTCAGCCTCATCTGCTTGTGATCAGTCTTGTTAACCCAGGCTGACCAGGGCAGCTCTGAGGTCCACCATGCATCTTCAGCCTATGGGACAAGTGTGGCCACCAAATTCCTCCCCTATGTGTAAGGACTTGAAGAAGGTACGTGGGCTCTGTGTGCCATGCGACTCTGTGACAGCAGGTGTACTCAGCATGCTGGCCAAGAGAGGGCCTGCTCTTCCAGGAGCCTCTGGGTAGCTTTCTCTTGGTTCCCAGGGGTTCTAACTCACCAGCACCCACCTCCAGGACCTCCACTGTGTGTCTGGCACTGAGATGGTGCATGTCTGTTCCCATTTCATAGAGGAGCAGAGGAAGGCATCCAAAGGGACTGAGCAATGTGCCATGGTCACCAGGGAAAAGGAAGTCCTCTAGGACTTGGGGACATGGCCAGAGTCGTGCTCTAACCACCACACTTCACAGCCTTTCTTGGCAGACGATTAGTAAATGGTTCTTATTTGCATGGAATGTGAATGATCCTGCATTTTGGAGAAGGGTAATGAAGAAGCCATGAAGACCATTGTCCCTATGATTGATGTATGTTCATTCCATGTATGTATTATATGTCAAAATACATTCTGCTGGCATGTACGACTAAAAATAAATAAATAAATAAATAAATAAAAACAAATAATTAAATAAATAAAAATAAAATGTGTTCTTACAAAAAAAAAAAAAAAAAAAAAAGACCATTGTCCCTTTGGGCAAGACATATTCTCCTGGTTTCAAATGAGTCTGAGAAATTCTCATTTTCTTTAGCACTAACTCTCACACTTTTTAGATTTTTTAAAATTTGTTTTAATTAGTTATACATGACAGTAGAATGCATTTATGCACCTTGATAGATCATGCATAGATGGGATATAATTTCGTTTTTCTGAGTGTACATGTTGCAGAATCACATTGGTCATGTAGTCACAAATATACATACAGTAATAATGTCTGTTTCATTCTACTATCTTTCCTGTCTCCACATCCCCTCTCCTTCCCTCCCATCACTCCCCTCTACCCAATCTAAGGTAACTCTATTCTTCCCTAGCATCCCACACCTTATTGTGAATTAACATCCACATAGTAGAGAAAACATTTGGCCTTTGATTTTGTGGGATTGGCTTATTTCACTTAGCATGATATTCTCCAACTCCAACCATTTACTGGCAAATGCCATCATTTCACTCTTCTTTAAAACTCAGTAAGATTTCATTGAGTATACACACCACCTTTTCTTTATCCATTCATCTATCGAGGGACACTTAGGTTGGTTCCATAGTCTAGCTATTGTGAGTTGAGCTGCTATAAACTCTGATGTGGCCATGTCACTATAGAATGCTGATTTTAAGTCCTTTGAGTTTAAACCAAGGAGTGGGATAGCTAGGTCAAATAGAGTTCCATTCCCAGTTTTCTGAGGAATCTCCATACTGCTTTGCTTAGTGGTTGCACCAATTTGCAGTCCCACCAGCAATGTATGAGGGTGCCTTTTCCCCCACATCCTCACCAACACTTATTGTTGCCTGTATTCTTGATGATTGGCATTCTGACAGGAGTGAGATGAAATCTTAGAGTAGTTTTGATTTGCATTTCTCTAATTACTAGAGATGTTGAACACTTTTTCATATATTTGTTGATGGATTATATTTCTTCTTCTGTGAAGTGTCTGTTCAGTTCCTTGGCCCATTTATTGATTGGGTTATTTGTTTTTTGGGGGTGTTAAGTTTTTGAGTTCTTTTTATATCCTAGAGATTAATGCTTTATCGGAGGTGCATGTGGTAAAGATTTTCTCCCAATATATTAGATCTCTCCTCATGTTATTAATTGTTTCCTTTGCTGAGAAGAAGCTTTTTAATTTGAATCCATCCCATTTATTGATTCTTGATTTTACTTCTTGTGCTTTAGGAGTCTTGTTAAGGAAGTCAGATCCTAGGTCTGATCTCCCTAACCTTTTGCAAAAACCACATTCATTGACACAATGTCATATGGGGGTGCAGACAATGAATATAATAATTAAAAATTTTCTCAAGGGGGAAGTCTTATTGCCAAGTGTAAGTCCCATGGCAATCGAGGGACAAAACATAAAAGCAGGGGTTGGTGAAGGTTCTCAGCTTTTTAAAATTATTATTTATATCACTGAAATATCATTGAAACATCCTTCAAAGAAAGCTAAGCCACCACCCCTTCTGCTTTGATAGGGCTTTTCAATCAGGAGACTTTGATGCCTCACAGTGACTGCAGGGAGCATTGAAAATATTTTGTGGATGGTGTGCACTGCTATGACCCCAGTCAAAAGACCACATTAAAAGGAACTTAGAGGATTTGGTTTGAGTGCCCTGGGCTGCGGGCACTGAGGACATGTGGGACACGAGAAGGAGAGGACTGAGCACCAGTGAGTGAGGGGCCAGCCACTCTGCCTCAGTAGAATGCAGCTCCCCCAGGACCCAGAGGACACCTGGGACAGGCTGGACCTCACCTTTGATAGTGTAGTGACTGACCTCTTTCAGGTATGTCTTGTCTTAGCTCACCTTTTCCCACATTCCCTGTGGACTGCAGGTTTAGGGGATGCTTCCCCTTCACAAGTACCCTCTGTCACTTATGCTTGGGACACATTCCACACATCAAGCCCTCTCTTGGAGATTCATGATGCTCACAGAGGATCAAGGGATTTCATCCGGGAATAATACTAATAATAAAAAGCAACCTCTGTAAGATTTTAGCTGTTTTTATTTGTGCAGGACCTTTCATGGTATTTAGGCTTTAATTTGGGATGAGCTGCCCACCCGTGAAGGAAACCCCTGCAAGGGGTCAGGAGAAGTCTGGAGTGACATATTGAGTTAGCCCTTGGACCTGCCCACCCAAGGAGGACCACCTTCTCCAAATCCATTTCCCAGTTCATCCTATGACACAGTGGCCAGGAAGAAAGGAAATGCAGTTGTTTGGGATTTAAGACCTCATGGGGTGGGGTCAAGTCCACCTTGAAGTAGAAACAGAATGATGGTGTGCTTCTTGATGATAATAGCTAATGATGCTCTCTTCCAATTAAAAAATCCAATATCCTACTATAAAATAGATTGTAAAGTAGAAGAAGGACAAACATCATCCATCAATTTAGCACTGAAAGATAATTGTGATATCCATTATTTATATAAACCACAACTATTTTTATAACATAGCCCATACATTGTGCCTGAAACTTTGTAACTTGATTTCTTCTTCAGAATTTTTTTGACTCCATATTGCAAAAGGAGCATATATCTTCTCTACCCATTGTCTGATATTTTTTCATTTGATGTATCATATTAACCTGACCAATATTCAGTTATTGGATAATTAATTCTTCTGATTTTATGTTTTTATTATTTTCCATAGCTCTAAAAAGAACATCTGTGCCCAAATTTTTTTCTTTGTAACAAAGTGTACACAGAGGGTCAGTGTACATAAAGGTGCCCATGGAGCATGGCGCCCATGTGGCTCATTGACATACAAAGGTTTATGTCCCCCTCCACCATAGTCAGACTCTTTGAATTTCAATCTTGATACCAAGGAGTCTTTCTCCAAATCATGTCAAAATCCAGGACTCAGGCAATGGATTGTTTATTTCTCATTTGAAAAGCCATACTTCAGAAAGTTTAGAAAAAGGGTGCCGGTGGAAGATGGTGCACCCGACTGAGCAGATTATAAAAACCTCTGAGCTCGCCTGGCGCATGGGAGGAATAGGAAAGTTAGTTGGAGATTCACTCTGGACCCCTAGTCCTGGAACTGGATTGAGGAGATCGAGGAACTCTACCTTGAGTTGGGGGGATCCAAGAGTTGGGAAAGCCTGAACCCCACCCAACCCACCTGCAATTCTGATAAACCAGGGTCTTGTCTCAGTGATAGCCCATCAGTCTGGGTGGGGACAACAGGGTGAGAGGAAGAAGTAGAAAGAGGGCAGTCAGGAGAAGAGGGAGGAAGCTTACAGGGCCCAGAACAATGGAACAGAGGATCAGGGACGGCTGGAGACCTGAGCCACTTAGTGACTCAGTTTAGATGGTGCTGAGGGAGGTCCAATGAGGAGGCTGGAGGCTGGCCATCCTGCTGAGAAGGGAGACAGGTGCAGCATGATGAGACCCGAGAGCCATGAGTCTGGAGAGGACCAAGAGGAAGGCGCCCCCTAGGAGATGCCACACCAAGGTGGAGCCACCAAACCCCAATGTGTGCATGGATCAAGTCCAACCAAGCTCATTTTTGTAGGGACTGCAACTTGTGTCCTAGCCCTAGGAATCTTGATGAGGCGCGTCAGAGGAAGGGCTGGAACCCAGCTGCTGAATAAGGGCTTCTCTGTCCACTTGGAGGGAACGTTCCTGGCAACCCCAGCGAAGAACAATGTCAACAGTGTCTAAGTGACTCGTGACTGCCAGCAGGAGGGTAAGAGCAAAAAGAGCAAGGACAGCACGTGTGTCCACAGGCACAGCGGGGGACAGCCCTGGGCTCTCAGCTCATCCTTGTCAATCACACGGAGTCACAGTGCAAAGGCCAGCCAAGAGGCATGGCTCTGAGACACTCCACGGCAAGAGAGCAGCGGAACCATCGCTCCCAGCCTCCGGGGCTCGCTTCCCTTACACGGAACACGGGAATGTGGGAATGTGTCGGGTAGGTTTCTGTAGCTGGGACCAAGATTCCCGACAGGAGCAACTCAGAGGAGCTCCGTAAATTGGGTCATCTGCTTTCAGTCTTAGGGTTAGTGTCTGGAAAGGTTTCTTTGGACTCATGGTGTCAGAGGTTCTGTCTCTGGTTGGCAGACTCTGTAGCTCTGGACCTGGGATGAGGCAGAAACTCATGGTGTAAGGACTTGGTGGAGGAAGGCCGCTCACCTCATGGGAGCAGAGAGAGTAAAGGAGCCAGGAAGAAAATGTGCAGTCCCCCAGCCATGGTGACCAGTTCCTGCAGCCATGTCCCACCTGCCTACAGTTACCACTCAGGAATCAATTTAAATTATTAACCCATACATTAGATTATTCCACTGATTAGGTCATGGTTTTTATAATCCAAATACTTCTCCTCCTGCATGAATACAGGAGATTTGGGGGGGCACTCATATCTACACCATATTCTTTGGGGGGAAAACTATACCCAAACCATATCACAGACCAATTGCATGGCCTTCCTGTTGTCAGGGCTGTGAGTCTTCCTGTTTCAGGGTGATGGGGAGGATGTAGGAAGGACTTACCAATGCAGTAGACCAGGGCTTCATTTCTGTCCTTCTCTCCCTCTAGCCACATGGAGCACATGACTCATTGAACCTCAGCTCCGCTCCTCATATGTGACCCCGTGGATAATGGGGCTCACTTCAAACAGGACATCATGTGCAAAAGAGCAAGGGCAGTAGGGGTTCAACTGCTTCAATGGCCAACACTCTTTCCAGGTGATATCTCACTGCCCCCTCCCCAATTATTCTTGCAAATGTTGATGCCCCTTTTGTTGATTTGCAATGAGTTGATAAGGTTCAGTAAATTGGGTCATTTGCTTTCAGTCTTAAGGTTAGTGTCTGGGCTACTTGGTATTTGGGGTGGGAGATGTGGGGAAGATCTGAGATCAAAGTTTCTCAGGCCACAGTGATTGGATCAAGTGTTGTCATATATCCAAGTTGGGGTTGATCATGGTGGCCAACAAGTGGCTTCTGGGTACACTGAATGGCTGATCTGAGAACTGGAAGGTGACATGCACAGTGGAGATAAGATAGCAAAGTAAACATGTCCAGCTCGTGTGTGATCTGCTCCCAAGGCCAGCTCCACCCCGTCCTTCCTGTGGTTTGGCTTTTGACTCAATAAATTATCTCTTCTTGCTTTAGCTAATTCCTTATTTGTCTCTATCCCTTACAACCAAAGGAATCCTGGTGAATGTGGGATTTGGACCCAGGTCTATCTATATTCAAAGCCTGTATCTGTTCTTTCCACTCCATAAGAAGGAGGAAAGGAAGAAGGGAGGCAAATAGAGAAGATACACTTTCTCCTTCACTTATCAGCCATCAAGTTGGGACTTCCTTGGGTCTCCAAAGAGGTGGCCTAGGTGAGCTTGATATGTATGCTTGCATTTTCCAAAGAGTGCCCTTTCTAAATCACCTTATTTTGATGTAACTGCAAAAGGCAGTACTATTTTGGGTTCTTGCTATGATAAAACTAAAGCTGTAAGCTAGGGACTTTCATGAGAGATTGCACCAAAATGTCAACAGATGGCTTGCTAATCATGTTAAAAAATACTCATTTCTTTTCAAAAATGGCATTTCCCTCCAGTAAGTAGATCAGAAAGCAATGTTTATGATATAAAACATATTAGTCACAACGCTGTTTAATTATCCTACTTAATCATCAAGGTCATAATGATAATTGTTTCTAAAAATTAACACCTCTTTCTTCAGCTAGGAAACTTACCCAAAACGCATGGTCAGAATGGCTGCACTTGAAAGGGTGTGCATGTTAACCAGAGACTCGAGCAGGAGTGGGTGTCACCATTCACAGGACGTGTAGGAATAGTTTGAGGACTGCCCAAATATTTGTTGGTCTATTGTGCCCAAATTGAAGGTCCTGCTTTTCTTCATCAAAGAGAGGAGACTGGGGTCTTGTGTGTGTTAAATCATGACTTGTTATTGGATTTTCCATGTTTTCTTGTCAACACAGCTATTTTCTGGATCCACTGGACCCACCAGAACACTGAAGACTACCTGCAGAGAGAAGTAGCCCTTGGCTCTTGTTTCCGACCTGCAGTAACCTGACAGCCCATTTTCCCCTTGGTTCCGTGGCTGATCCCTTCCCAGCTACGTCCTGGGGCACCATTATCCCAAGTCTGCTTCACACTTCACGCTGGGGCTGTCTCGACACTTCTTTGCCAGAGTGGAATCTCTCCTCCCTGTGCCAGCCCTGGGCACCCCAGATCTGGGCAGCAGCCCTGTCAGCTGGCACCCTTTCCCCGCCCCCTCCTCACCTCCAGGCCCTGTGGAAGGATGCCTCAAATAGCTACCACGTGCCAGGCACCTGGGATGGCACCGGATGTGCTAGTCTGTGTGTCATGGGCCTCAGCCTGTCTTCTAAGCATTCCCAGCCTCCTTTACTTCAACAGCAAAGTCCTTCCAAGGTGCATTCTGCAGACAGGGAGGAAAATGGGCTTCTGTTCATTTTTCCATATGACTCTCAGTCACAATTTAGATTGTTGGGGACAGTATTGTCACAGAAGGACTGTAGGATCCATTTGACCCCCTAAAGAATGGCTCCCAGTTTTTTGTCCGTCTTAGTTCTGGGTCCTGCCATTAGGTGTCTTCTTGAGTCACTGTGTCCCTTGCACTCGGGTTGCTGTCTGTCACTTCTGGCCACAGTTCCTCCCTTGCAGCATTTGACTTACCCACAACAGCCCAAGATGAAAACGGCCACCTTTGTGGTCTCTGGGATGGAGAGGAGAGCCCAGGGATTGTTTCTGGAACTTCTGCCACGGAACCTTCTGTAGCCTTCCCCCTCTGCTTGGTGCAGTGGTTGGGAGCACAAGGAACCCCTGGTGTCATTACCAGCTGGTGATCTGGGGTAACCTACTTCATGTCCTTGTACCTCAGTGTCCTCTTCTGTAAAGTGGGAGTGGTAAGAGTTTTGAACTCATTGTGTTTTTTTTTTTTTTCCCTAGAGATTTAATAGTATTTGCAAAGCACTCCTGGCACTTTCAGATAAATATCTAGGATTGATGGCTGCCTCATTCAGGGCCCCTTGGCACTAGGTGCAGACATGAAAACAGCAGCTTTGCCTCTGTCTACTTGGTCAGTAAAGGTTGAGCTGCTTCCACGGAAAGCAGCACACACCCGTTATCTCCCTGAGGCATGTGCTTTGGGGGACACAGGTGCTTATGGCGCCTTCTCTGAATTGGTGGCCATTCTCATGGCTGATAGGGGCCTCGGGTCCTGTGTCACATCTGTAGAATCTGTACCTTGTCCTCTCTGCCCCCGACCACTCTGTCTCAGATCTGCAGCCAGCGGAGAGCATGCTTCAGGCTGGCTCAGCCTTTGCTCTCCTGGAGGAAGAGTGGTGGGCTCCTGGGACCTGGGTGTCCTTTAGGGACCCTCTGAATGTAAAACGAAATAAAATTACGTAAGACATCAAGGAGATGTTTTAGAAAGAGAAAATGCATTTTAACAAATAGTCATTTTTGAAAGTTGGCAAACATACCAAAGATAGCACAGATTTTATTATCATATTACCTGAAGCACCCCGGAAGTTCTTCCTTCCTGCCTTGGGTTGTAAACGGAATTTTAAAATGACTTCTCAAGCTGGAATATGATGCATGGTTCATCTATTTATTTATTTCATTAAACATATTTTGAAAAGACTTTCTTTCAACTTTACTACTCATTATTGGTAACATTGGATTGATCCTATAGATTTCCAAGATGTGACTAAAACTCAGAAATCTTTTGTCTTATATTAGTGACTCAGGACAAATTTTGCTGATTCTAGTTCTACCGAGGGCCTTTGTCCTGCCAACCCAATTCCTCTTCTTTAAAAAGTTACTATTGGTATAAGCGAATACATTGTGTCATCTAGTATTCCTGACAGGATAGAGCTCTCACCCTTACCAGGCTCAGTGAGAACAGTGGTTTCTTATAGTATTACACATCTGATGCTAGAAGAAAGTTCCCCCAGTTCACGTTAGTCTCTGTCCTTTGAAAGCCTGTTTCTCCTCCGCTCACTTCCTTCCAAGACTGGCACCGAGGGCCTGTTCACATCCCAACAGGAACTCTGTGGCGCCTCTTCCTGTCACAGCGCCAGATGAGTTCATTACCACGGGCAGCAGGGGTGCTTCTAGGAGCCAAACCATTACCACATCAGGGGAGCAAGCAGTTTTTGGCCGTATGTGAAAGCAGCCATGAACGCTCAAACCCAGTGCATCTCCAGCTCAGCTCCTTCTCCAGGTCCCCTCTATGATGTGAACACCTTGAGGTCACCTGGGACACAGGCCAATGTGAAGGGGAGAAAGTCAAAGCAGAAAGAGACAGCTTTCTAATTAAGCAGTGAAGATAAATGATCATACTAGGATGCAGATGCCAAAGATCTCTGACCACTTGGCCACGTCCCTAGGGGCTGTGCAAGTGACAAGCTGTGTCTCAGGCTTCATTAGTTTCAAGGGGCATGTGCCTTTGCCAGAGACCTCTACTCCTTGTGGACTGGCTGGGGAAGGAGGGCTGAGTCAAGCAGATCTCCTGCCAAGGCTGCGGAACCTGAATTCTGGAGTCTTCTGCCAAGGAGCTTAGGGATCAGAGCTGCAGTCATGTTTACTCAGAATTGGGGGATTATTAAGGCCTGTGTTTGAGATAAAGGCTAAAAAAGGAAGCTGATCAAGAAGGAAAAGAGCTGAAGAAGAAACATAAAGTGTAGCTTAAAGACAGAGCCCCAGACCTTGAGCAAGGGGCAGCGGAAATGGATAGACCCTCCCAGAACTGATTTGATGGCAGTCTTTTGTGAGACCTGCTTTGGGGCTTTTTCTGAGTTCCCAGGAGATCCCTGCATCCTCACAATAAATCCCTGTATATGAACAAGACTTGGTAGGTGTTCCTCCCTTCAGCTGGGCAGTGCGCGAGGGTGCCAAGGCCCCTTCTGTCTTCACCCTCACAACAGAGCTGCTCCCTCCATCGGCTGGCTGCTTGCAGGGGGAGGGGGAAAGGGCTACAGGAAACGGGCCAAGGCCGGGGGCGCATTCCTGAGAGTGCACCCGGAGGGCTTGGGCACCTGTCTTAGCGGCTCCTGGCCACTGGCCACTGTTTTCCTCGAAGACCTGGGTGAGTGAAATGACCCTGAGGAGTGTGGGAGAAATGGGGTGCTGCTCTCCTGTGAAGGCAGAGTGTGAATGCAGGGGGCATGGGGGTTAATTCCTGTCCACCCCAAGTCCAGGGAGGCTCTCAGAGGCTTGTTGCTGCAAATCATTAACACAGGGGAAAATATCTAGATAGAAAAGGAAATTCTATCTTCTCCCGTTTCATCTCCTCTTGACTCTGTCTTCTGATTTCTTTCTGGTAGCAAGTCCTTAGCACATGCCTCTGGAGGGTCCGCGTTTATTTTGGTCCCTCCAACACGGACATGGTGCCTCACCTCAGTGAGTTCGTGGGCCGGTCATCACTCCCTGCCCTTCCAGAGCCCTCATCTCAGTGACCTACCATCCTCATGATCTTCTGAAAGAACTTTCCAGAAAGGACTTGCACCTGGGGCAACTGTGCTGCCTTCTTCCTGTTGGAGATCATCTTTCTCACCACCATTTCATCATTTTTATAATGCTGCCAAAATTCTCTCATGAATCCAGATCCACGTCAAAATTATATATTTTTCCTAGACTATATGTAATTCAACCAGGATTAGGACAAGATGATCGCGTGCTGACCACTGGCCGGGCACAACCTCACAGCATCAGTTATCACTTCTGGGGGCTGTGCTGTCCACAGGTTGGGCCTCGTGACATTTACGGCATTCCACTCTCATTCAGTCAATGATTGTGGGCGGCTTTTGAAATGTGTGGACTATAGGAGCCTCGTTTTATGTGACTGTAGACTTTTTAATTGTTAATTTAGTACATTTGTGCTTTTCTGATGCAATTCACAACTTAGAGCTGATTACTGGAAAGTGTCTCTGGAGAACAAGGAAAGCATTTTTAAAAATTATTACTGTGACATATGAGAAAGGTGAGACTTAGAAATTCTACAGAATTCCTGAGCCACCGGCGAGGATTAGCTAAAGGGGAATTTACCTGCCCCAGCTTTTTCCTCTTTCGGCAGGATCAAATCGTCTCATAGAAACTTGTTCCCTTGCTAGCAGATGATTGGTCAAATGAAAGAAAAACACTGTTGGGTCAGTGCCCTGTTAACTGCTGCCGGCCCACTCCCTGCAGCTGACCGCTGCAGATAGTAACACGTCCATATGTGGGTGGGGGTCTGCCTCATCTCCAGACTCTCTCTTGCCTCTACCATTTTGTTAGATGGGTTCATAAAGATTGGTTGATCAAATGTCAAATACCTAGATGGAAGAGGAAGAAACACTGTGTCAATTCTGCAAAGACAGGGTGTGCACCCAGTGGAGACAACCACATCATTTGATCAGTTAAGTTGAGCATGTGTTTATTTGACTTGGAAGAGCAATTTATAATGACGCCACCCAGGTCCATTTGATGTCCTCTCTCACCTCCAGGTGAAGCCACTATTCCTTTCCCTGCTATTCAGGTCCTGGTGATCTGGGGTTGCCTTCTTGCCTAGCTTCCTCTTTGACTCTGGACAAACAATGATCACAGTTGTGTGGCACAATGATCAAGTTCAAGGACGGTCTGACCTGGGGGGATGGATGTGAGATGGATTATGGAGACATGAGTTTCTCAAATATCATCTTTTGGCAACTACCTAGCAGACCTGAGCTCCCTGTTCATCTTATTTCCAAAGGAGCTTCTTTCTCTCTTCTGATAGACTTAAAGGGACACTGTGCATAGGGAAAGGTGGTGTGGGATCTGACGCCAGAGGCTGTGGAGTGACCTCGGAAATACATGTCCCGCAGCCTTTCAGCATTAAAGTGATATTTCCATCAAGGCCTTTAGGTTGGAGAAAAGCATGCATTTCTCAATACTGTCCCTGGACCTACTATGCAAGCTGCTGTCCTAACTGCATCCCACTGGAACAACTGGTCTCCTCTCTATCAGTCATGGGATTGGTGTCATGACACACCCCAACTCTTCAGAGAAGGAAAATGACCTGTCCTCGAGCCTCCAGAATGTGACCATAGGCTAAAATCCTATCATCGTTGTTTTTTATGTTGATGTTCTTTGTCTTGCAGGTACATCCACTAGACCTTCTGTCTTCTGTTGTTTTTCTGGAATGTTCTGAGCATTGCTAGAATCATCAAGCCTACCAGCTACTCCTAGGTTGCCCAAACAGTTGGCTGTCCATGTGTGACCAGCGTACTGCCAAGTCCACCCAGGCCTGGTGGGGCTGTAGGTGGGTCTTGGAGTCTTCCCCAGGCCTCGGCAGCCAAGTAACGATGGAGACAATTAATTCTTTCTTGCTGGCTTTTTTGGCTGATATTGCTTTGGTTTTAATTTAATAAAATAAACTTACTTTTAAAAAATAAAGCAAACTAAGCATTGCATCAAGAACCCCACAGACTGGCTGTCAGCTTAAACCAATCTGAAAGCTATGCCTTTTTACACAGACCCGGGACATGAAAAAGTCCTTGTGGGTCATGAAGCGCACCCCCTGCCAGTATCAGAGAGGCACTGGGCTGCTCTGGGGGGGGTGTGATTGTCTCAGATTCCCTTCCACCCAAATCAGGGGAGGCTGGGCTGTGTCTGCCTCCCGTTAGTCACGCCCTGTGGGGTGAGATGCAGCCATCGCTCCAGTCTGCAGCCCTCCTCTCTGGCATAGACTTGATTCACGGCCCTCTCTGATCAAAAGGAAATGAAACCATCAGCCCCATCCCTACCTGACTCTGGGCTCTGGCCAAAACCCTCGGCACAGACTGTGAGTCTTCAAGACGTGCCATGGGAAGCTTAAGTATCTCCAAGAGATCCCACGCCAGGTCTCCCACATAGCTGCGGGGTAACACTTCGCCCATCTCTGCTGTTAATCAGGTTCACCCCACGATGGTCTGTCTGGCTGAGGCCCCGTCATGCAGACTTGGTCTCCCATCCAGCCACCCCTTCATCCCCAGGGAAATGAACCTTCAAAATTCACCTCCAAGATCATGCTCCTACACGCAGGCTGGTTCTCATGCACTGCTTTTGTTTAGGCTTCCTGTAGAGACCAGGATGGGGAATTGCACCCTGGTTTTCCAACATCCCCTCTCCCTGGAAGACACAGCACAGCGTCTCTTTGTCCAGTGAGTTACTGAAGTTTAACACCCTTGGAGGAATATTTTTGTCAGAACTCACTGTTTGCTGCTCTGTTGATCCAATTATTTAGAACAAGCAATCTGTCACCCTATTGTTGTCTTCCAATTATTTGACTTTAGTGGCAGGTGTAGAAAAGAAACTACTTTCAGTATAGGAAGGGTAGCTTGATGTGTGTGTCTCAGGTGGCTGGAGACCAGACGTCTAAGTGACCGGTGCGTTTAAAAGGGCCAGGGGTGGCCTTCCTGAGAGCCAAAGTTCTGGAAACGTAAGTGCAGTCACGTGTTTTGGCCACTTTGGAAGTCGCACTTTCCCTCCCCAGTCCTCTGCCAATGCACATAGCCTCCTGTTACCAAACCCCAGAAGCTTCCTGGGGAGCTTATGGGAGGTGATCTGGTTAGTTCTATTAATTAAAAATGGGTTTTGCTTATTCTGGTCTTGCTTGACTTCAGCTGCTGTCATCTTGAAAACACGGTAAATTAGAAAAATTATCATGTTAGTGTTCAGATAGTCCCCCAGAATCACTGGGGGGGGGGGCGATCCAGGATGAGCTCTTCTCTTAGTCCTACATTAATTCATTCAAAAAATATTAGAAAAGTATAAGAATCAAATATAATCCAATGGCAATGCAATCCTCTTAATATTAAAGAAGAACACAAAGTATAAAACAAGAGTAACCACAAAAACGTCTGGAATAAGAAGTCATCAAAAATCAAGTCAAGGGGCCAAGGTTGTGGCTCAGTGGTAGAGCACTCACCTAGCACGTGCGAGGCTTTGGGTTCTATTTTAAGCACCACATACATATGAATAAAATGAGAGTATTGTGTCCAACTACAACTAAAAAAAAAAATTTATTTTTAAATAGAGTCAATAAAAACTCAGTAGATGAACTGGTCAGAGTTTGTAGTTTGTTACCAAGATAAATCTCAGAGGTATTTCACAACATGGACCCTGTATTCGTCTGCCAGGGCTGCAAGACCAAAGGGTCACAGGCTGGGTGGGTGACCAACAGATGCACTTGCTCAGAGTCCCGGAGCTGGAAGTTCAGGGTCAAGGTACTAGCGGGGCTGGTTTCCTCGGAGGCTCTGTCCTTGGCTTGCAGACAGCTGCCTCTCCTGCCCCTTGGCATAGTCCTCCCTCTGTGCACACACACCCCTCTGCTAACTCTTGTGAGTCCACATTCCCCTTCTTATGAGGACACCAGTCCTATTGGATTAGGTTCAACCCAATGACCTTGTTTAACTTTAATTTCCTCTTTGAAGGCCCTGTTTCCAACACAGTCACATTCTGAGGTATTGGGGGTTAGAAATTAAGCACATAAGTTTTGGAGACCACAATCCAGCCCATATCAGTTCCTTTGAACTCCTGCAGCTCCCTCTGCATCCTGTAGTGCTGGCTTCCCACTGGCCTTGTTCTCTGGAAGGTGCCTGGGCTTCATCTTGAAACTCAAGGTCTTCTTTGATACACTGATTTCAGAGTGGACATCGGACTCACAGACGTCCACTTGGTTTTCTGTAACCTAAGGCCTCTCCTTGCCCGGCAAACCTGACCCCTCTTCCCTCCTTCCTTCCTGCCTTGTGTGCATCAGGGAGCCCTGGTCTCCTCCCCGGTTCCCATCTCACCTGCCCTTTCCTGGCTGCAGCCTGCACATCTTGATCTTCCAGCTTCACAGTAGCCAACAGATCCAGACTCACATCATAGCAAAACTTTGTGTGCACAATCAAATGCAATTAATTGTTCTGCAAAATAAGATGGTTCAAAGCTTTGTTTTAAACACATAAAATAACTTTGCAGTGTTAGCATTTACACTGGTTTGGTAGACTTTGAATTTATAACACGGATGCAAATCTGAATGTACGTTTTAGAAATTATACACTGAAAAGCAACTACCTGAAAGCAAAATGAAACAACCAACATTGCTAAATTTTCAGACAAGGATTTCATTGTGATATTCACTATGAAGTGAATGAGCTCCTAAACATCACAGAACATGGGTAAACACCAGAGCAGACCCGGCTTCCCTGGCTCTCCATCTCCTAGGACTCTGCATCTTTTGGACACTTGTTCTTCTGAATGTGCTCATGGGAATTGTTGAGAGCCACGGCCAGGTCAAGATGGTGCCTGGCATTTTGCCAGAAGGGGCAGCTCCTGCTGCCTCGGGTGCCCACTACTTTTGACTTCTCGCGAAGTTTCCGTTGAGTTCGCATGGGTTCTGGAATAAAGTTCGTTCCTGCTTGAATCTAGAAGTGGCTCGTGACCTCCTGGTTTTTTGTGCCCAGCCAGACTGCAGCAGGGGAACACATCATCTGGGGCTAATTCACTTGGCTCAGTAGGTACAGAATCCATCCTTGGAGAGACGTTGGCCGATGTGTTGGAAGATTCAACCTTCCGGAGCACTGCAGTTCTACACACCATGGAGTCATTCAGGGCAATCACACCTGAGACCTGCTGTTCTGTACACCATGGAGTCACTCAGGGAAGCCACAGCCTGACAGCTGCTGTTCTGTACACCATGAAGTCACTCATAGCAGACGCAGTCTTACAGCTGCTATTCTACACACAACAGAGTCACTCAGGAACATCACAACCTGAGAGCTAATGTTCTACACACCAGATCACTGCTAGTTAGAATTTAGAGAATCCATGGTAGCTGCAATAGTTCAGGAAGTTTCAGAGAGAAGGAGGAACGTCCCTTCTAGGAAGACCAAAAGCAACCAATGTTTGGAGAAAAACTACATACCTGCCCCAATGTTGGCATAGCAAATGCTCCATCTGAACATTGAATAAACTCAAATTCAAATTCCTCTTCTCAACCTGCTTTGAAAGGTTCATAAGCTCCACGGGGCCTCAGTCATCTCATCTGTAAAGGGAATCATAATCTGCCTTACACTGTTTGGAGAAAACGCTTGAGAAGGGCTCAGTCCAGCAGTTTAAAGCACATGGTGGCCTCATAACAAGGCAATCGTTGAAGTTTCACTTCCGCTGCACTTTGACAGAATGCATAGGAGATAAAATGAATCTTAAAAAAAATGTAGAGACAGACACTCAAAAGAAAAAGACCTCTTAGTGATTGACAATTATCTGCAGCTCAGCACATAAATCATGCACATCTATAACTTATATATGATGAACATGAAACAGTTCCATGGCAAAATTCCAGGATTCTGCAGTCGAGCAATCCAAGAATATGAGAAATCAATGGATTCCTTGCATGGGAGGGACTTTTCTGCTTACACTAATCTTGTGTGAGTCAGTGAGCCCTGGGTTTCATCTTGAAACTCAAGGTCTTCTTTGATACCCTGATTTCATAGTGGACATCGCACTCACAGATGTCCACTCGTTTTTCTGTAACCCAAGGACTCTCTTTGCCCTGCAAAGAGATGTTGGAAGATGTCTTGGAAGATTCCAGATTAAAAAAATCTGAGATTTTTTTAGGTTTTTTATAGGACAGATTATATGACCTCTATCACCTTCATAATAGAATTTGGGACATGGAAAAAGGCAGGAGCTTTTCAGATGATCCCTGGGAAGGGACCTTTCCTGACTTTCAGCAGGATGCAGGACTCTAGGATCAGGGGACTGAGGCAAGGATTCAGATGGTGGCAGATGCACTCTCTGTCCAAAGTCTTAGCTGGGAAATGCTGTCAAGAATGGTGAAGGATGACTGTGGCCACTCTGGGGACCTGAAGTATGATGGGAGAAGCCCCGTGGAGAGTAGCTCTGTGTGTGGACCAGGGTGGGATGGGCAAAGGATGAGAGACTGGCAACGAATCAGAAGAGAGGGGAGCCGTTCCCAGGACATGGCGAATTTCCTTCTGCCCATAGTAAGGGGAGGCTTGCTGTAGCATTGGGTCAATTTTTTCTTGTGGTTTGCTTGTGTAGACTGCTTTAAATAACACTTTGTTTATTACATCTACTGTTTGGATGGAAACTCTTTCAGCTGAAACTTTCTCTTGCTGTTATAAATCTTATTGAGAATTCCTGGTAGTTTTACCTGATGAGATGGGGAGGGTTATCAGAAGGAGTCCTTGCCTGTTTGTATACAGTCAGGCACCCATAACAGGATTTAGGTCAACAATGGGTTTCGTATATTATAATGGTGGCCCCCTAAGATTCTATCACCTAGTGGGATCATCAAACAAGAATCATCTGGTTTTCAAAACTACCAAATGATGCACCCCTCAGAATAGAACCCACATTAAGGATGTATGGCTGTATATGATTTCTTTGCATTTTCAAAATAAACCTGAACTATGTTAGTTGCATATTTTAAAGGAAACAGCAGGTCAGAGACTTCCCTAGGCAGGAGAGACATCAGAGACACAAAATTTAAGGTGTCATTCACAGATGCCAATCCCATACTTGTATGACCTTGGAAATAGGAGGCTCTTTAATCTGTTTCTCAGAGGTGTGGCTTGTCTCCCCCTGGCTTTGAGAAACAAATGCAGGAATGAGGAGCCCAGGTCTCCTTTGTTGAGTTGGTTCCAGGTGGTGATTGAAATTTTCCCAGGTGCAAATCAATTCTTGTCAAGTCTCTGGTGGTCCACAGAGTACTATCCTGGAGAGATGTTCCCATGAGGAATGGGTCCTGAACGGTCAGAAAGAGAGATCTATTTCCAATCAAATGATGGCACACTGCATAATATCCAAGGCAAGCTCTAGCAGCGCTCTGTACAAGCTCAGACACCATGAAAGAAATCAGGTCAGTTGCCCAGGGCTGCCTGGAATCAGAGCCAAGTGGAGAGAGGTGATTTGGTCCCATGTGATTGTCTTGCCTCAAGCAAGGAATGCGAAAGTGAAAACCAGAAGAGGTCCTTGCTGATTCTCACCGTGGGGTCCAGCGATGCCAGGGAGCACAAGTTGGCAAGCAGACTGGGGAGATGGGGGACGGCAGAGGGTGGGTCCTAACGCTTTCTCCACCTGAAGCAAAATTTTAATTACACCCTGGTGTGTGCAGCCCACAGGGCTTGGTCAGGTCGGATCGCTTCCCAGCCTGTTCCCAGCTGGAACCCAGCAACCTTCAACCAAGAGGAGAGCATGTGCCACGTTCTCTGTCTGGGAGGGACATCTGGGATCTCGGTGCTCCAGGCACAGGATCTGGCAGGACATGGAAGCCACCCAGGCATTCAGCTTGTCCCTCTGTCTGCTTGGGGTGGCCTGCAGCCCACAGGTCCAGCCATGACCACCTGGGAAGCCACATGTTCGGGTGCAGGAGAGCATTCCTGGAATAAGTCATTATTTGTCTGTTTATTGTAGCCAAATGACAGAAGGTAGACGTGGCCAAAAGCTAAGAGTGTTTCCAACAGGAAGTCTCCTTAGTGTTCTTAAAGCCTGATGCCCCTGTCACTGCATGCGAGAGCACAAGAATTGGAAGCTCAGGTCACCTGGTGAGTTGGGAAGGTCTCCTCAGACCACTGCATTTCTATTTAAGTCAATGAATGCCTTCTTTCTGGGCTAGGACCTCGGGGTGCTCAATCTAACAGGATCACTAGAAGAATCACAGAACCCAAATATGCACGTCCTTTTAAAACTTGAGTTAAATTTTAAGCTCTTTTCATTCATTTAGCAGCTCTGGATGAAGGGTAATGCACATAGGGAAAGTCCTGGGATGTTCATCTTGCTGAGGGATGTATCTGTCATGTATTTCTTCATTTGCTTTGGCTTCAGTGTCCCACTTGTGTCCCTGAAACCTGACCTTGGCCTAGAGGTGAGTAGCATCCACCTGTTCTATGTATGTGTTTATACTGTAGCTTAATGACTCCTTCACAAAACAATCTGCTTAGAACTACTGGACACATTCTGTCATGAAAACTAAGCT
Organism: Marmota flaviventris; assembly: GCF_047511675.1. NCBI lineage: Eukaryota > Metazoa > Chordata > Mammalia > Rodentia > Sciuridae > Marmota > Marmota flaviventris. The sequence continues at coordinate 8,457,249 of NC_092499.1, read as the reverse complement.
CTTGTTTCACTGATTATATTTAAGGAATATAAATCACCAAACACTGAGGCATGTGTGATAAGACCTCAACCCCTTAGAAAAATGCCATCAAAGAAACTATGTTTTAAGCAAATTCAGACCCTGCTTTTCCTTTGTTTATTCATTTATTTTTTACATTGGTTCATGAAATGTTTTGTAGGCCTCTTGTATGTTTGAGGAACACCTGATTCCCTTTCATTGGGTGCACCCTGATTGTATTTTATATTCAATACCAGTCATTTTTGAAATTGTCTGTAAGCAGAGAAACTTCTTGTAAATTATGCCATTTAGGGTCTGCAACAGGGAACTGTAAATTAATTGAGGGTCTATAGTTAAAATGACAGTGATAACATGAACCCTCCCACCACATACAGAGTCAAGAGCGTTTGCATTTTAAAGCCACCAGCTGAATGTTCTTTGCAATTATTCTTGGCTCTCTGTTCTCTGCAGTCTCTGATCTGACCTCAATTGTCAAAGAGAGAGATAGAGTCACTTCAGATTCTGCTTGAGGTTTAGTGGGGTAATGTCCATGTCCACATCAATTTGACCTGAAAATAGGATTTCCCCATGCACAAAAGTGAGCTGTGGAGAACGCTAGCCTTATTGGTTCATAATATAAAGCATCTCTTTGCCCAGCTGGTAGGGGGAGCTGCCAACCCTTTTAGTGAAATCATCTCTTATATCTTGTGCAAGCAATTCAAGTTTCTATAGTGAGTTTAGAAGTGTGTTTGTGCTCATCATTCTGAGAAGTCCACTAAGACATAGCATATTTTAATATTTTCAAGGAGCTTCTTAGAAAAAAAAATTATGCATATGTATTGGAGAACAAGGCAAAGAAAAATTGTCACTATTTTTTGTTGTTGTTTATAAGGAAACAGCTTCATAGAGTGAATTGACTGCCCAACTATTATATTCAACAACATCTTTAAATAATGCAATGCATTGGATATCTAATGGATTCGGGTTGCCTAGTTTGCAAAGCCATTTAATTTTTAGTTTCTTAATAATCAATGTTAAGATAAAGTGTCAATATGTTGATATTATTTATTTAAAAATAATATATCTACTATTGCAAGAAACATTTATTTGTTGGGCCCATGGGATAGTCATCCTTCTAGCTGATAAGAACAAAGGCAGTGTCCCTGCACTCCTGGAGCCAACAATTTAATGAGAGAAGAAAGAATAAACTTAATCAAAAAAAAAAAAAAAGAATGTGATAATCGCTAAGCAAAGAATTACAATAGGGGATGTGACAGAGAGTGACTAAGTGGTAACTTCAGGTTCTCTGTTCATGTAAGACCTCTCGGAAGAGGTGACATCTGAGCTAAATCTACATGACAAAAGGTGACAGCTATGCATAAGATTGGCAGGAGAGCATTTCAGGCTGGAGAGACAGCCAGTCCACAGCCCAAAGCAGGAATGAGCCCAAAATATTCAGAAAGAAGCACCATCTTAGTGGAGCTGGGCGGGGTGGGAGGGGAAGGTGGAGGTGTGGGGTGGCAGGAGTTGGACTATGGAGGATGTGAGGAGGAGCTGGGGGAGCAGGTGTGGGCAGGGGTGTGGTTGAGTAAGATGTCCAGGTCATGTTATTTGCATTTCAATAAAATCACTCTGGCTCCTCTGAGTGGAATAGCTGAGGGGAATTATGGGTCTGAACAGGTACATCAGGTGGGAGGCAATCCAGCTGCCCCAGGAAGGGAACTGAAGACAGTAGGAGAAATGGAAAAAATCAGATGATCCCAGATATCTCTGGGAGTTAGTTTAAAGCATTTGCTGATGAGCTGAATTCGTGATGCATGGGAGACATTTGAAAATGTTGCTGAAATGTTCAAATAGTATGGGTGTCCAAACACACAGGAGTCAGGTAGAAGGAGTCTAGCCCTAGCCCACAGCTTAGCTGACGCTGGGCCAGGTGGGTGGTACTTAGCAAGCTCTCTACCTTCACTCAGACTTCATGTGCTGTTCTGGAATCTTCTGTTAGGATTTTAGGTTGCTAAATAGACTCCAGGCAATGTCTTAGGTCTCCCTTACTTTCTGCACCCACATTCTAGGGACTGAAAAAAGGAATCTTCTGGATACCTGCACACAAAAAAATAATCTCCCATTCTACAGGAACCTAAATTCCTTCTCTTCCAGGACAGGCCCTGGGCTGGACCTGGGATTCCAACAGGGGGTAGGAATACAAGACCTCATGCCAGTGAGTCACACCAAAGGGTTCGGCTCAGCAGTGTCCTGTGATCCAGCTGTGGGCAGGTGCGACTGGGGCCCAGGAGAAAGCCTTAGGCTGAGTTCTCAACATGACCTGCTTCTGAGGCAGCCAGGAGAAGAAGGGAGTTTTTATCAGAGGGAACCACACAGAGGCAGGAAGGAACATGAGGCCTCTGAATAAGGCACATGGGGAAGGAGGGTCTGCAAACTGAGGCGTCTGCCCAGTTTCAAGCATGTTCAGACTATGTTTTTACCAGCGTCTTCTGGTTGGGCTGAAGAGAGCAGTTTGGAGGGTCTGAGAGGAGTGGTTGGGTTATTGCATAATTCCAGAGGAGACGAGGGTAAGGCTGGTCATGCAGCAGGGGTGTCACTTTATATTTTCTTTTTACGAAGTAACTGTTTCCCACTTGGGTGGAACCCGGGTTCATGTATCTCAAACGGTGCCGTCCAACATAAATACAATGCGAGCCATGCATAATTTTGAATGTTCTAGTGCCACATTAAAAAGATTTTTTTTTTAAAAGGGACCAATTTAGTAAAATATTTTATTTGGCTCAATATATCTAAAATATTATAATTTTGAAACACAATCAGCTTGCCAAATCAACAAGATATTTTACATTCTTTTTTCACACCACGTCTTTGAAACCTGGTGTGCATTTTACACTCATGTCAAATCTCACTTGATGGGCTGGGGCTGGGGCTCAGCGGGAACACACCTGCCTGGCATGCGTGAGGCGCTGGGTTCTATTCTCGGCACCACATATAAATAAATAAATAAATAAATAAATAAATAAATGGCCTATCAACAACTAAAAAAACAAAATCTCAATTGATATGTCCACATTTAAAGTCCTCAATAGCCATAGACACTAGTGACTACCAGAGGGGTCAGCTTGGATCTAGAATGTTCCAGAATTCTTGCACAAGTTCATCCCGAGTACCTATCAGAGAAGTTGGACTGGGAGCCAAGAGACCCCAATTGCAGTCACAGGCCCTCTGTGGGCAAGATACATGAACCAGAGGCAGAATAATCAATGGCTTAGGTATCGGTTGAATTTCCTCTACCCAAAGGGCTGGACATATGGTGATGTCTTTTTGCTCTAAGGTTCAATGATTAAATCATTTTTCGTCTGTGATAATGGGGGAAATTCCGGGGGATGTTTTCTGGAAAGACCGCTACAACCTACCAGTTTCGGTATGTGGACATTTTCTTGTGTGTGCTCGGCAGTTGGCCCCAAGCACTCTTTCTATCTGATGCAGGAAGACGGTCCGCTTAGTCAGTGATTGGACAGAAAACCTTCCAAGGTGACTCCAGGTCCGTGGGAAGTAAGCAGGGTGGCTTGGCAGCAGGACTGGTCCCATGAGTCAGGACTGAGCCACAGGATGCCAGGGGCACCATCAGAGATAAGGACCAAATCGTGGGGTTCAGCACTCCCTGTCCCAGGCTACTTCTTGCAAAAGTCTAGGTGTTAACCCATCTGGCCTGGCTGCATGCCAGTGTGGGGAAATTAACTGCTCACTTGAATTCCTTGAAAAGCCTCCTCTGGCTGGAACTTCTTCTCTTCTGCTCCTCCTTCTCTTCCTGATGGCTTCGGCCTCAGAGAGGCCACGTTTTAGAAGAAGCTATGGAGACAGTGGGATGTCAAAACCTATCATGTTGAGCAGAGAGGAGCTCTCAGTGATATCCCCTCATTCTGAGTTGAAAAGAGAAGGAATATGGACATCGATAAACACATTGACAGAGGGATGGACGATGAGAGAGGGACAGAGAGAGGGAGGAGGAGAGGAGGAGACAGAGAGACAGAATATAGACACTGACATCTGTGCCTTCAAAATCTACAATTACTCAGAGCCTCCAGTCTTCAGGATGCTGCTCAGACTTGAAAAGGTGAGTGTGCTTCTATTTGGAGAAGTCAGAATAAGTGTTACTATGTCCTTTACTTAAAATCCAAGTTCTTTTCTCCCTGGGAGAAAAAAAAATATTACTGGATCTTAACCCAAGTTTATGGAATGTCCTTTGGCTCCCTGTTCTAACAGACCTGATGAACAGGATAGTTATTATGTGACTGAGTGTGACCAAATTGGAAATAGCTTATTTTCCCTCTTGACTGAGTCTGAGGAGAACTTCACTGCCCGACTCCAGTCAAGTGCAGTTGTCCAAGTCACGATGAATCCTGCAGCATCTCTAGACTCCTTATGCGAGGGTGTACATGACACCGTCAACCTGAGGCCTGGCCCTCCTCCTCCAGTTTTCCCATGGCCCCCTCTATATCCCACTGTGACATCTTTGTGTTGGTCACCTCTGAACTGAAAATGGTCTTTGGGAATGTTATCAGTGAGGACCAGGCCCAGCTCTCTCATGGCCGTTTAGGGTACTATTTGAGAAGAATATTTCTGGGTCCCAGGACTTGTGAATTTTCATAGGCCTCTGTGACAACTCACTGGGCGACTCTAACGCTTGTTGAATGTTGGGAATGTTGCAGAAGGTCAATAGTTTTCTCATTCTTTATAGCACAGTAGAATCACCAAGGGAATTTAAAAAGTGCTCCCTGGGTCCACCCTCTGCTCTGACTTGATGGATGTGGGGTGTGACCTGGGCATCAGGATGCCTAGGGTCCTTGGCTTGAGAATCACTGTTTGGGCTCAGGCTACATCATCTGTGCTGGCCATCTTTGTGAAAATACAAAGTGCCCCCAACACACACACACACACACACACACACACACACATACACACAGACCCCACTCACAACCTGTACTTGCTGCATGGCCCTTCAAGCTTTGCCCCTCTTCCTCTTCCCAGCGATGGCCCAGGTCTAACCTTGAATGTCACTCACACCCTCCTCTCTTGAAGTTGAAACATAATACTATGAACCAGTCGGGAGAATTTTTTTAAATGACCTCGTTTGTTCACTTTGCTTCAACCTTCACTCATCAGTACAAATACTACAGCACAGTTCTCAGTGCCGAGAGCAAACGTCCAACATGCCTGCTCGTCTTTCTAAAGACTGCCCACCTCCCAGGTCCCTGCATACGGTGCCGCACTTACTGCCTGCCCCATATCCCAACAGCTATTTATATGATTATCATTTTGAACATCTTATTCCACTCCGTGGTTCCACAGGCACAGAGCGGCTGGGACCCTGGAGTGCAGGTGGTCTGAGCCCTGCAGTAGTCTCTTAATGTTTATACTTGAGAAACGAAATGCATTTTTTTCCTTCCTAGTAAATATCTTCCCCATTGACAGTCTAATTTATTTTCAGCTAGAAAGTTGTAGGCTGGAGTTTCCTCAGGGGCTGGGAAATGAGTCTGAGTGTGACCAAGGCCAAGTGGAGGGTACGCCTTCAGAAGAGCACATGGGCAGGGCTGCCTGGTCTGCAGGCCCAGGGCAGGGGTCCCAGGGTCCCTGCCATTGATGTGGACACTGAATTGGAGCACAACGCACATTCTTCCCCCCTGCGGTAGTCCCTACTGGACACCGCCTGCTGCCCACATTTGCATGGCAGGTGTAAATTTCCTTGGCCATTTTTCCAGGAATCTACATTTAGATAGAATATTTTATCAAGTTGAAAGACTGACATTTTCGGTGCATCTTTTCTTTCCCCCTTTTTGGATAGGTAAAGAGTGAGTTTGTAGTATCTTTGATAAGGAAGATCACAGTATGGATTCTAACCTGCTATAATGTTTGAAAATACATTAATCTTATTTTTTAACAAACCCCCAAAATAAGCTGGCAGAAACCCTGGAATCTACCAGGCAGAGCCCTGGCAAGGCCCCACCTATTCACTTAAACACTGAGAGGCAGTTCACCTCCTTCTGCTAAAAAGTAAATATGGAATTGGCCAGTAAATGCCTTAGGTTTTTATTTTTTATGATTTTCCCCCCCTCTGTGCCTGGTACTGTTCCTATTTCTTCATGAATCAACTATGAGTTCTCTCACTTTTTATATGTAGAAAGTTTTTTTTTTTTTTTTTAAGTGGGCTTTAAGAAGAAGCAAATTGTGACTCAACACAGAGAATTAATGAATCCTTTAAGGCTTAAATTGAAATATTTATCTTTAAAAATAAAATTTCATGCTCAAATTAACTAATGTTCACATGATCTATATACAAATATTGCAATCAATTGATGCCTTTATTTTTTCTCTCTCTCTCCACTCTCTCAATGCTTTAATTTCTGTTTGATCAAAAATAAGCATTAAAAAAAAGGTGTTTTGCCAACTATGTTCCTAGATCTCCTTGTTTCAGTATCTGAGACTTTTGAGCATCACCCAAATGTAGGCTCAATGACACTGTTCCTGTTAGTCAGTCTTATATATGGTGCCTCTGAAGCAAGGCTGTCTTAAACAACGAGTACAGTACTCCTTGACCTCATGATGGAGGCAACCAATGTCGTGTTATATTGACAATGTAGGGCAAATATGTATGTGTGTATATATATATACACACACACACATACATACAAAAACACATATGTATATATGATCTATAATACATTATATATTATATAGAATATAGCAGATATATAATACACAGTTAAATTTGAATTTTAGATACATACTGTTTTTTTAAGTAATAATTATGTCCCATGTAATGTTCAGAACATGAAGGAGAATTGAAACTCCCAACCAACAGTCAATGCCCACCTGCCACCATGTGAGTGGGTCTCCTTGGCATCTCCTCTGGCCCTAGTAAGTTTTTCAATATCTGCAGGAGTGAGCAGCCAAACTTCTCCCAAGTTCCTCACCCACAGACACAGTGAGGACCACTAACTAGTCATTGATATTTTAAACTCCATTTTGGATAATGCCTCTGTAGCAATAGATAGCCAATAGAGAGAGTTGGACATCTAAGGGTTGTGATAGCTTGGTTTGATGTTTGTTCGTATGAAAACAGATGCACATTGCTGATACTTAGCTCAGGGTCTTTTCAGACACTCCCTTCTTCCTGGTGCAGAGCAATGGAGTAGTTAGACTTGATGAAGACACTTTCAAGGGGGCAGCACAAGGCTTGTCAGCTAAGGGGCTTGCTGTGGGACAGGAAATGTCCTCCCGTAGGGGCAGAGGGATTAGACCCAATCCAGGTTCCTTTGAGTTCTCTGAAGAGTCAAATTGGGGAAATCAAGACCATCAAGCATGTTCCAGTATGGGAGCCTGGGAGACAGGAATTATCCTGGAAACAAGAGCCGATGGCAGGCTAGGAGCTGAGAAGAAGCTAAGACAGGGTCGATTCTAGGAGGACCAAGGAACGAGGAGGGTCTTGTCCAGTTTTCTGGGAGTGAGCTTCTGGTCTCCTGCTTGCATGGCTGACCTCTGGATTCCTGGCTGGCCAATACTTTCTCCTGCAATTATGATATTTGAGTCATTTTGCACAGGAACTTAGAAAAATTCTGGGAAAGAAAGTAATCAAAACCCCCATTTCCTCTCTTTTATAGGTTCAGTATTATCAGACATTTTTTTTTTTTTAATGAGTTGGGTGGTCCTTTCTAGAGTCAACCAGTAAGTAGGGAAGGACTTCAGATGAAAATTCACTGTTAGCAAAGCTGGTCCAGCCATCATTTCATCCTCAGGGTTCTTGGTTGGTGATAAAACACAGCTGATTTCTGCAGTATGTACCTGAGGACAGGGCACCTCTGGAGCTAGCCTCCAAGCCTTATTGTCACACTGGTGGAAGTGGCTGGGCTTCTGAATGCAGTCTTGGCCTGAAAAGTCTGAATCAGCAAGTCATCACTACAAGAGGGAGAATCACCCACTGGACTGTGAAGGAGCCCTGTTCAACCACGACACCTTGTGCCCACGAGTCCTGAAGCACCCTGGTATGAGACTTACCATGTTGGGTGGAGTCTAGATGATCTGGACAGTGGTGTGCTCCCAAGAGGGGAAGTTGACAAGTGTGCTAACTCGGGCAGATGGAAGACTCCGTCTTTAGTTGGAGAAAAGTGTCTGAGATATGGGAGCAGATCTGGAGCTCTAGTGAAGCCATCCACGTCAGTACCATGTTTTTGCAAGAGAATCCTGGAGGGTTGTCTGGGGGCTGGAATCTGAGTGTTAATAGCTGGGTGAAGGAGTTTGAGCTTCATGCTGTAGACCAGTGATTCTGACTTGAACAGACCTCAGAGTGATGCTGACACCTTGTCAAATACGATTTCCAGACCCCACACTCAGAAGATCCTAATTCCATAGGTCTTATGTGAATGAAGCCAGGAACTTTCTCTTCTAATTCATTCCTAAGCTATGGGTTCGTTTTTCAATTCCGGGCCACACTCTGGGAAGTAGTGCTGCACCCAGCAGGACACCAGTGCTGGTTTGGGGAGAGAAATGATGGGAATGGCAGAAGAGCCTACTTAGAACTGTGGTAGTCCAGCAAGGCAGGACAATCAACAGGAGGACAGGATTGCAGACCAAGTCCAGTAGGTGCCCACCTTGCAGCCACTGAAAAGCCTGGGAAAGTCACTATCACACATCTCAAATTTTTTCTTCAAAAGGTCCAGTGCTTGCTATTTGGTTGTCGTAGATCCCAGGATCCCATCCAGAATACACATCACCCGGATAGACCCCTGCCTTTTAAGCGGTCTCCTGCTCAAGATGACAAAGTGGTCTCATGAAGATGTTTAAGGATGTGTGTGAAGGAGACAGGATTTAGAGCACAAACATGCCTGTTTTCTCCATGTGTTGGGATAGGTGAGGTTCATGCGTCCAGTATGTGAGGAACTAAAGTGGAAAGCATGGGCTGATTGGCTGTCTTTGCTCCAGAAAATTCCAGACAATTTGCTTCCACACTGACCTCTAAAATCCTTTCCCACTCCCCTGGGTAACAGCTCTTAAGGGAGGGAAAAAAAAGTACTTTTGTGTGTGTGGCAATGTGTGGTTGGCAGGACCCGAGCTGAGATTTTTCTACCTCCACGACCAGACTTCCAGCACTGTGCCTGCCAAATTCAGGCAACGATTGACACCCAAGGCAGACAGCATTGCTGAGTGCCTTTCTTCTTTTATTCCCCTTTGGTTTTCTCAGAAGACTTGGTTGAAATAGTATCCCTGCTCTTCGTCCTGCTAGGATGCACTCCATTTGTCTAGACTACAGACTTCAGCGGTTATTTGTGTTTTCCTTTTTCTTTTTGGATTGAAGTCAAATGAATCTGTGCACTGGACGAGGTGGCCAAGCAACCACAGGAGCACCTTCCTCTTCTGCGAGGAGAGGAGTGCTTGAGAACCCATCAAGTGTCCCGGACTGCCTGTGGCCTCTCTCTGTTCTTCATTGTGGCCTGTGAAGGTTTGTCTTTCAGTAGTTGTAGACCATCCTGCCTGCCAGCCAGATTTTCTAAGTCTAAGAAATTAACATTGAAACAACTTAATTAACATTGAAACAGACTTAATCCAGACTTCAACAGTTTACCCGTGATCTCCTTTTGCTATTCCAGGATCCCATCCAGAATACACATCACATCGAGTCACCATGGCTCCTTGGTCCTTTCTGATCTATGACAGTTACAGTGTCTCAAAATTTCCTTGCATTTCATGACTTGGACACATATGAAGAGTGTTTTTTTTTTAAATACCTCCATTTGGGTTGGTCTGGGGTTTTCTCTTGATTAAAACTGAGGTTTTGAATTTGAGGAAAGAAAACCCCAGGAGTGAAGTGATCAACCTCACTTTGAAGGTGGGAAAACTGAAGTTCAGGATGATAAAATAAATTGGCTACGTCTCCAACTCAGAAATGTTACCTCAAATTACTGAGCCAACATTGTACCTAGCACCAAAAACTGGTCCACAGGAAGCATGAAACAAATGGTTAATCGCAGAGGCAAAGGGACGGGATCGGTTTTAAGGAGAAGGCGGCTTTGGTGGAGACTGACTCTGAGGGTTACCCCTATTTGGTGGTCCAGGGAGGGGACCATCGGCAGATGAGCAAGTTGTGGGGGGAAATGGTGACCTTGACTCACAGACGCAGTGACTGGAAGGGAGTCTAGGGTGCCCTAATATTTTGAAGATGAAGACAGTATCCAAGAGGACATTGGTTCCGCCATGTTCAGATATAACCAGCTTCTCTGAACCTTTTCTTTTCAATGCAAACAAGACTGAAGTTAATCATCTGTTTCATGGCGTGCAAATCCACACCTCTTTCCCATTCAGTGCCCACTCACAGGGAAACATTGATACCTCTTCTATTATTTTTGTGTTTTTGCGATACTTTCTTCAACACAATTTGTGCTTGGTTTAGTCCTAAAATGTATCATCAGATTTTTTGAACTAGTTCAAATCCCTTATTTAAAAATTGGGGAAACTGAGCCCCAGGATGGGGCAGGGGCATCAATCAATATTCCTATGCCATTCATCTAAGAAACTCTAGCCAACTTTATCCGTAACGAACTCCTGTGAAGCAGGCATACAGGTATCCATTTGAAATGTGTGGCCATAATGACTTCCACGGGTTCCTGGTTTTAAATGGTGGAGGTCATACTCAAGAGCAGCCAATGCTCCTAAATCCAGGTCTAGAGCTTTCTTACCACTCCCATTCTGTTAGATCAAAAAGCATGCCATTTCTGAAGACAGGAGACAACATCCCAGCCTCATTGAGTGACCAGCCAGGGTCTAGCCTGTCCCTTGTACCGAGGCTGCTCTTCAGTGTTTCCAGCCCTTGGGCACCTTTGCAGCTCTGTGCTGATTTCCAAGAATCGTGAGGCAGGATACAGGAGCTCCAGCAGGAGATAGAAGTGGTTGTCTTTGTTTTTTTTTCCCCAAAATGGTGGACAGACACTGTTAAAGGGAGCTCTTTTCTCCCCTGATGGCTTTCCCATGCTGTTTCTCATTCACAGACACTGACAAACCATTGTGTGCAGTGTCATATCTCAGGGGCTTTGAGAATAGCATTGGCCCGTCGGGTGAGTCCAATCCCGAGGAAGTTTCTAGCTCATTCTTTGGGTCAGGGAATGTATTGGGTGGTATGTGTGTGTGTGTTTGTATAACGGTAAGCAATTTCTAATACAAAGTCATTCTCTCCAAATAACTAAGCTGTGGACATGATCACCTCCATTTTTCAAGTAAAGATGTTGGCATCTCAAAAAATCATTTCTGGGTTTGTGGGCCTCAGTACATAAAGAAGAACTGACATCTGCATCTGTGCGACCCACGCTTTCACTCCTCCCCAACGTTGACTTAACAAGGAATCCATTGCCCGAAATCCTGGTAACCCACACACTATATCGTCACCCATCACAAGTTGTGAGAGTGCTCCATGACCACCAGAGATGGGTGATTAGACTGTGTTCTAAGGGAGGTGTTTGTCACACCCAAAAAATTCATCAGAGACTTTGTGACGAGGTCATGTGGGATGGGCCTTCTGTGTTGAACATCTTTGACTTTCTTACAACAGACCCTTACCTCATCCCCTGACTCACCTGTGAGTCCAGTCCTGTTGTTCTGATTGGAACAGAACCAAGCTCAGTTCTATGCATGGGACCAGGACCCAGGTCCTGACATTCATGTTTAAGGACAGCCATGGTACCTAAACCAGATTGATGACAGTTTCACTGGAAAATGGTTTCTTTGCCATAGCAACATAGAGGATGGCTAAGACAGAAAGTAGCATAGTACAAACTTGAGCCAGGGTGGGAGAAAGTTTCTTATAAACATCACTTCTGTGACTAGAGCCAGCCTTGCCTGAAGCTAGCTATCTCTGGGCTTCTTATTTACTTGAGGCAATAATTTAACTTCCTGTCACGTGCAACCAAGACTCAGTTAATGCACTGTCATGAGAGGATTAGAAATTGGCAGTCAGTGGCAAGGCTGAGGAGAGAGAAGGACAGGAGGGTTGGGGGATGGAGAGTCGTTTCTGTTGGGTTTTGAAAAGCTGCTCGGGGAGCCATTGGGAGTTTAAAAGGTGTCTCCCTAAAAGCCAGACATTAAATATTCCTAAGCAATCCAGAGATCAGCATCAGAATCTTATTAAAACCTCAACATATTGAATGGGTTTTCAATTTAGCAAAATCAATTTTGTTCTTCCTAATTCAATTTGAGATGACTGTTAGAACCAACAGAAAAGAATTAATAGTCACTTCGACCCTTTTAAGGCAGTAACTGCCCTCTTGTCTTTTCCATTCCATTCACTCAGTTCCCATTTTCCTCCTGAAGGGAGAAGAGAAAAAGGAGAAAAAAAAAAATATATATATATAGTGTATATATATGTATATACACACACATTTTCCTTTATCATCAGAATGTATCACAGCTCCTGAACTGCGTGTGTTTTGGCTGCTGGGTATAAATGTGTATAGATTTATAAAAGTCATGCCGAGCTTGGCAGTGCAATTCCACGCACCGCACGGCTCAGGTGATTTTTCGAATTTCAAGTTGCACCTTAGAGGTTTGCTCTAGAACCTTTCCTGACAGTGGCCAAATTCAAGTCTGCTACCAGAAAGAGGTGCCTTGATATCGGGCAATATTCCTACTAGCCTTTAGCTTGGGTACCTCTTCAGAACCAGGCCTGCTTGTTCCATCAGTTAGTGAGTAGTTATTAGGCACCATCTGCATGCTTCCAGGATCTCTCATTTAATCCTTAGGGCTGCTGAATGGGGGTTCAGGAGGGTCAATAGAAGCAGAGCCAATACCACACCTGGAATGCCTGGATCCAAACGAGGGCAGAGAGCACTGAAATCCAGGAAGCCTCAGACAAGACCCCACCTACCCCTAGAATGACCTGGAGCCTTCTGAGTTGATTTTTGGAAACCATGGCCTGACTCCCATGAGCTGTCACCATTCTGCAAACACACACTGCACGTGGCCCTCTTTCCACCTGGTCTGGCCATGGGCATAGCCTGCTCTTCTCCAGTGAAAGACTCTGAAGAGCTGGCCCCCACATGTGCCTCTCAAGACTCTCAAAGCCACAGGAAGTTCTAGACCTGGAGCAAATGGGAATGGAGGTTTCGGTGGGAGACCAGCGACAGAAGATCCCCACTGACTTAGCCCACAGCCTTGAAGTGGGGGTTTATTGAATGCAGGTCCAGGACCTGGCACATGCTGTTTCTGCCTGATACTCTGTCCATTCTCTCTGCCTCTCCACCATTCACCTAGTGGCTTTTCCAAAGGACACAGCGGTCTCGCCCTCAGGATGATTAGGGTTTGAAACCTTCTACTTGGAGTCTCCTTTTCACAAGCTGATTATGGCGGGAGCTTTCTGCTACACACAGAGAAGGTAGCTCTGTGTGTGACCAGCCCAGCCTCCTGGACCACCCCATCTGGCTGCTGTTCTTGTCCTTGTGAGTCTGGCACAAAGCAGGCTTTGCAAGGTGATCCATGGATCTACACCACTGCGCACATCCCATCTTTGTTTCTGTTGTGAGTTTTGGGTGTTTTCCTGCTTCCCTTCCCTCCTGCTCTGGATAGATCATACCAGGGCCAAGAATATCTGGGGAAGGGTCTGGCTTAGGTCTATGAAGCCTAAACCCTTTAATCCTCCCCTGACTATGATGAGTTTGAGATGTCAACAATTTGCTTTCCCCCCATCTTTTCTGGGCATGATCCAATCAATGTTTAATCTCCCCAACTGGCTTCGTGAGGAGATTTATTTCCTTGTGTTTGTCTTGCAAACAATAGTTGCTCCAAACTTGGCACAAAACAGGGAGAAAATGTTGTTTGACTTTTTTTTTAAAGAAAGATACTTTTACAAAGAGAAAAACATATGATGGAGGGTGTGCTGTGGGTGAAGGCTGGACTAGCACATACCTAGCTTCCCCAGGTGAGCACAGTGGAAAGGCTTCTACGGAGCTCTCTGCTTTGCCAGTTCACCTGGACGCTGTCCTGTCTCCTGGCCACTTTCACTCTGTGACAGCTTCCTCTGGCAGGAATTTCCACTCAATCCCATCCCATGGTGTATCAAGTTGTTTTCTCTCCATGTCTGTCTCCCTCTCCCATCCCTCAAATGCCCGCTGAACACATCACTGGTTTCCTGCTCCCTGGGCTGAAGCCCTGTGGACCAAGGTTCATGGCCTCCAAGGAAATATGGTCCCGTACCCAGGCTCAGGGGCCAGCAGAGCATCTATTTTCTGCTCTCTCATTAGTCTTCTTCCTGGGCTTGCTGTCTTGGTCCTTAATTACCTGGGAGCAGGGTCTGCCCCTCAGGGCCAACCAGAGCACCTGGCATGACACAGATGCTCAGCACCCAGTGACTGATCACTTAGTTGGCAGAATTACCCATTCTTGGATTTTCAAAATCATTGTGTTGCTGTACAAAAGATACAGATTCTCACAATAGGTATGTTCATGCTGCCCAAAAAGTGCAAAGAAAAACAATAAAGTTACCAAATGCTGTGATCCTAAAAAATGATGTTTAGCAGTTGGCCAACATCAGCCCACCCTGTAGCGCATATACAGAGATAAGAGACCAGACGTTAGTTGGAGAGATGGAAAGCACTCAGGAAATATGTGCCGTGTGTCACACATAATACTTTTCAGCGTTTCAAAAAGTATTTTATTTGTACAAAGTTACCCCTCCCAATCTGGGGGGGGATTGTTTCTAGGAACCCCATGTTTACCCAAATTTGAGGATTCTCAAGTGCCTTCTAGAAAATGGCATAGTATTTGCATGTATCATACACGTTTCCTCTCCTGCACTTTAAAATCCTGTTCAGATTTCTGTACAGTACCTAATACAACGAGAAAGCTATGCAAACCACTGTGTTGTATTGTCTAGGAAATAATGACAAGAAAACGATTAGTCCATCAGTATGGAAGCTGTGTTTTTCTGAGTATTTTTTCATCCTCTGTTGGTTGACTCCACAGATACGAAACCCTTGGATACTGTATAAAAGGAGAAAAGTCTGATATCAAATAGCAATAAGCGTTGAACTAATGCTAATATTTTTTTTAACAAGGCAGGCTAGTCGTTGACACACAGATTCAGTTATAAAAGAGTAGGAAAGACAATTAGAAGGTGGGGATGGTTGGCATTTTATTACTTTATTCTTTTTTTTAAATTCCGTAAACATAATGTTCACCTAATATTTGTTGAATTTTTGCTATGAAAAACTGACGTTGATACAAATCTATTTACTTTTTCCAGTTCCCACGTTGGGTAGTTCTCATTTTATTGTTGTTTTTCTACTGCCGAGGTTTATACCATAGATATTTTACTCAGTAACCATAAACCCCACTGCTGCTTATTCCTAGCTTAATATTTTAATGAATTTAATTTTCTGTGCCAGCCCTTGTGATTTGTTTTCCTAAATTCTTTATTTTGATCTCTCGTTGTTTCTTCCCCCAAGGATGTTCTCACTGATGGAGTTCTCAGGTTTTTGAGAACTTGGGGTATGACTCTTACACATGAAGGATATTGGTTAACACTACCAACAAGAAAAAAAAAATCTATTTTATTGAAGGAGGGAGATGTATTAGATTTAGGAAAAGAAGGTGTCAAACCACAGCATTCAGGGAGAAATACTAAAGGAAGCGGAGAAGAGGAGGAGAAAATGAGTGAAAAGTCTCATACTGGAATGGCCACTGTTGCAGGTGCAGCCTGAGCACAGGTGGGACTCAGGTAAGTGGAAAGACCAGGATAAGGCTGCGTTTTGAAGACACTGTTCCTGGCCTGATTGTCCTTCTCTCATTTAGATTTTTTCATAACAAGTTACGACAGGATGGGCTAAAGCATAAACACGTTAAGGGTGTCTCTCAGTGTACCTTGCCTAGCGTGCAAAGGTTCAATCCCCAGTGCACACAAAGAAATAAACAGATGATGGATAGACAGACAGACAGTGAAGGTACAAGGAAATGGAACAACTGTAATATGGGGTGGGGCGACTGGATCTCTTATCCACTTGGTGAACATAATGACAAGTTGATGTAAAGAGGGTGTGATTGATCATGTTTGCCCCATCTTGCAAACCACCTGGGGAGGAGATCGGAGGAGGACAGAGGTTGGGGTCTAGAAGCAATGGAAGTGGACCACACCCAACCTGTGAATTAGAGACTACTGCCATGTTCTCCACCTGGGGCCATTGTTCAAGCAAAGGAAATGCTAGGATTGGCACCCTGGTAGTTTGATAGTTTCCTGAGCTGTCATCCTTGGCTGCCAGGGAGGGAGGGAAACTAGAATCCGTGCCACCCATCACTTCCCAGGGGCCCTGAGGCCCTCTGCTCTCCAGTTTTCCAGAATTGATTCTCACTGTGCAGCTACCTTGTTTCTCTTCTTCTTTGTAGGTAACTAGCTTTTCTCCCCTGTGTATCTTAAGGCTCACAGCTTTTGGCCCTCATCCTGTTTTATCTTGGTGTTGTTCCCCTCTGTCTTCTTTTTCCCTGGGACCTAGTGGCCCAGGGATATTCGTCTTCATATGAGATTCAAATGTTTGTATAAAAATGAAGTTTTCTTGTGTTGTATCATTGAATATTTCCCCCGGGGCTACTCATTCTGCTGAGTCCCCTCTGCACATTATTCACAACTCCGAAACTCCTTCCCCCATGACAACTTTCCTGTGGTCATTTAATGTTCTTTCCACTGAAGGGACTTAGAATTTTCCCAGGGCATCTTCTATACCCTTGTCTCCATTTCATTTGGCGGATTCCTGTTTCCTGGCTGTTTCTTCAGTGTCTTTTATTTCCATAATTCTCGATTTTTCCCCCGAGTTTTGTCATCTTGATTCCTTTCTGTTATCCCACCCACTTCCTTAATCTCTTTATGACACTCAAGTGTTTTCCAGACACATCACTCCAGGACTAGGCCCTCCTCGGGAACATATTCCTTGCTAATTTGTTCTCATGTCCCTCTCTTCCTTCCTTTACTCAGTAACTTTTGAAAAGTCATGGGCTCTTCTCATATTTCTGATATTTTCTGCCTGGCATTGATTCATCTTCAAACTGAAGCAGGGCTTTCTGGGCTAGTGTTTTGCTGTGGAAGAGTACCTACCGGCTGGCTGTCCTTATTGTTCCTCTACCACCGGGCCCAGTGGGTGTTGATTTGTGTTGGGGCTTCTATCTATGCCAGGACCCATCGTCCACCTGACTCCTGCACTCCATGAAACCCCACAGGTGCAACTGCTGCGACCTGACGTGCTGACTGTGCCTGCCTCTCCTTCAGCTGCTTGTCCCCTCTCCACCAACCTCCCTTGGCCAGGAGACTAGATCTCAGGAGGTTGAGATGGCCAGTTCCTATGGTCATTCCTGTTTCAGCATCACCTAGTTTGCCAGTATGTGTCACAGAACTAGACATAGAGAAGCATTCCTTTATCCTCCTCCTCCTCCTCCTTCTCCCTCCTCCTCCTCCTTCTCCCTCCTCCTTCTTCTCTTTCCTCCTCCTCCTCATTTTTCTTCTCCCTCTTCCTCCTCCTCCTCTTCCTCCTCCTCCTTCTTCTTCTCTTTCCTCCTCCTCCTCCTTCTCCCTCCTCCTTCTTCTCCCTCCTCCTCCTCCTTCTTCTTCTCCCTCCTCCTCCTACCTCCTCCTCCTTCTTCTTCTCTCTCCTCCTCCTCCATCTTCTTCTCCCTCTTCCTCCTCCTCCTCCTCCATTTTCTTCTCTTCCTTCTTCTTCTCCCTCCTCCTCCATCTTCTTCTCCCTCCTCCTCCTCCTTCTTCTCCCTCCTCCTCCTCCTTCTTCTCCCTCCTCCTCCTCCTTCTTCTCCCTCCTCCTCCTTCTTCTCCCTCCTCTTCCTCCTCCTTCTTCTCCCTCCTCCTCCTTCTTCTTCTTCTCCGTCCTCCTCCTCTTCCTCCTCCTCCTTCTCCCTCCTTCTCCTACCTCCTCCTCCTCCTTCTTCTTCTCCCTCCTCCTCCTCCTCCTCCTCCTCCTCCTCCTCCTCCTCCTCCTCCTCCATCTTCTTCTTGCCCCTGCTCCTCCTCCTCCTTCTTCTTCTCCCCCCTCCTCCTCCTTCTTCTTCTCCCTCCTCCTCCTCCTCCTTCTTCTTCTCCCTCCTCCTCCTCCTCCTCCATCTTCTTCTTGCCCCTGCTCCTCCTCCTCCTTCTTCTTCTCCCTCCTCCTCCTCCTCCTTCTCTTTCCTCCTCCTCCTTCTTCTCCCTTCTCCTCCTCCTTCTTATCCCTTCTCTTCCTCCTTTTTCTTCTCCCTCCTCCTCCTCCTCCTCCTTCTCCCTCCTCCTCTTCCTTCTCCCTCCTCCTCCTTCTTCTCCTCCTCCTTCTTCTTTTCCTCCCTCCTCCTCCTCCTCTTTTTCTTCTTCTTCTTCCTCCCTCCTCCTCCTCCTCCTCCTCCTCCTCCTCCTCCTCCTTCTTCTTCTTCCCTGTTTTCTATTCTTCTTTTTCCCTTTGTTGCCCTGCACCTATACTTTAGATGGAAGACTTGCACCAAGGTACTGGTAGGATGTACAGACACCTTCCAGAGAGTTTTCTTGGAGAGCTGCATTCTGCCTGAGATCTGGGGAAGTCTGTGTTGGCTCTTCTCATATTTCTGAGTTTGGGCTCAGATTTGATTGACATGGCAGCCAGGCTCCAGGGCTCATGGTTGGGGCTGTGGCCATTTCCTTGGTGCATGGAAGGCAGTCTTCACGTCTTTGCTTTCCACCTTGGTGTGTGTCCCTTTGTGCACGTGCTACTGACAGAAAAGCTTTGTTGCTGGAATCAGCTCCTCTGGCTACATTTGCTGCCTCGTTACAAAAATCCTTACATGATCTTTTGTGGAGGTGTAGAAGGAAAAACAGCACTGATAATGGATGCTGACTCGTCTCCTTCACCAGAGATTCCCCTGGAGAGGGAGCATATTACACAGGGGCAGAAATGCCACAGCGAAAGCTCATGCACCGAGAATTCAGCAAGTGGCCCCTAGTCAGGGCACTTGTGAGCGAGCTGTCTTCAAAAAGCCTTCAACTCTTGACCCCCGCCCCCCTCATGTTGCTTAGCTGAATATCCTTCTCCTTTTTTCCTCTTTAAAGTTCACATAGGGAGTAGAAGATAGAGGCAGACACAGGAAGCTTCTAAAAAGGGCTCCATCCTTACAAGATACATGATTTCAGTGATATTACTTAACATTTCTAAAGACACAGTTTGCTCCTCTTGGAAGTGAGAGTTTATGTTGATCACATTCAAATGCACATAAGAAAATCTCTTTGTGAATCACAGGTTCCTTTGCCTGGGTAAGGGATTCCCATGTGGCAGGAGAAAGGGGAAGAGTCAGGAGTCATTGATGCCAATAAGAGAGTCTCTTCCCTCCTTGACTGTGAGATGCTCTTTCTCTTTGACCCCCAATTTCTTTATCAGTAAAAGAGATGACAGCACCATGTGGGATTATTGGAAAGATTTACTTAGAGGATCATAGAAGTGGAGCATTTGGGGGTGAAGCTAGGGAAATTGTTGAGACTCAGTTGATGATGGTTCTTCTCCACTTTCTTGCTATAATATTTCATCACGAAAGTTCAAGAGTCTTCTCATCACTCCAAGGGACAATTATCTCCCACTTCTTTATCTTCCCCACAAACAGATCAATGTTTGTCTTGTTTTCTAAATACACAGTAACCAGTGTAGCCACCAAAACTAAGAAAATATAAAACAACAAGGTTGCCAAGCCAAGAAATCTGAGCAAGGACTTGACGCAGGTGTGACAGCTCTAGCCTGGTGGTGCTTGAGCACCCGGGCCTCTTCTGTCCCCTGGGTGGTCTCTTCTAGATTTGGCCCTGCTTTCTCAAACCTGTGGCTCTCATGCTAGCATGGTCTACTGCTGCCTGCCCTGGCAGAAGACTCTCCATTTGCTCTTACTTTGGCTGACCCCTGTCATCACATAACACCCATCAATGTCAACCTAGAGAACTCAGCGGGTTCATGTCTAGGAATAGTGCAGAACCTCAGAGGACAAGTGCCCCTATTACTTCTGAGATAAGAAGAGACAACTTTGACAAATAGCATTCTTTCCACCTATCCTGGAAGGACCTCCAAAATCTCTTCCCTCACCGTGGTCAAGCTTGTCAGCATCCAGTGCAGGTGAGACCCTGTCCACCTCGCATGGACCATAGATGCTAGAGGACAAGACCTGTTTCTCCTGTTTCTCTGAACCTCGCACAGGCTGGTGTTACCCAGTGCACAATGAACAAAGCCCTGGCTTTCAATGCTTGAACCAAGCTGAAAGTGACACCTGTGATAGAGGGCACATCTTTATTTCCATGAGAAAGAAGCTGCTTCTCCACGTATTTCAATGATGTAAGTTGGGCAGAGGAGAGACGGTTCTCCAAAGGGAAGAGGCTTCATTAACTGCAGTCACAGTTCCTGCCTACTTGGCTTATTCTCAGAAAGCAAAGAGCAGTTACTGTAAGGATGCCGGCTGTCTGGGCCAGCAGCATTATCAATGAATAATTTCCTGAAAGGAAGAGAATCTATGGAGACCGTACACTATATTTGATCTCCGTGCGTGCACACGGTGCGCAGGACTATCTTTGATTCAAAGGAAGCAAGATAATTGTTTCCCAAACAGACTCTCGCTGGAGAGCGCGCTCCCTCCAGCTCTGTTGACCCGCGCACCAGCAGCCTCGGGTCTGCCCCAGACAATTATCCTGTTTTGCTAGGGAACAAATTGCTCTTTTGGGGTAATTCTGAGCTGGTTTGCCAAGTTCACAGCCATCCCAGGGGAGCCTCTGGGGGAAAAGAACTCTCCAAATCCCCTCTCCAGCCCTTCGAAAAGAAAGCAGGTCATTTTTTAAAGAATTCCAAAGAAAGAGGCTCCTTCTGAATGATCCATCCCACCTTCCTCGAGGTCTCGGGGGCAATACATAGGTTCCTTGTGCTTGCCTGATGCTGGGGAACCAATTTCCCATGCAAGTAATTATGTAGGCAATTAAGTAATTGTAGATGGAAAGGAAGGGGGAGAAAAAAAAGAAGAGAGGGTGATGCCGAACACGAAGTTATACACGTTTACTTTCTAAAGAGAGCCTGTGGGGTACAGGAGTTGAACTCTGTGCAGATTTGAGTCTCACGAATGACTGAATAGAATCAGAAGCTTGGGAAGAAGGAAGGGTCAACTTGGAACAATGTGGCAGCTAAGAATACACACCTGCAGCTTCCACTCCCATGTACAAAGCCTGAGTCTCTCATTCACTAGCGGCGTGACCTTGAGCAGGTTGCTTAAGCTTTCTGTGACTCCTGTCCACAAGCTATGTAGCCAGGCTAATCGTGTCTCTATCATACGGCTGTCCAGGTTGAAGAGAATGAATACATGTCTTTATGTGCACGTGTGTGTGTGTCTGTGTGTGTCTGTCTGTCCGGCTATCTGGCTCTATTCTATCTAGCTAACTGGCCATCTGACAATCTATGGGATGATGTTTTAAGCAGGTTATGAGCAATTACTTGGACCTTCTCATGTTAGCATCAGAAAGTCAACTGAGCAGAAATGAGTAAAGAAATATAAGGGGCTTAGTTTTGAAGATACCAAAAAAAAAAAAAAATAAATAAATGGCAGGGAAAGAGTCAAAGCCCTCGAACCTCAGAACCCTCCAGGGAACCAGTGTTGTTTACAGTATATGTTTAAAATGCTATTCCTGCTTAGCTGCCCCACCCCCTCGGGACAATGCGATTTCGACAGTAACAGAGGATTAATTAAAGTCAGTCCCTCTGGTGAGGCTGGTGATTCGGTATGGAGCAGAGGGGTGAGCCCTGCACTGTCCCCACTCTGCATGGGAAAGGGCCAGACCTGCTGGAAGTAATTAGTGCAACCCAAGGGCAAGCTGGCACTTGACCTCATTTGTACAATTTTGATTAATACTTTAATTTTACCTCCTTTGAATGCAGGAGAGGTGAAAAATGAGTGAGGGAGATACGGCTTCCTAAAGCCAAAATCAGTAAAGAATGGTACTCTGCTCCCTCCGCCCTGGGCTGGGCTCCCTATTTTTCACACCTCTGGATTTGAGTGTGAGCTGTGAGAGGTGGGTGGCCAGGCTGTTTCATCACCAAGAGCAGACGCAAAGACACACCCTAGGGACAAGAGAGCTGGATTGGAGACTCCGTGGCTGCAGGAGGGTTGGAGGCTGCTCCTCTGTGCACTCGGCAATGTCCACGAGCTGCCCTGTCCCTCCCCTGCTGGGCAGACTCAAGTCACTCCCCATAGCTCCTTAGTGTTAAAAGTCACAATGTCTTGAGCTCCTAAACTTGGCTGTAAGAGGGACCTGCAAAATCAAATGGGTGACTGCTTCTCGCTCCATCCCTCTGGGAATGGGCCATGCTTGCCCATTGGCATGGCATGTAAGACTTGGGGGACACACCTTGTCCACTTCCAGCTCCCTCCAGCTCGCTTACCAAGCCCACTGGGGTCTTCAGGGGCTGCACAGCCTTCTGCTCCTGCAGCGCTTTCCTAGATCTGGCCCCACCCTCCTGAGAACCACATCCAGCCCCTGGGACCCAAGTTCTTCCCAGCCTTCCCCACACAGGCCTGATCCTAGATAGTCCCAGCAGGGACCAGGAGCTCTTGAAGGGCTGGGCCTTGTCCTGTCTGACTTTGTAATTCTGGTAGAGATGAGGGTCTGGCAGGGGCTGGACTGTGCTAAATAGTTAGCCAAGTGGCCATGGGCATGGTGAGCCGTCCATGGCCCTGGGCTTGGGGACATGAAGAATCACGTCAAATACATGAAAAGAAGATCCTCTAGTGGTGCTGTGGTCCACCTGTCAGCCACATGTGGACATTCAAATGTAAATAAATTCAAATGGAAGTAGATCAAGCCTTTGGTTCCTTGATGATTGAGAGCTGCTTCTCAGTGTCCAGGGCGTGTGGTACCATCCTTCCTTCTGTGATAGGGTTAATATGCTGCACTGTTGGCCACTGGGCCTGGGGCACTTCTGCTGAGGCAGGAGTCATTTCTGCGGGCAGGCCTGCCCTGGGAAGCCTCTCCATTGCTCTACGGCTGACACTCTGAAGTTACAGAAATCTGCAAATTGCGGGCGGCTTGTGCTCTCTCCTGCTGACCCCAGGCCTTCCTTCCAAGTCACTGAGCTTGTAGAGGCCCGGCTTCCCTCTCCCTGGTGCACTCCAGCCACACATGGACTCCCTGGATCCCAGGCACGTTCTGAGGGGAGATGGCTGGAAGTGTGAGGATCCTCCCCATCCTCAGGAAACCCACGCCCCTCTCCATGCTGTGCGGGGACATCGCCTGGGCAAGGTGGGGCTCCCCGAGGTCCTATGTGGAGTAGGAAACCTCCAGGATGGGTCAGACCTCTGAATGACACATACTTTCAGAATAAACCTTCCAGCCCCCAAACCTAGGGCCCTGGAGACAGGCTCGGGGACAGAAAACTTTGAAGGAAAAAAATTCATGAAAGAAAATTCGATCAAATTTTGAAACAAGGAAGAGTTTTATCAAACTAGGAAAGTTCTGGTTGGGAGCTGCAGAGCTTCCTGCCTGTGCCCGTCTTCCACCAAGTTGCCTGTGACTTTTGATGGCCACTCACTGTTATGAATTCTGGCCAGCACTTACCCCACTGGTCCCCAGGGACAGGTAAGCTCTTTCTGGATCTCTGATCCTAAATAGAGAAGCCCAGGCTTGCTGGTCTGTTTCCTTCTGAAAGCTCTCAGAATGAAGCCATCTGGGAATTTTTAGCAGGCCTGGGAGGTTGGCACAAGCAGTCTGCTCCTTTGAGGGCTCATGAGGGTCCAGACTGAGTCTCTACCCACGTTCACTGCCAGCCCTTCCCAGGTGATGTAAGGGAAGGTCAGTCTGTGAAGTCCAAAACTGGTAGAGGAAATGAGCCAGAGGTTTGGAATTGCCCCAGAATCACCCCAGTGTGTGTTGCTCATCCCTTGCCCACATCTCCACAGTGCTGGGCTGATGGTGGTTCCAGCGATTTAGACACGGCCTCTTGGTTTGCATAGGTGCTATGCTGACACATGCCTCCAGGACATCACCTCCTTTGATCTTCTCATCGACTCCTACAGGCGGGGGAGGTGGAGAAGGTTGGGGTGGCTGCCTTGCAGATGCAGGAGTTAGGGCCTTGCCAATGTCATTCAACAAAAGTGGCACAGCCGGTCTCAGCATTTTAGCTTTTGCTTACCTTACAGGACAGTGCCACATGGCCATGGCCCCTAGGGCTGTGGGAGAAAGATGAAGACATGCATCAAGAATCATCTCTGGAGCTACATGTCCTTCTGGGGAGGGACAGGTTGTTTACCATTGCAAACACAAACAGACAACATGGAGACACTAAGACAGAATGGGAAACCAATGTCTTCCCACTTTTATGTGCAGCAAGGACTCAGTCAAAAGAGCTGTTCTGCAGCCTTCTCTGCTGCGACGGGGAGGATGATCTCCTCCTCACAGGCTTTTTGGGGATCAAAAGCAGCTGTACCGAGGCACCCAGCAAGCAGTGACACTCCTAGCTTTCCCTTTTTACTGATGCAGCCTCATGGGAATGGCCAGGAAAGGGGAGGCAAGCGAACAAAGCTCCTTATTCTTGGAGCTGGGGTAAGTACGGAGGCCGGGAATGGATGCTTTGTAGAACTGCAAGACGAGTTCTGCCCGGACTCTTCTGGCTGGTGGAATGTTCTGCAGGCAAGAGGGGGGCGCCTTGGCTGGCACTGTGCAAGGCCACCTGTGCCAGCACTCAGGGTCTGAACAGAGGCCCCAGGCCTGCGATCCTGCTTCCCCTGGGCCCCACCTCTGTCTCTGGAAAGGCCGTCCCACCCACACCGTGCTCTCCCACTGATGATCAACCGAGTGTTCTCACCTATCTCTTCCTCTAGATGGAGGGTGGGGGCTTAGCTCCTGGAGGCCTGGAGGAAAGAGGTCCTGGCAGGCAGGGGTGGGGGTCCTTATGGGAGGGTGGACCACGGGGCTTTTGCATAATTGAGTCAGAACTGCATGAACTCCCTCTCCCAGCTGGCGGCCCTGCCTACCTGCCTATGTGGCTTCCAAAGATGGTGATTAATCTCAGAGCTGGGCGAGGAGCCTCAGCCAGATGCCTCGGGACAGGGCACGGCCCACAGTGAGCCAGGCCCGGCCTTTCCCACTGAGGCATAAACAAGAGCTGTTGCCAAGCGACTCTACCTTCCCGTGAACAACTGACCTCCTATTTCCAGCTCCTGTATCCTCCAGGGAGGAGGGAGGCCGGCGAGAAACCCTCAGGGTTGGGGACACAAGGCCTAGGCCCTGCTCCTTCTAACCCCTTTCCACCTCAAGCAAGGTGGCCCTTCTCGCAGGCTGTGGTACCTCTGCTGTATTTACGGTTAATCTAGTTTGTAAGTTCGATGGTGGCCTTGGGTAAGGTGTCAGTGACTTGGCCCAGGTAGCCCAGGCTTGACCCCTGATCTTTTAAAGGCCTTGCTTTCTTCCCGCCGCTGCTCCACGCTGCCTCACATGTGAAGGGCTGAGATCCCTCCACTGCACCCGCGAGAGTCATGATGAGGCTTCGTGGATCCCCTCTGCTCCTTGTTCAGTCAGATCTCCTTCCTGCCAATAATAATAATAACAGTGATTAATCTGTGTCGGGTTCTTGTAGCGAGTGAAGCCCTGTCTAAGTCCCGGACCTGCCGCCGTACTTAATCCTCTACAAATCCAAACAGCAGAGGCAATGGCTGAGGGCCACCCACAAACAAGGCGACTGTGATCCAGAGGGAGGGAGAAGCCTGCCCAAGCCCCACCTTCTCCAAAAATACAGAGCCCTGATATTTTGAGAGTTAAAAGTCCATGATCCGCCACTGTGGCCTCCAGGTTGTCTTGTCCCCGGAGCACCTGCTCTGGGGACAGCCTGGGATCTGCTCAGCTGTTCCTCTGGTGAGCCAGGCTGGAAGTGCAGGGCTTTCCAGGCCCATAGCCACCCGACCCCAAGCTCCTCTCGCTGCCTCACTCTGGACCCTCGAGGACCTGCCACCAGGGAGGGGCCCCCCGGGCCCCCAGCAGGGCTGCTCCCAGGAGCTGCTTCAGGTGGGGAGCTGTGGAAATCTCTGGAAGGATCACGAAGGAGAGCAGGAATCAGGAAAAGGGGAGGGTCAGGGGAGGCATTTACAGTCTGCCAGCCTCAAGCAAGAGGGTTCAAGTTCTCGGGTGTGACCCCCAAAGCATCTGGGAAGGAGCATTGGTCCTTGATCTGGAGTCCAACGTCACTCCGGAAGTAGAAAGGGAACAGACTTGAGAGCTGGCAGCCCTCAGGACACCAGATTAGCCAGTCCATACATGAAAGTGATCTCCGAGTCTGAGTGTATTGCTGAAAAAATGGGTGAGCTTCTCCCCACGTGACAAGGCCGAGTGGACAGAGGCAGACGACTAACATTATGAAGCGGTGACCCTGCCCAGTATCCACTTGCAGGTGAAGTTCTTCTGTTTTTTTTTTTTTTTTTTTTTTCCTGTCACAATGAAGGGAAAGTGATATATATACTAGAGACAGAACATGGAATCAGCCCCTGTGTCCCAAGGAGAGCTTCAGAAGTGGCGGCCCCACAGCAGCCTGACAGGGACACTGAGGCAGGAAGGCCTGCTCTCAGAGTTGCCCCTTCTCCGTCCTAACTCCAAGTCTCCTGAAAAGTCACTTAAACACATCCACATTCTATCACTTATCTCACAAATTACTTTTGAGAATTTCTGAATTTGTATGAAGATTCAGTGGAATAATATATCTAAAGTGTCTGGTTCAGAGTCAGAAAAGTATGGACTCCTTCAGGCCCGTCATTCCCATCTCTGCGTCTGGTTTCCCTTCATTCCCTCCTTTCCCTCTGGAAGGTGGGGTTCTTGGGGCTGGAAGAGGGTTTAACCTCTGACCAGGTCTGCAGGGCAGGAACCAACTGTAATCCCCTACAAAGGGCATTCTGGCCGGAAGAAGTCACGCCTTCCGGAAGGAGTTCTGCAGGGTCTCCAAGGGGACTCTCAGTCTCCCTTCGGGTGGGCAGTGAAACTGCAGAATCCAGGGCTTTTGGGAGGTCCCTCACACCCGGCAGGAGCCTCAGCTCAGCAGTATCTGTTAGGCCCTGTTGTCCAAGCTCCAGCTAGGGGCAGCCCTGGACATTCGTCCTAGGTCGACTCAAACTTCCGTAGCTTCTGACCCTCAGATATCACATACAGTTGTAATCCAGTGGCCTCTGCCCTGCAATGTGCTATTTCTGTGTCTGTTGTGTGGAAGACTGTGAGTCAGCAGGGAGGGGACTGTCCCAAGCACCTCTTCCAGACCCAGGCTGGCATGTTGTCTCCACATGTTTGGAGGCACTAACCCTTGGAAGAGCGTGCCACACACCAGCCACTTTGCTACTTGCAGGAGGTCCACGGCCATTTTCTGTTCTTCATCAGAGACAGACGAGTCGTTGCGGACTTAACATTGGACTCTGATCCGGCCCAGGAATCGCTGAAGCTCATTTGCTTATTTAGTCATTCAACAAAACCTTGACCAGTACCTCCCAACTCCCATGCATTGTTCCCATGGGGTGAGACAGTCCCACGGGGATCATGGTCTAGTGCCAGGGGTGGGAGTGCCAGGCATCAAATAAATAAGCACCCATAGAGATATTTAAATTAGAACCCAGGATCAGCACGGCTGACTCTATAACTAAAGTAACAGAGAAGATAAGGGAAATTCAGAGGAAGGGGTGGAAGGAAGGACTTCAGCCCGACTCTAGCAGTGTGCTTGGGGTGGGAGTCCTTGGAGCCAATGGCACCTGCAGGTCCACAGAATTCCCTTAGAGGGAGGCATGTGGTCCTGCGTGAGTGCAGCCCTGTGTGGAGGGAGGGTTTGGAGGATGGAGAAGAGACCCTGCCGTCAGCGCATCCAGCCTCCAGAATTGTGTGTTCAGCTTTGGCTTCCACTATTCTGAGCACAAGAAACGTTGAGTCAAAAGTTTTAGTAGATATTTTTATTTTTCTTTCACACTGGAATCTGGGAGCTTGAACTGCCAGGACGTCAGTCAAGAGAAAGATTTGGACACCCAAAATGACACGCAGACCTGCTAAAACTTGTCTCACACATAGCTCTCCAACGTTCATCCAGATTTTCCTTATCTCAGGCTGAGTCAGAAATTAAAATACCAAGGCTGTGCTGGGAAGATACAGTGAGCAAGGACTCTGGGGCCAGACAGACTCTCAGTCCCTGCATCAACTACCCGTGAGCACTTGGGAAAAGTGGATTAAGCTCAGTCTGCACATCTGTTAAATGGATTTCACAAAGCTGACCTCCTAGGACTCCCGGGAGGGTCCCTGCCTAATTCAGATATCAAAAGCATTCGGGCAACTTGTGCGTATCTATAAAGGGACCCAACTGTGCTTCTAATAGATTAACTTCCAATGTGGGCTCTGTGGGACCGGCTGGATGAGATTAAAGTCTTTCACATTTCAGATTTCAAGACCAGGATCCCACCACTCATTCCCCATGGTGCAGATGAAGAGCAATCCAGGGGTGCCACGAACCTCAGGCACATGAGGAACCACATTCAGAACCAAGGAGAGGGTTCTTGCTCCCAGACATGCCCCAGGATCCCATGATAAGAGCCTCTTGTGATATGGGAAAATCATCCTCAAAGCTCTGAGTGAGCCAGGCCTTACCCTCAAGGGGGGCTTAAGTTCAACACACACAGAAGAGAAAGATCTCTGGTTACCCTTCTGAAATCCTTCTCATCTTAGACAATTCCTCCATCTTAAAATGCAGCAAGATGCTTTGAGAAGGAAGCCGTGTTCACATTCCTATATAGACCTTGGGACCTGCATGACCTGGGGTACAAATCTTACCTTCTGGCTCCTTAGTCTCCTGATCTCTGAAATGGGAACAGTCATGAGTCTTCTTGGAAGGACCAAGTGAGATGCAATGTATGGAGGGTTTCCAAAGGCCCCTGTTGGGCCTGTTTGACCACATGGTAATTTTTCCCAGGCCATATATATGATTTGAATTTAAAGCAGACCTCACCTTCTGGGCAGCAAAATCTCTCCAGCTTTGACGTGCATAGAAACCACCCGAGAGGTGGTTTTGCTAACATACAGAGTCTGATTCAGTAGGTTTGGGGTAGGTGTGGGATTCCGCATTTCTAGCAAGTTCTCAGGTAATAAGGGAGGGCTTTCCTGGCTCACGAGTCATAATTTGATGAGGAAATAAAGAAGGCTCTGGATGGAGGAGGGAGGAGAAGTGAGCAGGGCGCCAGGGCCCGGGAGTGACGTCCTGTCCATGTGCCCTGTGCATGCACACACAGCCCTGCTGACACACTGTGCATGTGCATACAACGTACCTATGTGCTTGTGCCCACATGCAGGAATCCACACCCACAGACACACACACATCTGCGTACATGCACGCTGACGTGTGTGCTCGTCCACACGCAGGACCACGTTGTGCACAGCACAAAACACGCATGTGCACACTCGGCCATGCCCCGAATCCCACATACCCCTCCCTCTCTCAGTGTCATCCCCCCACACACAGGGCTGTCATTAATGGGTTCTATGGGCGATTGCTACTTTCACCCAAGAGAGATCTTGCACTGACTCCACCCACCTTTTTAAGTCCTGTCCTCTTATTTCACCTGAAATGACAGTGCTGAGTCTGTGACCACCTGGCCAGTGTCTTGGGTCTGAAAATGGACCAGCCAAGAGAGGGGACCCCTCTCCTCAGGCTCAAGGAGGGAAAGGATGCCCCTCTGCAGCCTGCAGCTTGGCTGTGGGTTCATTCTGTCTCCAGGCAGCCCCGTGTCCTTGGTCAGGCCCTGCCCCTCCTTGACCCCTAATTTCTACCTCTGCGCTAATGATGGACGACGCTATTGCCATGGAGCTTACCGCTCACTAAACACTGTCACTGGCCCCTTGCTTGATATTTTGCACATCCATATTCCCAATCCTGCCCCCAGGGGAGGGTGCTCTGACCACCCCCGTTCCACAGGTGAGAGAAGCGAAGCACTGTCCAGACTGCATAGTCTACAGCAGTATTAGGAAGTGGCAGCGCTGGCCTTGAGTGTGCTCAAGTCTCAGAAAGATGGTGGCTGTGGGGTCACCCCTCCCTCTCCCTCCTCACCTGCCTCCATCTTCCTTCTTCCAATTCCCTCACTCTCTGCTCCTGTGCCTTTTCTCTGCAGTCATTTCCCCTGTAGCTTCTTTCCTCCCCTCGCTTCCATCCGGCCTCCTCCCAGCAACGTGCTGGTCCTGTCCTGTGTCCTTCCACGGGGTCCTGGAGGACGGAGCCCCACGTAGAGGGAGTTCAGTGCTGACAGCCCTGTGGGTGCAGGGTGAGGGAGTCCCTGGGAGGACACAGCAGCTGGCCACGGTGCTGCATGGCTGTCCAGGTGTCCGGTGCCCCCACTGGGTTGCCCCACCCAGCCCTGTGTGCTCAGAGGAGACAGCAGTTCAGCACATTGAACCTGCTGTAGTTAGCAGGATGCGGCCGGCCGCCGGGGCCTGTGCATGGCTGACTTCCTCTGGGCCTCGGCATACACCTCAAATGTGGGTGCAGGGATGCTCGTCCCCCAGGAGGGGCCTGCATCTCAGGATGAGGCGGGGGGGGGGGCACTACAGCACCAGGGAGCCGAGGTGGGTCAGGGGCTGGTTGATTTCCTTCTGTGGCACTCGGTAGTTTTCCTTCTTAGGAACCCATAGAGAAAAGGAAAAAGAAAGTTCATAAAAAGGGATTCTCATGTGAGGATTGCAGATGGTCAAGAAGGGGGACAGCGACCCTGTTTCAAAGATGGGAATCCTGGGCTCACGAGGAACGAGAGCTCCTGGGATGGCTGGAGGCCCTGCCAGGAGTCGCTGCAGATCTTGGCCACCACTTCTCCATCCCAAGGCACCCTCTCCAGCAGAAGGCCCTGGTGGACTGCTGCTCAGGCACCCCTACAGGCAGCGAGCAGGTGCGGGCACAGTTGGGAGGGGGAGGCCTGGGCTGGACTTCACCCACAGCCTCTGACCTGCACAGGGCTGCTCTTTCACAGGGCCTGCCTCTGGTTGCCTGAAGCCATCGCCTAATCTTGTCCTCACAGGGAGTGGGCGCAGCTCTCGCCTGCCACTCACTAGGGAAAGCTAGTCCAGGCCAGTGTTTTAGTGCTGGGGCACGATGGAGCTCTGCTGTCTGGCCACCTACCTTTATTAGCCAAGGCTGGTTTCTCAACAGAACAGCCGGGCATGTCCCTGGGGCAAAGGAAGGTGATGAGGAGTGGACTCCTCCGTGCATGAATGCTGCCGGGTGACCTGTCCACCCTGGATATGCTCCCCCACAGCGATCACACCACCACAGCTGACCCTAGTTCTCTCCTTGCGCTCCTCACCTCTGTTCTTGCAGAAGTCTGCTCCTCCTCACAATGTCTTAATCCAGTCACAGGGGTTCAGCCTTCCACACTGTTTCTCTTCTCATCTGTTCATTTTTAAGACCAGCTCTGGGATCCCCTTGACCTTGGCTCATGCACCACTGCAGCCATCGGACCTGCTGTCCTCTCCCCCACCAAGCTTGGGCTTCTGTCCAAGTCCCCATCTCCTTCTAATACTGATCTTCTCAGAGCTACCTCTCTCCACATGCCCATGACTTCCTGCTGATGATGGGCGGAGCCTGATGGACCCCTGCATGAAGCCCAGGTCCCAATGGGATGCCTTCCATGAAGACTGGCTGAAAGAATGGGTGCATGAGTGTCTGAGCAGGTCAGTGCTAGATAACCAGCCAGACACAGCTATCAGACTCAGCTCTACTGAAAGCCTCAGTCTTGCAGGGTCCTTAGACCTTTGTCAGGCCTGGCTTCTGGGCCCTGGTCCTGGGGGAAGCTCGAATGTGAGGGTCCACTGTGGCCACCACCTCCTTCCCTGCTCCTCTGCTTTAAAGGGACCCAGAGGGAGCTGGTCAGATAAATCCCCAGGCTGCTCTTCCTGCATATCCAGGTTAGCATAACCCCAAACTGTTGTGCCTGCAGGGACTTGCCCTTCCCAGTGTCCCCCTCACTGTGCCTTGGCGCCATATTGGATGTTAGCACCATGTTCATGTGAGCAGACTGGAGTCTGACGACTGTTGCTCAGATCTAGCTTGAATCACTTCTCAGCTACATGACACTGAATACGTTTCTCCCCCTGCTGAAGGATGTGGAGATGCAATCACCTTTTGCACTTCCAGAAAGCATACGAGTGGTAGCAATTCTCAACCCACACCCACGCCGTCTCCTTGCCTGCTTTCTATAGAATATTTCACTTTGGACTTAATTTTCTCAGATGAAACATGGAATACATAAAAGTGAGTTTCCAGCAGGTAGGTCAAAGGCACTGGAAATTTTCAAAAGGCAAAAAGTGAAGAAAACCCTCCAGCAGACTCAGAGTCAGAGTGAGGGACTTAGGTGAAGGTTTCAAATGTGTCGGTTCCAATCTGGGAGATTGGAACCTTGGAGGAGAGACCAAGGTTGACATCACTTCAACTTGGTGAAATTTCCATTTGAGGTCCAGTTCTGGGAATATACTGAATTGACTGAACCCAAATTCATTCAACCTGGCCAGCAGCTTTTGCAAATATGGAATGACCTGAGACCTGACACCACGAGGACTTGTGTTTTCCTTGTGTGACATGTTGGCCTCACTGATGGAGGTAAGGGGACGGGTGGGCTTGATAAGGCTACAAGGCCGGGCAAGACTGGGAGTAGGGAAAGATGAGGACATAGCCCAGAGTCTGGGATCCATGTCTGTGTATGGTGGAGAGGACAAATAGGGGTGTCCTTGACACTGGAGGAAGAAAATCTAGTAGGACCACATTGTAGATGCTTGAGAGCCCAAGGAAGGCTCACTGCTGACTAGATGGGCAGTGGGGAGCCATGGAAGGTCCTCAGGCAGGAAAGAGGCAGAAGAGAACTGTCCACTGGGGGGATAGTAATTGACATCATCACAAGAGGCAGCTCTGCTCTGGTGCTGGAGACCTGCTCCCCTCTCACTCCTGCAAACAGAACAATATTGACACCTCACGCATGTCACTCTGGGGCCAGCCCTCAGGCAGAACAGGAGACAGAGAATGAGAGAGAGCCAGGTCTTGCCCTCGTAATGGCCGCATCCAGGTGGACTTGGAAGCTGTGTTCATTCACAATCCTGGTGAAGATTTGAGTTTACTATCCTGACAGTACCCTGGGGACGTGTGACCCTGTTGCCCATGAACTTACATGAGCTAGTTCATCCCAGTTCCTAAATGAGTGCTCGGTACAGGGTGAGCTCTTAAATATTTCCTTATGTGTGTTGTTATTATCACAATCATTTTGACGATGAAATCTACATCTGCCCATGAACTCCTAACCTATCTCTGAGAGATACTTGCAGACCAGCAGGCGGAGCCCCAGCATGACCACTCAGCAAGTCCACTGGCCCAAACACCCCAGGGAACCCACTTTCTTGAAGGGCCTCTTCAAACTCACTGGGCCTCTCCCCGTGTGGAAGGCTGTGCCA
Organism: Marmota flaviventris; assembly: GCF_047511675.1. Lineage (NCBI taxonomy): Eukaryota > Metazoa > Chordata > Mammalia > Rodentia > Sciuridae > Marmota > Marmota flaviventris. Next base: position 8,423,780 of record NC_092499.1, on the reverse strand, counting down.
AGTCCTGACCTGCAGAAACAACTGCAGCCAGAGTGGTCAGGGGTGTTGACCTCTCCCCCTCGTATAACGATTATTTTTCCCCAAAGAACATATTCCCTCCACAGAGAGAGGATTTTTCATGTTTGGCAATATTATTTCTCCTTCCAACTCAAGAAACCTCTTCTTAAACTCTGCATGGATTAAAGAGCATCTCTCGTTTTTCCTACCATGGGGGGCAAGGGGAAAAGCGTGGCTCACTTCATCAACCTCTGTAGAGCTCTCCGGATCCACCACAGTCACTTTGGGTGGCAGTGGGCTCAGGGAGGCTGTGCTACTTGCCTGACGTCACAGAGCTAGAAATCGGCTGAATAGCACAGAGGCTTTGCTTGTCTCAACCCACAGCCCTGCTCCTTGAAGGATTGATTCCAAAGCACCTCTAAAACCAGGAATTCCAGGTGCTGGAGGAATGGGGGGGGGTGTTGGCTGGTGTGAGCTGGATGGAAGTCCCCTCCCTGGGTGGCACCCAGCCAGCGCGGCTCAGGAGGGGTCTGAGCGTGGCTGGCGAGCTGGGGCAGAGGCCTGGGCTCGGCTCGGTCCTGGAAGATGCTCTTTGGAAGGAGGAGGGGCCAGGAGCTGTGGGGAAGGCAGGAAGAGAGGCCAGTTGCCACAGAGCCCGCAGGAGGAGAATCTAGCAGGCTGAAGCCTTTCTTGGAGAGCAGACTGGGAAGATGGCCACCGCGTTGTCTGCTGGCCTCTCTCCACGGGCAGGTCTGCGCTGGAACCCTCCGGAGCCCGCCCGCCCCGCGCCTCTGCGCTGGCCCTGGGGGATCCTGAAAGGACACCAAGCACACAGTCACCCTGCACCCGCCCACGGCCCCCCAAAATAACTCCACGTTCCCTGAGTCTCAGGAAGAAGAAAATAACTCGGTTTGCAGGAGGCATCGGGGTTGGGAGACTCTTGTTTTCTTTACTGAAAAGAGAAAGTTAACACTTGTTCCTCAAAACAAGTCTCTCCGTCTGGAGGTGAGGGGGACCCTGAGCATCTCACCCCTGAGGACTGGCTGGTGTTTATAAGATCCTAATCCTGGGGGACGGCTGGCTTAGGAGCCGGGGGTGGGGCCAGGAAGCTGGCCTCTCCCGGGCACCAGCTGGAACCCGGCCCAGGTGCTTAATGACGGGAGGCTCCTGCCATTGTGTGTGGGGCTCACTCTGTGAGACAAGCCTGGAGCCGAGTCCACCCTGGCTCTGGTGCCCACCCCCTCCCGCTTCCCACTTGGGTTCAATGTCAAGGAGAGGCTGGGCCTCAGACCTGAGTCAGCCATGATGGGCTGGTGTGGCTGGAAACTCTGCCAAGCGGGGTCCGGTCGCCTTAGCAGTTCAAGAGAACTAATGTGTGTCCCAGGCACTCTAAAGATGGCCCCTGACCTGGTCCCCAGGAGTTCATGTGGGGCGATATTCCCCTAGTCCCTTGTGAATGTGATGAGCTGAGGGCCTAGAGACTGGCAGATGGTCCTGGGCTCTCTGGCTGAGCGTCTAAGGACCGGGCCCCTCATGTTGATGAGTCCTGCTGAGCTCAGGTCAGAGGGAGCCTGACCAGGAAAGAAATCAGCCAGAGCCTGTTGATGGCTGAGCACAGGGCGGAGGGGCCTGAGAGCCACGGGGTGAGAGATGCTGAAGAAGGTCAAGAAACCAGGGAGCGGCCTGGGGCCTCCCGAGAGGGGCAGCCCTGCTGGCAGCCGGGTTGTGACCCAACTGACTCACGTTGACTTCTGACCCACGGAGCTGCAAGACAATAACCGTGTGCCACCAAGTTGGCAGTAATGTGTCACCTAAATGATAAAAGGCTGATGCCACTTATTGTGGCACTTCTCCCGCCCACATGGAGAAGAGAAGGAAGGCCACCTCAGCCATGGCCACCAGTGTCACACCTCAGCCATGGCCACAGTGCCACACTGCATACAGTGTAGGGTGCCCTTGACTTCCACAGGACCATCCAGAGGGGAGTGATAAAGACTCCCGGGGGCACAGACTGGTGCTCACACCACGTGATTCGGTCCAAGGAACGTCTACACCTCCGTGATACACAACCATCCAGATGCCGCGTGGGGTAGGGGCACAGGCCTGGGCCAGGTTGGCAGACGGGACTGGGGTCCCCTCCCCTGCCCCTTGCTGCTGATACCTTCGGCAACCTTGCACCGCCTCCGTCGAGGACCACACAGCTGGGTTGACGTGAGTCTCTCTAGGCTCCTGCCCGCCCCTGGGCCCCAGCGGACAAGGACGTTCGGTATTTATCAATTTGCCCTTCTTTTTAGATAATGGCTTTATTCTTGTTTTCTAATATGGGAAGCAAATCCTGGAGGCTTCTTGGAGGAGCATCAAGTGTCAATTCACCATGTTGTCGTAGAATTTCAGAAAGTTTGAAATTTCCAAATAGAAATTTTCATTAAAATGACATGTGAATACAGTTTTAAAATCAAATGATGATACAGTAATTATAGTATAAAGGAGAGTTCCCACCTCTCCCCAATCCACCCTTCTGATTCCTGCTTTGTAAAAGTTAGAGTGTTATCTGTTGTTGGATGGTATTTGCTTTCAACTTTCTATATGATGGCCTGGTAATACTATGATTTATTGATTTTTCTCCTTTAAATGTTATGATTTTCCTGCTATGGAAGGTGTGCTCTTACACACACACACACACACACACACACTCACACACCCCACAGCCCTTCCATGCAGCTGCACTGAACCTCACAGTGCACTGGGCTTTAGTACACTATTACAGGCTCTTGGTGGTGAAGCGACTTCACTGGACTTAACTATTTATTATTGTTCATTGGTTGGCTTAATTTTTTATATAGTTACCATTTATTCCATTTTACCTTTGAAATAATTGCAAGGTGACAGAAAACGTCCAAGCACTGGTAATTCCCTAGAGCCCTTTTGTTCACCCAGGAACTATCCCCCTTGACTCTTCTGTCCTGCTCCCCCTGGACCGACGGACCCCTGGCTGGATGCTCAAAGGAGAACCAGAGCTTTACTTTTCTCTCATCCAGGGATTTCTCTGGATTGAATTTCCCTTTTATTTATTTTGTGTCTTTTTGTTATCAACTTAATGCATTATTACATTGGAGAATGGATTCTAGAAGCTTTTTAGGAATGCAATCCATAGGAAATACCATTCTATGTGTTTTTGAACATACACCAATTTACCTTCACGTTAGCTTGATGGTGTACAATTCTAACTGAAAATCAGTATCTTTACAATAAGAAAAGCTTTGCTAGTCCATTTTCTAGTTTCCAGTATTGTTGAGAAACCCAGTGTTTTTTTTCCATTTGAACCTCTATTTTTGCTCTTTAATTCTATAGGATTCAGTATTTATTCTGAAATTCTATGTAGATGTGTGGATAGTTTATAGTAGCTGTGCTGGCCAGTTTGAGGAGATGAAATAGCTTTCAGATGGAAACCTATATGTTTCATTCCAAAGAAATTTTCTTGTAATATATCTTGAAAGACTTCTCTTGTTTCCTCTGTTCCCCTTTTCTGTAGCTTTTGGGACCCAGACAAGTGACTTCTTAGGTTGATCTACTTGTCTTTATGATCCCATTTTCTGTGTTTCACCTCACATTCATTTTCCAAGGAGGTTTTCCCAATTATATCTTCTAATCCTCCTATTGGAATTTTTTCTTTTATTGTACTTTCTAGAGACCAAGAGTTCTTATTCTCTGAATATTCTTTTATTGCATTCAAATGTTTCTAAGACCTAATATTTTCTCATTTCCCCTGGGAGAGCCATTATGGATGTTTGTGGATTTCTTCTGGTCCATGACGTGCCTATTTCTCTTGGCTGTGCTTTTTATGTGTTTGTCTTGAGGACTGTATTGTGTGCTAGGACTTTGTTTACCAAAGGTCTTGGATATCAATACCTGTCTAAGTGAGTGACTAACTCTTAAAGCAGAGACCTGTGCTTGGGTGGGAAGCCCCACGTACTGGCACCCACAGCTTTTCTCTTGGTCTGGCTTTTCCTGAGGGCATGCTAGGGCTGCTATGTGTCGGGCAGTTTATGGGACATCAAGCAGAAAACCAGGGCTGGAGCCAGTGTCCAGCACTGCAGAAGGTCACTAATGACCTGGTCTTACTTCCAGCCACCTGGACCGGGCTCCTCATCTGCTGCTGCAGGTGGTCAGGCCCCTGGAAGCCTAAATCCTCCCTGAGCAGAACTAAAACCAAGTATTACAATTTTTGCCCCATTCCTCACACTATTTTCCAGAAGGATCAGGTTCTCCCAATTCCTGAGTCTTACCGCTGATTCGTTGGCAAAAATCAGCTTGTTTCCTACAGGAGACGACTTGTGTTGCCGTTCTTCAATTCTTCTGCCACTTCCCCCCACTCTGTGACACCTTTCCCAAGCTGTTGGCTCTGCCTTCAGGGAGCTTAGAGTCTGGAGAGGGAAGGCACGTGCAGGCGAGCACACTGGAGGGTCCCATGAGGAGCTTATTAACAAACCAGCAAAAATGCAAAATGCTGATGAGGAAAGGTAACTAACATTCTCCCCAGGCTCAGGGTTGGCTTCTGAAGGATCCATGTCCTGCATTAGGTGACAAAGGGTGGAGAGGAGTTTTTAAGATGAGTAAATGCAGAACAACAGCTAGCTTAGGGGGGACATGAAAACCAGAGCAGAGGGGTCTGGTTAAGTAATGGCAAGTTGGTCACAGTGCCATGCTGAGAGAGTGATCTGCTCTGGAGGTCACAGGAATAATAATGCCATGCTACATTTTAGCAAGATCTCTTGTCTTGGTGGTCATGGTGGGACGAGTACTAATCTCCCCAGGTTAATAATTCGTGGAGGGGGTTGTGTGGTAGGCCAACCAGTATTTTAGGAAAAATTCAAGTAGACATTTGTCTGAATGTTTGGTTACTACAAAGTAGATGTTTGTGAGAATGTTTGGTTACTACAGACAAATCATCGCTGAGATTATTTTTCAAAGACTTCTGGCTTTTGAGGTTCCTGAAAGGGTGGCTGGACTCACACAGAGATATGCAACCCAGTGGTTTTTCTTCTTTTTCTGTTTGGTCTTTTTCCATGAGAAGCCTCTGTTCCCGACACTTTCCTTCATAGAACCAGGATCGTGTTCAACAGTGTGGCACCAAACCTTCTCCAGGGTCCAGGAAGACCAGTCATATGTCCTTGGCATCAATCTCTTGCAGAAAAGAGGCCTCATGGCTCCCAGATGCTCCAGTACTCATGCTGGATGATATGGCTGCATGGACTGCTCGGGTCCTTCCAGCACCTTTGGGGACTCTCATCACTGCAATCAGAAGGTCACTTGGCCCCAGCTCCACTGTGATGCAGAGGCCAGAGCCAGTGCTACAGGAAGATCTGGCCGCCTCCCCATGCTGCCCCTCCCCCACTCCATGCTCTTTCCTTGTTCATGTCACAGATTCACTGAGGATGTGTTCATCGTTTGGCCACATGAACCCTTGAAGCTGGGAACCCCATTCATCACCCCATTCCAATCCTTTATTCTCCTGGTGATGTTACCTGACTTGAGTAGGATCACGCCACTCATCAAAGATAGAATTGGGATTCAAACCCTCACAATGGTTCCAGCAGGCGTGGACTTTGCAGCTGGGTGAGCCCCCATCCTCTTCCTTCCTTAGCCTGAGAGGGTGCCTCATTGCTTAATGAATAAAGTTCAGAGCCTTAGCAAGTCATGCCCAACTCATCCCCAAGTCCCTGTCCTGACACTGCGAACCTATCAGACAGCTTGCAGGGGAGGAGTCCAGCGTGCGCACGCACACACACACACACACACACACACACCTCCTCCTGCATATGCCACTCATGCTGCAGACCTCTGAGCCCTCAGGTCACTGTCACCCACAAACTGCCTGAGTGTCCTTAAGAGCTCTTCTGTGGCTTAGGAAGAATGTCAGCCCTGCCGGGAGATCTTGTGGCCCCTCCTTCCTCCATACCTGGACTCCACCCAGGATGAAGGGGAGGCTTGCCTCAGACACCAGGGAACCCAGGCTGCTCTTCCTCCTCCAAGAAAGAGCCAGGTCCTACCAACCATCACCCCATATTGCAAAGTCGAGAATTGGACTTGGTCAACATCTTCTCCACACAGACTCTGCACTTAGAAAGAGTTTTAAAATATTTGTTCCCAAAGGGAAAAAAAAAAAAAAAGAAAAGAAAAGAAAGAATCAGAAAGGGGCAAGAGGAAAGGCAAGAAGGAAAAAAAAAAAATCAAACCAGCCCCGAGCTGCAGTTGCTGGTGAATCTGAGTCTTTTTATATTCCTGTTAACACGCATATAAATACCGGGAACTCCCCTTGCAGAATTCAAGTTTGCAAAGCTTTGGTCTTTCATAAAATTACATCATTTAAGAGGAAATCACTACATCTTTTTTTTTTTTTAAAGACAAGCCAGACCAAATACTGAGAAGTGTATAAGAGGAGAAAAATAATAAAACCCAGAAAGCAAGGGCCACGAATGTGATATCCACCCCTCCCACCGTGAGCACCAAGAAAGGCTCTGCTTGTTGAATGTGCTGTAGCTTCAGCCATTAATGAAAGCCAGGCCCAAGTCCTCATTGGCCAGAGCAGTGGAGTCAGTTGGATTAACCGTGCTAATTGGTTTAAAATAAAAATTCTAAACACAAAATCATTTCTATCAAGTGGGAGAATAAAACCTAGGTGGAAATATCCTTTTGACCACTGAGAATACTTCTTTATGAGAATGAATGCTAAAAAGAGAAGAAAGAAAACATCTCAAGAGGTGAAACCATCAGTCTATCACGGTGTGTTAAGGAAAATACTTTTTCTTTTCTTCCGTGTCAAAAAGGGAGGCGTTGCTCATGGAAGAAGTGTTCTCTCCAAAGTTTGCTAAGTTGGAAAACGTCATCAAGCTTTGGCTGACAGGAGCCCAGCAGCCCTCTCCAGAGCTGCTGCCCCCTCTTGCAGGGGCAGCCATCCCTGGGCAGTTGGTTCTGGAATGAGCCTGCCTCTTCCTAGCCAGGCAGGAGGGAACCAGTTATAACCAGCCGCGACGGGAAGGGTGGCTGGTGTGAAGGACACTATCCTACAAGTTCAAAAATAGAGCAAAGAGTTCAGAGGACTTTTCCCTACTCCTTGAGCTCCCAGCACACATCTCTGAAGTCTTGGGTCACCCGAAGCTTTGAGACTTCCTGGTTGGAAACCTCCTGGGTTTAACTTGTTCCCAAACCGTGGTTTGCTACCACACTTCCCTGGACCCTCGACCAACTCTTGTCTTGAGAGGAGATGGAAAACCCAGGCAGGGTTTCAGGTTATGTGAAGTCCTGCAGGGAAAACCTTACATTTGATGCTTCTGGTTCCATGAAAGACCTTTGAAGTAGATTCCAGGAATTACACATTTAAAAATCAATCAATCAATTTTAAAAGTCTGCTTTTCCTTTGCATGGGGGAGGGAGGGGATTGCTGCAGACAGCTGACTTTGTAGCTATAAGTCTGATATTGTATGAGATCTTGGAGTTTTGATAGACTTAATCCCAACCACAGGAGCATATAAAGTAGCAGAGCTTAACTTCCAACCAAACCAGGAGCATACCAGAAAACCCTCTGGCTTTCATGCTGCTACCTGCCAGGTCCTGGCAATCCCAGCTAGGGAATAAATGCACAATATCCCCATCTACGAGCTGGACTTGGCTTTGCCCTGGGGTGAGGCAAAGTCTGAAGTGGCCATCACTGTTCCACACACTGCCTGCTGGCCCAGAAGCTGATGTCCTCTGGTGCACACGTGCGCATGTGTGTGCGCGCGCGCACACACACACACACACACACACACACACACACACAAGCATTGCAAGTGCATGCACGTGGGGCAGTGCTTGCTCAGGTCTTGTCTGTGCCGCAACCACAAACTTATATGCTCAGGGCCCTTTCCTGCCCGTGTGTGAGCCTGTGTGTCAGTGCTTTTTGCCACCAAAATTTCTTTACGGATTATGACAACCCACAGACCTTTCTTTGTCTTTTCCTAGTAGCTGCCGTTCAGACCAATTTTCATCCTGCATGTGATTTTAATGCAAGCACTTGTAATGTGATTGCCTTAACTGTTGAGCAATATCCCCTCAGCAGAACCAAACCACAGCGTTCTTTTTTTAACTGCATGGGCAAGGCCTGAGCTCTGTCTACACTGCGGATTCTCCAGCACAGCCGCTGAGGCACATGGGGCAGACGGGCAGCGTTTGTAACACTGTGTCAGCGTGCATTGGGAGGGCTGGCTGCAGGGGCTCCGGAGAAGCATGTGACAGGGACAGAAGCTGGCTACGTTTTTCTTAGAGTCCAAGTAAGTCCTCCCTCATTCCTTCAAAACTCCTAGTTGCTATCTGGAAGTGCGCTTGGTCACACCTGGCCTCTGGCAGAGCAGGTGGCCCTAGACTGTGTCTTCTTACTAGTTCTCCAGGGAAATCCAGGAGGACAATCTGGTGGCTCATGGATGGAGGAAAAGATGCCTTCTACTGTGCTCTTCATGGAGAATTCCTTCAGATGAGATCCTGAAACTGAAATTATTATTGACATCAATAATAGTAGGATAGGAATATAATAATAGAAGAGGAAGAAGGAGAGGAGGAGGAGGAGATGATCTGACTCATTTGTATTTAATACACAAGTCTTAGTCCACTCATACTGCCACAAATTACCACAAGGAGGGTGGCTCATAAAAAGCAGAAAGGTGTCAGAGGCTGGGACACACAAGCCTCTGTGGCACCTGGTGAGGGCCTGCGCTCTGGTTCATGGATGGCACCTACTCAGTAGGTCCTCACGTGATGCAGGGGCAAAGGCAGCTCGGTGGCCTGTCTTATTTCAGGTCACTAATCTCTTTCCTGAGGGTGGGGCCTTGTGTTCTCACCACCTTCCAGAGATCCACCTTCTTATACCGTCCCCTCTGTTGTTCACATCTCCGTGTCTGGATTTGATGACACAGTCATTCAGAGCATAGCCAGGGGTCCCGAGTCCTCAGCATAGAAATCCTGTGCCAGGAGCTGTGTCTGCCTGTCCACTTCCAGAACAGTTTGATATGGGAATATCCATCCCATTATCTCAAAAAAGCAGCAAAAATTCTACAATTTCACCAATCCCAAGAAAAAACTGTCCTCTTCTTTGCCTCTGGTGGGAGAAAAATAAGATCCAGATCTGGAATTTTTCCTTTGGTTCATAACACGTAGTGATCCTGTTATTCAGAGAAAGCATGTACACTCACACATGCGAGTGTGTGTAGGTGTATGTGTAGGTGTGTGTGTGTGTGTGTGTGTGTGTACGTGTGTGTAGGTGTATGTGTAGGCATGTGTAGGTGTGTGTGTGTGTGTGTGTGTGTGTGTGCCCGCGCATGCGCTCACACATGCAGGGGAGTCCTATACTGGAGGAGAAGAAATGCAATTCCTCATCTGGTTCCTGTTTGTGATTTTTGTTAAAGGAACAACGCAAGCCAAAGCTTCTAGTCCCACCCCAAACACTGCAGTCCAGATGGCTGGACTTCTTATTATCATCGTTCCTTCTTATGTATCAGGAGTGGTGCTCTAGGACCACCAGCTCCAGCCCAGCCCTCCTCCAGGTGGTGACAGAATACAGGGACCGAGCACAGAACTCAAGGGCCAGTGACTTGGGTTGGATTCTCCAGGTGTGCTCAGTCCCACTTTAGATAAGTTACTTTGAGATCTATGATTAGTGTCTCCGAAAAATGGGAGGAAGAGCATCTTCCCAGCTAGGTTCTGTGAGATCAAGTGAGAAAACACATGGGGTCATTTTCTTTGGCACGAGCATGACCTTCAACACCAACTCACGGGAGAGGTGCACACACTGTTCATGAGCTCCCAGTACCTCTCATTTCACCTACCACTATGTCTAACCGGGTGGTGATAGTAATTCCATCTTAAAGAAAGAAAAACTGAGCATCGGAGAGGTGACTTCTCACCCATGAAGGAACCAGCCCAAGTGGGTGTATCTACAGAGCTTTGGAGTTTCATTCCTGTGAGACGCTTAAAAGATTTAGTTAATTGACAGGAGGAATTTTCAGGATAGACAGGTGAACTTTCACCTAGAATCCTGAAGCTATATAGATCTCAAAAGATGGGGCAGCTTAAGTCATTCCTGCTGCAAAATTCAGATGCCATCTGTGCCCACGGTCCAGGAGAGAGGCTGGGTACAGGAGGTTTTCAACCAGGTCCTGCCTTCTCTGAACCCGGGCTTGGCTGCTCCCAGGGAATCAGAGACCAGTCTGCCACTGCACAGAGTCACCTACATTCAGTTCCCAGGGTCTGTGTATACACATCAACATCAGCATTCTGGCTTCTCCCCTGTATCTTTCCTTTATTAGTTGGGAGACCTCAGTTGAGTCATTTCTCTTCCTGGGGTATCTGAAAAATCTTATCTATAAACCAAGGATATTCATATATTCCTCATTTACCCTGCATGCGTGCACGTGCCTATGTTCATGTGTGTGTCTGTGTGTGTGTGTGTGTGTGTGCATGTGTGTGTGTAAGGAGGGGTGTAGAATTCAAATGATGAGGGCAAGACTATTGGGGGCAGAACCTGCCTCTTACTAAACTTAAGTCTTTGACATTTATTAGCATCCATTGTGTCCCTGCTTGAAAAATGGATGATTCTAGTGTCTGAGGCAAAATCAGCCACCCAGAAGACGACACTTAATAGGTGACTCTGATATTTGTCCTAGTGGCAAAGATCCAGCAAAAAACCTCTCTGGCTTTTGGAAAATAGCAACTGTGCTTTTACAATTTCCAAATCAAAAGTATATATTTTTCTTAAGATGTGAGTTTACTTTCAATGCAAAACAACTTTTTCAAAGCAACGGAAGCACCCAGCTAATAAATTGTGGATAAATAATGTATAACACTGCAAATTGCATTCCCAATAATCTATCATATATGCATCTGCTATGGATATGCAAGATAACAATAACCCTTTGATTTAATTGGGCTCTCGAGCTGTAGCATATGCATTATAATGGTTCCATTGACATTGTTTTGCACCCAAGGAATCAAATTAATGCCTACTAGCATATTAAGCGCTATGTGGTCCTCTCTCCCCTGGAACTGCACATGTGTTGCTATTAACATTAACAGGAGTTAGGCCTGGGCTTTGAGGGGTGCAATGACACCCTTGGGGTGCAGTGGAGAGGCCAGGCAATATTCTGCTAATTTCGGTGGCACTGTGTGTTTTTGAAAAGCCCTGTAGTGGTTCCAGAGGATACCTTTCCAAGTCTGGCTGCAATGTTAATAGAAGTGTCTGGTAATAACAGCTAATTGTACTGAGAGCATGCAGTATCAACATATACAGGATTATAGTCCCTATCTTTGCCTCTGAAGCACAGTGACACACTGCATTAGGAACAGTGGACTTATCACTGTATCAGATGACCTCGGCCACTCGTAAGCAGTGCTTATAAATGCTAACCTGACCAGTTTCATCTCCTTTGGTGCCAAAAGAGCAGTTTCATTTGAGATGCTTCATTCCTGATTCTCAGAGCACAGGATACAACTATCAGATCCAAGCATTTTTCACCCTCTTTTCTGAGGGTAGATGCACACATCAATACCTCCCATTGAAGGGCAGGACAGAGAAGGAAATCAGTGCATCACGCTGGTGTCCTTGGAAAGAGTAAGCTCACAAGGTGCGAGGCCTCCTACTCCTCCACGTTGTCTGTGGCCAGCGGGACTGTACTGCTGAGACCCCCAGGGTCACCCTGCCTGGCCACCTGCATTGTGCAAATCAACTTTGCAGACAGACAAGCTCTTATTCATTGTCAGGCTGGAAACCCAGCCTTCCCGAGCCCTGAAGCCTGGAAGCTGAGCAGCACTAGGCAATTATCTGTTTTGAAGGAATACACTGATTTGACATTCTTAAGGAGTCACAGACGTCTGATTTCATAATATAATTTGTAGAAGTAAAAAAGGCAAGTTAAACATTTGCTTACACATATCATGTTTACATGTGTTCAAAGAACTTTCCAAAACTTTGCAGTCTCATCCAACTGCATCTTTTTTAAGCTCGCTTCGCTCTCTTAGGTTTGCAAACAAATTCCACAGCACATTCAACCGCAAATTGATTTACTTTTGGGGAAACTCCTTGAGTTTCGCGACTTTCTTCTTGCTGTTTAACGTACACACAGATGCAAAAAAGAAAAAACAATCTCCTAACACAGGAACACAAATCTGGCATCCGGAGGAGTCGAGTTTTTCATTTATTCTCAAAGTGAAGGGAAAGCAGTATGGATGGGATCCACATTACCAAGGAGTGTGGAAATGACTTCTTGGGCCCTGCCGGCAGTGTGACTGACAGCCGCATCTCGGGACACAAAGGATGAGCGAGAGAGGAGCAAGCATCCCCGGAGAAGAAGATCCTATTCCATTTAGCATGTGGCAGTGACGTGCATCCTTCCCCGCTCCCTCAGTGGCGCCACCACCCAAGTCCAGGACACATCTTTTCGATCCTTCAAGTACCTTCAAGTACCCTGATCCTCCCATGGGATCCGTCCCCCAGGTCCCACTGACTGTGACTCCGTCATGTCTCTTGAATGCCCAGCCACCTCTGCTCAGCCACATTCACGTAGCCCTTGGGCTCCTACTGCAGCTCCTCCCTCGTGCCACCTCGTGCTCCTCACTGATGTAAACAGAACCTCTGCTCCCAGTGATATCCATGCTACGATTGCAAGAATTCTCCTTCCTTCAGCTTGAGGGGCCATCCTTCAAGCACAACCTTGAAGGTCTTTTATGATCAATCCCCTGATTCCTTTTCAAAGTTCATGTCCGTGAGCACATCTCCCTCTCAACCGTGTTCCACCAAGTGCCATTTTGTCTGTCCCGTGGGACTTAGGATGGGGCTGGTTCTCTTGACCAGGAATATCCTCTTGCCGTGTTTCCACCTAGAGAACTCCTACTTGTGCTTCAAATCAGCTTGTAGAAATCCTTCCTGAATCTCCATCCCAGGGTTCAGACGTTCTTCTCCATGTCCCTAGCACCCTGTGCTCCTCTGGCATGTGGCCCGCCCTCGAGGAGATTGCTTTCCTCTTGATTAATGTTCTTCCTCCCACTAAGATTTTGTTTCCACGAGAGCTCAGTTTGCAAACCTCTATCTGTTGGACCATGTCTTGCAACATCAAACACAGTTCCCAGAATGTAATAGACACTGTATGAAAGTTTTTAAATAAATAAATGACAGAATTAGATCAGGAAAATGGACAGTTTATAATAACTCAAAAGGCTATAGAACAGACTTTTCTAACTGCTAGAGGTAAACACATTGACATGGGGTTGGACCATGAAAGGCTGCAGCCTCCCAGATGGGGTCAGGGGAAGCCATCAACCCTAGGGTTGAAACAAGGCACCCACCCCACACTGTCCCCTTACCCTCAGACTCCATCCAACAAGACAGGAAATCGTCTGCCCCAGAGTCTGATGGTCTGACCCCTGGAATTGCTAAGGGTCCCTCAGAGGGGGAGTTTACTGGGGATGCTAACTCCTGTCAGGGGACTGGAGAGATGGAGAGAGGGGTGGCACTGTGCCTTCTCTCCCAGCTGTGCTGGCCCGGGGTTTGTCTGGCCAAGGACCTGCAGGGTACTGAGCCAACTCCTCCTTGGCTGGCATTTCAGAGCATTGCCCAGACCCACTTCCTGCTTCCCGATAGGGGATGACCACCACTCTGACCCTCCCCTCTGGGTGGACATCTCATTACTCGTGGGGCATGTCCAGCGGCCTGGTGACGATGGTAAGAACAAGGCCTGCAGTGAACGGCTTCGCTGACTGTGGCACTAATGGATGAAATTAAGGAGGCCGGAGTTTACCAACAACCGCGTCTTCCAATCTGTTTGACTTCTGTCCCTGAATAAAGGAACATATGTCCAGCCTGTGCCTTCCAGAGTTTGCTGTTCTGCTTTTGTTTATTTGTTTTCAAGAAGTCTGTAAACAGTCCAGCGTCCGGGCCAGGAGGAGGGACGGCAGAAGACCTCGTGGGTTAGCAGCCGGTTGGCAGCCCTTTGCCTGGGCAGCCCTCATCTGCAGCCAGAATTCTGCCATTAAGTCTTGGAAACCCCCAGTTTTAATAGGATCCAGGCAGGGAAAGTGAAGCTGAGACCAGGAATGTGTCGGCGGAGACTCCCGTCCCAATCAGCTGCCTGAGGCCTGGTGCAGGCACACACCAAGGCAGCTAGGCCTGGGGCCCCGGGTGGAGGTGTTGGCGAGGGGTGCTGGGCTCAGGCTCCAGGGCTTCCCAGGCACCGTGTCCATGCTGATGACTGCCAGAAACCCCTCCCTGGTTCCTGGAAGCTGGCCTGGTGTTGAGACCCTCACCTCCCCACCCCTCAGTCCCCTGAGCCTCCACCTGGACCCCACCCATGTACCTGGGTCAGCATCCAGCAACTGGTCAGAATGTTCTGGTCTCTTCTTCCGACCTGGACTTGCAGTCTGAATGTGCAGGAGGAGGAGACTGAACTCAGTGGAGCTGTGCCAGGTCTCAGTGCTCCCTCCTATGGGCTGTGACAGTGTGCATTGTGACTAAGGGCACAGATCTGGAGGCATGATTCAGGGACCAGAAGGAATCTGGTTTGGACACCAACCTAATGGAACCATTAGGTTCAATTAGACTCACCTAATTGAACCATTGGCAGAAGATTGATTAGATGATGCCGTCTGCTGTGAGAACTCCCAAAGCCTACGCCACGGCTCTCGGAAGAGCAAGCAAACAGTGAGGGTGGCTCTCAGCAAGGCTATGGGCCCAGTGCCCCTCATCTGCTCCAATACCTTGGTCCTGCTGCACTCTGCAGCATCCATACATGCCACTGTGACGCTTCTGTGTCCTCAGGGGCTCCACATCCCTGCCACTCTGAAGCCCATCACACAGCCTCTCCAGGGATCATCAGCCGTCCTTTCACATCCGGGTGCCCAGCCTGCAATCGGTGCCCCTGTGGCCGACACCAAGGCTAATGCCAAACCCAGTGCAAAGAGCGTCATGGCTGTCCCTCAAGGTGTGGGAACTGGGGATGACGGGGTCGCCAAGACTTGACAGTGTATGTGACATTAATACAGGATGAGTCAATGGCCAACAGGTACCTCACTTTTCCACATTTCTATGTGCATTTTAAACTTTGGGTTTGTTTTTCCACAGAGGAGCTGCCCAAATTCTTAAGGAATTTCTCTCAACTGATCTTCTAAGAACATTCAAGGTGCGATGTCGCCCAGGTCTCTGTGAGTGAGGAGAGGGGGACATATGTACCTGATAGCATCAGAGACAATCCATTTTTATAGTAGAAAATTTGGAAAAACAGAGACTAGATAGGAGAATGCAAATCAACTCTCAGGGTAATATTCAGAGATTAAAACTATTGAAATCTTGCTATACCTCAGCATTCAAATACTATTTTGCATATTTGAGACCCCACTGAATAAGTAATATTATACCCTGTTTTTTTAAATTAATGTTGTATTGTAAGTGGAGTCTTCCTCCCCTTGACCCTTAAGACATATCCTTGTTAGGGATTAGTTTTCTTTTGGTTTAATAATGACGCACTTTCATTTTATTTGAGGGGGTGGGGAGTAGGATTTCTGAGTTACTTATAGACACTTTAGCTGTTGCGATTGTCTGTTTTCTGTACCTCTACATCCCGTTGGTAGTTTGAACAAAAAAAGAAAAAAGAAAAAAAAAATCACCTGCTACAGTTCCCCAATATCGGGGGAAATTCTAGGAATGGAAATTCTCTCTCTAAGCTAAAAGAGGGTTGATTTCCCCTTACTTGACAGTGACTTAAGACACAGAGAGGCACAGGGATGAGTCCCCTGCCACAAAGCAAGCCCAGGGACTACAGCAGGATGGGACTTTCTACAAGGCATGCTCCTGACACTTGGCAGCCAGACTACCTGGGGGTTTCACCTTGGACTGACGATTTTATTGCCATTTTTTAAATTCCAGCAGAATGGAAATCCAAAGGCACTAGGTAAACTTGCATTCTACCCCTGTATTATTCTGTTATCAACCAAATTGAAGACATTCCCAGCAGGCCTCCAGGAAGCTTGGTGAGATATTTTCAACTGGTCACGCCAAAAGGTATGAATCAGAAAGCATTTGAGAGGAAGAGAAAATCTGAATCTGATAATGACTGCAGAACTTTACCTTATTGTGGTACCAGGACAGATTTTAAGAAAGAAAGCATTTGGTTGAATATCCCATTTGCCAATCTGTATCTGTGCGTGTGTCTGTGAAGCTGTGTGGTGGTTCACCTTGCTCACACGCTCCTCCTCTATGCCAGACACAGGTCAGACAAAGCACATGCATAGTCCAAAACTGGTTACCTCCCAGGCCTGCATCCAGGATCTCAGGAGCTACCTATCACTGAAAACCTGGGAGAAATGGCTATGGTGTTGGCACAAGTTACCATAAGGGACAGGCAGGTGAAAGAGAAGAATAAAGGGGAGGGTACCTTTTGTATTTGAGGACCTTTGAATAATTTCTCATATGCCCTAAAAGTTAGTGATTAAACCAAGGGGTGTGAAGCACTGACTTGGATTTTGGAGTCACTTCTTGGCTCAGTGGCCTTGGACAAAGCTTTGAACTCTCAACATCCCAATGTCACCAGCTTATAAGGAGGCCACTGCTAGTTTCTGCCTGGTGAGACTGCTGGGACAGGTCCACATCACGTCTGGCAAATCCCTCTGTATACATTAGGTGCTCACTGAAAAGCCACAGTAAGGGAAAGCTGTTGTTGTCACCCTCATCCACCAAAGGTTCCACTGACCCTGGCACAACTGATCCTAATTCAGGTGGCCATCCTCACCCATCCTCCCAGGTGATGTGACTAAAGAGGAGAAAATCGTGGCCACAGCTGTGTATTGGACCTTCTGTGTGTTCGTATTAATGCACGTTCTCTAGCCAACAACCCTAAATGAATGATGTGACCGTAGTTTGAGCAAAAGGCCTGCCCGCCCTTACACGCAGGGCACACGAGTGAGCCAGAAGGAAAGCACGGCCGGCGGAAGGGCTGAGCTGGGGTGTGCAAAGCAGCCTGCGAAGGATCCAGGGCTTCCCGTGTCTAGCCAGTCCTCACTCTGACCCTCCATTCAACAATTATGGGGCATCACAGGCCAGGACCTGATGTGGGTGCCAGGGATACAGAAGTGAGGAGTCTCCATCTCATGTTGAAGGATTGTGATCCAGAGGACGGACGGTCACACAGACAGCACGTGCCCAGCACAGCACCCACACTGCCACTTACCCTGGTCTGGAGTGTCTCTTCCATCTCTTCTTGGACAAGGCCTGGAACTTTCATGTGCCCTTGTCCTCCGTCCTGCAGCGACCTCTGCTTGCTTATGACCACAGGAACTTGCTTAAGTCCCTGGGAGCCTTTCTCCTTTCTGAAATCTAAAGAGGAACTATGAAGCTCTTTGCTTAAAATGCACATAACCGCTTTATCCTACAGCCGTTTGTGTCTTAATCTTAGTTTAAGTTTAGGGATCTATTTACAATTTAAGATGATAAAACTCATGGTTTCCTTCTCTCTCAGCATAGTGTTGGGTGCAAAGCAGGTAGCCAACAGGTGAGGTTTGATTGGCCAACTCTGAAACTTTCTCCAAGTAAACAGGATGGAGGTAGACCCCCGCCCTGAGAGACAGGCTGGTGGTGAATCCATCTGGCTGTCCAGCGTGTAGCTTGTGTGCCTAACAGGCCCATGGACATTTGACTGGTAACTATGTTGGATCCAAGAAGGCCTCAGGACTGTGGGTGAACTTTATTACTTCTGGAACAGGTGGGGAAAGGCGGGGGAGCTACTTATGTGGAAGCAAGGGGCCCATTAGTGCCACCTCCTGCTCCTGTTAGCAGATAAGTCCCAGGCACTGGGGCAGAACAGTGCCCAGGCCAAACCCACCAGAAGTGAGCCGAAAACCTCCTGTCTGGTCGGTCCAAGTGACCGGGTGCTATTTGTTATGTAAGCAAGCTGGAGGCAGGTGCAGAAGAGCATTTTGTGGACAACTCTGTGTGTTTTGCAGTCACCACTTGGGGTTTCTCTAGACTCTCATATTGGTTCCTTATGAGCCTTGGAGAGCTAACTCAAGCAAGGGACCAGATGAGACACCCATGCAGCTGAAGCAGCCCCTGAAGTCCAAAACTGAAAGCACTTCTCTCAGCCATAATGCAGGGCTTTTTGTTTTGTGTTTGCCTTTGTTTTAATTCAGATTTTAGTCTTTTCATTCTCTGGGCACTGACTCATGTGAAAAAGTTGAGGTCGACAGATTTCTCCATCAGCCCAGGCCTTGGAAAATAGAGCTGCTGTACAGGGTCAGCATCTTGGTGGGTCCTGTTTATGCTCCAGGCCCAGATTAATTGCTGCTTAGAGATGACAGTGACCTCTCAGAGTGTGAGCTGTGAGTGTGTGCACACATCTGGGTGGAGGGTGCCTCTAATGTCCCCTGAGATGCCCTCTTGTCAAACATGAAGTGCTCTGTGGGAGCAATTCTGTGCCATTGCTTAGCAAGCTGTTGGCAGATCTACCCTGTGTCCGGATGAATGAGCAATAGATTAGCAGGGTGGAGTCTTGAGATTGTCACAGTTTGGATCCGAAATGTCTCCCAAGGCTCCCACGTTGAAGGCCTGGTTCCCAGGGCAGCACTGTTCAGAGGTGGGGCCTTCAGGAGACGACTGGATCATGAGGGCTCTGAGCTCATCAGTGGAACCGTCCATTGATGGAGTCCTAAATAATGGGCTAATTAATGGGCTATTGGGAGGGGTGGAGACGTTGGGATGTGGGACCTATTTGAAGTGAAGTGAGTCTCTGGGCACATGCCCTTGATAGGCAGTTTTTCTCTTGCCTCTTTCTGTCTCTCTATCTCTGTCTCTCTTTCTCTCCTTCTCCCTCTCTCTCCCCAGCTAACATGAAGTGAGCTGATTTGCTCTACCATGTGTTCTCTGCCACAAAGCCCAGAAATGATGGAACCAAGTGACCATGGACTGAAACTTTGAAACTTTGAGTAAAAAGAAATGCTCCTCTTTCTTCTTCAATTTTCTTGGGTGTCTTATCACAGCAACAGAAAGCTGAGTGATACAGCACAGAGGGTGAGCAGGAACTGGGCCCCAAGCCTGGCTCTGCCATATTCTAACTATGAGTCCATGGGCTTAGTTTTGCTCCCAAGATATTTCTGAGTTGTAATTCCTTTTTCTGCTTTAAAATTATAAAATGTAAGATCAAGTAAAGATTGTAAAGCACTTAGCACCCACCCCAGCACATGATACACACTGCAAGTACTATGCCTTATCTCATGATGACTCTTATTACTATTGCTATTACCATTGCCATCACCATCACTATCATCATCATCATCATCCTCACCATTATCAACACAATTGTCTTCATTACCAGCACCACTACCATCACCCTCATCACCATCACCATCATCCTCACCATTACCATCATCATCATTACTATCATCACTATCACCATCACCATCACTGTCATTATTATCATCACCATTACCACCACCATCATCATCACCATCATCACCATCACCATCATTATCATAACCATCATCATCACCATTACTATTATAATCATCATCATCACCACCATTATCATAACCATCACCATCCTCAATCATCACCATCACCATCGTCATCATCACCATCATCACCATCAACATCACCGCCACCATCACCATCACCATCATCATCACCATCATCAACATCACCATCACCATTATCGCCACCATCACCATCATCATCATCATCATCACCACCATCACCACCATCACCATCCTCACCATCACCATTACCATTGTTCCTCTGTACTTATTGGGTAAAAGAAGCCTTTGTAGTAGAAGAAAAAAATCAAGTAATACTAGGAAAGACAGACAGAGGTTGTTAAGTTACCTGAAAATAAAAACACATCCCATAGGGAAGGAATAGCTTCACAAAGACTAGGAGGTCTGAGAGCACTGGATTATATTCAGGAGTCAGCAATAGCTGAAATGACTGGATTTCTTGACTTACTGGTGTTAAATATGTTGGAATATACACCTTTTGATGAGTTAAGTATAAAATAATTGATTAAGATGCAACCATTGGCCATGTTGAATGGTATGGAAGGAGCACAAATAAATAGAGGTTACTGACAACATTGGACATAGCTTAACATGGCCATTGGTGTGAGACCTGAGTAGGAGAAAAACTCAGAGATGCTTGTTTCTAGAGCAATCAGGAAGGAGAAGATACCAAAGGAAAGGAAGGATCTAGTACTAAAATTAGTGTATGTGTTGGGGGGAAGAAATAGAAGATAGCTGAGAAGTCCTCCAAAGACCTTAAGATGGATTATTATCCCCTTGGGGCCCTAAGGAAAGGGCTTTTACTTCTTTAATTCACAGAGCACTGAATAGCTGCAATTTAAAGTTTTGTTTGCAAAGGTTTATCTGACTCAGAACTGACTCTGAACTAAGAGCAAGTTTAAAATGGAGAATTTTCATTTCCGATGCCTTGGTTTCTTGGCCACGAGTTGAGTGACTCGCGTAAAACTAGGATCTACTCCCTTGTAGTGAGTGGTGTACGTAAGTCCAGATCTTTTAGAAGGTCTGAAAAGGCTATTTGAGGAAGGAGACAAGCGGGTGGGCAGGGGAGGAGGAGGGCTGGGAGGGAAAGGAAGGGAGACAAAAAAAAAAAAAAGAATACAGCAAATATACAATTTCCTCTTTGGATACTGAGCTCCCTGGTTCTATTTTAAAAGATTATAATTTTAAAATGTATGTCCTCAACTTTTCCAGAAGATTTCTGCTGTCTAATGTAACAAATTTGTTTTTAGTTGACTCAGAGCTGGTGCCAGGAATATAAAGATGGAACAAATGTTGTCCCTGACCTTGAGGGGGCCCAGTGACCAGTGCGGGGCACAGGTGTGGAAATACTAGAAGGAAGACTGGGGCAGCCCATGTGGGAATGCAGAGGAGAGGCATCTCATCTGCCTGGGAGGGTAAGGCAGAGATTTTGCAGGAGGATGAGAGGAGTCCTTGATGCCACAGTGGTGGAGATTCATTTGCCATATGGTGACCATATTTTCTGAATCAAAAATCAAGATGCATGATCTGACACAAGGTTTGATGATGGGACAGAATATTTGAAATCAAGGCTGTCCAAGGAAACTCAGGACATATGGCCACCATAACTGATCATTATCATGCGTACTGCAGGCATGGTTTGACCCATGGAAGAACAAATTCAAGCAGATAATTCCCATCAATGTTGGACTGCATATGTAGAAGAATGGTATTTCCCAACCTTATCATCAGCCTGGGAAAGGGGAGGGTGCTCATTAGTTAGAGAAATCCTAAACAAATATAGGTGGACCAGAATGTTAGGATACCAGACCTAGAAAGAATCTCAGAAACTACCCTACCATCCCATATTGAAGGCCTGATTTACCTCACCACATTAATAGAGACACTAAGGCTCAGAAAGGGGACATGATTCTCAAAAGCATGCAGTTGTGATGGGATTGGGCCTGGGTATTGTTGGCATTGGGTGACACACCAGAGAAGTCCATGAAGTGTAAGAAATCTAAGCACATCAGCCTTGGCCCCACCTAGTCGGGTATTTAGTAGATTCCCTCCCCACCCAGCAGCCCATCTGCCATGTTGGATATTCTTGATCCTCAGATCTCTCTAGATAATAATGAGGCCTCCAGACTGAACAAGCAAAGGCCAGGCTGTTGGAGACACAGAGGAGGCGGTCGTAACACCGGTTGGCAATGCCACAGAGTTCCTCTTGTACTTTGTGATGACTCTCCGGTTGGCAATGCCACAGAGTTCCTCTTGTACTTCGTGATGACTCTCCGTTGGTGATGCAGCTGTAACAAGGGAGAATGCTCCTGGGAGGTGGGTGGAGAATTTACTTCTGAACCTTCAGGGGAGTATTTCATTTCATCTGGACAACTGGGAGGCAGGAGATCTTCATTCCTTTCTCCAGCATGGCACTGGGGCGAGCGCCCACCTGACAGCTAGACCCACTGAGCTCCCATTTCTGCTTTCTGACTCAGGAAGAGGCTGAGATCCAGAAATACACACTGCCAAGAAACAGTCAGTGCCTTCACAGCCAAAAAATTGTAAGACGCCTGCCCAGCATGTGAGAAGGGCAGAAAAAAGAAGTGGCTTTTTCTCTGGGGCTGACGAATATCAGCCCAGAACTCGGGGATTAACATGCATGACAGACGCTCTCCCCCTGCTGTGGATGTGGGCTGCAGGAATGATAATGGGAAAGAAGCAATCGTGTGGCCTGTGCTTGGCTCACATGTCTCCTGCTCTGGAATTCCAGAACAATCCCGCCCCTGGGATCCAGAGCTCTGTGTGGGCATGTGGTCCGGGCTGGAGACCACCCACGCTCCTTCCCTTTTCTCCCTCCCTTCTCTTTTCTCTTTCTGGGATGATGTAAAAAAGAGACACAGATCAAATAGATATGATTCTTTGTCTATATGCTGCTAGAATCTGTGATGCTCTCAGCACATTATTGGTCCTCAGTCATCCATTCATGGGTCCACCCACCCTCCCATCTCCCCCGCCATCTCCCTGGCATGCACCCAGCAGGGCCTTGGTAGCCTTCTCTTCTGTTCAGATTAGCAGGCATTTCCTGAATCACACAAAGGTGCCAAGGACCTGCTTGGTACACGATGGCAACAATATGACTATGACCTGGACCTTGAAGGAGAGATGCATCTCCGGGTCTGGGAGGCTGACTGGTAACTCCGGCTTGGAAAGGACTGCATAGGGCCAGGGCCTGGAGTTTACTCTGTGCAGGTTTTGAGCAAGTAGGAGTTGGCTGCTTGGGGAGGAGAGCTCAGGTAGGCTAAGTGGAGGGTTAGAAGGCAAAGTCACCAACAGCAGGATAGCGCTGCAGTGGGGACTGTGAGGTGGTGAGAGGCAGGACCCAGACTGGGGCATTAATTAGGGTCCAAGTCAGAGGAAGAGAAACCCTTAGCCATTCTAATGAGGGTAGGTGTGTGTGTGCATGTGTGTATGCATATGTGTGTCCTGATTCTGGGGCACACGTATGTTGACCAACTGTCCCAGTATACCAAGGATTGAGGGGATTCCCAGGATGCAGGACTTTCCAACTTAAAATCAGTTCAGTCTCAGAGAAGCTGAGATGGCTGCTTGTGCTATGTCTGTGTTGATTTATGTGGTAGGCAGAATAATCACCACCCAAAAATGTCTAAGTCCTAACCTATGGACTGTGAATATGTTAACTCACATGGCAAAAGGGAGTTTGGAGATATGTCAAGGATTTGAGATGAGAGGTTATCCTGGACTTCCCAGTGGGCCCAATATAATTCCGGGGAGGTTGTTACAAGGATGAGGATGAGGGTCAGTATCTGAGAGGGGATGGAAGGAATGGCAATGCAGGCAGAGGTCAGAGCTAGGTGCCTGTGGGAGGAACCACAAACCAGTGAAGGGAGGAAGCTTTTAGAAGCTTGAATAGCAAGGAGCAGATGGTCCCCTCCCGCCTTTAGAAGGACCACAGCCCTGTAACCCCTTAACCTTACTCCATAAGACTCATTTTGTACTCCTGAGCTCCATAATTTTAATAGAATAAATGTGAGTTGTGAAGCCGCTAAAGCTTGCGGTCATTTGTTACAGCAGCCATAGGAAACTCATTCACTCTGCTTCACCAAGGGGTGCACGTTGCCTTGACGACTATCCATTGCACCTGGGAAGACTCTGGTTTCTCCCAAATTTCTGTCCCCAGTTAGTGCAGGGAGGCAGGGTGGGGAAGAGTCAGGGTAGGTTGAAATGCAGTCCATACGTGGATTGCTGGGTCATGGCTGGGGTGTGGTGGAGGAGTCGAGACGCTTGAGGGTCACGTCTCGTTCTGCCTGTCTTGCTCTGTCAGCTAGGTCCACTTCCCAGGGGGCTCTGGTTCTTATCTGTATCTAAGATGAACTAAGCACTAGAGGAGTATCAACCCAAATTTATAAGACATTATCATATCCTTCACTGATCATGCATTTCCAACAATGTGTGACTAAGCAGAGCATGTGTTTTCAAGGGGGGGGGGAGGTAACAACCCCAAAAGGATTTAAAATGGTTCTTGCAGGGTGGATCTTACTTTCTTTTTAATGTCTAAAGCATTCGTATACAGATGGTACATAAACAGATACACAGTGCATCTGTGGTGTTAAAGTCTCATAGGGTGGTGATTAGGGAAAAAGATGTCCAAAATGTCTTCTTCATGTTCCACTAGTGGGAGAAAAAAAAAAAGAGATTGAGACTCATTTATCTAGGGGATGCATGCTACGTTTTGCTACCTGTAAAAAGTATTTCGCATGGTAGAGGCAAGATGATGGTGCAGAGGAATCTTGGGAACTTTCTGAAGTCAGACTGACATGAAAGCAATTTGGTTCTTCCATGTAGCCGTGTGGTCTATGCCACTGTGAGAATCCACCTCAGTGTGTTGGCATTTAATTAGGTAAGTTAGATGGATAGAAATATAGAGGTGAAGATACATAGGCATATGAAGATAGCCGTCCCTCAATATCGGTGGGGCTTTGGTTACAGAACTCCCACTTTGCATTCTAAACTCTGCGGAGGCTTCTGTCTCTTGTGTGAGCCGTGTATACTGGCAGATGGCCTACACACATCCTCTCGTATACATGAAATCATCTCTAGATGACTTATCACACCAATACTCTGCAAATGCTATGGAAATAGTTGTCATGCTGTATTGTTTAGGGAAGAGTGAAGGATAGCAACTGCACATGTGCAGTAAAGCTGCAATCTTCTCTTAATATTTTGGATCCCTGGTTGGTGGATTCCAATGCAAGACCCACCAATGTGGAATGTCCCCCCGGGAGTGGACATATGTGTGTGTGTGTGAACACATGCAGGACCTGGCCTTCAGGAATGTGTCTCTCCCTTTCCTTCTGGTCTTTTTGGTCCTTCTAGAATGTCATCATGAGCTCACCCCTTCATTGTTCGCCCCACTGCCCTTGCTCCCACACCACGTAACTTAACCCATGAAGTGAATCGTCTTGATTTTATTCCCTGCCTAGGTGATCCCAAAGTACTGTGTGTGTGATTGCCCTGGAGCCCAGGAAATGGGTAGCATCTGCATGGCCAGCCCCATTGGCCAGTGGTGACAGAGAGGCAGTAGGGGTGTCTGCCCACGCTCCCCCTGCTGGATGGTCTCAGGAGCCATGTGGCCACAGGGCTTCCAGGACCTTTAACAGGCCACAGGTCTACTGCAGTGGGAGCTGGGGGTGCCATAGGTGTCCGGCTGCTCTGCTTGGCTGTTACCTGTGTGCCCTGGAAGACTGCGTCTGTGCTTCCAAAGGCTGACTGTGGTGTCATCCCATCTGCCCACTCTAGGGAGTGATGCAAGAGATGGCCTTGGATGGCTCGTGGCTATTGGAATAAGGACACTCTAAGGACAGTGTTTCCTGTGTGACTACCTACTGGGAAAGATAGCTTCAGGATCCAAAAAGGGAAAGCAAGCCATACTATGGGCACTTTTCTCCTTTAATCTCTTTATTATCATAAATTGTCAATATATTTCCTCCTTTGCTGGGGCTGTCAGGATGTTCAGAGGCAAATTGGTATTAGATCCCTAACTTCTGTTAGAGTTTCCCATTTTGTCTTATGTTTTTCTGATTCTCTTCATCTCATCTGCTGCTTCTCCATCCTGAAGAACCCTAATGGCCAGCGATGCTCTGGTAACTAACCCAGGATATCTTGGTAGTAGAAGACTAGAGTTTCCTCTCTATGGCCCCTCGCACTGTTCGTGAACCTGGTCAGGGTCTGTAGCCTGTCCTCACCAAAGATGCTTTGACCCAGAACACACCGACCATAAGAGAATACTTAGGCATTGCTTCTTATTTGAAAAGTAGCTCCAAGAATTGCTCATTTGAAGATAGAAAATTCTAAACTGAACTCTGAGAAAGAAAATCTAGTTCAAAGTTCAGGCTGGACAGATGCATTTTGGCCACTTGATCATGGTGTTGGGGAAACCAAGATGCACAGCCTTGTTGATCACACAGCCATGGGCTCATTGGGGTGGCTGACTGGTAAACGGCCACCTAGTTTGATGGTGTAAGTGCCACAGAGGTAGAGATGAGGTCATGATGCAGTGTCGGTGTGACTAGGACCAGGTTCCAATTACAGATATCAAAATTGGCAGTTGCTCAAGTGCCTGATGTCAAAAGGCATAGTATTTGTTTATAACCTAAGCACAATCTCCAAGGTACCTCTGATCATCTCTGGACTACTCACGAGACCTCACATCACATGAGTATCATTACATAGTGATCATATTGAATTATTTAGAGAATAAGGACCAGAAAAGGTCAGTGTGCCTCTTAGGACAGATACAATATTTTTTTTTTCCAAATATTTTTTATCCATGATTGTTTGAATACACAAATGCAAAACCCGTGGATGTGGAGGTCACATAGCACCATGTTGCTCAGGGAACTGTGTGTGGTTGATGTTCTGAGCCTAAGGGACTCACAGGATGCTTCCTGTAGGAAGTGGCATTTGAGTTGAATTTTAAGGCAGGAGGTTGAAATCTTAAGCCCACATAAAAACTTGCCCATAAAGTTTATAGTAGATTTACTGATAGTTGTCACACTCAGAAGTCATCAGATGTCCTCCGGTAGGTCAGTGGGTGAACTGGTACAACCATCCATACAATTGAATGTTCTTAAGGAGTAAAGAGCTGCTGCGTGATCACATCAGCAGAAGACGCAAACTATGATTCCAGCCAAATGACACCCTGGGAAAGGCAGAGCTGAGAAGAGAGTAAGAAGAAGAGGGGTGGCCAGAGGTGTGGTGGCAGTGAGGGAGGGAAGGAAAAGAGTGAGAGAGAGCGGGGGAGAGAGAAGACAGGCAGGAGTAAAATGGCGGTCAGGGAGCAGGACAGTCCAGCTGATGGAACTAGCAACCAAGTCTCAAGGCCATGAACATCCACAGCCCACCCCAATCTGGGCCAGTCCTGCTATGTTGCTGAGATGAAAACATAAGAGAGAAATGGTGAGAGATGAGCCCGAGGGCAGGTGGACCTGGGCGAGGCGCCGGCCTTTGTGGTCAGATGATGGGGAACGTTTAAAGGAAGTCCAGCCCACGTTTGCAAGGGTTCTAGACAAGCCCTCGGCTGCCACGATCCACCAGCACAGACAGGAGAGACCTGCGTGAATGAGGGCACTCTCTGCATGCTCTGAGCCCATGCCGCCGGAAGTGCTGGGAATTCCCGTGGCCCGCAGCCAGGCTGGATGGAGTCACACCAAAGTAACAGGCTGAAATCAGAAGCACTCACTGGGAACCTACCAAGTGGAGACAATGGCACATTCACAGCCCTGTCTGCCAGTCACCCCCACGCCCCATGACAGCGCTTTGAGGTTGGTGATGTCACCCTCGTGCTACCTGAGGCAAAACCGAGGCTCAGTGCCACGGAGCCGTCTTGCCTGACGTCAGACCTCGAGCCTCGGAGATGAATTTGAACTGCACTTGAACTCAGTATTCCACTCTGTCCACAGGTGTGAACTTGGCCGGTATTGGCCAACCGACTCCTGAGCACACCTGACCCCAGGTGGAGAGGCAGGAAGGCGGCCTCCGCATCCAGCACTTGCCGAGACCCCTGCGCCCCCATCCCACTGCTGCGCAGGCCACGGTTGCCCATTGGCTTTGGGTTCCCAAAGTCTGAACCCAGGGTCTGCAGGGCTGCTCTGCAGGAGAAGTCCTCCCAGGCCTCTCCTACGTTAGGTGGCTGTGGATGATCCTTGGCATCCTTTGGCTACGGCTGCCACACCCCAGTCTCTGCCTCTGTCTCCTCGTAGCCCTCCTTTCTCTGGGTCTCTGTGTGTCAAATCCCCTTTCCTTTTTCCAACAGGGACACCCATCACTGGACCGAGAGCACAGGCTTCTTCACAGGACCACACACCTTGAGGTACATTACTTATTCAGCAAGTGAGAGGAGCCAGAGGGTGTGAAGGAGCAGGGCACAAGTCCCCATCTGCCATGCCTGCATCTGGGACTGGGTGTCTCAACCATGAAGTCTCCAGGCCCTACCCACAGGTAGGGATCCGTGGGTGCCATCTTGGAGGTTCACGGCCAGCTGGAGCCACTAGAATAGACCCTCACCTGCTGCAAATGGAGCAATAGGAAAATGTGAGGAATACAACAGGAGAATTTGCTGTAGAGAAAGGAAGATGGGGGATTTCCCAGAAGCCACTGCAAGAAGCCTGAGGATTAGGCCCCAACTGAAGGATCCAGAGAGAAGAGATAGGAAGAACCAGGTCCAGCTGATATGACTGAGCCTCTTGATCAAGCTCTACCTGCAACAGTTTGTTTAATCAACTTAGATAAGAGGTAACAAATTGAATTGACAGAACGACCTAAGAGGTGCAGGGCCCACATATAAATAGGAAGTGTTTGGGTGATAGAAAAAGTCCCTGCGTATATTTGGCTCTGAATAAGACTCCTCCCTCATTCATTGTCCCACACAGGTGCTGGGAGCTCACCTGCACAGCCATCAGCAAGGTGAGGTCCGGGTTTCCAGCTCATCCCTAGTCATTGTATGTGGAAGAACTTCCCAAATTTTACCAGGAGCCCTAAAGTCAAGCAGCTGATTAGGTTAAGGACTGTCTACACCTGAGCACACAGTCACCCACCACCACCCCCGCCCCAAATCCCAGGGACTCTTTCTTTCACTGTGTTCACAGGTGGGTTTTTAACAAAATTAGTAATGAGATCTTGACTTCAAATCCCTTTTCCCTGGTGATTGCCGGGGGAATCAGCTGGTCTGAGGAGAGCTCCTGGGGCCTGTTTTTCTGCTGGTGTTGAAATTCTACCATGTCCCTGGTCTGCTCTTCCACCTGCAGCCACCCACACAGAAGCAGCTCGCCATTAACCTGTCCCTTCCCACTGCACTGGGGAGCATGGGCTTGGGCTCCGGCCTCTGCCCCCAGTTCCTCACACATCAGTGCTTTCAGAAGTCGCACGCCTGCCTCTCTCAATGTGTACTGTGCTCTGGCCTTTGCTAGATTTTCAGAACCTTGTATTGTGCCCCCCCCACACACCCGCCATCTCTGCCTTTCCTCTTACTCAATAAACAGGGTCTAATCTGGAGCCTTTGAGGGAGTTTCCTGATGGGAATTGCAGATGATGGAGGCTCACCTTCTGCTTCAGGGACCGTTGCTCTCTCCCGGGTGGACACCTGCCCCCCTCCCCCTCGGCTCTGCCTTGCTCAGAGAGGTAAGAAATAACCATTCCCTGGAGAGGTCATCTCTGTCTGGGGGAGGATAATGGGGAGGGTGTGGATTTTGTTTTGTCTTATTTTCTTTTCACATTTTATTGCAGAATTTTTAATGACTAGGTAGCAATACTCCTTGTATTTATCCACTTTCAAATTTTAATGAATACTTCTGGCGATAATGACCTAATTTCTTTATTTAAAAGTACCAGACACATAAATGTTGCAGAAACTTGTATTTCATGCGATGGGATCCTACGGTATGGAGTGTGGTGTCTGTATGGATTAATCAATAAGCAAATTCAATTCTTATGAGCTGCAGTGAGTTCTTTAAATTGAAGAGGCATTGACAAAAGGAGGCCTGGGGTCTCTTGCTATTCTACTAGGATAAAATTTTGCCATGAATTGGTTCGTTTCTCCTGTTGGCTCTTGATGTTTGGGGAAGTGGCTTAATTCTTTCTGCCAGTGGCTGCTGCAGGCAGGCCGGCTCTTCCTTTAGGATGGATTTCTTCTTCACTGCACAGTGTATATTTATCATGAACAAGGGGTCTCAGTGCCCCCCTGAGCTGCTTAATTCTTTACTGTATCCAGAAGTTAAATCTCAGGGACGGCACTTCTAACAGACCTAGCAAACAGTCCTGCCCTCTCCGGATGTGGGTTCCAATCCATTGGACATGCTGGCCTCTGAAGTCTCTGGTACTATTTAGCATAATAATAGCAGCCATGGTACTGGACACTGTGGCCAGTGCTTCCCACACATGGATTCTGATCTCACAGTAGGGTGAAGTATTCGATAAGGAAGCTTAAGTTCCAATGGGCCACGGCACATGTTAAAGTCACACAGTTAGCTGGGTGTGGGGGCACACGCCTATAAACCCAGTGGCTCAGGAGGCTGACCGGAGGGTCTCAAATTCAAAGCCAGTGTTAGCAACTTAGTGAGGCCCTGAGCAACTTAGGGAGACCCTGTGTCGAAAAATAAATAAATAAATAAAATTGATTTTAAAAAAGGGCTGGTTATGTGACTCAGTGGTTAAGCACCTCTGCGTCTTGTCCCTGTATCAAAAAAAGAAAAAAAGTCACAAGGTTAGTCAAGTCCCTTATCCAGGGGCTTCTGATATATAAGCTTTTATTCTTCCCCACCACATTGCACCATTGTACCATTTATTCACCTATTTCCTTTCAAAGTACTCACCTTCGAGGCCCGCTGGTATGAAGGCAGGTGCCTGAACCTCCCCCTCATTTGCACATGAGAGAGGCAGGTCTGGACCTCTGGAGACAGGTGGGCTCAGGCACAGGTGACAAGGCCCAGGTGAGACCAGAAAGGGGCAGGAGGTGAGGCAGCTAATGGACTCCCTCCATCCGTCCACAGGAACCTTGGGGGCCTGGAGGCCCCGGACGGTTAGCCAGCCTAAAAGAGCATTTTCAACCATCCCAGGGGACAGCCACTTAGCCAGGACAATTAGGCCACTTACACTGACCATATTTTATGCTAAAACCAAGGGAATTCCTGGTTCAGCCTCCCTGGGTGTTCTCAGCCTCCCGGGTGAAGAAGCTGGTTGGAGAACACAGCCATCTCCATGTGGCCTGGCGACCTGCGGCGGGGCTCACCCAAGCTCTGGGGTCATATAGAGGGCAAGGTGAACGGAGCAGAGAAGCATCATGAAAGGACAATGACAGGGCCATAATACAGTTGGAGAAGAGCAAAATAGGGTCTCAAAGGAGAAAGAAATTGTCGACGGGGGGCTTGCAAAGGTTGCTGGGAGAGGGGAGTTCTGGCCACCTAGAGAGGGGAGCAGGGCTGGGATGAGGCTGACGGAGAAGATGTTTCCTTAAGGAGGAGGAGGTGTCAAGGAACGAGCAGGGTGGGGACTCCAGGGAGGGTTTTTAGAAAGAGGCCCAGAAGTCCCATTATTTTGATACTTTTAAGTTCAAATTTAATTAAAATCCAATTAACCTGTCAAACAGTCCATCAGCCTTTCTCAACCCCACGTTCAGCCTGGAGGGCTCCGTCAGCATTGCCCTCTGCTCCCCTCTCATCTGCTATGACTCTATGTGCCCCCCAGGAACCAGACAGGAGCACAGTCCTGCAGGAATCCTGTCATTTCCACATCCCTGTCTTCACCTTTCAGCCTCCTCTGGATACCAGCCACGCTGCCTTCTGAGTGCTACCTGGACCCTCCTTTTCTTTGTATGTTGGCAACCCTGCTCCTCTGGGTGCTCCTGGGGCCAGTGGTCCTGGTGTGGAAGCTCCCCATCTCCGTGGATCCAGCCATGATGGGCAGCTCCCAGCATGCACTGCTCAAGGATCCCAATGGCTTGTTCTAAAAATACTCGATGTCCTGCCATGGGGGAAACAGCACCAGTAAGAGGGGCTTCTACCAGGACGGGCTCACCCTCAGCTCTCTTAACCAAATTCCCTCTCCACTTTGAGTTTAACGACTTCAACAGATTAGACATGGACTACGTATCAGTGATTACATTTTGAAAAATAAAGCCCTAAACCGCAAGCATTCAGCCTTCTTTGTAGAATCCCAGAGGCAATCTGGTTTGTTTTCATAGTACTTGAGAGTTTACAGGAAACTTCTGGAGTCATTAACACATATTCCCTTCACACCAGGCTCAAGAGGTCTTCTCTGCCTCGTTGTCAGAGGAAGCAGAGGAGGCCTGCAGGACCAGGTAAGGGGGAGCCCAACAAGCCACCCTAGAGGAAGTGGACCTGAAGCCACCTGAAGTCACATTCCGAGCTGACACTGGATCTGGTTTCATGGAATCTTGCTTGAAAAGCAGACACTACTACCTCCACCTGAGACTATGAGTGAGTAGTCAGAAAATTCACTTCAGGGTTACAGGACCCCACCCACAGGCTGAGCAAGGGGTGTGAGAAATGTGTTCTCCGGGGAGGGAGAAGCGGGGGCACTCGTCCTTCTTTCCCTCCATTTAAGAAGTAAAATTGTGTATCAAGATGTGTTTTCCTCAATCCAGACCAGAGATGTGGCTAAAGAGCCACCAGGATAATTGGCAGAGCCTTCTGTAGCCAAAGGTATCAGAACTGGATCAGGAAAGTCCCCCAAAGTGTGTGTGTGTTGACAGCATGGTCCCCAGTGGGGCAAGGTGCACAGCTGCTTTCAGTCAGTGACTGGTTCATGAGGCCTCTGACCTCATCGCTGGACAGGTCCATTGGTAGCTGGTTGGAGGACTGGAGGCAGGGCCCAGCTGGAAGAAGTAAGTCACGGGGTGGGTGTGGCCACACAAGGGTTATCTTGCCCATGACCCTTTCCTGTCTGGCTCCCTGGCCACCTTGAGCTGAGTGTCTTTCCACTGTGATGTGTCTGCTTGGGAAGCAGCTGGCCATGGACCGACCCTCTGAAGCCATGAGCCAACATAGAACTTTTCCTCCTTTAAGGTCACGTCAGGTATTTTGGTCACCGTGTGGCAAAGCTGACTCACACAGGAGTTGCCTATACAGTGTTCCGACTTCAAGACCAAAATGTCTGCTGAGAGCTTGCAAATGGAAACCTTCGAAGGGTCAAGAATGACCAACGGCTGGCACTCGAGTTTCAAGGTCATTCACCAAGTCACAGGACAATTGTCCTGAGCTGAACAGCTGGGCTGGAGGTGACAGCACTGTGGGGTCACCGTGCCTTCTTGGGGAGAACAGACAGGTGATCACAGCTGGCTGTGAGCTCTGCGGGGAGCCCCTGGACATGGGGTTGTAGAGCCAGGGCTGTGTGCTGTGAGATGGAAGCCTGCAGACCAGAAGGCGTTCAGCCAAGGGACCCAGAAATAATTAGAAGAAGAGTGAGATTACCTTTCATGAACAGATACAAAGGCCAACTGTATGTATTTACCCTAAATGACAACAGAAGGGGACCCGAGAGATAATTGGAGGATTGTGAAGATCAAAGGGCTGGAGGATTTGCTCTCTCTGGCACAAGGGTTTAGGATTGCAAAAGCAGAACAAATGTATGATGCTAAAATGCAGTTTGCCTGGAGCAGAAAAGTGGTTTATTTTATTTTATTTTATTTTTTTAGGAAAATCATTTGACTCAGAAGAACTTGAATTTGGGGGAGGGCTAAAAATCTACTCTTAAAAACTGCCAAAATGATTTTGGAAGATAGGAACCATATACAAGCAGTGGGGACCAGCCCAGAAGACCTGCTCCAACACAGTTTGTCCCCATTACTGTGACAATGTGACATAAAAGTGTGCCCCGTGGTGTTCATGAATCCTAGGTGGGTTCTCTAAGCGGAACCCGAGGGTCAGAAACAGAAGCCCCCAGCTTCTTGCAGCCTCAGGATACAGGGCATCTCTGTGGACGAAATCTTGGCACAAGTTAGAAACAGAAAGCAAGCACATTACTGAACGTAGAACCCAGGGATGTCGAAGGAGGAGAGAGACGAGGACTCAGATTGGTGGGTAGGAAAAGGAGACAGATGTCGTTTTTTTGCAGCAAAATTCTACCAATTTAAATCCAGAGTTGATCTCAAGGAAAAAAGAAAGCCATTAATAATTTGTTCAAATATGTTTCCACTGACTTCCTGCAGGCTTTCATGACTTTGGGGATTCAGTGGTGGGCAAGGGAGACCAAGCACCCTGCGAAATAAACTGGACCCTAGCGTCTGGAGGTTGCCAGGGCTTAAATGAGGTTGGGAGGAGGACAGCATGGGTGAAGGCCATGACCCCTGGGAGAGCAGAGCCCAGGGCAGGAACTCGAGGACCTCAGCATGGCTCCAAAGCCTGAAGGTGCAAGACCCAGGAACCAGAGTCATCTCAAACCAGGACGAGGTCTCTGCGAATCAGTCCGAGGCTTCTGCAGAGGACCCTGATTCAGCAAAGGAACCCCAAGAAGTTGTAGAAAGAAAATTGATGGTAAGGTGGGTGCTGTAGAAAGAGCCTCCTGCTTGTGAGCTCGGGAGTGGATGGGAGGGGTGAAGTGAGAGGCAGGGGCTGGCTTCGGGGTTTACTTCACATCCAGAGAAGAGATGATGCAGCCAGAACCAAGAGAGTTGGGGTTGACGGTGGTGGGTTGGGAGATGGAAGAGACTTGAAAAGGTGGAATCCACAGTCCTCGTCACGTGGGTGGGTTGATGTAGGGGAAGGGATCCGTAAAGGAGTCTAGGATTCTTGACTGGGCTTGGTACGTGTGTGGTGCCATTGGTCCAAGGACACTGGCCCTGGATAGGACTTGGGCAGTCACTGAAGGCTCTGTGTGATAGCTTCGTCACGTCTCAAGGCAGCCCTCACAGACGTGAAAGCCGAGGCTTGTGGTCTGAGGAGAAGCTGACCTGGCGCCGCAGCCCTGGAGCCGTGGTATAGGATGGAGTGCAGTCCGGGGAGAGACAGGCCTCCAACCACAGAAGTTATCATGGTGTCTTTCAAAGGCCTATGCAAGCCTTCAGGAACATGGACATCCAGTGGCTAGTGAAGAAACACAGCCCTGGGAGCCCCTGAGAAGCACATTGGGGCCAGGAAGAAGCCAAGAGCAAGGCCATGAGGGGGACCCACAGCAGGACCCAGGAGCATTCGAGGAGGAGGGAGGGAGGAGTCAGGGTTTTGCTGATGCAAGAGGTGAATTAGACGAAGGGAGCTGGTTGAACTGCACAAAGAATTCAGAGAAAGCAGAGAGGGAGTGCTGTCTCAGAGACTAAGCAGCATTTGCTGGGAAAGGAGAATCGTGCTAAGCACGCAGGGCGCAAGGTGCAGAGTCAGACCCACGGGCATCGGGAAACGCAGGCAGAGCAAGCAGCGATTCCACACTGCAGATCCAAAGGGCTCGTGGTGATGGGATTCTAGAGGACAAGGGACACATGGAGACTTGGAGCAGGAGCCTGTGCTAGAAAGCTCCATCTCCCAAGGGCAGGGACCCTTAGAGCTGGCTGGGAAGGCGAGAGGCATCATCCCGCCCTGTGTAGAGCACTATCTTCAGAAACTGCCCTGGACACCTCAGAGCTATTAGCAGAGGAGATACACTTGGGAAAGGGGATCAGTGGACTTTAGATATCAATGAGGGGGATGCGTGGTTGGGGTTATCTGGAGCTGGAAACCCCAGGTGGCACATTAGGCTTCTGGGTGGAAGAGTTTGCTTTCCCAGAAAGGCAGAGGGGCACCGTTTCAGAGGCAGGCAGGGGATAATTCAGGTAGGGGAACCAATTTCTGAAAATTGCATCAACTCACCCTGGGTCCCTAGGAGCTTATTCCTTCTTTACATCGTACTCTCTTTATTCATTGATCATGCTGAGGGTTGAACAGCATCCTGGTAAAACAGTTGGCTGACCCTTCTACTTCCTGAGCTTTAGCTTGCTGGATGTTATACACCCAAAGGAAGAGTAAACGTCAGTGGAGGGGCAGAGGGGCTTTGTGTCTGCATTTCTATAATGTGGGTGCCTGCTGACATGGACGCCACGTTTCACCTTCTATTCCTCCCTATGTACTGAGTCCTTCATGAGTGACAGATGGCCTGGGACAGCCTCAAGTTTTGAGTGATAATATCCCTAATTTACAAATAAGGAAAATGAGTTCTATCATGTGAAAAGACAGACCTCAATCTTAGTCTCATAGAAGTGGATACTTCTGAGAATTTTTTTTGACACATTTGCTGCCCCCCCACCCCCGCACTCCAAGTGCTGTGAATGATGGGCAGGAAGGTCTCAGATGTCCAAGTCCGAACCCACAGCACTCAGTGGTGTTGACGCAGTGGATCCCATACTCAGACCACACTGCTGAGAGACCACCAGGCTTTGGATGTTTTACTGACCACAGGTTCGAGTAAAGACCATCACGTTTGCATAACCCCACACCTTCCACTTCTGTGTTGTACCCATTTTTCAATTTTAATCCTCTCTTCCTCAGAAGAAGGTGATGATCATCCCAGGGTTTGTAAATGTATAAACTAGGAATCTTGACATTAAATGATCCACCTCAGTTTATAGGAATTGAATCTCAAACTTCTGATCCTTCATCTCGAACAGGGAGCCCATAGATCATGTAGCTGCTAAAATGAAGGGGACCTCTTCTTCCCCGTCAGCATTGTTCCAGTTTCAGGGAGGTGGTCTCAAATTAACCTGGGGGAGGTGCCCTCCCCTGCTCTATGCTCAGGGTGTGCCTGTGGGTCTCTATCCACATGTCTGTGCTGTGGTGGGAAAATGAGTCTACTTGGGAGCTGAAGGACAACAGGTCTGAGAAATGGTCAGACTGTCCTAAGTGCTGACTGCCTCTTTAAGGTCCCTGGTCCCGAGTTGGTCTTCTCTCTTCTTCCCATCACAGTAGTCAAAAAGAGACTTCCAACCCCAGCTGGAGAGCGTCAGGGAGGTCCTCCTACAGTATTCTGTCCTAGCCATGAACCCACTGGGGAGTGGGTAAGAATTGAGTGGTGCACAATTCTGGTATGGATCATTGCCGCAGTGGCCTTCTGGAAAATGACAAATATCTAATTCCCAGTAAAATGCCATTCGAATTTTCCAGGTCCTTTGATGGGGAAAACAAAATGCCCTTCCTAGAAATTTTTCATGCTCTGTGGTTTCCAAGACAGATTCTCAGGACTGCAAGATAAGGTGGTGTCCAATTTAGGGACCTGTGTTAATTTCCCTGCTCTGTCAAATGCATGCCGGACTCTCCTCCTTGAACAGATTACAAACTGCAAAGCCCGAGCTGATATTTTTTTCTGGGGGAAGAAGTGCTGTAGATTCACTTGGCTCCAGTTCCATCCTGCCACTTAATGACTGTGTGTCGTTGGTGCCTTACTGAAGGTCACAGAGCCCCTAGTGTTGTTGTCTTCACAGTGGGGATGAGGCTGGGACCCCCTGGGTTTGTAGGAGCTTTCTCTAAGTCCCTCCAGGGTCTGTGATTAGCTTTGCGCCTGGCACAATACACAAGAGTGGCGATCATGACGTGTTTCCCATTTCTCGTCTTCTTCTGTAAGTGGCCCGGTGTTGCTGAGCTGTGTGCCTGTAACGACCCTTCCTGCCTTCCATGTCCTCACTTCTTTCTGAATTAGCTGAATGGCTCTAGGAGGAGAATGCTCTCTCCGGGTGGCTTTGTGTCTCCTGAAGCCCTACGATGGCCCAGGAGGCGTGCTAGGGAGACGTCTGCGGCCCTGAATTTTGTGGGGAGAGGCTGGCGAGTGGAGCCTCGCTCGAGGTGTCGGAGTGCCCGGCGGAAGGCTCCCCGCCTTTCTTGGGATAATTGAAATCATGTCAATTCATTTCCTTCTTGGCTGGACAGAAACATGTTTTTCAATAGTGAGCAAATCTTGAGGGAATCCATTGACCTGAGCAGTCATAGAATGCGTGAAGTTAATGGACAAAAAATGATATTCATCTTCAGTTTATAATAGCATTTTCCTTGGCAGCACCTAAACATGGGGGTGGCGAGGGCCACTATGGAAGCCACAGCCTCACCACCGGCAGACGCCTGACCTTTGTTGTATCTAACAATTATTGGATCTATGGTGAAATAAAATAAAAACCAACACAAGTTTTGACACTAAGATAATAAATTATAAATTATGGAAGTCTACGCGCCACGGAGGATCTTGTAAACAACAGGCTGGTCTCTTAGCAACAGACCAGGAAGAGTAGGTTGTGGATGGGAAGGGAGCAGACAGGATTGTTTTGCAGCGATTACCAGCGAGGACCAGGAACGACACTGAAGCACCCACCTGGGGCCCCTTCCCTGTCCAGCCCTTCTTCCTCCTGTGGCCAGCTGGGGACCAAAACAACAATAGCAAAAATTTTCCTGGCATTCAAATGCCCCTTTCTCATCCATCAAGGTGATCCGGCTCCAAGAAGAGAAAAAACGAGAAGGATACAAGGAGTCAAGGATGAACCCAGGATGCCCAGAGCACCTGAGGGGCAATTAAACCTGGGCAAAACAGGAAGAATGCACGCTCATTTGACACCAGCTGAAATTATCACTCTAAAGGCGGGGGAGGGGACTCCTTTCTTCCCCGCCCCCACCTCCCTTTGGCTTTTAAAATCTCACTTAGGGTGGTTGTCATGAAGGAATGTAGACAAGACTTTGACAATGTGCCAAAATGGTTTATTTTTAAATGTTCCCGAAAGCACCAGAATATTAAGTTGGAGCAAATGTTGCTTGGAAGAGCGTAGGGGTTGTGGTCACGCAGACAACCAAGGAAGGGCGATGGGCTTGAAGGTTTGTAGACTTTAATTAACAGAGGCAGGCCGCTTGCGGACCAGTCACCTGGAAGCGGTTTGGAAAGTACGTGTGTGAGCGTGCATTGGCGAGAGTGAGCACTTCTCCATGGCAGGGCCTTTTCCAGGTTGGGGTGGGGAGGGAGGTTTTCTTTAATTAATTAGATGTTTACCTCTGGCACCTTCCCTGGGTGGTTTAGACGATCACCTGCCATGTGTTTGGATGAGAGTCCATACAGAATCTTGGAGTGGAATTTTCCTAGAAAAAGCAGAGGATCTTACCAGCAAATCGTCTCTCTCTTTGTGACTGAAGCAGCCAGTTGTGCATTGTCTAAACCATGAGCAAGAGAGCTGCTGTGCCAACTTAGGACAGGAGGAAAGAATCGTACAGGGACTCTTGTGACCTGCACCTCCCTGCACCCTACAGACTTCATGCATTTTATTGTTTCCTAATAAAGGTGACCAGCTATATTATGACTACTCGTGATTTATTTGGCATGTCGTTTCAAACTTTTCACATGTATAAATTTGTCATTTGAAAAGAAAGAGAACATTCTCTGCCATTCCCCAGGGTCTCATTTTTGGGGGCTCTTCTGATATCTGGAACTGAGGCTCTGTGACTTCCGCAGTGATTAGCTCCCATCCAGAGGTTTTAGAATACATTTGTGCTCAGAGCAGTCTACTGGGATGCAATTCTATCTGGGGTAATGGCCTGGTCCCATGGGACCTAGGCTCTGGATTTGTAAGACGCCTGTCAAGGCCCCCTGGGTAGGAGCCCCTCCACAAACACATGCAGAGTGCGCCCAGCTGCACTGCAGTGAC
Organism: Marmota flaviventris; assembly: GCF_047511675.1. Classification (NCBI taxonomy): domain Eukaryota; kingdom Metazoa; phylum Chordata; class Mammalia; order Rodentia; family Sciuridae; genus Marmota; species Marmota flaviventris. The sequence goes on along the minus strand of NC_092499.1, from coordinate 8,384,578 downwards.
AGCATCATCACCCCATTTCACAGACGGGGCCACGTAGGCCCAGCTATGGCAGCTGCTTTCCCTAAGTCTAATGCCAGAGCCAAATCCCATCCTGGGAGGGAAGTATTTCAAAATTCATGCTTTCTCCACACTCTTGCCCTGCCCTGCAGAAGGTCATAGTTAGATCTTTCCCTCTAACAATCATTACAGTTCTAATAATAATCATAATCCCTTCCCCCACTTTCTCTTCCCCCTTCTCCTCCTCCTCTTCCTCTTCCTCTTCCTCCTTCCTCCTCTTCTTCCTCTACTTTCTTTTCTCCTTCTTCTTCTGAAATAAATGCATCCCAAGTATTATGGAAAATCAGTAACACCCAGGGTTTGAGGTTGAAGGCAATGTTGTCTTCCTAAGAGTCTTAGAAGATCATCTGAGAGCTGAATTTTCACTTGGCAAAAGAGCCTTTTTGCATGGAAAGAATGCAATCCTTTTTCCCTGTTTAATTTTTTTTTATTGTTGTTGTTTTTGTTGGCACATGTTGAGGAAATAAAAGTAACCCTGCCTTAGATCTGTTTCAGTTTCACTTCTCTTGTCCACCCATCACGGAGAGTGCCCAGCTCTGAATTGCCCCGCTTTCTCTCTCCTTGCAAACCACCGAGGTGTCCTTTTCCAGAGCCCCATGTCCCTGACTCAGGCTGGAATCTGGAGTTCTAACTTGGTTGTAAGCAATTCTAGTAAGTTCTGAGCTCAGCAAAATGAATTCTTTCTTTTTCTGTTGGATCAGAATCCCTCATTTCCTCAGGATCCCCAGTGACATGTGTGCACAGTAAGGTTGCTAGATCCGGCACAACGGACGAGCCATGAAGGGAGGTTCAGACTTAACAGCGGAGACGCCTAGAGCTGAGCAGAAACTCACCCAGAGACGGCTGATGTGAAGTGGAGAAGTTTCTCCTCTGAAGAGGCCTCATGTTAACTGCAAGCCAGCAAACACCCTGGGGACAGTTTCCTCCTAGTACCTGGAGGGCCGTCACCCACCAGGCCACTGGCCTCACCACCTGCACTTGGAAAGCAGTGGGGAGGGGCAGCAGAGGGGGAGCCGGAGCTGCTGCGGCTCAGGTTTCCTCTGGGTGGCAGGACCTGGGCCTCACCCCATGCAGGCGCCTCTCCACCAGCACCTCCAAGCTCTGCTCCTCGCCCCACAATGCACTGCGCCCTGGCAGCCGTTCAGCAGAAGACTAAACAGTTGGCCCCATTTCAACACGGCTGCCAAGATTTGGCAACCAGAGAGTTGCAGGGAGGCAGCAGGCTGCTAAACCCTTTCACATTTTTAATTAGATCCACACACCCATGTCTTTGAGCTATCATAAATATACAGATGACATAGAGAGTATTATTCAGGGTTAATAAAAAAAAAAAAAGGAAGCAAACTCTACCAGGGTGTATCTTATCTTAGGAAAATAATTTACCTAGCACTCGTTTGGGAACTGAGGAGGGAAAAGAGAGAGCAGAGATGCTCGCACAGGTAGACTCAGGTCTGCAGGAGCAGCTTCCCAGAATCTGAAGCCACCGCCTCTGGTGTGGCTATGGCCTGGCCTTTGAGAATGTCACCAGGAGGGGGCATTCTTGGAAGGGCTGAGCTACACAGCAGCCCTGAATGCTGGGCATTGAGGAGTTGTCCTGGAAGCCACTCTGCCCCCTTTGCTTGGTGACAGCCTTCAGGTCACGGCAGAGCTATGGAGTTTGTACCTCTGCCCAAGAAAAGCAGCAACTTCCACATTCAGGGCTGCTTTCCTGCTGTTCTCTCTGTATCTCCTTTTCAGCTTTGTCTTGACAGCCTTCAGTGTAAAACAGTTTCCACTGCTTCTTAGTTTTCTGAATCTTGGGCTGCACCGTGCTCTGCTGACCCTGCTGAGAGCCAGCCTCCCCCCCACCCCTCGACTCCAGGTGATTCTGCGGGAGATGGGAGAGAATTCCAAGCCAAGGACCAGAGTTGCAGGCTGCAATGGCATTTTGCTATGTGGCTTTCTTTGGAAGTCTGATTTCAAAGCCTTTCACTTTGGTTCCTTGTCCTGAAAGATCCCATAGAGTTCTGACCTCAGAGATTGGCTCTGGGGTTCAAATTAGGGCATGTGTGCAAGACCCACAGTGCAGTGAGTGCCTGAGAGTTATTATTACTGGAACATTCAAGCGGCACACATGCCTCTTAGAGGCCAGCTGCCAATCATCAGTGCCACCGTGAACACCACCAGTGTTGGCTCTTCTTGGAACCTATGGCCCCCTGCCCTGTCTCTCCTCTCCTCTGTGGCCAAGATGACCCTTTCTTCTCAGGCAGCAGACTCTGGCTGGATTATCTTGTTGCAAGCTGAGGGCGTGCAGGGCTGCCTGGGCCTCTGCACACCAAATTTTAAGGAAGGGTTAAGAAGGACAGGGAAACACTGGAGAAGCCAGGAAAGAAGTCCCTCCAATTGCCCCAGCGGAGAGTGCAAACTTCACCAATAGAATCATCTCCGCAATCAAACACCCTCTGCTCTAAGCCACCACATGTGTGCACACCCATTTGCATCCTCTGTTTATGGTGAGCTCTTTGCACACCATTGGGTCCCTCCAGGGGAAAAGCAGAGCATGCTGTGGGCATTCTCAAGGGTTGGGCCTCTCCACTCCTGTCCTTTCATTTATTCCCCTGCTGTGGGACTTGAAGACAGACCGGGGTTTACTGTAGCAGCACTTCTTTTCACCTTTTCTGAAAATAGCACAACTGAACGAACTGGGAGGACCCTGTCCAAGTAAATGGCTGGAGACATTTCTAGGCTTAAAGAGTCTCTTTCACGGGTGTAACCACGGATAACAGGCATTGGCCACTGGGCCTGGGCTTTCCCATTTCCCCACAGTCCCCTTCGTTCCTATGCATCTCACTTCCTTCTCTCTGGCACCCCACCCCACAGGCTGCAGAGAATTCTTTTTAATTAGGAGAAGAAAAAGGATCTAAGCTGCTCACATGGGCATCATGCAACATGTACATGCACACGATGAGACAGAACAACTGTGAGAAGTACATCTAACCTTGCAATGAAAGCAGGGGAGCTACTGCAGCTGCAGGAGACAGTGACATTGAACTCAGGTTGAGTCCCAGTACCTCTAGGTCCTAATCGAGCTCTGGTGGGGAGAGTACTCCAATAATTAGTGTTATTTATACTAAAAGCTGCAGCTCATTTCTGTGAGAGAAAAACAACGTGTACTCTGGATAATGCCCTTTCTGGAGCAGGAGGTGTCAGGCTGCTGTCAGTCACGGTTGTGAGGCATCACCGTCTGCTGCCCATATGTCACTTCCAGGATGGACCAAAGCCAGTGGCACTCCACCCCCAACCCTTTCTGAGCCCTCCATAAGGTGGGCAGGTGGGCAGGTAAAGAAATACAGACAATGAATGTATTTAAGCCTGTATGGGTTTGCTTGTGCTGCTATAACAAAGTACTACAGACTAGGTGGCTGAAACAGATAAATTTATTTTCTCACAGTTCTGGAGGCTAAGTTCAAGGTCAAGGTTCTGTCATATTTGATTTTTGATGGAGGCTTCTTTCCTGGCTTGCAGACATAGCCTTTCCATGGTATATACCTTTAGGGAGAGAGGGAACCTTCTGGGGTCTCTTACAAAGATACTAATCTTATTGGACAAGGACCTTACCTTACATTTAACCTCAATTACTTCCTTAGAGGTCCCATTTCCAAATATAGCTACTTTGGGGGTTAAAGCTTCAATGCAGGTATTGTGGAGGAACAGAAATTTTCAGTTCATAACAAAGACATTTCGTATGCAATCGGGAGGAGATGGGGCCAGGCTGGGGTTCTGCTCTCACTGTGCTGTCTGTATGCTCTGTGGCCTTCCTCAAGATGGGCAGCTAGCGCCCATGCTGTTGGGTCAAGTGTCAGTCCTGCCTGGTCAGTACCCAAACCTCGCTGGCTTTAAAATATTTTTACTATCACATTTGATGATCATTATCCATTATGATGACAGAAAACACTGTCTCCCAGGGTGGCTAACACAGTGCCACCACCAGGCCAAATCCCCACAATTTCCACAGCAGCATCCCAGTCCTGCTACAGCTAGGAAGCAGGTCCAGGTGTCTAGGTAAAGGGCATGGAGATGAAAGACACATCTCTGATGCTTCCAAACAGTGTCTCCTTAGGAAACAAAGTGACTTCTTCGACTCTCCAGTATTTGGCAGGGTCGCTCAAGTTGTTATTGTAGAACATAAATTACTTAAGGAGTTGAAAGCAGCTCACACAGGTTCTATAATGTGGTATCTGCTCCCACTAAACGATCACTCTCTTGCTCTCATTTCACTATTAGATGGAAACCTACAGGATTGTCAGAAATGATCAAACATTGGCAACTTCATACAGTTCAAGCTAACAGATTATAAAACTGTTCTGGACAAATGTGATGTTTTATTTAACTGTGTCCCTTGCTGTCCTGGCTACTGAGTGAATGTTGAACAAGGTCGCTGATAAACACCCACTGTTCTTGTATCAGTCCAGCGGTCTGGGTGGAATGGTGGCCTGGGACAGGGTGCAAGGGGATGGCCCATAGGTAGACGCATCCACAGCTTTCCCACCTGCCTTCCACCAGGGTGAAGCAGTGGGGTCCCGGGGTGGGGGGCAAGGGGCTGGAGGGGAGGCACAGGAGAAAGCCTGTCTATTTCACATGTGGCCAGATGCTTGTCTGATGATGTAGAATCCAGCAGATGTGAGGTTTTTAACCCTAGCCTTTCCAAAAGCAAGTGTGAAATCTTAGGCAGATCACTCATTTCTCTAAGCTCCGTGCTTGTCGAAATGACCTAGATCTCCCAGGAACTTTGGGGCCTCCCAGAGTTGTCTAGATATTAGCACATACCCAGCCCCTTTCCCAGGAGGGGTTCGGTCTTGTGGGGAACCCCTCACTCTCCTGTTTCTTCTCCAGCTCAGCCCTGACGCTGGGGCAGACCGAGGGGCTACTAAATGAATACAGAGCAACAGAATTCCAGGGGGCCCACGTCATCCCACAGACTTCTAAACCGCACTGAGGGATTTACCAGGAAGCCGGCTGGTGTTCCCAGAGCCAGCCCTCTGAATTCCCTGTGCTGGAACTGCCTCCGCTGGGAGGTTAGCTGCAGTCCTGCCCCCTGGGCACCATGGAGGCTGCACAAGCAAGAGGTAAGCCTGGGCAGCAGTGGGAAGCTCCCGGGGGAGGTCAGGTAGACAGCGAGGACTGCTGGGACGTCAGAGAAGTAATTTGTCTTGTGCCTTTTGAACCAAAGAATGAAATAAACCAAAGGAACTTCCAGGTCATGATGCAGATGCTCCTTGACTCACGCTGGGCTTAGGTTCTGATAAACCCGACGGATTTGAAAATATCCTAAGTCAAAAACACACTTAACGGCCGCCCCATGGACGTACATACAGGTGAAATTCCCTGTGGCCTATTCAGATATGCACGTAGCATAACTTGGTCCATTTCGTTCCGAGGTTCCTCCCTTTCCCGTCCCTCCTCAATCCTCCTCAGTTTCCCTTTCTGCTCCATTGATCTCCCTTTGATTTTCATTGGGACCCCACCCTACAACTCCCCACCCCCCACTTCTTTTTTTTTCCCTCTTTAGCTTCCACATATGAGGGAGAACATTGGGTGGGCCCTGGGTGTCCTGAGTCTGCCTTATCTCACTTTGAGCATGGTGCCCTCGAGTTCATCCATTCAAGGGGAACAGGGAGGAGGTGGAGAAGAGGAAGTCCTGGGGACTAAATTGGAGCAAATTATGTCCCATACATGCACAGTTATATCAAAATGAACCCCAATATTATGGATAACTACAATGCACTAATGAAACATTTAAAAACCATATTTAATAAACCTAACCTTCCGAACATCGTGGCTTAGACTAGACTATCCCAAAAGTGCTTGGAAGGCTCACTCCGGCCAACAGTTAGGTAAAAACACCTAACACAAAGCCCGTGTTGCAATGAACTGGAATGTCTCGTGTAATGTATTGAACACTGTGCAGAAAGTCCAAACAGAAGGCCAGATGGGTGGCCCTCAGGCCATCAAGAAGCTGAAAAATCCTAATGGAATCTCCATGAATTGGCTTATGCTGGGGTTATGTTCTGATAAACCTGATGGAGTTGGGGACCATGAGTTGGACATGATCTATGCATCCTCTGTAACCCAGGCAGAAGGTGATAAAGATCAACACCCTCACCTTTAGCCAGAACAAAGGATTGAAACGAACATTTATGGAGTACCTACTGTCTTCAGCACCAAGCCAGCTCAAGAGCCCATGAGGTGAAGCAGATCACATTCATCTACCGCTCCTACATACCACTGTTGTTCTATACAGAAACAAAATGAAAGATCTTCCCTGCTCACCTGAGTATGGGGTCTAGCTCAAGAGATTGGCTTGACACATAGGCAGAAATGGCAAAGAAGATATTTTCTTTATTTTCATTTTAAATATTGCTCACCACTTTGAACTTAGTCTGAGGATGGAGAAAGGGCTCAATGAACTTGCGTGTGATGGATTTAAGCAAAGAATAGCCAGGTAGAGAAATTCAGTCTCAAAACAAGGAGGAACCCTCATCGGCCAATGCTAGGACTGCTCTCATTGTAATTGCTCCACCTGAGTGCCAATTTGCCTGAGTTTCCCAGAAGCCAAGGCAAAGTGAATACTGGGTCAATTGTAAACTTTCATTTATATTTTGTTTTATTTTTAAGAAAAGAGGACACAAACCAGATCCTCTAGGGAGATCTAGTCAGTATCATGGATGGAGTCCAAACCATTAGCTTTTAGAATAAATGCACAGCTAATCCCCTACGACTTTCATAATGGCTCTCCATAAAAGTCAAAAATGGAACAAAACACAGATCAGAGGGAGGTGAGGTCCAAGTGAGTAGTTTTTTGTGGCTGAGTGAAACACCTTAAAATTAACTCAATGTAACAACTTACAGGAGTGAATAGGTAACATGTAACATGTACCTCCCACAGTCCTCTTTTTGGTACTGGGGATCGAACCCAGAAGTTCTTAACCACTGAGCTACTTCCTTAGCCCTTTTTATGTTTTATTTTGAGACAGGGTCTTGCTAACTTGCTTAGGGCCTCGCTAGGTTGCTGAGGCTGGCTTTCAACTTGGCAGCCCGCTGCCTCAGCCTCCGAGTCACTGGGATTACAGGCGTGCCCCACTGTGCGCCACCGTGCCTCTCTTCCCATAGTCCTTTTATCGTTTCTTCAAATACAGATTTTGGAAAGAGTTAAGAGTAGACAATCCAAGACTCTGACATCATTGAAGGACTTAGGGAAATGACAAGCTGGATTGCTAATTCATAAAAAAGAAAGAAAGATAAAAGGAAAGAAAATCTATATTGTTCCGAAAGCAGTCAAGTGGCTAGAAGATGTAAAAGAATATTTTAAGCCAGTTGATTAAACAGTCAGTTAATGAATTTAATATCTATCTATGGACGACTGTCTTTGTCACTCTGATATGTGGGGCAGTGCCCACAGCCTTTAGCAGGTGTTCAGTAAATGCTATTTGAACCTGATTACCCGGCTTAGTTTGGGAAGCCCTGAAGAACTCTACCTGCTCTGGGAATGCCTGGGACTGCCAATGTTCCCAGCCTCTCCTCCTTGGGGCTTAGCCCCACAGCCCTGTGTGGGCCTGATGCTCAGCTAGGGGTGAGGGTGCTGGGCTAGGTGCTGGACTTGGTGGGCAAGTCCTGGGGGACTGAAGACTCCTGAGTACAGGGCTTAGTGAGGGAAGGTGAGCTAAGTCCTAAGGGGTTCCTGGCTGCCTGTGGCTCTGTTTGTGGCCACCTGCCCTTCCTTTGCCACACCCCCAACAGGCCTCACATCCCTTTGGAAGGTGGCCCCATCTCTTTAGCTCCGTGGCTGTCAGACCTCTGGCCTTCGAGAGCCATAGTGGATAATGGATGGTGATTTCCTGAGGCTGGCCAGACCCCAGAGGCTTCTGGGACAACTTGTATGTCCTGCCAGGAACCAAGTGACCATGCCCCAGGAGTGACACTTTTCCTTGAGTGCCTAAGTGTGGCCCTACTATGCTCCTGTGCTGCGTTTCCTGTCTAGCACAAGCTCTTGGCCAAGTGGAGACTCTCTCCTCACATGCTGCTACGTGCTGGGTCTAGGCATTGATTTTTTCCTGGGCTTCTGCAGGTGAAGGCTGGTCCTTCCTACTCAGGGCAGCTTCTGTCTGGCCTCTTCCTCCTTGCTGCTTCGGGATCCAGTGGACTTCCAGGTCACTGAAACAGCCTTCCCTGGACTTCCTCCACTGTCCCCAAGCAGCTCCTCCAGCCTTGCCCCCCACCATGCTAAACCAGGCATGCTGCTGTGCCAAGTAGCACCCAGGGCTGGTTGTCATCAGCTCCAGGATGGAGACCCCGTGGGATCCAGGCCACTCACACTCAGCTTCCCTCTTACGCAAACCACTCTTCACCTCTGTGGGTCTCTCTTTCTTTGCCACAGCTACCTTTACCTGAAACCATGCTACTTCTTGGTTGAGGATGTGTCTCTCTCATGAGGATGTAAGCCCAGGGCCACAGAGTCCCGGTGACACGGGTAGGTGAAGGAGAAATGACCCAGCACTTCCCTGCATGCCACGTGGTACCTTGTCCCTGTCCCTTTGGTTTCCTTGTTCTGGCTGATTCCCTGTCTTTGCTCAGGTCCTTCCTCTGAGATAAAGCTCTCCCTAAACTCTGCCTCACTGAGAGTTTTACTTGGGTCTCAGGGAGGAAGCCCTTCTGAACACCTGTGCAGGTGTCCCTTCTCTGGGAGGCCACAGTTCCCCAGGTCTGTCTGTCAGTGCACTTGCTGAGTGGGAACACAGTTGTCCTCCTGAGTTGCTGGTCCCGGTGAGGTCCTGGACCATAGCAGAAATGTCCCTGTGTGCCTCAGGCTGAGCAAGCATCCAGTTCAGGAGACTCCCTCCCCATAGACCACACTGTCACCCTCTACCCAGCTTGTGGTGACACAGATGACATCTTCTGTTCCATCGGCCATCACCAGGGCTCTTTATATGTGCTCAACCTGAGGCCCAGATGGGGAGAGGCAGGAGGCGGGGGAGCTCTTGCCGTGGAAAGTGGATCACTCTCCTCCCCATTTGGTTGTCTCTCTCCAGCACCTTGTGACCTTCTGGTCATCCCCCGTTGTCTAGCAATTGAGTCTGGTCATCATATCAGGACAGACGCTGTCTTCTACATTGTGTACCCATAGGAATAGGGCCCTGCCTTGCACATATTAAGCAACTAATAAATGTAGGTTGCTGAATTATGAATTAAATAACAAAGGGCCAGAGAGTTTTCTGTTGGAGTGCATGAACACAACAGATATACCAGGAAAATATATTTAGCCATTTTCTTGCCATTTTAATTTGTAAGAGTTCCATGTATATTTCTTCCAGCTACATTGGCTTCCCCTTAGATGGAGAAAGGGTAAGAATCAATCAATCTTGTCATGTTCATTACCATTCTTTAAAAGTACAATACAAACTCATTTGGGTTTTTTTTTTTTTTGGTTTTATGTTTGTTGTTGTTTTTGTTGTTGTTGTTTATTGTTGTGCAGTATTTACAATGGCTCCTAACTCTGCTTTTCCAACACAGGAAGTTCTGATTTGCAAAGGGCATGGCCATTTGGGTAGATGCAGGAGTCACGGGCCACCAACATGGTCCCGGACAAGTAATAGCTTTGGAATATATATATATATTTTTAAATCAGAAATAAGATTCAAGAGGATCTTGGCTAGAGATCAGCAAACTTTCTTTCCCCATTTTTGCAATGGCGCAGATAGTAAATATTTTCAGCTTTGTGGACCTTACAATCTCCATCCCCCTAATTACTAAATCCTACTGCTGTGAAGTGTAAACAGCCACAGACAATATGGAAATGAATGATCATGCCTGCATTCCCATGAAATTTTATTTATGGACATTGAAATTTGAATTTCATGTAATTTTCACCATGTGTCACAAAATATCATTCTTCCTTTGATTTAAAAAAATATATTTAAAAATGTAAAAAGCATTCTTAGCTCACAGGCAAACAGAAATAGGAGAAGGGCTGGATTTGCTCTGCAGACCATAGTTTGCAGAGTGCTGGTCTAAGAGCACCCCCAGCCTGGGCTTGCCTTTGAATGCTCGGCTACTCAGAGGGAGGTAGTAGAGGAAAATCGCGGGAGTTGCCCTCGGAGGCCACACACATCTTCTGGTCCAGTCTCCAGGTTTCAGCCCAGTTCATGGGGTCTCTTGGAGGCCCCGGTTTTCCCACTGCACACAGCTGGGCAGCGAGTAAATAGAAAATAATTTTTTTCTGGATTAACTGATGACAAAAATACCTTGGCAAGCCAGGGCAGGCAATTGCCAGATTGTCGTCTAAGGCAAGCAAGACCCCCAGAGGGTTTGGGCACACACCTTCCGCATCTTGTCAAGAGACCAAATGGAAATTCCTTCATCCCCCAAGGAGACGAGACCCTGAACCAGAGAGGAGTATGGAGCTCATGCCAGAGCCTGGAGGATCAGATGGGCAGGAGTCTCCCTTCCCCGCTGTTCTTTTCTGTTTTTTATTATAGGTGAAGACTTTGAGCACAAGGCGAAAAAACACATGAGACTTCAACTACATCACAACTTGCTCCCCCGAGTGGTCACCTTAAATGGCATGTCCAGCAAGGTGTGGTCTAGGATATTTCTGTTTCCAAAGGAGTACACTCTAAAAGGTGACAAAAACTCAGTGCCAAAGTAAATGCTATTTTATTGCAATATTTTAAAAATCAAAATTAATGACAAACATTTATAATGAACAAAATATCAAGATTTTGAGTAAAGAAAAAAATTAATCCTGTACACCCATGCCTTACCTCCCTCACTTGAATTTGCTGATTTCGCAATGATTTTGAAATTTGACATTGGGTTGTCCAGGAAATGTTGCAAGAATTGGAAACTCACAAGGGGGGGGGGGGCTTCTCTCTCTCTCTCTCTCTCTCTCTCTCTCTCTCTCTCTCTCTCTCCTAGTATTGGGGATTGAACTCAAGGGTGCTTAACCACTGAGCCACATCCCCAGCCCTTTTCATTTTTAACTTTTTTAAATTTTAATTTGTTCTATATGACAGCAGAATGCATTACAATTCATAGTACACATATAGAGCATAATTTTTCATATCTCTGGTTATACACAAAGTAGAGACACACCATTTGTGTCTTCATCCATGTACTTGGGTAAAGATGTCCATCTCATTCCACCATCTTTCCTATCCCCATGTCATTTTAAATTTTAAGACAGGGTCTCACTAAGTTGATGAGACTAGCTTTGAACTTGTGATCCTTCTGCCTCAACCTCCCCAGTCACTATGATTAAAGGCATATGCTACCGAGCCCAGCTGTGTCTCATCCTTTAAGATACACAAAGTGCACTCACTGGACCCAGCATCTCAGCATCCGGGGGTGGCTCATGAGGGCTGGTATCTGGAGACTTGAAAATGCACTAAGTGTGCTACTTGGCTTCAGTACCACTCAGTTGTTTCTCTAAATTATAAAATGTTTCCTCTTTAATATGTCTCTCTTGAGCACTCAGCACTGACATGTGTCCAGTGCCTTTAAATAATTCCTGATGAGTAAGAACCAACCCTACTCTGAGTACAGAGATGACAAGCCATGTACTAAGCTTCAGTACCCTGATGACTATAGTGTGGAGTTCTTCCCAAGACACCATCTAAGGCTGAAATGTGGGCACTCACATTCACCAAAAGCAATGTATTCAGCAAAAAGAGAGCCTCGTAGAATATTATAGAATCAATTTTTCCTTCAAATCTCCTAGCACACACCCACAAAATCATACTATTATTTCTTCCCTGCTTGCCAATAGAAAGTCCAGTCACTTCTCAAAGTGTCCCACACAAGTGGCTAGAAGTAATTGCAGAAATTGAAATACCTAAGATAATCTTATTCTACAATTAACTGCATATTTCTAAATAGCTAGTAGAGAGGATTTTGAATGTTCTCAACACCAAGAATGATAAATGTATGAGGCGGTGGGCATGCCAATTATCCCGATCAGATCATTACGCGTTACATTCATGTATCAAAATATCACGCTGTACCACCAAATAGGTACAATTACCATGTGTCAATTAAAATAAGAAATGCATTTCTTTAAAAATGAAAGAAAAAGCTCTTCATTCTGATCTCACTTCTTTAGTGTCATTAAACATAAATCTTTGAGGCAGCCTATCCACCCCTTTCCCTCTGGGTCCCCTCATTAATATGTCTGGGGTCAAACGTCTGCCATGATGGACCCCTTCGCCTGACCACAGAAGACGTCTGAAGTGGCACGCCAGTCTTCTTCCCAGATCAGTCCTTGGCAGCTCGTATCTCTCTTTGATGTCTGTGAGTCTGAAGAAGATGGAAGAGGACATAGTTGGTTAGTGTTTTAATGTGTGTGGTATTTTCTCCTTTTCTAACTTTTTCCTGAGCTGTAATGTGGACTGTTCAAAGACGTCTTTGACAGGATAAATCACTGTATGTTTCACAGATCAGAAGACTGACCTTCGGCTGGGAAAGTGCCTGGAGGTGAGGTTGAGGCCAGTTCAAAGGAAAGTCTAGCTGCCCATTCTTGGTCTGACTTCCTTGAGAATGGGTGCCCTTGGACTCTGGGATGCTACTGCAGAGATCCAGACTGGCCTTCCAGAAGGTCTTCAGATCCGCTCGATGGTGTCACCTTCTTGGGACAAGATGGCTTCTGGGGTCCTCCCTGAGCTCACCTGACTTATTTATCAGCAATAAACGTTTATTTGGCACCTCCTATTTCCCAAACATACTTTTCTTCCATCAGAGCTGTGGATCTAATGCTGCCCAATGGCAGAAGAAACCCTTTATTCTTCCTGCCACATCAATGCCACTCAAAGAATATGTCTTTGCAGAAACAATAGATCACTCACAGGAGTCATTATCAAGGTCCCAGCAACCAATGAAATCCTTTCTTCATTCTGATCCCACTGAGCTTTATTAAGGGCCCCTACAATTGCTAGAAAGTTCCTTCCTTCCTTCCTTATTTCTCTTGCTTTTGTCTCTTTGTGGTACATTTTACTCTGCCTGATCCCTTGAGGGTTGATGTCAGCCCTCAGCTTCCCGGAGCAGATGTCTGGGAGACACAAGGGCTGTTCATTTTTCTTTTCTTAAAAAACCCTAAAATGTACCCCCAAATAGCCACTAAATGCCAAGTCTCCCATTGCTCATTCTAATTTCAACATTTTTCTTTATCACATAGATGATCAGAGATTGGGATTTTTTTTTTTTTTTTTTTTTTTTTAATGAGGCTCTGTCTACCTGACTAATCAACGTGAAGGGCTCATGACGGGAAATGGGAAGGGACTTGTAAGTCCCTGGATGCCACTCCTGTGGCAGACAGAAATATGTAAAACTCCATGAAATGGAAAGGGAAGATGGCAAGTGACCTGGCTATCATGCTGTTGTTCCTTAAAACAACTTTAAGAAATCAAACACTCTCCTGGGGCATGTGGCCTAGGGACCCTTGGTGAAGCCATTGGCGAGACTTAGTGTAGTCAGCTTCCCCAGGTGACAGCTGAGTGACTGTTGCCTTACTTGTAAGTACAACTCTTGGGCCCCGAGTGTTCTTAGCTCCCAGTCCCCACACCCGTCACCCTCTATGTGGCTAGTGCAATCACCTTCCTGGACCACAGTGGCACACATGCCCCAAACTCTGAAGCCTTCAGTAGCTTCCTGCTGGCCCCAAATAGAGTAGGCAGTCATTAGTAAAACATGGGAACTCTCCACCTCCACCTGAGGAGCAGAGGCCAACACAGATTGGACTTTGGAGCCCAGAAGACTAAAGTCCAAATCTCAGTCCTGCCATTTACTGACTTTTGCTTTGAGTCTGAGTCTCCGTTTCCTCAACTCTGTGAGAAATGAGATCGGCCATCTCCCAATGTCATCTCCCAAGGTCATTGGGAGGATTGAAGGAGAACTAAGCCTGGCAGAAAGAAGTACTCAGCAGTGGACACTCTCACCCCAGTCTCACCTGCACTGAAAACAGTCCCCTGTCTCTGATCTCCAGTCTTGCCTCTCGCCACCGCCCTCCCCTCGCTGGGTTCCCGATGCAGAGTGCTCTGCGTTCCCTCTCCAGCCTTACCCACACACTCTCGGCTTCTACTAAAACCTTGAGGAAACGATCTTCTACTTAGGTCTATTCTTTCTTGCATCTGAACTTGAGTCCCATGATGCTTTTTGAGAATCTGAAGTGGCAGGTTTAGCCCTCAGCCCGTTCCCATCATATCGTATGGCTCATCCTACTAAATTGCTGATTCCCACAGGGCGGGATTCTATCCTTTCCATCTGTGTCTCCCCAAGGCACTGATAAAGCCTGTCAGTCATGATAACACAGCATCATCACATCTTTGACTGGGTCATGCTGGGTGAAGAACTGCCCCAAAGCTGGGGAGCTAACTGCCACCAAGTTCGACTTTCTAATATAATTTGCTTGCAGTTATGCCAATCGTGAGTCAAGAGCAGTGGTCCCTCCTGTGGGTTCTTTTACGGAGGAGACTGGGACTGGAGGTGGAGTCCTTTTCCAGCACTTGACCTTCTTGATATCAAGGTAGAAAAGGGAACAGGGAACCAGGCAGCGGCTCCCAGCCTTCTGTTGGGAGGAGAGGCATGTCACTCCCACTCCCACCATATTGACCCAAGCCCCTCATGTGGTCAAACCAGACCAATGGGGTGGGGACAGATGTTCTGATGGAATGAGTGCCTGCACACCCAAGGCAGCAGGCAGGGATAGGTGATCACCCACAAGGAGGGGCATCGGGGGGCATTTAAACACATGATTGCCGTTTACATAACTGCACATCATTACACACGTGTATATCAGAGGCACCCATGGGATGCTATTGGAATAAAGTGAATTTACGTGGTTTTAAATAACCCTCTGAACCCACAGTCTGATGCAGATCAGAATATCACTAAGGATGTTGTTCACTTAATTAGAAAACACACTCTTTATCAGGAACAACCCGTGTGGCATCTCTGAGTCCTGAGTGTTAGGAGAAAGTGCGCTTCCACTCCCCACTCCTCCTGGGAGGCGCTCTCCCTTATTTCTTTGGCTGCTAGGAAGCTCCGAGGTTTCCCGCAGAGAGCTATGCAGGGATTTATGGCAACCTTTTCCAGAATCAACCTCACGCCTGGCATCTTCTCGTTTTACTCCTGCCCTTATTTACTCGGATGTAATGTTATCATGTTCCATTTTCCTAAACTATTTTAGGACAAAGATCATAAACAAGTGAACTTATCATGGACCCATCCTCTGAGACCATTTGAAGCTGCCTGCCCACCGGCCTCCGACGTATCCCCGCTGAACGCTTTAGCTCTGCCTTGAAGGATAAGTGAAAACACATGCGGAGGACAAATCACTCCTTGTCCTTCCAAATACACCATGAACCGCCTGATCAAAGGGAAACGAAAGCCACTTCTCAGACAGGGCCCCGGGGGTCCTGGGCCCAGCCCGTCTCTCTGGGGCCAGGAAGGACACATCCCAAGTCTGCTCTGGTCCCCCCAGGCGCTTGGCGGACCCAGCACCTTTGCCCTCCTCATCAGCGAGAGGAAACATGGGCGTAATCCTTTAGGCTTGGTGGGACTGTGGGAAATCACAGCGCAAGCCCTGGGCCCAGCAGGGATGCAGAAAGCGTCACAAATGCCCGGGAGGTGTGTCCTCTGAGATCGGGACCTTTGACTCCCAGACACATGGCTGGTCTGTTCTCCAAACGCAGAATCAGAAGGATTCTGTCCCTCGCTCTGCGGCTACCAAAGCGATGGCTTCAAGGTCCCAGGGTGACCATCTCAGGCGCCTGTGTGAGCTCCACGTGTGGCCCTGTGGGATGCCGCTGATCCTGAATACCAGTTGCAACCTCATAACTGGGCTCGCGGGGCCTCCTGAGCTGGCCACGTCTCCTCCTTCTCCACCTCTTACTGTTGGTTTCCTAAATTGTGCCCATTCCCGTTGCTGCTCAGGCCCAGGCCTTTGCTGTCACCTTTCAACTAATGACACAGATGGCAGTAGTAATCCCAATAATCGTAACGATGGTGAAAGCAAGCCAGGGCCTTCTCAGCTCTAGCCGCCCTCCTCCTCCGCTCAAGGGGCCTTCGGGGCCTTCGTCCTTGAATGTGACCTTCTTCCTGGACCCGCCAGGGCCTCCATCTGTTGGATGATCATGCTGGAGGATGAGTTCTTCAGACTTGTCCCCATTCCCTGGGGACAGTGTCCTGCCCAAGCTCCTCCCTCCCACCCTCAGGAGCCCAGAAGCTGGTGCTTAGGGGGTGGGGGAAGGAGGTTGGCCAGAGGACCCAGCGAGTGACTTCAACATGGCCCCAGTCAGTCAGAATAGCGGTGCCAGGGAGGCCAGGGACCAGGCAGGGAGAAGGCAGCCTCCGAACCTGTGCTCACTGCCTGCAGGTGACAGAGGGAGCGAGGCAGGTGCTTCCCTCTGCAGAAGGGTTAGGGGCAGAGGGGTCTGCCTGCCCCCTTCAATTCGGCCTGGGCTGCCTTCCCACCCCCACGACGCCCCCACCAGGGTGCCCAGGCGGCAGGCTGAGCAGGGAAGGTCAGTGGGAGTGAGAAAACCAGGGCCCTGTTTGTGGGTGAGCTGACAGTGGGGGTGGTGCACAGTGTCGTCGACAGTCCTGGTCACAAGAGACCTTGTCACTCACACCACTGGAGGCTGCGGCAAGGGGAAACAAGGTGGGGGGAGGGGACACAGGCTCTGCCAGAGGACGAGGAGAGGGAGCATCTTCCTGACCACAGTGCAAGGACAGAAGGAGGACAGGCTGGCCACAGCCGACCAGTGACAGGAACGCACGTGTCATCTTAAAGGTTCTATTAGCTGCACTTGAAGAGGATGCAACCTCAAACAGGTGAAATTAAGTTTAATGACCTATATTATATAAGTCAGCCCAAATATTATTATTTCAATGTGAAAATACTATACAATTATAAATGAGCTGTTTTACTTTCTTTTGGTATGTTAAGCATTCCAACTGCAGTGCATCTCAATTCAGAACTGCCACGTTGCAAGTGTCCCACAGCCTGTGACACATGACTGAAGAGATGTTCTGAAGAGACAGGACCAGGAGCCGCGCGCGCGTTCACATGCCCAGGTGTGACATGCACATGATTTCCAGGAGAGGTAGAGAAGCACCACAGACCTCGAGGAGGGCCCCAGGGTACTGGATGAGATCTCTGTTCTGCTGCTCCAGGGACAGGTATGGCAGGTGCTGTGTGACCTCAGGAGAGCCTGTCTCCTTCTCTGTGCATGGGCTAAATCAGTATCTGCAAAACAAAGTGCTGACAAGATGACAGAAGTCTCTTCAAAGTACCAAGCTATCCGCATCATCTCTGGCCACCCTGCCAACATTGCAGAGCTGGCCCAGGTATGATATTGAAGGTCACATTCACAGCAAGACCCAGAGCCGAGGTTTGAGCCTAGGTCTGAGTAAACCCACCAGCTTGTGACCAATGGGTTCCATCCTTTCATTTGTTACTCTATTAAAACATGCTGGAACCCTGAGCTGTGTCTATGCATAATAGATTGCATTTGCTGAGTTACCGCAATCGGCTTTATCACCGGGTAGGTGACCTGCGTTGCTGCCCGTGGTCTCCATTTGCCGGCTGCCTCTTCGTCTGGTTTGGGTTGCAACAAAAACCCATTCCAAACAAGGTTCTTCCCTCCATCCCTGTGACTCAGGCTGATTTGGGTTCTTGAGAATCCCCAGAGAAAGCTCCTTGTCATTCTCTCCACATTCTCTAAAGACGGAAAACAGGGGAAACAATATCAGAACACCAGGCTGGTGGTTACTGCGGACGGGGACTCTCCACGGGAGCTCTGTTAAGTTGCTGCTGTCTGCCGGGATGCAGAGCACACCTTGCATGCACACAGAGGCTACCAGGCACCCAGCAGGGTCTCCTTCTCTCTGTGCCACCTCAGACAGCCATAATCACTCCTCGTGCACTCTCAGACTGCTGATGTGGAGAGCGGCCCATGTGCCAGGTCCCCATCCTGCAGCAGGACCAGCTAAACAGCCTGGACCTTCCTCCCATAATGACAGGTTCAAACCCTGGCTTCCCACTTCCTAGGCACCTCCCAGGGCTTCCTCTCCACCAAGGTCTATTCCTAATAGCTGGCATCTCTTCCCAGGGCCAATGACAGGATGCAAGGAAGGGCCCAGACACGATGGGTGTCCCGAAGTAGAACGTGAAGTCATATGAAAATGCTTATCACAGCTCACCATCCCAGAAAAAGAAATGGCTATTTTGCTGAAAACGTAGAACGATACAGGCCTGTTTTTCCTGAAGCACAATGTTGCACATGAGCCTTCCTTTGTCCACACCCTGGAATCCTCTCCTGAGGGTCAACTTCTCTGCAATGGCTTCCATGGGCTCTGTGTCTGATCTGGCTCTCAGCTCGATCCCTGTTCGGGGTCTCAGGGTGCCAGCCCAAGTCACCAGGGGTGAAAGCCACTGGACACCTTTCAGTGTTACTTAAATACACACCCAAGCAGCATCTGATTCTAAATCCATGGTTACCTCCTCCGTAGGGGAGAGTCCAGAGAGGAAGACACACATGCAGAGACGAGAGTGCCCAGGACAGATGGATAGGCTTTGGGAAGCACATGGTACAAACGAGGCCTCGCTTTCCAAGCCAAGACGTAAGGAGAGTTTGAAGAAAAGATGACATTCTAGCCACCAGCTGAAGGTGTAAAGGAGCATTCCTAGGTGAAAATGAACTCCGACACCATCCTGAAAGACATTGTGAATGGAACAGGAAATGCCAAGGATGGACTGGTACAAGAGGGTGGAATGCTTGGGAAACCACACTTCCCTTGGTGCCGTTCAGGAGCACTGCGTCCTTCCTGGGAAGGGAAGAGTGGACGTGGCAGGGATGGGAGATGAAACTTAAAGGAAGGCTTGGTTGGGCATATTAAGGAAGTTGAACTTGATCTCTATTTATTTCGGGCTGAGAGGTGACATCATGATCTCTATATTAAAAAGATGGAACATGGCTGCCATGTTGGAGAAGAAATGGCACAGGTCTGTAAACCACTTTAATGACACAGGAATTGGGTGGTAGTGTATTATTCATTTCCAAAAGCCAGCAGGTAAGAAGAACAGGCTGGAAGATGGTACCCCACTTCCTTTTCAAGCAGCCAAGAAGGATCAGCCATGAGAAGTGTCCTTCCCAGCCACCGTAGCTGTGAGACACCAAGAATTACCAAGTGTCATGACAAGATGTCACCCATCAGACAAGAGTTTCTGTAATGACTTGGATGTGGGCATCCCAAGTGGGCATCCTCAGGGGATGACTAAATGACATTTAGGAGTCATCAGTCATCAAAGTCATCACCCTTGCCCATGACCCTGACACCCACTTACATCTCAGAATCCTCTGCCCAGCAGTGAGGTGCCAGTCATCCTTCCTGTGGCTCATCCCTCCCTCTTGCTGTCTCTTCTCGCTCCACTCAGGGAGGGGAGCAGGATGCTGAACTCAACTTCTTTTGTGATTAGCAGCACCAGGTTCAAATTTATTAATCCCAGGAGCAGAAGGCTAATGAGTTAAATGCCCTGATTTAATTAAGCCACCTAATGGTTTTAGCTTACATAAATTCTCACCTGATCAGTTCAGCATCCTTCAAATACATTATCACTGGTACTCCACAGAAAGACAGCAGCCCAGATCCCCGAAACCTGCAGCAAGTCCTGGTCTCTGAGCGCTCAGCTCAGGTGGAGAGAAGAGAGCAAATGTGTCCTCTCTCAGAATGTGATGGTCTGTCAATGACAGTCAAGATCTCAAGGAGCTGGATGCCTTCCTGGGTAGGGAGAATCACACCTCAATGATCCGTTACTCTGCGTTCAGCAAACTTGTCTTATGCCCCGAGAGGAAGTCCAACCCCGTGAATCTATTCTTGGTTTGGCTGTAGGAACCATGGCGTGCCAGTGCTCACCAGCTCTGGGATCCTGTCAAATGACTTAACCCACTGAGTTCTGGTGCTCTCGCCTGCACAGCAAGGATGGCAAAGCCAACGTCTCTGCATGGCTGGGAGGGTTGGAGAAGCAACCCACACAATACCTGGGCCCCAGTCGCCCACCATCCAGGGTTCAGAAATCAGAAGAGGAGGAAGCACAGCCAGGGCAGGAGCCCCAAAATTGGCAAGGGAGGAAACATTCTGTGACCAGCAACAGTGCCATTTTGACCACTGGGCAAGAGCTTCATCCACAACGTGGCAAATGTTTCCAATAATAGTAAAACTGGATTTGATGAATTTCTCAACTCAAAATGAGGATGACTAAGGTCAGAGAGTTGGAGATATTTGCCCAGCTCAGAACTAGTAGGTGTCTGAATAAGAAGTCCAGCTTCACGAGGATGTTTTTGACAACACAGAGTTCTTGCCTACTTGGTTTTCTCAACCCCAAGCCCAGGAAAATAACAATTAAAAAAAATAGAAAAAGTATCACAGAGACAATAAATGGGCAGTATTCCTGGGGTCATCGGGCCTGCCAGGACATGGCGAAGGCAGACAATTGTAAAATACAGGTTTTTAAAAGGAGTCAATCTGCTACAGCCATGGCTAGGTTGTGTATTTTCTAAATCTTAAGTGTTGGAAATTTAATCTCTGGAGGAATGGTGTCAAGAAGCAAGACCTTTAAGAGTTGATTGAGTTATGGGGACTTTGCCCTAAGAAATGAACTGAACCATTATTTCAGGAGTAGTTTCCTGATAAAAGGACATGTTGGACCCCTTCCCTCTCCTCCCACATGTTCTCTCTTGCCCTTCCACCTTCCACCATGGGATGATAGAATTAAAAGGCCTTTGACAAGCTGGGTGCGGTGGCACGTGCCTGTTATACCAGCAGCTCGGGTGGCTGGGGCAGGAGGGTCTCAAGTTCAAACCAGCCTCAGCAACTTAGTAAGACCCTAGCACTTAGCAAGACCCTGTCTCAAAATGAAAAATAAAAAGGGCTGGGGATATGGCTCAGTGGTTAAGGTGCCTTTTAGTTCAATCCCTGGGCCCCCCAAAAAAGCTTCCACCAGATGTGTACCCCTTCAATCTTAGACCTCCCATGCTCTACAACTGTGAGAAATAAATACCTGTTCTTTATAAAATGGCCTGGCCTAGAGTTTTCTGTAATAGCTGTGGATGAAGTACGGCAACACAACCCAGTAAGGAGGACCAGCAGGGATCCCCCCCGCCTTCTTTCAGGAAGACCTTGTTTCGTTCCTGAGCCTCTTCCTGAAACATGGGTGAACACAAGGTCATCTCCAGGGGTCTCCTTCAAAAGGCAAAAGACAGGCTGTAGCTCCTTCTTGATAGTTGTTCTTCTTGTTTTCATAAAATGTCTGGGGCTTCAAGGGAGAACGCTCTGTGGCAGGGTGTCCAGCGCACAGCAACACGTCCCCAAGGAGGCCAACGATGGAATCAGGAAGTCTGCAAGGTCACAGCCACGGCCCAGACTCCACGGAGGGCGGGCCTGGGTGACTTTGGCTCTGAGGCTCTTTATTCGCACACCATGTGGAGGGCTAGCAGGGTAGGTCTCTTGAAGCTTGTGCTGAAACTGATACATTTAATTTTCTTGAAGCCACATGGTTCAAGAGCATGTTCTCTGTGCATGAAGGAGGAAAAAGACACTAAGGTCTGAAAGCCTAGGTCCCCCTGGTGCATAGAAGACATTGACCCCCCAGGAGACAGTATTGGGAGGTAGAGCCGTGGGCATGCACTCATGTCCCAAGGCTGGAGTCCTCATGAATGGAAAGAGTGCCAGGTAAAGAGTCCCCAGAACACGTGCTCACCTCCCACCCGGTGACGGCAGAGGGAGACACAGCATGTGAGGACATGGACTTCATCAGGCTCAGAATAGCTGACACCTCCATCTTGGACCTTCCCAACTCCAGAGCCGTGAGCAATAAATGTTTATTGACATGGGCACCTGGGCCAGGAGACTTTGCTGTGGCAGCCTGAGTGCACTGAGGCAGAGCAAAAGCACAGCTGAGGAACCATCTTGAACTCACAAGTATCCAAGAAAACCCCGAGATCATGCTGGGTTTAGAAGCATTTTGTCTGAAGACTAACTGCCTTTTAAAGGTCTCCACAGGAAGACTCTGCGACTCATCTACCAGGAGTGGGGACCCTCCGCCTAGGTGAAGACTCTTGCCAGGTCATATCAGCTAATGTCAGATTCTGGACTAACTTGAAGGGGAATGCCATACCCGTGGCACTCAGCACACGCCCTGCGTCCTTGGTACGCCTTCTCTGCATGGCTTACACTGGGGGAGAGAGCCAGATCACGGCTGTTGGCAAGCTCAGAGAGTCGCGGACACCCTGGAAGCGGGCCAGTGAGGGACTCCAGGTATAGCCCTCTGCCTCCTCCATATGACCTCTCTGCAAGTGAGGCCACTGCCACAGTCTTATAGAGAAGGAAACTGGGGCTAAGAGAGGCTATGCAACTCCCCTCTGTAGTCCAACAGCCAGGAAGTGACTGATGGTGATTACAGTCATAATGAAAAAAGCCACGTGCACGCACACACACACACACATATATAAATGCCACTTGCAAAGGGACTTCCATTTCCTATCTCCCTGTAAAGAATGCCTGAAGCATTATGAGCTTTTATTTATATTCTTCCAAGGTGGGTCTGTCTCTGTTGCTGAGCACTGCACCTCCTTTCTGAGAACAGAAGTAACTGCTGGTTTTATTCCAATGATCTCTAGTCCCTCAATTCTGACCCCACTTTGGGAGACCCAGAAGCCCCCCACCCCCCGCCCCGTCAGGTCAAGGCACATTCCCCTGTCCAGGTTCCTGGACAGCCCACTGGCACACTCTCAATCAAATGCTGATGCTTAAACCTTAAGAGATTTTTTCCTCCGGGTACCATCTGTTCATTAAAGTCAACATTACATCTTCCCATCCCAGAGAGCCCCAGGCAATCCTCAAATTTTGCTGGACTAGAGAAAAAGCAGCCATAAATGTAAAGACCAAAGGATAGCTATCATTCAGAAAGGAAGACAGGGAGGGAGGGAGGGAAAGGCCAATTGCATACGTACGCCCTGTCCTGGCTCAGGCCTGACCTTGCAGATGCTTCTCCTTGGCCCAGGACCTGAAGAGTGTCCATCCAGGTGGGTCATCAGCATCTGTTCCTTGGCAGAGCAGCCTCCATGATAGAATTGTAGGCAAGGACTGTGGTCCTGCTTGGGGGACTCTGGTCCTCTCTTTGGACTGTGTGGACATTCAGAGAAGAAGCACAGGGTTCCTCCAGCAGTTTTTCAGCTTGTATTTTTCTTAGAAAAGTTTTATTTAGTGGGAAAATTGAGTTATGCCTTTGTACCCTTCTTAGAGGAAAGACGGACACAAACACATGCATTTTCCTACGGAAATCCACAGCCCTTTGGTGTCTTCTCCCCCTTCACATGAAGTGCACAAACCAAGGTGTGCTATAGTAAGTCATTCTGTGGTTGATCTTGGGGAACGTTTTCCTTCTGAGGGGACTCATGCTCCCCAGGGATCCAAAGTTGGGGACACAGTTGTAAGAAGCCAGAAAAGAGGTGATGGTCATCATTGAGGCCGATGGCACAGAAGTGCCATGAGGATTGTTCCTCACATTCTCCATGTCCTTTCCTGGAAGGACATAAGGACAAAGCTTACTTAGCAAAGCAAGAAAATGTCTTTGATGTTTTAATCTAGGTGTTATATTCACAATGGCCCAGTGTGCAGTGTTCAGGATATTAAAGTCTTATTTCCTAGGCAGATCTGAGCAATGGGCCTCATCCACAGAGACCCAAGGTAGAAAAGAAACTAATGGAGATAGCTTGTTTATTTCTTTTTGTACTTTCTTTCTTTCTTTTTTTAGGTCATGAAATATTAGAAATCCTAGAACTCTCCATGTTAGATGTTAGGGTGTACAAATCCTCCAGGCTAGGTGGGTACCACGGGGAAGCTTTGTGTCAGGAGGGACCTGGGACAAATCCATGGATCCATTCAAGGTCACAGGGGTGTTCAAGGGGCAGGGATTAGCTCAGAAGTAGAGCTAAGCTTAATGTGCATGAGGCCTGGGTTTAGTCCTTAGCACCACAACAAATAGACAGATGGCAGATGGGAAGATAGATAGACAGATGATAGATAGATGATAGACAGCAAGTATTTAAACATCTCACAACCAAATTATGCTTTGTTCATATATAAATATACCACAGTGGATTCCAGCTTCATGCATACCTACAAAACACCAAAAAACAATAAATAAATAAATAAATATAAAGAAGTACAGAAAGCAGAGGAAGGGACACAGGCAAAGCAAGGAGGGGAGGGGAAGAAAAAGTATTGGGACTGAAATGGAGCAAATTATATCCCATGCGTGTATGATGATGCCAAAATGAAGCCCACTACTGAGTCTTACTCTAATGCACTAATAACCACACTTTTCAGAAATCCCACAGCTCTAAAAGCCACGGCTTTCACCCCCGTGGCCTGTATTTGACTGTGGACTACAACTAGGACTACCACGAACCACGTGACTTCTCAGAGTGGGCTTCCTATCCAAACATGGCCAGGCTCACAGATGAGGGACACGGAACCACTCCTCCCTGGTAGGCCATCTGGTTTCTTCCATCCACCCTTCCCCATGTAGCTCTTTCCTAATGCACTTCCTATCTCTGAAGAAGATGAAGGGCCTCTAGTCAGAAGATATCAGAAGAAGCCCCAGGTAAACCTGCTGCCGCATGAGAAAAATTCTGAAGCCTGGGAATGATAATTTCCACGGAAGACCCAGTTTTTGTAATGAATGACTCTGTCGTGTGTGTGTGCAAGGAACACACAATCTTCCAAAGTCTAAAGCAGACACAATACCCCCTCCTCCACCTGGCTTCTCAGCCGGCCTAACTAGCAACATTCTCTTCCCTAGCCCGTCGCCCTTCTGTTCAACACCGACTGATTTCTAAGAGGGTCAGGAGTTCCTTAGAAAGCAGTGTGTTTCAGTTAAGTGAAAGGGTACCAGATTTCGGTGAGATGGTTTCTGGCAATTTGTTGTCCAGCATGATGATCGCAGTTAATAATAATACCTTGTGTATTTGAAAATGGTTAAGAGAATCTATCTTAAGTGTTATGGCCACAAAAAACAACAAGTATACAAAGTAATCTGTAAATTATCTTGATTTGTACTCTTTCCCAATGTGTACATATATCAAAACATCACATGGTATAATATAAATCTGTAATTCTTAATTTCTAAAAATGAAAACTAGGGTGGTCTAACTTAAAGACTGTGGCTATTGCCTGACGCTGACGTGTTTTATACTTTGATTTTGTCACTGAGTGTGATTTTGCAAACCCAAGTAAGCTTAGAGTTCCCGTGAAGAAATCAGGGATGGTGATACCTGTCTTCTAATGGTCTTCTGAAGGTAAGCATTGGTGTGCCTAACACATCCGAGGCTTCCAGGAAGATCTGCATCTGTATTCCCCTTTCACGTAGGCCTCAAGATTCCCATCTGAGTACGGGCTCTTTTCTTGGCCTGTGTCGAATTCTCTTCTAATCACTATGCCACCATGCTGTAGAGAATAAGGGAAGGATTTTATAAATGTTTGTCGAGTGAATGTGTAACTCCGTGGCTATTCATTTCTATTTTCATGTTCACTACCTTTCAAATCGAATTGAGTTTTCAAGGCTCTCTCCACCAGTTCGTGTGATGTGGATTGTAAAATAAATCGAATGTAAAAATGTGGGAAAATTAGGCGGAAGGCCTTATGTTACTTGGTAATGAAATGAATCATATCAAATTTTCAAGACTCTATCCATGAATTATCTGAGATGTGAGCAGTAAAATAAATTGAATGTTAAATTATGGGAAAATTAGGGAAAGGGCCTGCTATAATTTAGTAATAAAAATGGGTCCTTCGGTACACAGGTATGTCAATGATGGCGTAGAACCAATGGCTAGCCCTGAACAACGGAGGAAGTTTGCTTTTTTAGTTATGTTATTCTTAACCTCTCCCCCCAACATTTGATTGGATTCTTGAAAGCCATTCTTTGTGCATTTACACTATTTCAAAACATCTGCTGCTTTGGGGTTCAAGCTGTGCATTAGGGTTCTGAGAATTTGCAGAGAAATTTCCAAGCAGATCCCCCGTCTGAATAACAGTAGGAAACGCAATAGAGCCTGCTCTTTTATGAGACTGCTTGTCGCTGCCCCAAGATGTTGGAAACCCAATTCCTTTGCAATTGCCTTGTCTTGCTATTTCCTTCCAAAAAAAACACTTTTTTTTTGCCATTTACATCTCTTTAGGGACATTCTAGTCCAGCTGAGTTGAGGGACCCAATGTGGATAATTCAGGTCTCCTAATTTGAAGCTTAGATGATTTTTCCCCACCTGCAGCACTGGCTAAAATTGTCTGTCTTCAGAGCCACCAGGTCTGCCCCCAGCTCACATCCCATCATGCTAGGCTAGGAATTGAGCACCCTCACGACTCAGGACCTGAGCCCGAGCCCCCGCCCCCTCCACACAACTGCCCGGCAATCCAGTCGGGATCCCACCTGGCCTTGGAGCTCCACACCGTCTTCTGGTCCACCTCAGCCCCACTCCAGCTCCCTGGCTCGCTTTCAATCACAGCTGCCTCAGGGGACCAGCAAGTCCTCCTCCTGTTCCACCTGGCAAAGCGCTTCTGACTTCACCGAGAGCCTCTTGACTCTTCTTCTGGGTTCATCCTGAGCCTCTTCAGAAGAGCACATGAGAAAGAAGAGCCCCCTTTAAATATTATTATTATTAGTGGTGAATATCAACTAACATGACTTGAATTCAAATTAATCTCAAGGTCAATTCGGAATGTTCTATGTGACCTTTGTAAGAGCTAAAAGAACTTGGGAAATTTCCCTCCTTCCACGTAATTTCACCCTCCTCAGACACAGGCAGGGCAGCACTGGGGAGAGCAGTAGAGAACCAACCAACCTTGCTGCCTGGAGGAGAGGACCGGGGTCCTCATTCAATCTGAGCCTTTTCACTCAGTAATTCTAACTTTGGACAATACGTCCCATCTATTGGGAAATCCTTGGCCGCAGGACGTGACTAAGACATTCTAGTTTCCCCACCAAATTCCTATTAAGCAATGAGGACTTTAAAGGGTGATCCGCCTTAACAGTATCAGCAAATCAAAGCAGAAAAAGAGAAGCTCTGGCTCAGAAAGATGCAGTTTTGTTGATGGAATGTGCAGAACTAGAGCTGCCCCCGGCGTCTGTGGATGGGGCTGCCCTTCGGATGACCAGTAATGGTTGGCCTGGGACTGAATGACAACCTCACTTTGGGACAGTAAGAACCCTTCTGTATTTTACCTTGGAGTCTGGCCCCATGGAGGAATGCACAGCTAATTTACATTCCCGATGTTTCTTCTAAATCCAGCCCCACAGATACCAGGCAAAAGCACTGAAAAGGACAGAGACAATGTCTTGTCACATGAGCAGAAGCCAGCTGTGCTTCCTTGGGCCAGAGTCACCATCCAGTGAACAAGAGCGTCACACCAGATGTGCAGAGCATGCCGTACACAATAATGACTCCGCTCTGATCCTGCCATAGTGTGGGAAGTTGGTCCTCAGATCCAAACAAGGGTTCGCTTTCTCTAGCCTGCAGAAAGCTAGACAAATGCAATAAACATGGACGGCGTCTTATTATTATTATTTTCCAGGGAACAGATACACTTTTAAAAAGTCCTTTTCTGTGGGCACCCCTGGCAGGGGCTGCCTAGTTTCACCACATTGCTCAAAACCAGAAGGAAAAATCTCTCTATTGAAATGCTAATGGAGGAACAAGCCGTATAATAAGCCCGCATCCCCTTTGGGTCTACATATAATTTACACATAAAATAACATAGCACATGGCCTTGTTGCATAGCATATTTGTTTAATTATCTACATTTTAGAATGCTTTTTGTCCTCAATTAATCTTCAATATTTGAAAGAGGAATAAAAATGTCAGTTTATCTGTACATACCTGGTGATTAAATATAGTATGGGGAATAATCACATTATCTAATAGTGGAAATTGGTCCACCTCTAATAATGAACATTTAGTAAAGATTTTGCTAATTCTCTTTTCTTCTAAGGGTGACCTTTGTTTCCATTTCTGCCTGAGAATGAGGATCGGGTCGTGGATCATGCTTCCCTTTTTCCACCCTATTTTCTCACCATGAGAAAGTGCGCGTATACCTCCACTAGACTTCTAATTTCTGCCTTGATTCACATTTTTTTTTCCAAAAACAAAGCAGCGGGTCAAAGTAAGAAACAATAAAAACAAAGCAAAATAAACCAGCAATTCATTGAATTTCTCCCCTTCCATTTATAAAAACAGGTTGTTTTCAGTGGGTGGGATATTCCACCATGATCTACACCTCTGCCACCTTTGAGCTAAACCCAGAGCAATAGCAAACAATAGCAGTAATAGCAGGGAGGCCCCAGTGCCTGGCGGGGCCACCTACTGAATTGCCCTGGATCCCCTGGATTCTGTCATTTAGTCACTGTTTCCTGCGAGGCTTGCCTACCCTCCCATGCCCCTCCCTCCCTGCACGCCACAGACCCTGCCTCAACCCTCCTCCAATGATGCTTGGGTGCCAGGAAAGAAGGGGGAAAACTTCATTTTAATAAAAATAACAAAAAAAGTGAAGTTTAAAATGAGAAGAGAAAAAGAGAAACATTTGCTAAATTTGCTTTTCTACCCTTTGGATCCCAGAGCTTTGCTTTGATTTTGTTTTCCTGGTGCTGGGGATTGAAGCCATGGCTCCGCATGCAAGGCTTGTGCCCTGACTCTGAGCCATGCCCCGGTCCTGGGTTTTAGACTTTACCGCGTGTGCCTCTGTGCACCCCCCTGCTGGTCCCCTTCCCTCTCATTTCCTCTGCTATGGTGAGCCATTCGACATTTTTGTTCTATTCTGAAATGTTAATACCCTCTTGTATTTAGACGGCAATTTTGCAGTTTTCTTTTTGCAATTCCACAAGCATCACAGGAAGTAGACTTGTAGGCGAACACAGCACACATCAGGAGATATCTCCAGGAAGCAGGTCGGTTCTTCAGTGGTCTTAAAGAGCCCCTCCTGACAGACGAGATGCTGAACCCCAAAGCCCAGACACGTGAGGAAAGGTCTCCTCTCCTTCTTGTTGTTTGTCATTGTTAGGAACACTCATAAGTTAGTTTTATAAATATTTTTCTGTGCGTGACTAATTGTATTCTCCGTCTCTGAAGCAGGTACAGTTTTCCTTATTTTAAAGGTCATGAAGTTACAGTATGTAGGAGTTGAACTGATTTTGAATGTTTTCCATTCAAAGGCATGAAAGCCAGGTGCAGGGAGCCCTCAGCTCCTGTCCCTGCTTGTGTCACTGCATATCACCTTAATGCCCACTTCACCAGCTGTGGTCTAGCTTGATTTTCCTATTTTGGTTTTTGGATGAGTAAAATCAGACAGGGATGGTCACCCTAAGTGAGACTCCCAAGAACCTCCAAGGGCTGAACCAAAATGTCAGCTGGGTCAGTTCTGTTGGGATTGGAGGACAGTCAGATAGTAGTTTCAGGTGTTCAGAAGACACAGGGCTCCCCCTCTCTTGAACTGCCCACAGACCAGGTCCCCTGCCAAGCCCACGGCCAGCCTCTGTGGTTTCCCCTGCAGTTCCTACAGGACTCTGCCCACAGCAGACCCCCGGCTCTGTCCCTACCACCTTTTGTGGTGGATCTGGGGGGAGCCCTGTGGGTTACACACTGCAGCTTAAGCTCCTCATACCCCTGATCCCTGCAGTATGACTCCAATGTCCAGGAAGGAAGTGGGTCAAGGAGAAATGAGACCAAGCAAATAGGAAGTGATACCACAGGGATTTATTTTTTCTCTTGCAACTAGAATTTACCCATCAACCAGAAATCTGGACATGGGCTTCCAGGGCCAATGAAGTTGCTTAAGCTCACTAAGGACCCAGCTATGTCCATCCTTTTTCTCCATTATATGCACAGTGCAGATGGGATCACTCAGAATCCTAAGATGACTGCTGCGGTTCCAGAAATCACATCCTTTTGCAATAGGGTGAAAATGCAGCAAAAGAAAAATATTCTATCTCTGTATAATGCCTCTGTCCATTTATTTTGAAATAAAAAGAAAAACTTTCCTAAGAGATTTTGCTGGATATAGCCTGATCATCACAGCCCAGAAATGTTCCTTCAACTGCAAGGGAATCTTGTTCTACAAGAGAGAGTTGGACACCTCCATCCTATTACTGAGAGGTAGTCTTAGTGCAGACCTCAGGCCAGGAGGGAAATGCACTGGGATCTGCTGCAAGGGTCTGCGCAGACCATGCCATCCCTGGGTGCCAGTGGAGAGGGTTTGACCTCAGCCAGGCCAACAGGAGCTCTGCCCTGGGGGTTCATGCCAGTGAGCCTGGAGCAGCCAGCGTGCCCAGGCCAGCCTTCAGGAGAAGCCAGTGGGACAGAATTGAAGCTGGAACAGGAGTGGCCTGAGGTGGGCAGTGGGGGCTCCTAGCCGACTCTGAGATCCTGGCTCTGATGTTCCCACTCTTTCCTCCTTGTTTTCACGAGGCAAGAAATTTTCCTTTTAGCTGAGAAATAATAACCCAATGATAGGAATTAAGGTAGCCCTGTGTTTCAGGTGATTGGGAGACAATGTGCGACTTGCCAAGTCTACATCCCTGGTTATCCCTGCCATGACACAAATACAGGCTTTCTGCAGGCAAAGCCACAGCTCACTGGATGGTGTTGTCCAGGGATCAGGGGGAAGGTGACCTTGGAAGGACAGGGGTTACAGTGGGGCTGGGGGTGCTCTGGACCATGACCCAATGCTCACAGCTGAGGACCACACAAACCAGCCAGCCTTTAGCCTTCCCTCCCTCCCTTGTGTGCATATCAGAATACTTTTTGTCCTTGCACCTGGAGAGGCAGAAACAGTGGTCAGTGTGTGGTGGAGCCTCACGTGGACATCACTTCTTTGGTGCCTTTGGCTCCCAGGACTGCTCATCCTGTAGGCTGTCTGGTGCCAACCTCATGGACACTCCCTTTTTCCTTCTCCGGCCATGCTAACCCTCCCACAGGTTACTCCTTATTTGGGAACCAAAACTTCCTATTTATTTCTTTATTCACCTAGAAAGACCTTTTTCGCCTGCTGTCTGGCCAGTTCCTGTGAACCGGGCCCAGCTCCACAGCCTAGATTCGCACCCATGGCTCTTTCTTCCCTGGGACTGTGTGGCGGGAGTGATCCTGGTGTACCCTTGGCACTCAGTGTTTGCTGTTTACCAAGCTCCTTCATTGCTTTTCCTGTTAACTAATAAAAGCTTATCTTATTAAAAATCTCAACATTACCAAAGGAAAAGTAAGAAATCCTACCCAGAGCTCAAATCTGTGGGGAAATCAGATTTTTCTTGGACTAGGCAGATCAATACCAACTTAATACTTCAGAATCCTAGAACATTTCACTTAATATACAGAATTTTGTAGAATCCAGTTACTCTTCGTATTTCCCTAGAGATGGGCATCATCTTCACCACTTTTAATGACGTCATTCAGAGGCACAGAGCAGGTCACCAAAGGCCCTCCACTGCTGGGTTGAGGCTCTGGTCGGATAAACTGGGGTCAAGGTCTGACAGGGAAAACTGGAAACATTACTAAGTAGGGAGCTGACTAGGTCCCCCCACCCTCTCTGAATCTGTCTCCCCTCCCCTCCTCCCTTCTCTCCCTCTTTCTCCCTCAGCACACGTCGGGTCTCAATTCGGGGAGCACTTCCCACATGCTCATCACCTCTCCTGATAAACTGCTCTCAAGGATTTGTTCTCCCACTTCTCCATCAGAAGCCCGAGGATCACCCATCTCAGGTGCAAAGCACACAGGACTTTAAACCTACATGCCGTCCAACCACAAGGCCGATCCTCTCTCCAAGATGCTGGCTTATTTCCTAAAGCAAAGACGAATGGGTCTGCCTGTCTACCCCTCCCGCCACCACCCACCCATCCTTCCATGATGCCAACTCTCCCAGGCTCTGAGCAGGACTGAGGGTCCAGGGGCGTCGGGTCAGGCTTCCCCTGGCTTCCCTGGGCCACACATCCTCACATGGGAATGGACCACCTAGATCAGGAGACCCTGGCTGTGATGTGTGTGTGTCCACTGAGCAAGCGGATGTCAGAAGGGATGGGTTGGGTCTCTGAGGCCCAAGGGGCATCAATAGGAGGGTGAGCCCTTCCTGACTCAGATTTCACCTTGGGGAAGCAAGGCTCCGAGCAAACTCTAAATGCTCTTAGAGATGTCTAAGGCTAACATTCAAGTCCACATCAGGATGAGCCAGCATTCAAGTTCACGTTCACTGCAGACCCACCTCACTTTCAAAGATTTGCAGACTTTCCCTGGGCCATAAGCTTTCTTTCCAATGATGCTCTTCAGAAATAAAGGTGATGCTTTGGGTCCAAGGAATTGCTTTCTTCCTAGCTTGGGAAAGAGGAGGGCACGACACGCTCCTTAGAAAACCATGGCGTGGCTCGTCTGGAGACAGAGAGGGACTGAGCCCTTCAGCCAGAAGCTTGATGGAAACTTAGTTTTAAGGAAAGTTTTTGAAGAAACTACATCCACAGCTGCTGTGTTGTGTGCCGCTGGGGTTTGCCAGTTCACTCTCGGATGTGTAACTACTTCCACCAGACGGCCTTCCCCAAATTAACACTGAAGCATGAGCCCTTACATACCCACTTCCATTTAATTTGGCCTTAGCAACATATCAGTGGAAATTATATTTTAATTTTTGACTTTCATTAAAAATAGTCAGAAATGAGTTACCTCTTTAGGCTCCTCCATTAAAAGTCCATCGAAAGGCAATCAGCCTTATTAGCTCATGTGAAAATTAAATTTCTTCCAAAGGTGAGTTATCATTGTGTAATTCAACGGTCTGCATTTGCTGTGAATTCAAAGCTTTTCGTGAAAGGCTTAGCTTGGCCATAGTATCTCAGCCGCAGAGAGGCTGATTCTGAATTCAAATCACGTCACTGAGATTTCTGACTTTTTCAATGATGAAGCATCTTCTAACATTGGGCTTCATTCACTCTTGGTGATTCTTTAATTCATTTACAAATTTATTTTTCCATTCATTTTTCTGCAGGCATTTACTAATCTGTATCATGTTCCCACCCTTACTAGGGGGCACATTTGATGAAATATGTTCCCAGCCCACCTGTATCCCATAGGCTGGAAATAGATGGTAATCAGCCTGGTCCTTATTGAGCAGTGGAGCAGGGAGTGGCGTGCAGGAAAACCCCACCAGGGTCCACGGAATTCTTCATGAAGGCGCTGAACTGTATCTGACATCAAAAGAGCAGAGTGACTGGTGAGAATTTTCTAGACAGAGAGTAGCATACAAAAAGAGGCAGGAGAGGGTACTCTTCAAGACATAATCGACTCGTTGAATTTTATAATCTCAAGGAATCATACATATATATATATATATATATACATGATATATATATATATATATATATATATATATATATATCTCATATGTAAATATGTACATCAAATGTACATATGTGTGTATGCATACATGCATATATACATTGAAACCCCAAATTTGAGGAACTCCACAAAGTAGAGTGAAGTAGAGTGAAATCATTAGAGATCGGGAGAAGTTTCCCATTTTGTGTGACTTCGGGCAACTTATCCACCTTTTCAGACTTTCACACTCATGTTCTCAAACATGCAGACCAGCTTGAACTGGGTTTTCTCTAAATCCCACCCTGTCCTAATCCCTCACGCCTCTGGATGCAGTCCCAGCCACATCTCCCAGGGCTGGCATGGCCGGCACATGGGAACACACCCTTGGAACTGAGCTGACTTGTGCCCCAGGACTGAGCTCATCACGGCTTATTCTGCTTTATGAGCTTGTTTATTTAGTGATCTCCTTTCCCAGCCCGATCTATGGTGGACTAGTAAATTATTCCAGTTCCCTGTAACTGAACGCAGAGAGATGAAAACCGGGGTGGAGGAGAGGCCTGGCTCTTGGTGCCTTCAGAGATCAGAGCGTAGGAAGTGTGCCCCACACTTCTGGGACATCCTGTGCCCTCAGGGGACTGGGCCACCCCACAGCCCGGTGTCCTGCTTCAGTTGTGAGCAGCCTGAAGACAAGGGCCATTTTCTGGGGCTTCCTACAAGCCTAGCGCTTGACTCACGCAAATGAATCGCACCTGTTAGTTGAACTCATTAGATCACATGTTGGCTTGTCCTGGAGATAGGACTTCCGTCCCGGGTGCTATTGGGGTTTCTCAAACCCACAGATGGGAGGCACCTTCCCCTCTTTTCCTTTTTCCCTCCTTCCCTTTAGTGGAAGAGTGATTGGAAGAAGGGAGGGAGGGAGTGAAGGAGGAGGACAGGAATGGGTGGAGTGTGGAGACCTGGAAGGAGGGTGAGTTGAGATGGACAGAAGAGGAGCTGCAGGACAGAGTGACCCAGAGGGGGTGTGCCCCGGGCTTTCTGTTACTTACGCCGTGGCTGCAGCATATTGGAGAAGTTCCCAGCAGCCTTTGGAGAGAGGTGCGCACTCCCAGAGGGAAACGTGAAAACCGCCACCTGTGGCCAGAGCAGCAGCCGTCACCACTGTCGGCCAGGACTTTCACTATTGCCGCTGTTGCCCTTTGTGCTCTGCTGCTGCGACAACCCCCCAGACTGGCTAAATTAGAAACAAGATGTTTATTGGGTCCGGGGTTCCAGAGGCCAGGACATCTAGGATCAAATGTCCTTGCTGCAAGGACAACCAAAGTTGGCGAGACACGGAGGTCTGGCTGAATTTGTCCGTCCATTAGGAGCCCATTCGCTCACGCACTCCCCAGACCACGGCGTCAATTGCGAGTCCAGAGCCCTCATGACCCCCGCACCCCTTAACACTCTCACCTCTTGGTACCGTTACAGTGGCCATTAAATGTCAACACAAGTTTGGGAGAGGAATTTAGAACAACAGCAGCACACATTGAGGCAAAGGGAAGGGACCCTACCAAGGCTCTTCTGTGTCACTTGAAGGCAATCCCTGAGACTTAAGGAGAGATTGAGCCGGAAATGTCCTTGAAGATTTCCCCGTTGAAAATATTTTCTGTTTGAATAATAGCTGTGCTTTCTATTAAGTGAGCAATTAGTATATGTCAGTGAAAGTCCTTAAAATTGATTTAGTCTTTAGATAAAGCTTTCTAGTAAAGCATCCCATTTTTCCTTTGACTGGGAGACTCTTTCACAGACTGGCTGCAACAGCTTCTCTGACTGCCTGGGAACCGCTGATCTCCGGGGAAGAATCTAATATCTGTGTGGAACTCCATAAAATTCTTTAAGGCAAATCATGTCATTTACTCTTCACAATAACGTGAATTCCTTTTCACCAGATAAAGTCAATGAGACTCACACACATGCCCTGATTCCAAGTCTCTTTCAATTCTCAAGTGGTAGAGCTGTGGCTGGGACTGAAGGCCTCTTCTATGCTACCACCAGTTCTGGCCACTCTGGCCGTGGTCCATGCTGGAATCACCTAGGAAGCTGCTAACTGTGGTGTGTTGGCCACACTCAAGTCTTGTTGAAAGGCATCCAGTCTAAAGTTATGGAGATGGATATGGAAAACCTCCTCTGCCATTGCCCTGTATTTTAACCTCTCCCCTGTCATGTGCTTGAACCACTTGCTTTTATAAACCAATAACTACAGAGACGCTTTGCTGTTGTGATTCTCCAAGGCACCACTCAGAGAGATCTTTAAGAACTGAGGGACTTACAGCTCCAGGGGCTGCAAAGGCAGTCAGCTGACAGTGGCTGGGGAGTGGCCTCCTTCTTAAAGCAGCCCTACTCAGAGACTGATTGATGCAGGGGATTCACGTGGCCCCGCCAGTAGCCATCACTCTGGTCTTGGAACTTCCCCAGGGTCAGCTGGGTCCTGGTTATAAATTCACTGTGGTCCAGTCTTTCCCTCTTCCCTGCCCTTCCTTCTGTAGGTCCCCAAATCACCCAGATACACTCTCCAAGTGAGCTCCTGCCTCCAAGGCTGCTCACAGAAGATTGCACCCCAACTCCGGTGTGCATTACCTGGATACAAGCCTCCTCCACCAACCACGGTGCCTCGGTGCCCCCAGTTTCACCATAAGTCATTTCCTTAGTCCAAACAAACTCTTCATGGGGTCCCAAAGAGATTGTGCATCTGGAGTGTCACTGACACGGATCTCATCTGCAACTGATGCTCTGCATAAGGAGAGATGGTAATCCTTTGGGCTACGATTTCCAAGCCACACGTGGTCTTCCCATGACCAGTGAATGGATTTGTAACTGATTAGAACTTCATGCCACTTTACAACACACTGAACAATTGCTTTTTCGTTCCCATTGAGGAAACTGAGGCCCAGAGCAGGGTAAGAAGGTGACTCACGTAAGTCAGGCCCAGGGCTAGGCCCAGGGCTCCCCTTTCCCAGCCCTCTCGCCTGCCCAAACCTGCCCAGGCTCTGCTTCTCAGGCCCTTTCCTGGGCAGTTGGTCCCCCCTCTTTTCCTCTCTGCTTCTTTCCTTTGTCCATCCAGCTTGGGGAATCTGAGAACATTTACATCTAGTATTTTCTGGATTCTGCCCGGAATGTCCATATAATCTTGTTCCTGGTCTTGGAATCCCCAAGTCATCATGTTCCATTCACCAGGCTGGGCAAAGCCCACCCAGACAGAGGGCCCCGAGACTCCTTCCCACAGGCCTCGCAGGGCAGGGATGTGGGAAAGTGGAGTGAGCCCAGCTGTCCCAGGCTGGCTTGACTCCCCGCAGCCCTGAAAGAGAGGGAGAAAGCCAAGGAGGGCAGGGGGAGGGATGGAGGGAAGGAGGAAAGAAGGAAGGCAGGGAGGGAGGGAGGGAGGAAAGGGTGGGTGAGGAAGAAAGGAAGGAAGGGGTCAGAGGAGGAAGGGAAAGGGTGAAAGAGAGAGAGAGAATGTGAAAGTTCTGCTGCAGCTGGACCCGGCTGTAGATCACCCAGACCTGCCAATTACCCAGGAAGCCACACGCTAGGGGGCTGCAGATTTATAGGCGGATGGACAGCCTTGGCCGGGCGCCACATCTCGCTGATGCTGAGTGTCTTGGGAGCAGCGCTGCCCCAGGCCTGAGAGCAGCATGGCTCCTCTGGATGCCCACTCCCACTTCTCAAGTCCAGGAGGAGGCCTGGAGAGTACTTGGTGCTGTGATGCCTTGGTTTTCAATTGCAGGATTCCTGTCTAGCACTGAGCACGGGGGCATGGCTCCAAAGCCTCATGTACTTACGAGTCTTTCTTCCCCTCTTAATTTGCCCGGAGCCAGGCTTTCATCTCGACTTCTAGCCAAGAGGCACTTGCTGAAATATTCATCAGCAGAAATTGTGCCATGGGTGCTTTTCCCTATTTGTCCAGTTCTGTGTCATTAGAACAAGGACGAGGTGAAAGGAAAGGCCACGTGACACCAGAGAGCAGAGTGGGCCCCCCACTCCAGGTGACCTGTCATTCGCCCTTCCAGCAGAGGTAGTCAAAATAGTCGCTTCAAACAGGTGCCCCTCATCCATGGGGCGGTCACTCGGGAGTCCATTCATTCTTTCAATACACTTTATTGAGTGCCTACCACACATAAAGCCCCATGCCAGGCCCTGGACATACTCCAGTGACCACGACTGAGTCCTGTTCCCCCACATCTCCGTCCACTGAGGGAGACTGGAGCAGGATACAGACACCTGTCAATCAGGACCAGAGTGCCCATGAAGGTCAACACAGGCAGCAGGGAGCAGAAGTCAGAGGAGGAAAGAGGAGAGGGAATGTCCTGGAGCCAAGGCCCCTGAGCTCATTCACGAAGGCTAACCCGACTGTTACCAGGAGACCGGGAGCCGGGGCGGACCTGGGAGTCGGGGCCCAGGGGGGAAAACAGACCTCCAGGTAGAGATCAAGAGTCAGAGGGAAGGCAAAGGTGCAAAAAAGGAGAGACAGCCAGCAGGTGACAGGGGGAGTTGTGGCCTGCAATTGTGGTGGGGAAAGGACTGATCCTGGGTGGTGCTGGGACCTGAGAGAGCCCCTCAGGGGCCTTGTCTGCATATCAAGGGCTCCAGCTCTGTCCTCTGTTTCTTGGTGGGGGGGTGGTTAGAGAGCTGTGAGCAGAGGGGGACAGGTACCTGTTATTCACGCTTTGGTGGGAGAGTGGGTGGCCATAGAACGGGAGCTTCCAGTCTGCAGAAATAGGCAGGAGCTAGCAGGGCCTGGGCAGTGGCAGAGGCGGGCTGGCCTGTGGGCTGCCTTCCAAGAGCTCTGGAGCAGGCTTTTGAGATTCAGATAAGCCACTGTTGAGGGAGCACCTGCAATTTGTCATGTACCCCTCCAGGCCAGCATGGTGAGACCAGGCCACAGTCCATGGGCCTTTGTACAGTTTAGCTTCAGAGGGGCTGTTGGGACCTCAACTAGCTCCCAGAAGAATCCTCTGATGGCCACTGGGTTAAGTGAACAATTCAAGGAAGGACTTGGATCTTTCACCAAAGTCAGGGGAATTGAGAGCAGAGTCCTTTCAAGTTCAGAGAGTGGGCCTCGTGTTCTGGGGGAGGATTCCGTCTGCACCAGCCCTCCAAGGGCACTTCTGCTCTGAATGGGGTTGGGAAGAACCGCAGGGGCGTTTCAGATCTCCAGCGACCAAGGCGTGACGGAGTCGGCCCAACCACAGCAAAGGCTCCCAGACCCCTGCGGAGCTGGTTGTCTTTTCTCATATCCCCAGCCCTGTTGAGGGAGACCAGCTCAGTCCCAGGCAGCAGGGACACAGGAAATCATGGTTGCTCTCAGTGTCGATGCTGGTAGAGGGGTAGTGCCGTTTTTAACCTTTTGTCTCTGAAGTGGATGATCTAGGACCCAATCTCCAGCATGCACCCTGGGCACGCCCCAGTTTGCACTTGTGCCCCCATAGACATAAAGCACATCGGAATTTCACTTGGAGTTAAATCACTGTGACAGCCCCTGGCTGGAGCAGGGGGAGGGCAGCAGCGTCTGGGGAAGCTGGAGTTTAAGACTTAGGTCTGCAAAACGGAGCCACGTAGATGTGACTGTGTGTACGTGAGGCACGAGTGTCCACTTCTGCCTGCCCGCGGGTCCCTGAGACCTGCACACAGGGACACCGAAAAGGGAGCGGGAGGTGTTCGCAGTCTGAAGCAGATTGTGCTTCTGTGGCCCTCATTAATGCACAATATCCGCATCTCTATGACCCAGTTTCCTCATCTGTAAAATGAAGATAATTACATTTATGAATAAAACACTAGGAGCTCTTTGGATGAAAGGGAATACAGGATGGGGAGGAAGCAATTTTATAACAAACTACAAATACTGCATTTGCTGGGCACCCAGGCACTCTCTGTCCCTGGAGCCAGACGATTTCACCAGAAGCTGATGGATTAAAAATATTGATATAAGCTCCAGAGTTCTGAACTGTACGTGGAAGCCACTGTTGGAGAAGGAGGACAGGTTCACGGCCAGCTGGTGTGAACTCTTTCCAGCCCACACCAACCAGAAAAACGACAAGACGTGTTGGTTCACAAATGGTTCCTGATCTCTGCCAGCTGGTGAAGCCTGGCTTCCAACAGGATTGGTGTCCTACCCACTACTTCTCTCCCAAGGTAGAGGCCACAGGTTTTCTAGGAAAACCAGGGCTCCAGAGGGTTCAGGAACCTTATAGTTCCCCTTTTGCGATTGTTGTGTAACAAACTGGCACAAAGTTAGTGGCTTAAAATGACACACATTCATGTATGTATTAGGTATGTCTACATGCATGGATTACTGGTACAGAGGTGCTTTACCACTGAGTTAAATCCCTAGCATTTTTTACAAAATATTTTTTGAGTCCTTCATATTTTTTTTTTTTTTTGAGACATGGTTTTACTAAGTTTCTGAGGCTGGGCTCAAACATGCAATCCTCCTGCCCCAACCTTGGAGTCACTGGAAATTCAATTGTGCATCACGGAGCCTGGCAATAGTATGCATTTATTATCCTGTAGCCTGTGGGTCAGGGGTATGGGTGCAGACTACCTGGCTTCTCTGCTCAGAAGCCAGCAGGGGGAAATCTCTTTTTAACCTTACATAACTGCTCAATTAAAGGAGGGAATGTGCTATCATCCTCACAGGCCCTGCCATTAGAGGGTTTGGTCACCAAGGGATAATGTGTTAGTGAACTTTTTATCACTGTGACTAAAATATCTGACAAGAACAACTTAGAAGAGGAAAGACTGATTTTGGCTCTTGGTTTCAGTCCATGGGTGGCTGCTCCAGGGCACAGACATCATGGAGGAAGTGTGTGGGAGAGCAGAGCTGCTCAGCTCATGACAGGGAGCTGCAAATAGAGAGGGGCTTGGGGAGGAGACAAACCCTTCCAAGGTACTCCCTCATGACCCATTCCTCCCAGAAGTGCCCAGCTCCCAGAAGTCCATTCAGTTACCCAGGGATCAACCCATGAAATGGACAGACCCACCATGGTGTCAAAGTCCTCATAATCCCACTCTTAGCCCCACCTCTGAACCTGCCCTGGGGCCATGCTGTCCACAGGAGGCTTTGGGGGACATTCCAAAGCCAACCTCTTAAGGCAGGAATCTTGGAATTCTTCCCACCAACATTCTACTTCCTGTGTCCCTTGGGGGCACAACTTGTGTTCCTCTTCTCTCAGGGTAGGGGGTCAAACATTTTAAAGCTGAGGCGATTTTGACCTGGTTTGGACAGGTGAGTGGGAGTTCTGTCGGAAAAGGAGAGCAGTCCGTCCTGGGCACGTGGGTGATAGGATTTGTTCCAGGGTTAGTGTCCTAACCCCTGCTGTTCTTTTGCTGGGGACTTGGGTGGTGATTATAAGATCTTCATTTTTCATGGATATGAAGAGAATTACTTCAGAAAACCCAAATCTGACCAGTTGATAACCAGGAATCTAGCCTCAGGACCTCACCCAGTGCACGGTGCCCGAAGCCAATGCCCCAACAAACACTGGTTTGGCCCCCACAGAGAGCTCACTTTTCCCTTCAATACAACATGCTACTCATTTTACAGATGAGTCAACTGAGGGTTAGAAAGTCATTTGCCAACATCAATAAATCAATACATGATTAGAGATGGGGACAAATTGGGATGTTCTCTTTGAAAGCTCAAGATCCTTCCTCCTTTACTGTCTCTTGAGGCATAATTTATAGATGGGAATATTGATTTGATCTGCTTCCAAGTACTGTTTGGAATTTTTCCTTTCCTCCTCCTCCTCCTCCTCCTCCTCCTCCTCCTCCTCCTCCTCCTCCTTCTTCTCTCTCTCTCTCTCTCTCTCTCTCTCTCTCTCTCTCTTTTTTTTTTTTTGCTACTTCAGCTCCTTAATATTTATGCAACCTGGGCAGAGAGGTCCGCCTCTGCTTCGATTCCTATAAAAAGCCCCGTGGAATTCACATTAGCACTTCCATAAAAGTCATGAAGGCTCGGCAAACTACTCAGAGTTTAAATATGGAAGTGGAAGCCCTAATCACAATTTAATATAACTAAATATGTACATACTTTATGGTCAATCATCCAGACCATTTACAGGGTCCCTTGGCTTTGAAATGACTAAATCTCAAATGGAGCCGTAGATGAGCCTTGCTTGACATGACATATATTGAAATAGACTGTGGGGCAATCACTTAGGGATGAGAACCTCGCTACAGTCTTAGTGAACCAAAGCTAAGAGGCAAATTATTCAATTACAGTAAATTTACAGTAGCTTAATATTTGATAAAAGTGGTTCTTCCATCATCAGAGTATCTTATTGAAAACCCTTGAGCGGCAAAATAGCGCCGGAAACTCTTAAGATGTTTTAACCACTTATTAAGAAAATTCATCTAGCTTGATCTTTTATGAGCAGTTTGGTTTGAATATCTTTTTTTTTTTTAAATAATTGTCA
Organism: Marmota flaviventris; assembly: GCF_047511675.1. Lineage (NCBI taxonomy): Eukaryota > Metazoa > Chordata > Mammalia > Rodentia > Sciuridae > Marmota > Marmota flaviventris. The sequence goes on along the minus strand of NC_092499.1, from coordinate 8,342,643 downwards.
GGTACTTTGTACATGCACCCTTGGCCTTGAAATTAACCTGCTGATTGTTCTATGCTGAGGAGCAAGGGGAGGGTGTGCAGGCTCCACCCTCTGGAGCAGAGGTGGCTTGGGGTTGAGAGTCCCCACAGGAAAGCAATGCTTTGTGCGACCTTGGGACCAGTGGGTGAACTTTGCCGGCCCTACTGACTTGTGTGTAGCCAGTGGACAGGCAGCTTCATGAGAAGGTGAGTTGCACAATCCAAGGTCATATTCAGGGAGAATCCAGTTGTCTGCCCAAGAAAGCTCCAGAGCAGAGATTCTCAAATTTTAATGAAAAGATGAATCATCTTTGGATTTGGTAAAAATGCAGCTTCTAATTCAGCCTAAGATTCTGCATTTCTAACAAGCTCCAGGGTGATGGATGCCTCTGGGGATGTCTGGGGAGTGTCCCTGAGTCACAGGATATGGAGGGCACTCCTCATCGCCCCCTCCCATGCCCTGCATTTCCCCACCCCACCCCCATTGGAACACTTGTGATGGTGGGGTCTCTGCTGTGACACCTGCCTCACAGGACCAAGGAACATAACAGACTCAGCCCTGGGGTTTTAGCTTGAGCCCTCTCAATTACTAGCTGCAGTGTTCCGATCGGGTGTCTTATTCATATGGGAAGATTTCATTGTGCTGAACTTGAGGAAGGACATCGCCTTGCTAGACCCAGGGATTGGACACCGGGAACGTGGCTATGTTCTGGCCTCCTTGTAAAGACACTTCAATACAATCCTTGCTCTGCAGCTTGCCTTGAGTTCCTGCCATATAAATAAATACTCCCTCTGCCCAAACTCCTTCCCTGTCAAGCAGCCCCCGCTGGGAATGTTGATTTCTCTAACTTCCAGAACCCGAGCGCGACTTCTTAATCTGGGTTTAGTTAAACTTCCCCTACTGCTCAGGCACTTGTCGTCAAATATAAAAGAGGCAAAGAGAGGGGGTGGAAATGCTAATTAGGCCCTGTCACAATTCCAGCTACTGTTGGGAGAATTCACAGTATGCAAATCAGATTAAACCTACCAAAGCTTCTCAGGGCTGCTGGGGCAGGGGTGGGGACTGGATTGACAATCCCAGGGTGAAAAGGTAAGAGCTGGCCCTCAGCCCCTCCCCGGCCCCCCACGTGTCCCTCTGCTTTGCAGTGTCTCTGGAGCTCCCAAGCTGAGAGACACCCAGGAGGGAGAGATGAGAGGAGATGTGTGTGTGTGAGTGTGTGCGTGTGTGTGTGTGCGGTTGTGCTTCAATAAGCCACTTTCTGATCTCCAATGTTGCAGCTGTATTCAGAGTAAAAGTGAGCTAATGGTTTTAAGCATGCACACGCACCGGGCATGTACGTGCACACCACACACACACACACACACACACACACACACAACCACCATTCAACTCAGTATAAATGTCACAGCATCAAATACCAAATACCGAGAATTATTAACGTAAGTGGCCTTCTATAATAAAGCTCATTATTAATAGGCCTATTAGCTCAGCATTCATTCGAACTGACAGCAACTTTCTTTGCACGGCAGCTGCTGCTCCCTTTTCACATCCAAGACCCCTTCTGACATCTCAATGTATATTAAAAGGCAAGAAACAGGCTGGGGGATGGCAGAGAGGCGTGATGAAAGCCATGCAGATTATTTTAAAAGGGAAGAGAGATGGGGAGTTACCATTGATCAAGCACACGCTATAAAATAACAGTGAACTTACTGAGCACATATCGCGCATGCAAGGGTGTTGCATGTATTCTTTTATCTAATTCCCAGAAAATACAGGACAGTGGTTAAATTCAAATTTCAGATAAATGATTTTTTAAAAATATGAATGTCCCAAATTCAATAATGAGATGTGCTTTTATAAAAAGTTATCTATTTATCTGAAATTTAAATTTAACTGGGCAGGCTCATTGTTATTTTTCAATGTGAAGCAAATCCTATTATTAGCCACATTTTACCAGTAAGGACACTGAGACTTAAAGGGGTCTAGTCCAAGGTCATACTCTATATTGGATTAAGTCTCCAACCTTGAACTCAGCTTTGTCCAGAACTCCTATTCTCACAGATGTTCCCAGGAGACTGCCTACCCTGTGCAGACCACGATATGCACAGCTCAACATAAGTCTTGCACCATCGGTTTCCCCCCGAGCCTCAGGTAGTGCTCTTGTTATACCCATTTTGCAGATGAAATTGAAGCAGCTGCCTGGCCCTGGGTGCTCTGCAGGAGACTGGGGCAGCAGGCAGGGCTCAGACACAGGTGCAATCCCCATCTCTGAAGTGCATGAAGCTGCCCGGCATGCGAATGGGCCCAGGAGTGACAGCTCAATCATCCCCGCACCCTTAAGCCACTGTCTCAGCTTCCCTTTTGCAAAGGATTCATCCAGTGAAGACCTTTCAAGGGCAGATGTCACAGACTGATTATTAAAAACAATCTTAAAGAAACCCCTGGATTACCTGATGCACAAGTAATGTTCTATTTTCAGCTTTAAAATATTGTAAAAGTCCCGAGGGACTGAACTGTTAAGTGAAAAAAAAAAGGAGAAATTTAATAAATGAGAATCCATAGAGACCAGTTTCATATCGCACAGAAAATGACACGAAAAGATGGCCTGCCTCTATTCCTCGGTCTGCTCAGGATCCAATGAAGGAGAGCAAATTATTTGACATTCGCCTAATGCACATGTATCAAACACCTAAGATGTACCCAGCACATCAACCGGAGAGCACATTCCTGCTCTCTTTTGTCACATACCCTCTCTGACCCTCATTCTTCTCATCTATAAAATGGGAATAATAGTATGCACACATGGAGCAGCTGAGAATATAGCATTAGTTGATATACTTTTATCCTATACAAGGTCCTGGCACATACTATGTGCTCACTAAACACCAGATCTTGTCATTATTTGCTGAGGGCAAAGAAAATCTCATGGGGATGCATTAACCTTACATCTGACATTACTATGTAATAATCGTTTGGGATGGATGAATGGTGATGTGGGACTGAAAAAGACTCCCAAACAAGACAGGGCTTCTCCTAAAATGTGAAAAAAAAAAAAAAAAAAAAAAAAAAGCATTCCAGGCGAGCAGTGAGAAACCTCCTATGGATATGCTGAGGCAGGGACTCTTATATACAACATAGAATTGGACTGTGGATGGCAGGTCTTGGGAGGGACCAGGTTGCATGGTCCTTGCTCCTGGTCAGTCTCTCCTGATTAGAATGACAGTGAACCAGGGCAGCTGGTGCCTGGGGATTGGCAAGGGCTAGGTCAGGGAGGGCCACGATGCTCATGTAATTACTGACCTGGTCCTAGGGGTGACAGAGAATCACTGATGAGTAGATAATAGGGGGCTGGGGGAGAACTATGTTAGAGGTGAATTTTTAACAGTTGACTCTAGTGGAAATGACAAAAAAATGATTTGGAAAGAGAGAGATTGAGGCAGGATGTGGTGGCGCATACCAGTAATCCCAGTGGCTTGGGAGGTTGAGGCAGGAGAATCATGAGTTCAAAGCCAGCCTCAGCAATGGTGAGGTGCTAAGCAACTCAGTGAGACCCTGTCTCTAAATAAAATACAAAATAGGGCTGGGGATGTGGCTCAGTGGTCAAGTGCCCCTGAATTCAATCCCTGGTAGAGAGAGAGAGAGAGAGAGAGAGAGAGAGAGAGAAAATAGTTTTAAAATCCTCTCCATGCATTTATAAACTCCAATATTTTACAAACATCTATAACTTTTGGTAGCAATGGGGCTGGGGTTGTGGCTCAGTGATAGAGCTCTTGCCTAGTATGTGTGAGGCACTGGGTTCAATCCCCAGCACCACATAAAAACAAATAAAATAAAGGTATTGAGTCCATCTACAACTAAAAAAAAAATATTTAAAAAAAAATTTTGGTAACAAAATATCTGTAGGCTTATAGCTCAAATGGAGACAGTACCCCAAACCATTCCTCTGTCTTCTAAAAGTGGTTGAGGTTTCTATAAACCATATCTGTAAATACTTAATGATTGAAGTTCTCTATTTTCCACCACTAAATTATATATGTGTTTTTTTTTTTTTTTTTTAACCAAGGAAATCCTCTGAGAAGATGAAGACTCAGGAGTAATGAGTTGAAAAGCTAAGATTCACTCATTCGTGAGTGGTGAATCGCTTATTTTATTATTCATCCACTAAATTTCTATCCATTGATCTCTTCATTTTTTTGGTCTGTTCAGTCATTTACTTTTCTGTCTACCCATGTTTCTATTTATCCAACCCACCTACCTACCCACCCACCCATCTTCCACCCATTCACCCACCATCCATCCATCCACCCACCCACCCATCCATTCCTCCACCCACCCACCCACCCATCCATTCATTTCATTCACTAAAAGCTTGCTGATCACCCCTAATATATAAGCACAGAAGATTCTCTACAGACCTTCCACAGTCCCTAAAAGAACAAGTATTCAGCCATGACACAACATTGTGGGCAATTAGAGTCACAAAGGTAATTCCACAGTCCAACAGAATGCAGCCAGATGAGATCAACTCTGGGCTGCAAGGACAATTCTACCTCTTCAGCAGGCTTCCTGACACATCGTGGAGGAGGTCATTGCAAATAAAGCATAGCAGGTGGCATGTGCATTTTATCTGGCGTCCCTTCCCACTTTCCAAATCTCAGGTGTTTCTGGAGGGCAAATGCCTCATCTCCACCAAACTACTCCAGAGCTCTCAGCTCTGTGCATTCTTATGAAAAAGGAACCGTAACGCCCTTTCCTCTTATTCAGCCACAGTCCTGAGAATCTTGGTCTTCTCCTGGAGTTTTTCTTACAAGACTCTTGACTACTCAGTAGTGAGAGGCTTAAGGACTGGTTGACTTAAGATCTCCTCGGACTTGAGGAGAACAAGGCTGGGGACAGGTGACAGAGCGCTGGGAGCTCTTGGATGCCAGCAAATGTGACGCCTTGTCCAGGTGGCCACGTTCCAGCTGGAGAGGAGGGCCAGTTGGTTGAGCTCGCGTGTGAAAAACGGAGGCTATGACTGCAAGCTTGCGACTTAGAGCTGGAGCCAAAGTACCTGGGAATTACTGCCGATGAGATCAAGAAACATGCACCGAGCATCTCAAAGCAACCCTTTTTCTACTCAGCTCGTCTTCTTTCGTTATGTCTTATGAACTCACAATCCCAAGAAGTGGCTGTCCCCAGGAAGCTTGGCCTTAAGAGATCTGCAAATGCCCCAGTTCCCTTGATCCTCCAAAGGAACGACTACAGAAAGACATAGAGGTTCCCTCTCTGTGTCCCCTCCTGTGGTCTCAGAGAGCATCTGGGCTTCCTGGACCTGTAAGAAAACATTTAGTGCCTTTGTGTGCATTCTATTTGAATTCAAATGAAAATTTAAAAGAAAAAAAAAGCTGATTTTCTAAGTAAGAGGTGCGTGTGGTGTGCTCACTTATGAATGATCTGGGAGTCTGCAGGATTGGAGAGTCCCCGAGGAGTGCATTAGAGCAGTTCAAATCAAATATGAAAGGAAGACGGAGAGTAAAAGAAGAGGGAACCAGGAGGGAGCAGAAATGGGAACTGTCCAACCTCCTCACACCTTCCTGAGTCAGACTGAATTGTTCTCTGTCTGACACAGTCCCCAAACTGTGGCCAAACGGCCACTCACTCGCACCCCGACTCTTCTTGACCATGAGGACCTTGAGGATGGGAATGGCAGTATAACCATCTTTGAATTCCTGGAAGTTAACAGTACCTGGAACAGGCCGCCATAAATGTTGTGTGGACAGGAAATGAATAAGAAGACTTAAGTGACCGATTGTGTGACAAAGGTCAAAATGATATAAAAACAATAAAGGATCAAGGTGAAGGTGAGTTTGTGGGATTAAGTAAAATTTAAGAGTTATCATCAAGGGTCATTGACTGGATGTCGCCTCCTCAAATCCACGGATCACTGTCCGGACCAGCACCTTGATCCTGGATGTGTTGAAGTACAATGGTCAGTGCTCATCCTGGGTCCATGCCCCTGGGGCTGCCTTTGTTCTAATACATTCTGAGAGCTTCCTGGGTACTCTCAAGTTGGAGAAGCCCCGGAGTAAAATGCGTTGTCTTTTGATGAGTGAAATGGTATTCCATCTAACAGGTATACATGAAACAGGGGGAAAGGCCTTATCTACCCACCTTCTGGAATTGGTGCCTTCCATAGTTTTTCTGAAAAACTTTCTTTGTACTCCACAATGGAAGGAAGGATGTGGAGGAGGAAGGGACTAGATGGAGAGGGGTCTTCTGTGACCCGCCTGCCCGTCGTTTTCTCTGGTGGCCTCTTCTTACTCTTACCCTTGAACCTGATGTGGGAGCTGCTCGAGGTCTGGACCCCACAGGCCGGGACCGCTCCCCTCTAAGGAATCCTGGAGGGTTTTGCCCTTGATCAAGCCATGCTGTGTTCAAAGTGGGTCAGCTCTGAGGGCCTGGCCAGGATAAACCTGGCCTCTCGTTGTCCTCTGATCTAATCAGACTGCACTGTCCGGACACTCCATTTACTGCCTGCTCTAGGACCTTGACCTCCTCTGAGGCTCAGGTTCCTCATCTTCAAAAATGGAATAAGACCCACTTGACAAAGTAGTTGCAGGGATTAAATGCTTCAACCAATAGGAATGCCTCTGGGGTATGCCCGATACTGAGTAGAGACCTAATGGAGCCTGGATACGGGTATACTGAAGACAGAATCTGGAATCCCTAGGGTACTGAGCACAGCACTCAATGCTCGTTGTCACGATAGATCAGCCCTGAAATTGCAGTGGCTTCACCCAGCGAGGACTTCTAAGCTCTCACGTCACCAGCTCCACATCAACTGTGGGAAATCGAGGACGGAGGCAATTGCTCCACCCAGTCACTCAGGGATCCAGGATGGCATGTTCTTCATCACGGAATTGATACACTGAAACACGCGGCTGTGTGGTTGCCATAGTAACGTAAGAAGACAGGCGGTGAAAGTGGAACTTTGCTCCACAGAATCCAGTTCACTTCCTCCCGGGGTCCTTAGTACAGAACAGAGCGCGTGGGTCTCCCTGGGGGGGGGGGTCTGCTTACACCCTGTGGTGTCCATCTGTGTGGACCACCTAGTGCTGCCTGCTGGACCTCCCTCTGCTCTGTCCTGGGGGTGAATGAGGAGAGCTCAGAGGGCCGGTGCCCTGCAGCAGCCCTCAGCCAATGACAGGAGGCAAAATAGTGGGTAAACAAAGCTTCCTCACCTCCCCATTGGGGTAGTGAAAAGGTCCCTTTGATTCTGTCCCCCAAAGTCCCCGAGGCATTACATTCCCACTGACCTCCACGGACCTGGATTGGCAGTGCCTTGCCTGTAGCTCTCCCTCTCCCCCTCCCCTCCTAGTGTCACCCAGCAGCATGGCCTTGGGGAGTTACTAGCTTATCAACTTCAGTTTGGGGATCTGTTTGGGGGGAACCACACATCATGACCTTCCATCTAGGAGGGAGGTGGGGAATAAGGTGGGGAACTGGACTCTGTGGCACAGGACTACCTGGGGCCCCCTATGCCCGCCCCCCCCCCAGCCTTCTCCATCCGTGTTCTTACCCAAACTCCTAGCACCACAAGAGGTGCCCACGGGTTGGTAATTCACGTCTAAGTTCCCAGAGCGGCAAGAGAAGTGGAAAACTTGTGCTCCCAATGAATTGGTTCTGAGTATTGTGTGTCTGAATCGGCCACATGATGAGGCTTTGAAACCACACGGGCCCTCTGTAGTAATGTAAGCTTTGACTAAGGAACCCGTACCCACTGCATGTATGGGAAAAATGATTTGGGGCCCGTTCTTCCACTCGACTGCACAGGGTCAGTGTGATACTTGAGAGAAGGTTCCAGCATCTCCCTTTTCAGAGTCCAGTTCTTTCTTTCTTTCTTTTTTTTACCCCAAGTCTCTTCATATTACAACTAAGTCCACAGCTATTCATCCCACATTAGGCCTTTAATTCCTGTTTTCATATGAAAAGGCAGGAAGAGCTGCACTGCTCAGGGATTTAAGCTGTTGCTTAACCTTGAAGCTTCTTGGCTCTTAATTTAAAGCCTTTCAAACCCTTTTTAAGAGAGAAAGACATTCCTCATCCTAAGATTAATATTCTCCCTCTCCATTCCCACCTGAAGGAAGCCCTACGTGGCTGAGAGTGTGTGTATGGCCAAGAAGCCCCCAGAGTACAGCGCCGTTCATCCTCCACTTACTGATCGGTCTTACGTCCACTGAGCATCCACTGTGCGGCAGACACTGTTAGCACTGGTGAGCGTGCTCTTCTCCATGAGAGTTGTGCGGCATCGTGAAGGTAATGCATCACACACACACACACACACACACACACACACACAGCTAATTAAAAATACGGAGTGGCGTTGCAATAAAACAGTACTGTTCCTCCAAAGGGAAGAGAGATCCAAGCTCATGGGGCAGGAGTGTGCTGGAATCCAGCAGGTAGCTGTTTATTCCTTCCTTCAGGTAAAACAATGTTGGTGGTTTACTCAGATACTAGGATGGGTGCTCACTCCGGAACAAACGAATGGACAAAGGTGATCCAGTTCTTGTTCCCTGGTGTCTACAGTCTACGGATGACGTGGGTTGAGGTGTGGAGGGTGAGGTCCTTCTATGCAGAAGGAACAGTGGGAATCCAAAGCCACAAGTGGATATGAGCAGACGCGAGACAGGAAGTCCATCCGAGGGACAGAAAGGTCTGGAGCCACTGGTGAAAGGCTGAGGTCCACTCTCGTGGTCAGATCTTGGAGGAACTGGCTGCCCAGCCAAGGATCCTCTGGAGTTGTTCGGGGGGGGGGGTGTCATGTGTTCATAGGTTCCCCAATAGTGAAAGGAAGATGGAGGCAGAGAGAGGAGGACAGTGAGGGAGAAGTTCTACCAATAAAGTGAGAGCTCTAGGACCTGAGCCAGGCGGGGGGCAGAGTGGTGGCAGCACAGGGAACGGGCAGGGTGTCATGGAGATGGGACCTGTGGGCACTGTGGCCTCTTGGACATAGCTGCTGAAGTCCAGGAAGACCCGAGGCACGAAGGGCTGGGTGCTCGCTGAGCTTGGATTCCTTTTCTAAGAATGCCCCGTGAGACCCGGGTGGCCATGTGCCTGAGTCTGGGACAGTAGATGATGAGGGGACCTCGGACCTTACATCCATGCCCACTCCTAACAGAGACCTCTGCTCCTGTGCCGTGCTCTCTGTTACCACCCGACAGCGGACTAGAGGAGAGCAGAGCCACAAGCCAGAGGAGAGAGACCCCGGATGCCTGTCCCAGGCAACATCAGCAGAGTTTTCTGCAAAGGCCAAGGGGGTAGACATTTTAGTCCCTCTCACTCACTCCCACTCAGCCCCACCATGCTCTGCTGCAGTAATCTGGAGCTTACCTCAAGTGTCCCTCAGAGGTCCATTTACTAAAGCCCTTGTCCCCAGAGGGGGGTTAATGGGAGGTGGTGGGTTCTTTAAGAAGTAGGACCTAGTAGGAGGGCTGTAGGTCACTGCTGGTGTGCCACAAAGTGGATGGTGAGCCCCTTCCATTTCCTGTTGTGTTTCTTGGTCATTAGGTGAGCAATCCACGCCAACGCCATCTGGCTCCCATTCCTGAGGCCCAACACCAATGGGTCCTGCTGATTACGGACTGGAATGCCAATACCATGAGCCAAGCAAAAGGAACCTTTTTTGCTTTATCAGCTGACTGTCTCAGGTGTCTGTTATCAAGTGACGAAGAGCCGACTGACATGGTCATGCCAAAGCAGTCTCAGCCAATTATGTGAATGAATGGAATGAATGGTGTGGCTGGGTTCCAATAAAACTTTATTTATAAACCTGGGTGGGTACACAGGTTGGAGTCTAACCAAGAAAAAAGAGCTTCCTCGCCCTGATCTCACAGGTCTGTGATGAACCAGGGTGAGATGTGCATTTCTCTATTTCTCTTTGTTAAGTTTCGGGGACCTGAGGATGGTGGGTTACAGCTGTTAACCTTGACTTACACAAGAGCAGAGAACAAAGGGCCACAGAACCCCCGCTCCCGTTCCTCAGTGCAATCGTGAGAGCTCACGGAATTGGGGACATGAAGAGCCACCCCAGGTTTTAAACGGTCTGTTAAGTGAGTGTGGCCAGGGACTCACTCACAGGGGAAGAGCCCCAGAATGCCTAGAAAATTCTCAGATGACGCAGCCTATGATACCACAAGGACCCCGTCCCTCATTCTTGGAGGTGGAGTGAATTGGCGGTGAAGGGCCCCTTTTCGTGACACAGCGTGATAATTGGGGTTTAGACACATTCATTTACTGATGGAAAATTCTGCTGTCTGCATTCCAGAATTCAAAAGAAAGAAGGGAGAAAAGAAGCCCTGGATTTGTGCCAGGTGGATGAGAACTGAAGAAGTCTGTCGGCAAGCCCTCAGGTAACAATATCATAATTTAAAGATTTTTCTAACAATGGGGGAGTAATTAATGATTCTGCTTCTCCTTTTCCTGTCTTCACTGCCGCCAAGAAGAACTGTGTGTGTGTGTGTGAGTGTGTGAGTGTGTGTGTGCATGTGTGTTGCACAGAAGCTCAGGCACACCCAGAGTCGTCAGAGGCAGGAAAGGGAGGAGTCCGTAGCAGTGGGTTTTAAGAAGTGGATTTATTTTCTTGAAAGCCGTCATTATGCAGGGGCTACATTTTTGTCTCTGTTGCGACTTGCAAGTTCCTTAAGGTGTTTGATGGCTCTGTGGACCGAGCGAGACAGGTTGATGGACCGCCCCAAACCATCCATGGTGGCATTCTTGCAGGACAGATTTGAAAACCTTCCTGATTTATTTGAGTCTGAAAGCAAAGACAAAAGTATTATTCTTGCTGGCAACCCCGTTCCTTTCTCGTGGAAAGACGTCCCCCATGCCTTAGTGACAGGGAGATTTCGAGTCCCTCATCTAATGCCCGGTGGCAAACATTCCAGTACAAGGTCACCCAGAGTGGCTTGCTTTGTCTATCAGGCACTCTCAGCTTCTTCCCGAAGCACTCAGTGATCTATAATTCATGCACCGGCTCGTTCATACTGCAGATCTAAAATTATTTCAGAATTGCTCTAGAAAATATGCATGAGAGAGGTAGGAATGGGGCCAATTCCCAAGTCACTGGATTGGAGTCCAGGTCTCCAGCTCAGCAGCCATGGGCCTAACACGCCACCTCCGCTGGGCCTGGCCACCTCCATCACTGCTGAAAGCAGGGCCAGGTCCATGGTCTCCAGCATGTGTCCTGAAGGTGGTTCATAGTAAGCTCCATGGAAAAGGGCAGCAATGGCCAGTTAAATCAGGAGTTGTTTCAGAACTCGGAGAAGGCTTCAGTGAAGTAGGAAGTAAACTTCAGTTTACACACACACACACACACACACACACAGAGCAGTCCTGTGCTGGCGCGTGGATTGGATATGGTCTGAGTGCAACCCCCTGAGGGTTTATGTGTTGGGAGCATGCAGCGCTGAGAGGGGTCAGGGCCTAGAAGGAAGTCCTTAGGCCACTGGGGAGCTGCCCTTTCAAGGGAGTAGATGGCTCTTGGGGACCTCAGAAGAGCAAGTTATTACCAAAGCAAGCCTCACTCCTGACTCACTATCTTACTTCCTATTTGGTGATGTCATCACTCCTTCTTACATGTGCTCCCACCACTGCCATCCAACATAAGGTGACAAAACCAAGGAGGACATGCCCAGAGTCTGCATCAGACTATTTGGACTTTCAACCTCAAAAACTGTGAGCTAAATAAAGTTTTTTTTTTTTTGTAATGAGAAGGAAGCCTGCATTGGGGACTTTGTTATAGCAATAAAAAAACAGGTTCATATAACTGGTATGATTTGGAACATGGATTTTTTTTTTTATTTGTTTGTCTCCGCCATCCTTACCAAAGACTGTCATCTTCAAAGTCACTTTGTAGCTCAGGATGGTTGTTAGAGCCCCAGCCATCACATCCACATTCTGAGAAGCAGGAATGAGAAAGCATGCAGCATGGTGGACAGAAATGTGTATCTCCTAAATAAATTATCTCCTTTTAAATAATCCTTTTGATGACCCTTATGACACCTACTTTTATTTTATGGGCCAGATGACAGTCATGTGACTGTACTCAGCTACAAAATATTCAGGGAAATGTACAATTTTAGCAATGGATATTATCAATGCAATAAAACCTAAGTTCTCTTACAAAAAAAGTTGAAGAGAATTGGCAACTCGCCATCCTGCCTTAGCAGCCAGTCCAGGGTATACTGGCTTACAGCTGACTGTAGTTTTTCATCAGTTTTCACAAAATTTATGTGCAAATGCACCTAAAGTCACATGGAATGAATGATTCAGAGTGTCACATGGAATGAATGATCTCAGGGATAACTTTGAGGACCACTGTGTGAGAGGCCCTCACTGCCCTTAGTGATGGACAGGGTGACATTACCCAGGTCAAGCCCTGGGGCTCACTGGCCTGCTCAAGCACACCCAGGTCCTCTGGGGGCTCCTGGTCATTCGCGGCATGATTCCGGGGCCCACTGGGGGCTCTGCCCTTCCTGGCCTGAGGGGCCATGAGAGGATCCGGTCTCTGTCCTTGTCACAGCTGGTCACACCCGGGTGCTTTGCCACTGCGATGAGATCATGGAAGTCTTCAGCAGTAAAGTCTTGATTTGATTCTCATCAAGTGAGGATGTAATTAGAAGCAATCAGAATGAAGTGGCCTGCTTTAGGAAAGCCCCTCATCCTGCAGAACTGGGGGCCCGCGTGGCTGGGATTCAATGGGGCAGCTAGAGACTAAGAAATTAAAAACAAGAACCGAACAAAGAAAAGCAGAAGAGCTAAGACCATCACAGGGACATGCATTCCCTCCCGGTGGGGCTGGGATAGATGGGGATAACAAGGCGTGGCATCATGATGTCAACGTGCTGTTCTAAGTCCAGGAGCTTTGCAATGACATCACCGCTCCATGCACGCAGCCGTCCGAGTGCCCGTTCCCCGTGAAGCCTTCTGTCTGTGTCTTTTAGAAGCTTATGGTCAAGCAGAAAAGGAGAAAGTTAAACAGAAAGAGTTTTAGAAAAAGTTACGGTGGTCTTCCTAGAGCTGCAGGTGGCTGATGGACAGAGATGCCCAGGGACAAGGACCCTCAGGTAGTCCCAGAGAGAATGAGGTCGAGGCCTAGTGAGTCGTGGCTACCTGTTTAATGGCCCTTGGGCAAGTTATCCACCCTCTCTGGGCCTCAGCTTCCCAGTCTGTAAAACAGAACAAAGAAGAGTTTGCTGCTCAGAGGGTACCCAACGGCTGGGCCTAGAGTTCCCCAGCCAGTGGCCTTGGGCAGCGGCCTCGAGGCTACTGGTACTGTCCCCTGCTCTCCTTATTCTCCTGGCTTCCCGGTGCTGGGAATGCACGTAGGAGCGGGTTCCGGTTCTGCCTTGGGCAGGGGCTGGGGGAAGAAGGCTTCCTGTGGTAGCCATGCAGACAGAGAGGCAGACCAGCCTGTCAAACAAGACACGGGAGGGAGGGCCCCGATTTGTCGTGGGGCCCATGGTGCTTTCCAGTCGGTGCATGCAGCCAGCTGGGCCCTCTGCAGCCACTGGGGTGTAGGTTTTTGTGTTTGAGTGACTCTCCCGCTTGACAACCCGCCAGTCCCCTGTGGGAATTTTGCCCGGCATGGTTACGTGTTCACATGCCTGAGCCTCTTCTAAGGGAAGACGTTGCTCAACAGGGACACCAGGGCTAAACCCCAGAAGGCCTGACGCTTTCACCAAAGGGTCCCATGAGGTCAGAAGCCACAGAGGGGGACAACAGGCTCTGGTGGGGAAGAGGTGGGTGGATGAGGCCAGGGCATTGCAGGACCAGCCTCGGGCCCCGAGTGCTGTGGAACCCGGCAAGCCATGCACAACTGTCCCTAGCCACTGGGGACCTTGAGTGGGTGACTTGCCTCCTGGGTCAGTCTCCAGTTCCCCGTTGCGGAATGAAGATGTGAGCTAATGACTTCGCCACCGTCACTTCCAAAGTCCCGATTTCAATGCCAGGTTTCCCTGGAGGCAGATGGAAGGGTTTTGTCAGAAGAAAGAGTGTTTCTCCAGCCACAGATCCACATCTGTTCTCCAGAAACTCCAGGGCTTCCTGGAATTCCTCGTAAGAATCCGCTATGCGAGGAATCCCTCCGCACGCCAGTTCCCTTTAATAGGCGGTTACCTCATCTCAAACGTGGCCACCCACGGCTTCCGAGCAGGAGGGACTTGGGGCGCTTGAAGCTTCCAGGTCCAGTCGCCCTGGAGGATGCACAAGGCTCAGGTTGGGTCCACCCTCTGCCCACAGAACAGGGCGGCCGTGGAGCTGAGCTCTGGCTTCTGAATGGAACAGCTGGACGCTCCCTGGCTGCCCAGCGCCCTCGCTGCCCAGTGCTCCTGCTCACAGGATGTGCGAAGGAGAACACGGAAAGTGGGTGTCTGGTAATGGACACCATCTTTTTATCTTTAAGGCTCTTTGAGGATCTTTAACTGGTTTGTTCCAAGTTCTGTGCCTCGCCCGTCCCACTTCTACAATGGGGACATCAGTCAGCAACACTCTGGGAGAACTGGGCGACAGGAGGGGCCCAGGGTGCCCCTCACTGACCAGAGCCACAGGACGGGGAGCTGCATGGGGACAGCATCTTTTTCAAGACTGTGAAGGCAGGTGGTGTCTGCAGTGTGTCCCCCATGTGGGAGTCACTGTGGGGACCAGGAAGGGCTTCCCACAAACCCGGGGGCCATTCAATGTGATCCGTCTGTGTTAGTGTTGAAGTCTGTAATTTGAGGATTAATGTAATTTTTATGGGATGGCTATGACGATTAAGTGAAAACGCATATGCCTGTCACATGGTAAGGACCGAAGGGACATTGATGTGGACTCCTTCCTCTGCCATCGGCAGAAGAATTTCAGCTGCAAAGAATTCTTCCCGAATTCAGTACATTCCTTTGCTTGCAGCCTTGAGAACCTAGTACCCGCACATGACCTGATTTTTAAAAATTCACAAATCTATGTCAAACATCTCCTATGCTTAGAAACAGTGCTCTGCACCAGGGGTACCTGGAGTTGGTTGTGAAGACCCTTAGCTGGACTGGAGCGGTGGAAACACGTGTGATCGAGTGACCGCAGCAGTAAGAGATGGGCGTTAGGAGGGGCCGTATGGTCGTTTTGGAAGAATGGATTGATGGCAGCTCGGTGGCCTACCTGGGAGCTCCTTGGGCCCCTTACTTCATCTCTGCATCCCCCATGCTTGAAGCCTGTGACACACCATGAGACAGCAGTGACCTGTCTTAGGTGGGGAAGGAGGCGATGGATCAGTGAATAAGTCACCTCCTCCACCTCTCCGTCTTCCTCCTCCTCCTCCTCCTCTTCCCTCCACAGTGAGGTCCGCAGAGTCAACGGGTCAGCATATGAAGCAGGCAGACTTGGGGGAGTTGTCTCTGCTCCAAGATGCCAGGGGCCCAGCTGCAGATCTTGAGTGAGGGGTGGCCCAGTGGCTGGGACCCTCTGGGGGCCTTCTCTGGTCTGTGGCTTGGCGTGGTCTGCAAGCCGTCCACAGTGGAGACGCCTACCACCTGTGTGTGGCATCTCCTGGTGGACGGCAGCGTGGACTGTCCTCTCACCTGCCCAGCACCCAAGGTTGGACGGTGTCACTGCCACATATTATTGGCTCAGGCAGCTGTCACAATGCAGCCCAGGTTCAAGGACGGGACACGAATGGAGAGTGACACTTCTGAAAGAGCAAAGGGACTAGAAACATTGGGGCTGCTCTATTTGTTGCTCTCCGTGCCTTGGGGACAGCAGGGACACAAAGGGGCCCTGTTTCAGGTCTTTCCGTAGTGGATCAGCACAGTGCCCGTGAGCAAAAAGGTGAGGGAAGAGGAACCAGGTGGGGAGGGCGGATTCCGCTGGCTCTGGGGACCAGGAGGACCCAGGAAGAGACAGTTGCGCAAATGTTTTCATTAAAAACGCCACTTAAGCCTTGGCTTTCCTGAAGGTCACAGCAAGGGAGACGCACAGGAGGCTGTGCCTACCTGGCTGTGTCCCCACCCCAGGAAGCAGGCCTAGCTGGACTTGGGGGAGGGGCTTTATCTTCCCTCTGACTCTAACTGCAGACTGACAGGTACCAGGCTGTAGCTTTAAAATCAACTTTGTCCCCTGAGTACCCGGTTCTGCCCTTACGCCTGCCCAACGTCGGTCCTCCATTCCAGCAGAAGGCTATATTGTTTTCTGGCCAACAAAAGCCATTTCCAGTTATCATTTCTCTTTGCCTCTCTCCGTGTCTCCTATTGGGACACTCCAGTAGGTGCTGGCTAGGAACTGGCCATGTGAACTCCAATTCCCCTTCTCTCCACCCCCGCCCCCCGCCCCTCTCTCCCCCTTTCTCTCCAGGCCTCTCTCTTCCCAGCAGCCTGGTGAGAAATGCGGCATGGAATCTCAGCTCTTGGCTCGGTGCAGCGTGGCTAACACATGGAAGGGGCTAAGATTAAACCTGAATTTAACTCCGTCTCTCACCCCAACGTCACCAGACTCCTGGCCCAGTTTAACTTTCAATCATTTCCAGAAATCTCTGGGGAAGTGCGGCCCCACGCTGCCCCTGCCTCCTTGGTGACCTTCTTCCCCTGGTCAGATGTCTGGCGGAGAAATCCAAGATGGCATTGGGGAGGAGAAGGAGGGTGAGAAGACATGAATATTTATTGAGCTCCTGGCATATGCCAGGCACTTTAAATGCATGATGTCTTTGGATGGAACAGCCTCAAGGAATAAACATGCGTGTCTCTATTTTATCAGTGAGAGAAACTGAGGCTCATACAGGGTAACTCCCCCATCTAAGTCCACACCAGCCATGGGTGACTAGTGAGTGCCAATGCTCCCACTGTCCCCGAGGATGGACCAGTCAGGAAAGCTCAGTGACCAACATCAACCCAGTGTCTGGAGCCCTCTCAGGACTCTGGCCTCCTGTGCTCAGACAGGAAACTGAGCTTTGGAGAGCTTTATCACTTTCTCCTCCACACAGCTGGGAGGTGGAGAGCTGGGACCAGCTCTGTGCTCAGCTGCAGTTCAGAGCCCCTGCTCTGTGGCTCGAAGTGCGCTCTCACCTGACCACCGGCCAGGACTGGCCCTCCCGGAGTCCATAGCCCCTTTCCTCTGCAGGCCTCCCGGGGTACCTGGTATCACTCCATTCAAAATCCAACTAGATGACCCGGGACCAAAGGCCTCTTAAAAAGCAGCTTGATCCAGTGGAAAAAATCAGTTTCATTTAGTTTGTTGTTTGGTCTTCTGTAGTTTATTCTTTACAAATTGAGACTAGAAATAGAAACTCTAACAGGATTGGGCAGGCAGAGACTGGGCAGGGCCCCCAAGATCAGATCTGCCTCTGGAAGAGAGATCCAGACTTCAGGAGCAGGAACATGAGACCCAAAGAGATGAGGGGGCAGGTAGTGAGAGAGCAGGAGGCTGCCACCCATCCCGAGGACCCTGAGGAAACCAGAGGCTGTGCTGGAAACCTAGGGGAGAAGACAGGATTCAGCGTGGGGGTGTGTTCATCTCCATGTTGCTCAGTCACATGAGCCAAGTATGTTTCTGCATGTCAACCTGTGTGTATGCATGTCAAGAAGCTTCCGAGTGTTCTTGAATGGGTGTGTGTACCCCACCTCGTAGGACTGTTGCTCAGGCACTAAAAAGTGTTAAAAACAAAGGGAAATAAACTTTAGCTCCATTCTCTAATAAAGGAGAATAAACTCTGTCTCTGAATAAACTCACCTGTATGCAAATATGCAGAAGGAACCAGGAAGAAATTGTGTCAAAATATTCATAACACAGGACTCCAAACACGTAAAATTTGAGGGAAATATTTTTCTTATTCTTCTTTATTTTCTTTATATGTTTCTTAGTTTTTCCCCCTATAATAAGTATCTTTTTTAAAAAATAAAATTGGAATACATTGCAAGATGAGGGAGCTGGGCAGAGTCAGGGACAGGTTAAATGTGAGCAGGGCGAGGGTCCTGCCAGGTACCGTAGGTAGATTTGGGTGCAGAGAGGCCACTGGGCTTGGAAATCATCAGGAGGCAGGAGGGAGAGGAACTCACGAGGCTCAACACCTGGGCCGAACCAGGTCTGCACACAAGGCATCTGGCTTGACCTTCTCAGTGACCTTGCTGTGCCCATAAGATTATCCCCATGTTGTGGATGTGAACTTGGAAACTGATGAAGATCACATAAGACATCCAGATACAGGCAGCTCAAAAAGTAACAAGACACACTCGGACGTCACAACAAACGCTAAGAAAGTTCCACAGTTGTCTGGTGGTTCTGGCTACAGATCCAGCTGAGAGGTGCCATCCTCTCCAAGTCTGTAGATAAGGAACAAGAAGCACAATTGACCCAGGATCTCAGAGATGGGAGGTCTCACACACACACACACACACACACACACACACACACACACAAATAAGTATAAGTAAAATTATGATTACTTGGAAATAATTTTGGAATCAAAAGAAATTGAAAAGCATCATATAAAGAGTCCCTGTGAGCCCTTTCCCCGCTTCCCCATGTGACTACCGAGAAATCAGTATTGTTGCTGTTAACTAAATGCCCTCACTGTACAGCTAACCGAGGCAGGGAGCTTAGCTACCTTCACTCATTTGTTTGGCATCCTTTGAAGTCATCTGAGGCTCCCACTGACACACCGTCCCCTGCTCCTCCTTGAATTTCACCTTCCAGCAACCTTGACCTTCTCAGGGGTCCCCAGCACATCATATTCTCTGCTTTCATTGTGCTCTTGACTCAACCTCATTACCTACAAGTGTCTCAGATCATAAGCTGTCATTGTGATACCACATCCTTCACTCTCTTCCACTTAGGTCCCATCTGCTGCATGCATTAGTCCACTTTATGTTACTGTAATGAAATACCTGAGGCAGTCTACTTATTAAGAATAGAGGTTGAAATAGATCCTAGTTTTGGGGGCTCAGTTTTGCTGGCATAACTCTGTTCCAGTGATGGCCTTCTTGCTGGCAGAGTCCCAAGGTGGTACATGACATCACATGACAAAGGACAGGGAGTAGGCATGTTGGTGTCTGCGTCTGTCTCTGTCCCTCTTCCTAGAGAGTCAACAGCATTCCATCACAAGGGCTGTGGCCTAATGACCTGCCCTCACCCTAATCATGTCCCGAAGGCCCTGCATCTGAACACTGCTGAGGGATGAAGGTCGCATCCTCTTCACAGCTTTATGGAAGGATGCTGGTGAGTGAATTCTCATGAGTTCAGGGCACCTCATTCGAACCCCCGCTGTGTGTTACTGCCTTATTCAAATTGCTTGCTCAAAGACCTGCTTGCAGAGGGAACCTGTCCACCTTGGGCTAGGATTCATCTTGGCTTCTGGCCACTTCTGTGCCAACCCCGTGCTGGGGACACATGCCCCGTGGGGGGAGTGAGCACAGGCAGGCCGAGTTCTCAAGAACTATTCTCTCCATTCCTTGAAGTGACCCTTAAAGACAGCCTCCCTTACCTTCCGCGGCTTTCCACAGGAGAATGATTAATCTGGAAAGGAAGCACGTGTGGGATCCAGGGCAAAAGAGAAAGGATGTGTACACTCGCCAAGTCCCGCACACTCGGGGCCCGATCGGACCGTCTTATCATTTAAGAGAAGCAGAACCACTGTGCATATAATTGAATTTAAATGGTGAAAATAATATTCACTCTCACTATGCATTAGAGATACTATTTTAAAATTATTTCTAATATAAACACATTCTCTCCCGCAGTCATTCCCTCCCTTTGCTCCTGCTCTCAGGCAAAAATTACTGCTAAGTTGGACTGAATAATGAATGAAAAGAGTCGGTGTCATTAATGACAAAGCGAGATATTGGGCCGATGAGACCCCTTATTGACAAAGCCCTTCCCCCCCCCAAACATTCCTCAGCAAGGATCACTAGCAAAACGATTTATATGCAACTGAGTATCTAATTGAAAGATTATGGAGCCGTGGCAATGTAGAGGAGCAGGTCTGATAGCCTCAGGAAAAAATAAATAAATAAAGCAATTTTGCCTGGGATAATCGCCCTTGCTGGTGTAGGGCGGCCTCTTATTCGGAAGAGGGGCTTCCGTTTAGGGCTTATGCAAGTCTCACCAAGATAAGCGCTCAGTTTATTAGTCTCCACCACCGCGTTTGGGAAGGGTTTGCTTGCACAGAGGTTAATTTCGCCCTATTACGGTTGCTGGAGTGCAGCCTGCCTTGACATCAATTTCCTGTTAGACACATGTTCCTGGAGATGTGAGGTTCATATATATGAAGGTTGTCTTGGAAAGCATCATCTTGCTGTCCGGACGAGGTGAGCTCCAGGCAGCTGGAGGGGCAGGGTGGGCCCAGGACTGCAGAACAAGGTTTGATTGACAGCGGAGACACAGGGGGCGCTCTGGGTGAACTTGAATCCCATTGGTAGCACTGGCTGACTTTCCTTTGCTACCTGACCAGGTAGACAGCGTTCCTTCCAGCCCTGGACCTCTGTAGATGATACTAGGGATGTGGACAGTTACATCACATCCTCAGCAGTTCAATGAACAAGAACTAAATCAGGTGAAGACAGTAACCGAGACTCAGAAAGTTCAGGGTCGGATATTTTCTATCATATATGGAAGATAAAGAGAAGAATTTTTAAATTTTTTTTTTTGATCTGTCAGTGGATCTTTATTTTACTTATTCACATGTGGTGCTGAGAATCGAACCCAGTGCTTCACACATGCTAAGCAAATGCTCTCCCCTGAGCCACAACCCTGGCCTAAGGAGTTTTTTTTTTTTTTTTTTTTTAAGAAGATCTCATGAAAACAGAAGGGAGAACAGGGGAGTGTAGGAAGGGGACTGAGGGAGGAGATGAGAAAGGGGGAAACTGAGGAAAGACGTTGACCAACTTATGGTACGTGTGTCTGTACGTGTGTCTGAACACGTTACGTGAATTCCACTTCTATGTAGAAATAAAAGTTACCTATTAAATAAACTCTTGACAGGAAGATTAATGGAACAGAGGAAGGGGATGCGGCGAGGGAGGAGAAGAGGGAAGAGGTGGTACTGCGGGTTGAAATGGAGCAAATTATGTTCTATGCATTTGTGGATATGTCCTAATGAACCCCACGATTATGTAAAACTCTGATGCCCTCATAAAACAGAAAAGCCAATGAGTGCAGGTGACTGTACCATTTCACCTGTTTTTCCCCCTCAGTCAGTCATTCACAAACCCTTCATTGACTAGGGGACTAACCCAGCTCTGTAGCAGGATGGAAGCTGGGCTCCAGGGACACAGAGGTGGATGGACCCCAGGTCCCTGCTCCTCTGTGCTTGGGCACTGTTTGGGGAGCGAGGCAGGTCGCCATGGAAAACACAGGTAAGGTGGCCCACCTGCCCCCACTTTTTTCCCCTTGGTCCTGGGGATTGAACCCAGGGCTCTACCATTAAGCCACATGCCCAGCCCTTTGTATTTTGAGACAGGACCTCAAGAAGGCGTCCAGGCTGGATTCAGACATTAAATGCACTTGAAAGATCATTTCAGAAAGATGGCCTTAAAGCAGAACCGCTGTGCGCCGTGTGCTATCCTGAGCGTCTTTTTGCACTATTTTAACGTTTGTTCCCTCGGCAGCAGAACTGATAGGCATCCCCTGCCCTCCTGTGGGGGTAGTTGCTTTATTTGCATGTGAACTTGGCTGTAGTTTCCAGATATCAACTCCCACCCTGCCTGGAGCACCCTGTGAAGTCCCCGCTCAGCACCCTCAGGGTCAAGGGGCCATGGCTGGACACTTAACAATGCCAAACGTCTACCTGTGAAGGAACGTTTCAAAAGCACATGAAGAAAAAGGAGAAAAAAAGAAATTATAATTCTAATTATAGTCGGAAATGTCACTGTCTGCTTTTAATTGACAGGATAAGATTCTAAAAATCAGTTTAAAAAAGAAGAAAACAAATAAACATTTTGACACAAATTGACCTACAATACAAAGCACTCGGGATGCTTGTCGGGATAAAGTATATTCTGGGCTATAAACCAAGTCTTGATAATTTTGAAAACTAGATTAAATAAGAAAACAAAAAGATAGCTGGAAAATTCTCAAAACAACCAACATATTTTTAACCTATGGGTCAAAACAGACACCATAATAGATAAGAATAATATATCTGGAATGAAGTAAAAATCATTATTATTTATTCTGATTCAGGCCCAGCCCGCCCCCTGCACCTTCCCTTCTCTGCCCTACTGAGCTCTCTGCTGTTTACCTACAGCCTGGTTTCAGTTAGTGTCTTGGGATGTGATGAGGCTGAGATCCACGGTGGTGCATTCACACATGTGCACAGGGAAGCTGGATCAGATCCATCCCACTGTCCTTCCCTCCTCCCAGCCCTCCTCCCTCCCCCTCAATCCCCCTCCTCCAGCCCACTGATCTCTCGTCTACTTTGATGGAACCCTGCCCTCCTTGTTTCTTTCTTTTCTTCCTTGTGTGGAATAGCTTCCATTTGTCAGAGAAAACACTTGACCTTTGACTTCCTGTGTCTGGCTTATTATTTCTCTTAGCACACTGTTCTACATTTCCACCCATTTGTATACATACATCATGGAATACTACTCAGCCATAAAAAAGAATGAAGTTATGTTATTTGCTGGTGAATGGGTGGAACAATGACCTTTAAAGTCTCTGATTACATTGACTAAGAAAAAGAAGATAGGAGGCCCCACCAGGAATGAAAGAGGAAACATCATGAAGACAAATACTAGGAATGAAAACAGAGTTGTCCTAAGGAAACAGAAAGATAAAAGAATGTGACAAATAGACAAGTTAGACAATAAATTTGAAAACTCAGATTAAATGGACAAATGACTTAAAATAGGCAAGTTAGGAAAATGAAATAAAAGCAAATGGAAGTTTTAAATACAAAAACAAATTGGTATTCAAAAGATTTCCCACAAAGAAAATCACAGGCTTGGATATCTTCCCTGGTGCATTTCACCCAACAATTAAGGAACAAACAATAAAGGTGGCAAGCAAATCCTTTCAGAAAAATATAAAAGAAAGCAGAACTTCCACCTCTGGCTGGAAATTCCTCTAAAATCAAGGAAGATAAGGCCGTCACAAGTAAAGGAAAACTATAGACCAATTTTCCTTTATCCAAAAATCAGTTCAAGAAATTAACAGATCAAACCCATAATACACTATAAAAAGGTAATTCACCCTGACCCAGTGAGTGAGCTTATCCTTACAGTGAAAACTTCTCTTGACAATAAAAGAAAACAATCAATGTAATTTACCATCTTAACAGAACAATGAAGAAAAATCATACAATCATTTTAGTAGACAAATTATAAATACATAACAATGTTTACTATGTAATTATGACTAAAACTCTCAGGAAATTAGTGTGCAGAGGACTTCCTCAATCAAAAAACAGCATCTGTGAAAAGCCTATAGTTACAGCTAGCATCGTACTTCATGCCAATGAAGAATCGTCCCGCTAAGATCCAGAACAAGGCCAGGGTGCCCATTATTACCATTTTGATTCGGCAATGCACTTGAGTTTCTAGTCAGAATAATAAGGCAAGAAAAAGATCCAAACTGGCACACAAATATTAGAAATGAAGAAATAAAATCATCTGTACTTGAAAGGGTAAAATCATGTACATATGTTTTCTGAAGGACTGATACAAAACAAAATGTTAAAAATAAAATATGAACTGCCCAAGATCACAGGGTACAAGGTCAATATGCAGGAATTACCCTTGCCTTATATACTAGGAGTGAACAATGAAAAATGAAATTTCAAAAATTCCATTTGCAATAGCACAAAATGTTTAGGGATAAACAAATCAAACAGACCAAAAAATTAATGAAAGAAAGAAAGGAAGAGAATGAGGGAAAAAACCCTCACATTTGGCAATCCCTACACTGAGATCTAAGAACACACAAGAGGGAAATCAAACAGGACATAAATATGAAGGCAGATATACCATGCTCATGGATGGGGACAACTGACATTTTTAAAGACTGAGTGGGTCTGGGGTTGTGGCTCAGTGGCAGAGCCCTTGCCTAGCATGTGTGAGGCACTGGTTCAAGTCTCAGTACCACATTAAAAAAAAATGAATGAATAAATAAAGATATTATATCCACTGCAACTAAAAATGAATAAATAAATAAATAAAAGATTGGCAGGGAAGTAGTCAAAGGCACCTTTCTGGAGTGAGGCAAGTGGACAGGATTGTGATTACAGGGACAGGTGTGTTAGCCAAAACTCACTAAGAACACTATTAAGGTTTCATTTCATCACAACCCACCTCAATTCCATGTGCCTTGAAGCGTGGAGGCTGAGTAACTGTGCTCTTTGTTTCCCAGCGTGTATTTTTTTCTTCTTCTTTCCACATTAAGAATCTTTGAAGTCCATGTCATTGCACTTTGCCACCATCCTCCTGGTTGCCCTTGTTTATCAATGACCTTCTGTTGCTCCCCGTTCATTAGTTATTTTAGCAGCCGGCTCCAGCCACCGTTCATAACCTCTGCATTATCCATGCAGCTGGCCTGGCTACCACCAGGCCTCCTGTCCTTGCACACCCTGTAAGTATGGAGGTCCTCAGGATCACCTGGGAACCTGATACGAATCTTCCATAGCTCTCAGGCAGTGAGGGTGGCAATCCTTGTTGAAATGAGCCCCTGCGTGACTCCAGTGTCCATTCAGGCCTGAGCATGGGCACCATAAGGAACATACCCTTGACCCCAACTTTTATCTACACAAATGGTCCCATCTCTCAATTACCATCTCTGAAACTTAGCCTCATGCCATTCCACACAGTCGATTTCTCTTAACTTCCCATTCACTTTAGTCTTCCCAGGGTAAAAATTCTGCAGCCTCTTTGAGAACCCTCCAACCTTGTCCACTGATGCTCCCTCTTTGTCATTATCTATTATCTGTGGCAGTCACTAAAGCTATTTCAATAATTTCGGATGATTCCTCTTCCTGACACATGGTAGAACTAACTGCTAATTCACTATTTCTTGAAATTAGATGATGCCTTGGATTTGTTGAGTCAAATGAAATGTGAGCAAAAGTGGCACATGGTATTTTAATTGTTGGAGCAAGCCACTGAGCCCCTCTCCCACTTTGTGCAGTGACTGTGAAAGCAATGTCATACACAGCCTTCACCATCAAGGTCTCTGAAGGACCACAATAAACACAGCCATTTGTAACCTTCGTGACAAGTCAGCTTTTGTTATGGGAACTCACTGAGGTTGGGTGTGTCTTGCTCCTTATTGCAGCAAAACCTGGACTCTCCTGATGGCTACAACTTCCCACAGTGTACAATATCTCAGACCATGACCTTAGATGTTCTTTGAACATGGCCTTCCTTCTCCTGCTCATTCTCTACCACCAGTCTTCCTTAGCAACTCCACCTCTCAGCCAAACCTAGTTCCTTAGTCAGGGTTCTCCAGAGGGTCAATACTAATAGGATGTGCACAAATCAAGAGATTCATTTTAAGACATTAGCTCATGCATTTTGAGGTGCTGGAAAGTTCAAAGTCTGCAGAATAGGTCAGCAGACCAGGGAAGTCCAGGTTTTTTTTTTTTTTTTTTTTCTATCCAGGCCTTCAACTGATTAGGTGAGGTCTACCCATACATTTTAGAGGGTAATCTGCTTTACTGATTTATCAATTTAAATGTTAATTTAATCTCCAAAAAAAAAAAATGACTCCACAGAAGCATCATGAGTAATATTTGATGGAATGTCTGGGTACTTGGCCCAGTCAAATGGACATAAAATATATCACCACACCTGGTGAAGCCTCGCTGTCCAACTTCTCTGCCTCTTCTGCTCTCAAAGAGCTGATATTGGCTGGCGAATGTGACCAAGCAGGCTAGGCAGACACATTGCAATAAACAGCACTCATCTGAAACAGGCAAATCATTCAGCTAACCTATCCTTCTACATTTCTTAAGTAAATTTAATTTCCCAGTACCAGACAGAATGATTTCACAGCTTGTCTTTCCCCAGATATCCCGTGTCCTTCCTTACCCACACAGATGGTCTTGCCATGCATTTCAAAGATGGATGCAATCAGCTATGTCCCCATTTTTAATTCCACAGTTGCCCTAGAATGATGTGTCTACAGCCACAAGCCCTTGCTTCTGCCTCACTGTTGGAATAAGCATCCCATGTCATCCCTCAGCTGAGCCCCTTGATTAGTGCCCCAGGTCCCCTCTCTTCTTGCTTTCTCAAGGGGTATCCTCCTCAGTTTTTTTTTCTCATTTTATTCAGCACCACCAATATCTTCCTCTTCCCCTTATTATTTCCATAAAGTACCATGAGCCAAGTTTTTGCGGCTGTACCTAAAATACCTGACAATAACGCTTTAAAGGAGGAGAGACTGACTTGGACTCCTGGTTTCAGGTGTGGCCGGCTGACCCCTTTGCTCTTGGCCTGAGGTGAGGCAGAGCATCAGGGAAGGAGAGCATGGCAGAGAAAAGTGGCTCAGCTCAAGCCATTCAGGAACCAGGATTGGAGGGGAGGCCAGGGACAAGCTATCCTGCCCAGGGCACACCCCAGGGACCTAATTCCTGAAACCATGCCCTGCCTATAGTTCCCACTACCTCCAGTAGCTCATTCACATGATTAATCCACCAAATGGATTGATCCACTGAGGGACATCAGAGGGCTCATGATCCAATCTTCCCCAAAAGACCACCTCAGGACCTTGCTGCATTGGGGACCATGCCTTCAACACATGAAGTTTGGGGGAACATTCTAGATGCAAATCATGACAACCTGATCTCTCCCCAGGGGGCCCTGGGAAAGGGTGCCCACCCAAGTGAGTCTCTCTTATCACTATCCTGTCCCTGTGTTTCCCTCTTCCTGGACACTCTTGGTAGTGGCATTGTTTGTGTACTTGCTCATCATGTGTTTTCATCTGAGTCCACCAGAATTTCAGTGAATGGAGGGCAGGTCCGTGGGCTGCCCGCACAGCCTCTCTCTCTGACCACTGAGGTGGCTTCCTGGCCTCTCTTTCCAGGTGAATAGCAGTCAGCTTGAACCTTACCTAGAGGAGGCTATAAAGGAGCCTCCCAGGCTTCACAGTGTAGCTCGGGCTAAAAACAGCTCTTAACAATTAGCATAACAAAGCAGAGCTCTTCACTCTGAGCCTGACACACCTGCATCCTCAGATTTACCCTTCATGCAGGGACTCCGGGGCTTTTGCTTAATATTCCTTCCCACTCTGGCTTAGCTTCCCAGCAAGGGGACAGCCTCCTCCGAGGGCCATCTCTGGCCTCTGCTCTGGGCAAGGGACTCTACTATGGCTTTAAACAGAATGTGTTTGGCTTTGATGCCATCACTGCCCGTTTTTTGTTGTCTTAATTCGATTTTTTGCTTCTGCTACCTTCAGGAGTAACAACCCAACATGCAAAAAATCGTTCATCCCATTTTTGAGGCACGGCACCCAAAAGGTCCATTTTCCACGTATTCCTGTGGTTTCCTCGGGGTACTTTTGCAGATGCAGGTCTGTGGGGTCCAAGGCTATGCATATTTTTAAAGGTTTGGAAACAGGAGGCCAAATTGCCCTCCAGAAGAGCAAAACCGATTTACCCCTCCGCGTGCAGGGGAGGAGGGCTCCGCGCCCTGCGGCCTCCCGGCGCCTGCATCCTTCTGCTCCAGCCAGAGTTGGCCCCCCGCTTTCCACAGGTGCTAACCCCCTTCCTCACAGCCCTTCCCACCACCCAGGTGCCTGAGGGGAAGGCAGCCCGGATCGCCTGTCCCCGGCCTTAGCAGGGCTGCTGAGCTCCTGAAAGCAACCCAGACTCCCCCTCTCCGCCAGGTCGGGAGTCGCACTCGGCGCCCCGGGACTCCAGGATCTGCCACCCTCTGCAAGGCTAATCCCATATCCTCCCAGCAGCTTCCACAATAATGGACACATTTTCAGTTTTCTCTGGTCCGACAACTTATCAAAGAGAATGCAGAGGCCTCCCACAGAGCTGCAAGTGAGTCCTAGAGGCTTAGGGCACAAGGACATCATGCCAGGACTTGCCGCCGTCTTCGTGGATTACGGGCTCCGCCAGTCCCTGTGAATGAAACTCCATCCAGCACACCCCGGGCTCTGCTGAGCCTCGGAACTTTCCACGGCGAACAGGTTTTCTGCTTCTGTTGCACTCCGAATTTTATTATTATTTAAGGGAGGACCCGGGTGGAATACACAATGCGTTGCCGCTGGAATTTATGGGGCTAAGCAGATCTGCAGTGTTGTCATCCGCTCTGAGATACAAGAGGTGACGGAGCCACGTGCATCCAGTTTATGCGATCTTGTTCCCATCGGGTGGCTGATCTCCACGCTGTTCTTGGGAGCACGTTATTAATAATAATAGTAACGGCGTTCACTGGTGGAGCCCAGCATGGGCCAGACACTCGGTGAGGGGTTTGAGAAGCATTGTTTGGAATAATCCCACAGCAGTACTAAACATGAGCCATCTACATGGTACAGATAAGAAACGAAGGCTCAGGGAAGAAGCACCGTAGGGTTGATGTCCCTGATGTCCAAGGAGTACCCTGGGAGCACCCTCCACAGTGGGACTTGGGAGAAATGCACAATCACAGGTTCCCCTGATCCCCAGAGAGCCAGAACAAGATTCTTGAGTGACTGCAAAATATTTGCAAAACACTGTGTTAAGTCGGCCTCAAGTCAGGAAAGAGCCTACAATTTGAGCCCATCTTAAGGATGCCCAAAGCCTGGCTTCCTGTCTGTCCATCTAGTGTTCTTCTTGTATGGCAACGAACAGACGCCTCCTGCATCTAAAGGGGCCATGATAGTGAGGGACCAGGCGTTACCTTGCATGTGTGTGTGCGAGCGGACAGTTTATTCTCTATCACTGTAGGAATACAGACACGGAGGTGGTAATATCAATGCTGTAATGGGGTATGAAAATAAAGGTGTTCTCATGAATAGAGAATGCCTGCCTGTCGCATGCTCATCTGTGACACAGGAGGATTATTTACCTATCATTAAGATATGAATGCTTTATCTGGTACTAGTTTGCCTGTAGCAGAAATCATATTAAACGTGCAGACTATTATGTGGTCCATCCATTGAGCTGTATTCCCAACCTATGTGATATAATACAAATGATGGAAAGTAAATCCAAAGCAATTTGTCAGGCAACCTGCCCACTCCCCCTCCCCTGCCCTTACTGGATTTCCATGGAAGGAACTAAACCCAGAAATCTGTGGCCCCCTTGGATCTGCTCCAGTGTTTTGTGACTGGCTCATTGCAGAATTTCCAGCACAAAGCATGGGGAAAGCCTTTATTCAGTTAAAAGAATGCATTCTCTCAAACACACAGGCATGCATGCCCTGTGGGGCATTGACTCTCCTGGCATTGGTGCCTGCTGACCTCTGCAGCTGCTACTGGGCCCATATCCTTCTGCACAGCAACATTTGCCGGGGCCAGGTTTATCAGAGGTGTTTTCACTCCTGCATTCTGCCTTGGCGATCATCTGCCTGTTGCATTTATTTTCAACATTTCATACATTAGCGTTCACTTACAGAGAGAGCAGAAGGCAATCTCTCTTCTTTAATAATGAAGACACTCAGCAAAGGAATCTTGGTGTTTTTATCTCCATATACTCTAATAACTAAAAAAGGAGACAGGAAATGAATACCCTTTTATTGAGCACTTACTTGATGCTTCAGTCTCTCTCTCTCTCTCTCTCTCTCTCTCTCTCTCTCTCTCTCTCTCTCTCCCTCCCATACACACACACATACACACACACAGGGCCCCAAAACCATATTTCTATCTTGGTCCCAGTATTCTGGAACCCACTTCATAGTTAAGAAAACACATATTTACATTCTGCTGATAAAACACAAGTGAAAATTCTCTATCGTGATTTTTTATTTATTTGTATCAGAGGCTCTAAGGAAAAGTTTCTTGTTCTCCCTGTGCCAATCAGGAATGTTTCTCATCAAAAGCAAGCCATGGACACACTATTCATTCCCTTATTCGTTTTTGTTTCGGCCAGTCATTTCCTTTGTTGACCATGTTCATCTCTCACCATGATGTCACTAAACTACAGATTCCAGTGCATTTTCATCCATTATGAATACAAATGTTCTCTTCAGCCCTTGGAGATTCTGAGATTGAAATAAAGAGGGAGAGAGAGAGAAAGAGACAGAGACAGGGAGAGAGTGTTATACCCAGGGTGGATTTGACGTTCTGTACTTGCCTTCTTGCCAGTGCAATTTTTCATTGATTATAAAATTATAGAGTTGTCGTGATGCGAGAATTTCCAGCAGGCAGGGATGACCCAGCTCTTGACCAGAGAGATGCCAGCAGCCAGCTTGCTGGAAACCGGAGCTTGCATGCAGGACTCTTGGGGTAGGAAACCCTAGGGGTTTTACCTGACATCAGGAGAAGGCTCCATGGGAGGCTGGCTGCAGCCTGTTGGTGGGGAGCTTGCTCAGAATGTGCCAGAATCTGGGTTCAGTCCCCACCACCAGAAAACAGAAAAGCCCTCCAGAGCCGGGACCGTCTTTTCCCAAGCTCCTCTTGTGCCGAGTAGGCAGTGCTTAAAGACGACGCTAAAGGAATAAAGTAAAGCCGCCTGTCATGCACATGGCATTTAAAGTGCACGTCCCACCTACCACAGTGGACAGATCACACAGCCTGCAGATGGCGTTCTCCAGGGCCACGTGTCCCTGCACGGGGTCCTGACACCGCGAGGCTGCTCGCCCCCCTATGGCCTGCGCGTGGTTCCCCATGTGCCTGTAAAGCGGGGTCCTCAGGTTGAACTGCAGCGCACCCTCAGGCTCCCCGTACCTCCCTCGCCTTCCCTCCCCGGGGCTGGCCTGGGGTTTATGGCACTTCCACTCATCGAAGCATCCAAACAAGTTCTTCTTGGGGCGCAACAGTTGGCCGCCTCCTCTGGGTGGTTTAGGGCTCCTGCTCCCATCAGCAAGACCAGAGCAGATGGGGTGCTGGATACCTGTCCTAGGCCCGGAGCCCCACGCACCGGTTTTTCCCCAGATCTCCGCCCCTCGTCGCGAGTGCAGCCAGAGAAAAGAGCGTTCCAAGGCAGCCCGGGTTTTGTTGCTGTGTTCTTTTCTCCCTCCTGACTTCTACCATCCTTTCCTAGATCAAGATTTCCACTGTTTACCCGCACCCTGACCTCACTAAACTTCAAGAAGAGACGAATTCCTTTGGCCTAATTGTGGAATATGGGTGTACACCAGGATTCATGTCCACTTCTCAGGAGGGCAAGTGAATTCATTCGGATGGAACTAAGTACAGAATTAATGCAAAAGGAAAAGTCCTCCTGAGACCACTCCCGTAGGGTCCAGCATCTGAAGCCAAGGCTGTGACCCTCAGTGAGTCTTCCAACATCTCCAGCATTCAGTCTTCTCATCCCCAGAGTGAACAAGAAGTTTATAGAAGTTTTCATCTTTAGGTGTGAAGTCTCCTCGGGGGAGGCTTCTTCACATGCACACACCCACACACATGCATCTTTTCCTAGAGCATCTGACTTGGCGGTAAGAGAAAAGATGTTCCCATGTGCAAACCCCAAGGAACTCTACAGTTTAATAGCATGATAAGACACAGCCCCACCACTCAGATGCACCTAGTACTGGGATCAGATGGATGGCGCCTCCCCCAAATGCTACCATGGGCCAAGTCTTCTAACAAGCTTGAGCATATCCTCCAGCGCCCCTGCTAGGTAGGTCCTGTCAGACCCAGTTTGTAGATGGTGGGCACTGGGGTACCTGGGGACAGGGAGCAGGTCTTAAATCCATGCTCTGGAGTCCAAGGGCAGCATGGGAGGGGGAAGGGTTAAGGGACCTGGTGCACAAGTTCACAGGCTGGGTGGGAATCTCTGCCCGAGCAATCTCCAGGGGGGCTTTCCTGCCCTCTGCTGACCTTCCTCTTTTAGAATTCCGTTTCCAGGAACTTTGTCAAGGCTTCACCATTACCTGTCTGGTTCCGTATCTTCTTCTTCACACAGAAAGGGAGAAAGCAAATGGAATTTAGCAGCAAGAAGAACACACAGATCAGCAAGGGAATGCAGGGCTGAGTGCTGGGGGCTGTGTAGTGGCCACAGGAGACAGGAACGGAACGGCTCAGGGGTGCGGAGGAGATGAGGAAGGGGTTTCCAAGTGAGAACACAGCAGAGAGGGTTTGGGTGTCCTGGTCTCTGAGCTTTAGCAGCCGCATTGAGAGTAACTGGCAGTGTTAACTTACTATATTATTAACATGTTCCATTAGCCCTTGTACCCCATCTCATATTCATCCCACAGATTTACCTCCCTGAAAGAGAATAGCACCTTGCCACACGCCTCCAGTAGTGCACGGAATAAAATTAAGTCACTAAGTACTAGCTACAAACCAGCACTTAAAACTCCCAGTGTTCTGAATAGCCACCTGCCTTGAAGGTGGCTCAGAGGGGCAAAGATAATTGAATAAAATATTGATCGCTATGTATTTATATCTCTACTTATATAACATTTAATAGATCAAAAATCAACTGCAGATTTTCAAAAAGCACTCAAATTAAGGACTTATTTTGCATATGCTGGGATAGAAGGTGAAAAACAGCTTTCTCCACTTCTCCTTTCCTCCTGGGGGTGGGCTCCCTGCAGATAAGGAGGGGCTGCTAATTCACACACTAGAGTTAAGGAACAAGTCAGGCCCTCATGTACATAGACGTGTGGAAGAAGGAAACATTATCCTGTTTCAAGTAGCTGTGTGTCCTTAGGCAAAGCACAACCTCTCTGTGTCTCCTCTATTCAACTTGGCTTGAGAACTAAAAACATCCACCCACATACACAGCTGGATCATCAAGGTCTGAAAGTCTCTCTACTAGCTCAATTTACTGTCCCCATTGACATGACTTTTCCCTTCCATGGCCTTGGCTGGCAGGATTTACTTTGCTAACAAGTAGATTATTTGACTTTCATCACAGACGCCTCCTAAAAGAACAAACAAATCTTCTTTGGCCCAAAACATAAACAGGGAGTTTTCACCCTGACCTTCTTTTACTCCTTCCTTTCAACATCCTCCCTTTGCTACCTCCATCTGTCCTGGATTGCTGGGTTAGGATCCCCTGCCAACCCTGGTCACACCCTGCGCTGGGACTCTTGCCTCGGAGAAACCTGGGGGATTGCCAATCAGGAGTAGATTCCAGGTTTCCCCCCCCAGCTAGAGCTCCTGGGCCTTTGAGCTCCTCTCTCTCTCTCTCTCTCTCTCTCTCTCTCTCTCTTTTTAGTACTTGGGATGGAACCCAGGTGCATGCTACCACTGAGCCATATCCTAAGCCTTCTTTGCTTTTTAAAACTGTTGATTGGTTCCTTTTCGTTGTAGATGACAGTAGAATCCATGTAGACACATTCAGAAAAGCATGGAATGTATCTGTTCTAGTCAGACCCCAGTGTCTCTCCTTTCCCCGCCCTCTTCCCACCCCCCCCCCGAGCCCCACTATGATCTTTCTGCCATTGCCCATGGTTATTTTTAAATAAATTTCTTGTGGATGTACACGGCAGTGAGATACCCTGGGGGGTGCTCATGAGTGTACCCAGGAAAGTTGGGTGGGATTCATTCCACCGTCTTTCCTTTCCCTCTCCCTTCCCCCTTCTCTTCGTTTCCCTCCGTCCACTTCATGGAGCTTCTATTTTTTTCAACCTTGCTCCGCCCCCTTATTGGGGTTACCATCCGCATATCAAAGAGATCACTGGGTCTTTGGTTTGTTGGGATTGGCTTATTTCACTTAGCATGGTAGTCTCCAGATCCATCCGTTTCCCTGCAAATTTCATAAAGTCTATTTTTGTGTTTTTCAGACAGGGTCTTGCTGAGTCCCTGAGGCTGGATTTCAACTTGTCATCCTTCTGCCTCCGCCTCCAGGGCCACTGGGGTTGCAGGTGTGTCCCATTCTGCCTGGCTGCTTTTCTGTCTCTTTATCAAGTGATACACTCAGCTGTTCTTATCCCCAGGTGGTGCTGGTGATACCTGGAGCATCAGCCTTAAACAGATTCCTCTGGTGGGGTTCCGTGAGGACGAAACGTGACCCTGGGCGAGGAAGACCTTGCAAGCCTTAAACTCATAGAGGTGTTCTCAGTGGACATATTTACAGATGTGCTGTAGGGATGGAACTATGTTTTAGCTGTTTTACTTAAATACTAATCAAAGATGTGTTCTTTTTTAAATGCACAATCAATACTGATCTAAAATACAGTATGGCACTAAGGGTGCACATTTTTCCTACTTTAATTAATTTACTTTGTAACAAAATAAAGATGAATATGCCTCCTTCCCCCACGAGAGGGTTTCAATTTAGGGATTCACTTCTTTCAGCCTCAGGTCTCTTACCCATTGTTTGTAATAAATTCTTAATTTTAGAATTTGGTTTCACAAGTTACATCAACTCAAGAGCTTTATGCTTTATCATTTGGTAAGAATCTTTGAAAAAATAAGAATAAAAATACCCATGTAGTACACCTTAGGGAGAAGGAAGCTCTTTAGTGGCAACCACCATCTACACATGGAAAAATCAGAGCTTTAAAAAGTAATCAATTATTTACTCTTACGTTCATTCAAACAGTGTGTTCTAAGCCCACAGTGCATGTTAAATGCCCTTCTCGGGGCCTGGGAACATGGCTTCAGGCTAGTCATGGACTGTGCTCTCAAATCATAGGTGAGAGGCAGACATCGCGAGGCAGCACTGGGATGTTTTTGGAGCTGTAGAGTGCAAGGCCGTCAAGGTCAAAGGTAATCTCCCCCCCACACTCCCCTTTCTGGAAGAGGAGATGTGAAGACAGAAGAGAGGCATTGGATTCAGGAGGCCTTCCTGGAGCCGACCTTTCATCTGGTCCTTGAGGGCTGGGTGGGGTTGCCCCCTGCAGGTGGAGATGCAGGATGGTGTCCCCACCCTGTGTGAGCAAGACCTGCCACACCACTGGGGCAGAGCCGAGGTCTGCCACAGAACACTTGCCAGAGACAGAAGAGGCTGGAAAGGTGGTACCTGGAGTCCAGGGAGAGCTGGCACCTTCTAAAGGATTTGTCCCACCCAGATAGGACAGTTTGTAGCACGTGGACTAGTCAATGGGGAATGAGGACTCCTGCTTCTGTTCCTTCACATGAGCACATGTTGTCTGCACCCTCTGTGCCAGGCCTGTTTTTAATGTGTTGGCCAAAATGACAGAAGCCCTCACGGGGGGCTCAGAATCTAGCGGGGCCAGGCACCATTGAGCCAGGGCACGAATGGGCATGATTGGTCAGGGTCTTGACAGAAATGGACACAGTGCTTGGGAAGAGAGAGGTCTGAGAGGGCCAAGGGATCTTGAGCAATGCTGTCCATGGAATGTTCTGGAAGACAAGAATGTGTCCTGTAGTATCTGTACAACAGCCTTGGCCACCTGCACCCTTGAGCACCTGAGATGGGCCCAGCCAGGCAGGATCTGCATTGTTGATCTCGTTTCATTTCAACAGTTTGAATTTAAGCCGGGGCCCATGGCTAGGGACTGCTACATTTTCCTCCAGTTACTTGTTTGTGGAGCCAATTCCAAGCCCTGAACGGCAGACATTCTTATCAGCACTGCTCTGCTCTGTAGCCGGGTCCCACTATGTACCCAACACGCAGAGTCAAACTCTGAAGTGTGGGGGGAGAAGGCTTTAGCACTGAGTTCCCCTTCCTGGGCTGAGCGTGCCTTGGAGGACCGGTGGGACAGCAGGATTTCAGAAACAAAAATAGACTCAATCACAACGAAGTGACCTGAGGGTTTAGATCAGGTTTCTTTCTGCACAAAAGATAATTAACCGAATACCTCGGCTGGAACGTGGGCTTGGCCAGGGGTTAGAGGAGCAGGCACAGCGCTGTCGGCACGCCTGGGAGGTGCTTTTAGCTCTCGGATTTTCACTTAAAAAAACATCGTCTAACCTGCCAATTCTACTTACATTCCCCCCCTCTCCCTACTCTTCCTGGTTGACAGTGAGATACGGTGACAGTAAAGGGGGCTAGGGGTGAGACTTTCACTCAGTGCTTGTGAACTTGGGTAGCTACCAGAGCTCGCAAGTTCAGTTTCTGGTGCCAGGTCCAGGATGGGGCAGGAAGCTTCCCACGTCTAACAGACTCCAAGGAGAGGCCAGTGCTCACCTCTATCTGGGACCCATGCACTGATCATCGCTGGAATTAAAGAGAGAGAGGACTTAAAGTTCTATAAGAAATTAGGATCAGGGGCCAAGGAAGAGCCTGGGAGGTAGAGGGAGTTCATTTCAATAGGTCGTGCTGACCTTGAGCTTGAATTCTATGTGCACATCCTCAATCATGGGGCTTTTCAAGATCACCAGGAAACCACTATTTTTTTTTTGTCTCACCGGTGATGAAATAGAGTGGATGAATAGAGAAACAGTTCTGAGCCAGGGCCTCTAAAGGCATTGCTTGCTTTTGTTGATCCTCTCGGATTCTTGCCATTCACATACGCAGAACGGGCTCAAGTGGCTTCAGTCCAAGAAGGAAACACATGGCCCACTTGAACCTGACTCTAGTCTAGATGCAAGTCCAGGTGAACGTCACCCTGCATCAGAGATGCTCAGCCACGCCCCCTAGTTTGGCCTAGCTCAGGCAAACCACCCATGACCTGTAGACACATAAATGCCAGAGTCTTTGTTACAGCCGTGAATTCTGGTGACATTCATTATGCAGCATTTACACAGCAAAATCGCTGATGAATGCATAATAGTGTGTTTGGATTAGGCTGGGATCATCTTTCTGTCCATATCGGGAGAAAAAGCTTTGTCATTTATTGGGGATCACGTAACGGGACTGTGCTTGTGGCTTTGACCTAGGAAGACTGTATGTCAATCATTTGGATACATTTCTCTAAACTCATTGCCTTTAAAAAACGGTCCCCAGTATTCTAACTTCCATTTGTGTAAGTTTCGTTGCTTGCCAATAGCCCCTGACCCTGATCCTAACCTGTCTTAGCCCCTTCAAGACCCTGATGTGTGTCTCTGTTGTTTATATTTAATCACCCCAGCTTGAGGGGTGACCAAAGACTGCTCCCATTCCTCTGACTACCACGGTGCCACTGCTTCATTCCAACACAGGCAAAAAGCAGAGAGGAAAACAGAACATGAAATCTGAACTTTAGGATCCAGTGCAGAGGCTTCTTCTTTTGTGGCTTCTTATTTTTCTTTTCTTCTTAGGAATAGGAAGGATTGACATAAAAAAGTACTTCAAGAGCTGAACTCTCCCACTGAACACAAACGCAGAGAGATTCTGTATATCTTTAAATGTTTTATATGTCCCAGTCATATATAATTTATTATGTTGGGAAGCTGAGTCCTTCTTTGAATGAGAATTTTACTGTCAGAGCCTGGGGTCCTTTAGTTTGATGATTTAAAACTCCCGATGCACTCGTAGCAAATAGCACGTTTTTATGACAGTGTTTGTCCAAGAGGTCAGCTTGCAGTACAGTAGGAAATGTCCCTCTGTAAAACTCCTTCAAAGAGAAATATGCCTCCCAGACGAATTCTTCTTGCAGAGAAAGCAGGTGCAGCTCCCAGTAGTGCTGGTGTCTGTCTCTCAAGGGGTCCCGGGGGGCAGCGCTGCTCCTGTAGCTGCAGGTTTCTGATGGGGGGCTGCAGAGATGCAATCGCAGGGTGCCCTCCTTTGTCCTCTATTGGCTGTGCCTCGGGTGTGTGGCCATGACAGAGGTCAGTGATGCCAACTTCCAGCTCTTTGTTGGTGAGACTAAATGAGATGGCCCTTTATCAACGGGCCTGGTCCACAGTGACTACTGTTTCATGTGACTGCGATGACTCAGCTTTGAATTAAAGCCAGTCCAGCAAAGGGAGGTGACAATACTCAGTAGAAAGAAAGGGTCCAGTGGACTCCTTGGCAAGGTCTTGGGAAACTCAGTCAAAATGCCAAGATTCAGCAGCCAGTGGCATGGACACACCACACACAGAATGGGTAAGAATGTTCTAGTAAAGAAAGCTTATTGAAGAGACTGCTGTGCACAGTCATGCCTTGACCTTGACCTCATGCCTTGACCTCAGTGCCTTCCTGTCTGGACTTCTGGGGGCTCTAGACTGGGAAAGGCAGCCATCTTGCGTCCACCCATCCATCTATCCACTCTTTATTTACCTGTCCATTTCATATCCCTCAGTCAACTATTTTACAAGCGGTAAAGGAAAGCTGAGTCTGTGGGGGGTACGAGTCTGGGTTCCAGTCTGTGGGTGCTACCGGCCTGGGTTCTGCATACACCACGATGTGAGTCCATAGCTCTGGTGGAAGGGCAGCTCGGGTACAGCCACATTTTCAAGGCAGTGTGGTCACTGCTACAGGAGAAGGGACACAGGGTGCTAATAAGCCTGAAATAGTGGTGCCCTTTCCAACCCAGAGAAATCCAGAAGGGGCTCAGATACCTGAGCTGAGGGTCATCTGCTCACTAATGGGTGGCAGGAGGAAAGACCTTCCAAACAGAAGAAGTGACAGGGAGGCCTGAAGCCTGGGACTCACTGTGGGAAGAGTTCCCAAGGCCAACTTACCCGAGAGACTTGTTCTTCCTCAGGGCTCTGGAGGCTGGAAGTGCAAATCAGGGTGCACCAGGGTGGCTTCTGGTGGGGCCACCTCCGCACTGTGCCCTGTGGGGCCTTCGCTCCATGCACACAGGCAAACAGAAGGCTCTGGGCCCTTTCTCTTCCTTTGAAGTGTCAGTCTTGCGGGCTCAGGGCTCCACCTTAATGCCTTCATTTAACCCTAACTACTTCCCTAAAACCCCACCTCACACACAACCACACTTGGGCTTGATTCATCAACCTGGGAACTTGGGGTGGGGGCACAACTCAGTCCATAACAAAGGGTGACAGTGACTGACTCCATAGACCGGGCTCCTGGAGGCACATGGACAGAGTGAGGATTGGAAAGGCGCAGAGGCGGGCGGGACTGCCCCTGCGTGGGCCCTGGGACCACGAGGACAGACTGAGCCCAGACCCAGGGCACCAGTGTGAGAAGGTGCCTGCTCTGGCCTAAAGAAACCGGAGCCCGGAGGAGCTGCTTTGGAGCTTACATTCCAGCCCGACACCCCTGCCCGCCCCCCGCCAAGCGTCATTGCAGGTCACAGAGCCACACTTATTATGGGTTTCAAAGCTTGGCTTCCCACTGCTTTCTCCTGACTTCAGAAGCCTGCAGGTTTGATTGGGGAGCCACTCTCTGGAAATCCAGGTGTACGCTGATGGGTTTTGATTTAGGATTTCATTCCCTTCGAGATGCTCCTAAGTGGAAGCTGTCTCCAGAGGAGGCTAAACTCATTTCTGAGATCTGTGGAAACAGATTCAAACCATATGCCTAAATCCTGCAAGCTTTGCTAGAAGAAGGGGGCCCCCAGCTAGATGCAAAGCTGAGTTCCCAGCGCCCCAAGTCCCTAGGAAGCGGGGTGGATGCCCTTCGGCCCAGCTGCACACCCTCATCCTGCTCCTCTTCCCTGCTGAACTTATTAAGTTGGTGTCGGGTCGATGTGTCCCTGCCTGATAGTACACAAATTCTCCCAGTGCAGCAGAATCCTGCGTCTGTCCCCTTACCTGTCACTTCAGCCGCCTTTTAGTGATGTTAAAAGAAATCTCGACTGTCACTCACATCACCCATTCACTTTGTTCCCCGGCTGTGACACTCTTGTTGTGTTTCTCCCACTGCCGCCACTGACTCTCGTGAATTAGCATTCACCAAATTTATACGTGCTCATTAGTCTGAATAAATTTAAAAGCTGCTGCTCCAGAGTTTTAAAAATGTAACCAGGCTCTTCCTTGGATATAATTGAGGCATCTTAGAAAAGTAAATTACAGTCTGACTCCCAAGTAGGCATTTTATGAGTTCAAAGTCAAGGGGTCTCTTTGTGGTATCATGTGAGCTATAAATATCTGGGGGTGGGGAAATCAAATAATAAAATCCCCCGATCAATTATGCCTTCCCCTGTTTACGGTGCCCCCTCGCCCTCCTCCCTCCCCCACACACCGAATGTCAGAAATCCCCACTCCCAGCGTCCTGTGGAGGCGCCAATCATGCTCACCGCAGCTGTGGAATAGAGGACAGAGCCTGGGGTTTCTCAAACCCTGGTCCAGGGACCAGACACATGAGAACTACCTACTGCCTGGGAAAACGGCTCACTGCATCTCCTCAGGCCTCCAGATGCACCCCATGGCTGGGGTCTGAGGAGCTCTCTGCCCCACAAGTGCCACATCAGATTGGGAGGATCAGCCCATCAGAGATGCACCCCTGCCATGGCTTAGACACAGACATGGCGGCTGTTTGGGCCCAGGAGATAAGCCACGCTCTGTTGCTTCCCCACAGGACCGTGCTGAGCTGGTTGCTGGCCTCCTCCAACAGTACTTACCTCATGGTGTTTTTGATGCAATAAAAAGAGATATTAAGTCGATGTCACCGTAGGTAATTGACATGCAATCCAGGACAACTGCTGTAATAATGAGTCAGTCAGGTCAATATCCTATCGATCAAGGTTAATCAGGTTGCTACTTCCTGAAGTCCGCTGATTGGCAGGCTCTTTGGCAGGAGCACTTGCCGGCAGAAAGTTCATCTGAGGACCATAGTTTTATACCTACCAAGGAAGAGCCATGAGGGTCAGTGCTGGGGACAGGGCAGGGGATGCTCAATATTAAATAACAAGCCAACATAAACAGATGTCAGAGTGAACCACGTAACATTTTGGATGGGATAGACCCATGGAGGAAAATCAAGCAAGATGGGCGGACAGAGAACTCCAGGTGGGCACAAGTGGGGACAAGCAGCAGAGTGGTCAGGGGGCTTCATGGAGAGGCTTCATTTGAACCAAGATTCAGCCAGAGCTCTCCTAGAAAGTACTGGGATCCTCCCAAGGGCAGGGGGTTGGGAAAACTGAGGGACGTGCAGACTTTCAGGATTTCAATGACGGGAGCAACAGGATGAGACAGGTGTGTCTGTCCCTCTCAGTTCTGCTAGCTGTGTGGCCTTGGGAAAACCATGATTCACCCCTGTGCCTCCACGTCCCACCTTCCATGGCTCCTGGGAGTTGCCCAGTTAACGAGGTGCTGGACAGATCCTAACTGCAGACCAAAGCCTCAGATGGGAACTATCTTGGAGGGATGTGGGTACCAGGAAAGTGACCCAGCTGGAACCTAGACTCAGCCAGAGTACACCAGCTTAGTTCCTAGAAGTACAGCACAGGGCTTTTCAGTAGTGGCCCATTTATGGGGACAGACAGGGCCAACAGCAAGGAGCATTTACTGGCATAAAGTCCCGAGACGATTTGAAGGCTCCAAGAAGAGAGAAAGTCCATTTGGGAGATGAAAGGAGGAAACCACCAAATGCCCATCAGGAAGATAATTTCTGTAGTAGTGATAACTGTTGATTATCAAGCACCAGCTCTGAGCTGGGAATAAGAACAAGGGGATCCCAAGCCTTGTGAGCTGGGTACTTGACAAAGGAGGAGGCTTCTATTCAAGCAGCTCTGGAGTCTGGGAAAGCAAACACCAGAGCCTCGGCAGACGCAGGCACTTCCTAGGAGGTCCTCTCCGTGCTGTGTCCTGGCATGGTGGAAGGAGTAGGGAGCACTCTGGGGTCTGTTTTATAAGGTGCTGCTCCCATTACCTACCTATCACCTCACTGTGGTAATAACAGGTTAAGATTTTAGGGTACAAAATTGGGGAGACACATACACCCAGTCCGTGGCAACTCTGAACTCCTGTATTTTATTAACGTTTGCTCCAAAAAAACATATCCAGCACCCAGAACGTTGGCAACACTTGTAAAATATTTATGGAATGAAATAATCAACTTGAAAATCCAACATGATTGAAGATACGCTTGTCTCGACTGAATCAAGGATCAAATGAAGCACTACCACCTTCCCAAGGAGAGAATGATAGAGTTCAGAGGCCCTGGCCTAGAGGTCTTTGGTCACCACCTCCCATCACAGCATCATTAGCTCCATCACCTTCAGGTGGACATCATGGTCATCTTTACCACCTGGGTCAGCACTGTCACCGCGGCCATTGTCATTGTCACTGTATCAGCACCACCAGCATCGTTTTCATGCCACCACCATGGTCTCCTAGCGTGTCCAGTGCTTTGCAGACCTTTAGGAACTTCCCACGTTCTCTTTTGCCCAAGCCTCCCAGAGCCATTTAGGTTTTATGTGCCGGGCTGGGTACTGATCTTGTTCGGCCCTCTTAGAAGCAGGGCTTGGGTTCTCTGGACCATCGGGAAAGTCTCTCTCCACTGTTGCAGCGTAGACGAAGCTGCAGGTTGGCCTTGAGTTTAGGGTTTGAGGTGTCTCTCAGCACAGGACTTGCAGACACTCGAGCTCCTAAGTCTGCTGAGAACCTTGTGGAATCTTCTCCCTTTCCTGTGATTCTTCATCATGTTGGAACCGAAGGTAGACTAGATTCTGGACAGAGAGAAATGGCCAAGTGCTCCCCCACGGGCACTCAGGCCCCTGCTTATTGGTTCAGTTTTGGGTGAAGAGTAGCTATCTTCACCATCCTGCCATTTTTTATTTTGGGTTCCTTGGAAAGCGTTTTCCCATAAGAGGTCCTTGAATTTCCCCGGGAAATAATATGATGATTTCAATAACTAGCAACCTCCCTGCTATTGAAATGTATTGCTGAACCCAAATGATCAGCAGATCCATGGCCCAAAAGGGACACAAGTTGGTCTTAAAGATACGTCTGTTGTTTTTGCCGTACTAGGGATGAAATCCAGGGCCTCGGGCATGCTGAGCAAGCACCCCACCACTCGACCTCATCCCCAACACTTTTTAATTTTTATTTTGAGATAGGGTTTTGCTAAGTTGCTGAAATTGGCCTCAAACTTGTGATCCTCCTGCCAGCCTCCAGAGTAGCTGGGATCACAGATGCGCACCACCATGCCAGCTTAAGGGCACGTTTAAAGACATTCTTGTCTTGGAGAAGCCACTCTGCCCACACACCACCAGGAAAGTCTTAGTCCTGGCATCTCCCTTTAATGAGAAGCACATACCTTGTGCATATTCACCTACATACACCTTTTATATGAGAATTTTTTAAATATTTAAAAATGTTTTAAAATATCTAGTAAACATGCTTCAAGGAGAGCTTCATTATAAACATCATTTTTGATTGAAAAATCCCAAAATGGTTCTAAATTTTTCAGATTAGTGAAGGCCCATGGAGTCTGAATGGGGGGGGGTGGTTAGATCCCTTGGGCCATCATCTCAAGTTATGACCAACCAGGGAGCTAAACACAGCAGAACTTTACTCTCCCATAGCTCCCGGGACCGGAAGTCCATGAGCAAAACATCAGCAGGTTCATGCTCTGAAGGCTCCAGGGGGATCTGTCTTTGCCTTTTTCTGCTCCTGTGTTGTCCAGATGTTGACCTGTGGCCAACTCCAATCTCTGCCTCCTCCCCTCTGCCTCGCATTTCCTCTGCCTCTCCTATGAGGATGGACATGATTGAATTAAGATGCACCCAGAAAATCTAGGAAAAACACCTCCTCTCTCAGTCCTTGATTTATCACATTTCTTGCCCTATAAAGTAATAGGCACAGGGTCTGAGGTCAGGACATGGACATATTCCAATGGGGGACACCATTCAGCCTACACCACGGGGAACTAGTGTGTGGTTCTGGGATCTAAGAAGCTTCTATCAGAATGACACTCACTATACAGGCATGAGACGCCTGAGCTGCAGTCTTCTCTTCTGTTAAATGGGATTATGTGAGGTGACTTAGTGGGGAGATAAGTGTAAGCATTCCTGTAAGTGTGAACCCACAGCTCGGTATGTTGTAGCATGTGTTATGCTTCAGTAGTGCACGTCTCCCATCCAGGGTGTTTTGCATTCTCTTATCCCCTTTCGGACACAGATGAAGCTGCACTTGGCTTTTGCACCATGACGTCCTCCAACACTCACCCAAAGGAGTCCTGGCTCCTTGAAAGTGAGTCCAGAGCTTGGAGACTAGAGCCATCATCATGTAGAGGTTCCCAGGAGCTGCTCTGGGCTCTTTCCTTGGATTAGACCCAACTTAAAGCAGAGTGGACATGAGTGAGTTGTGATCCCTCAGAGCTGGTA
This sequence comes from Marmota flaviventris, assembly GCF_047511675.1. Lineage (NCBI taxonomy): Eukaryota > Metazoa > Chordata > Mammalia > Rodentia > Sciuridae > Marmota > Marmota flaviventris. The sequence goes on along the minus strand of NC_092499.1, from coordinate 8,298,553 downwards.
TCTCATGTGCAATGTGGATATAAAAATAGTACCTACCCAGAGGAGATAAAGATGTGTGTAATACTAAGCATTATATATAACACATGGTATCCATCCGTCTATAATTCACCCAATCTTCTACTGATCCATCCATCCATCCATCCATCCATCCATCTGACACACATTTGTTGAATTAGGCAATGTTTGAAAGTATGTCAGCAATTTAGAATTTAAGGAGCAAACAAATGAAAACCAGATAATTTCAGAAAATGATAAGGGCTAAGATTAAAAGCAAATAAACAGACAGGCCTATGAGAAGTTGAGCCTTGAGGTCCCGAGTGAAGGAGATCTGGGGAATTCCATGCAGGAGCCCCAAGTGACCTTTCTTAGGAATGAAGAAGAAGAACACTTGCTCCATCATCCTGTTATGTTAAACAGGAAGAGTGCCACCCAGACGCATTCTCTGTCCCCTCGGACTAGACACTATGCCTCTCCAGCCTCAGCTTTCTCAGCTGTAGAGTGGAAAAGCTGCTCCGCGTCACCTGCAAGTTGACAGCAGGATCACAGCCACCCTGTCACCTCTCTCCTGTGGACTCCAGTTGTGCGCGGCCTGCGGTGGCTCCACGTGCACCTCTGGGATCATTTGGTCCCTGCAGCATGAGGTCAGCAGAACAGCAGCCAACAACCTTGTGCCTGGAGCTTGCTGTGCTGTTACCTTTCGTGGCCGGAGGGTGTTTTCAGGTGTGACGAAGCTAAGGATCCTGAGATGGGGACCATCTGGATTATCTAGTGCAATCAATGTCATCACTAGAGTCCTTAGTAGAGAAAGGCAGGAGGGTCAAAGCCTGAAAAGCAGAAAAGTGACATCTGACTGTTCCCTGCTGCTGGCTTTGAAGACAGAGAAGAGGCCATGAGCCAAGGGCAGCCCGATTCGGGAGGCTGCAGGGCAGCAGGCAGCTGCCCCCTCCAACTTTCAAGGGAGGACAGCCCAGCCAGCACCTGGCTTGAGCTCAGGAGGACCCATTTTGGACTTTTGGACTCCACAATTTTAAGGTAATGAATCTGTTCTTTTGAGCCACTAAAATTTATGGTAATTTGTTTGGGTAGCCATAGGAAATGAATATATAGGAGGTTTCAGAAGGATGTATGCTGATCGAGAGAGCCTAGTGTGTGACAAGAAGATGTGGGCATTGTCGTTCACTCTGCTGTTTATTTCTCCAAAGAAAGAACTCTGTGAGATAACTACACTCCTTATTTTTGAAGTGAGAAGCCTGCTGCTCAGAGAGGTCACATGTATGGTAAAGGTCACACAGCAGGTGAAAGGAAGAGAGATTTTAGACTTCCAGAGTGATGCAGGTTTAATCTACTGACCACCAAGCTTGCTGCACTGTCTGCCCTCTCAGTCCAGGGTCATGACTGCCCACCTGACAGCCCTTCTCAGTCCTTGCCACCCAGCTCCTTCCAAGTGCCCAGGCCCCTGCCTTATTCATGAAACCATTTAGAGACTCATATCAGAGCTCAGGAAATAGGATTCTGAGTCTGGCTTTCAGTCGGCCTTAATACCCAGCTTGCAGGTCTGACCCATCCCTCACACCCTCTCCAGGTGCCCGACCCAGATGGCTGCTCTCACCTCTGACACTCAAAGGCACAGCCCTCTCTTTCTCCTCTTTGGTCTCCACAAAAGCACTTGCTTCCTCCTGGATGGTTCATTCCCAGGGCCTAGTGAGTGCCCGGAGGAAGAGCCTGAGCCCAGCCTGGTCCCCTCAGTGTCCCTAGAGATGCAGAGCTGCTTGGGATAGAGGCTGGGACTTCAGGTGTACAGAGGCCTGCCCTGCCCTCCGTGGTCTGGAGGGTCCTTAACCCCCCTGAGCCTGTTTCCGCTTCTGTAAAATAATACCTGTGCCCCGGCACCAAGTCCTCCTGCAGCTCTGGGAAGCACAGGGCCTAGTTCTCCAGAGGGCACAGGAGTCTTCCCTTGCCTACAGCTTCGCTTTCCCTGGATCCAGTTTCCTGCAGTCAACTATTGTCCAAAATCATTAGATGAAAAATTCCAGAACTCAGCAAAACATAGGTGTTAAACCATGCACCTTTCTGGATGTTGTTCTCCTCCCTCCCACCTGGGACGTGAATCATCCCTTTGTCCAGTGTTTGGGAAAATAAAATATTGAGAGAGAGAGAGAGAGAGAATATTCACATACCTTTTATTGCAAATACACTCATAATTGTTCTCTCATGTTATTATTGCTCATCTCTTCCTGAGCCTGATTTATAAACTAAACACTATTATAGGTATGTACGTACAGGGGAAAGCCGTGGCATGTATAGTGTTTGGCACTATCTGTGCCTTCAGGAATCCACTGGGGTTCTTGGGACCTCGTGAATAAGAGGCCCTATTGTAGCAAGGTGTCATTAGTTTTGAAATACAGCTTCCCCTTCCTCCGTGCGCTTCCTGCATGCTCTGAAGCACTGCGATCCTTGGACATATGAAGGTCGTGGTTTCAGGTTCTGTTTTCCTTTGAAATAGTCCATGGAGAACAAGAATTATGAAAACATTAAAACTGCACTGGGGGTTTGTAGGCCAGGGCGGCTGCATCCACTCGCTAAGCAATGGAAGCCTTTGGGATCAAGCGACTCCCCCTAATGCTCCTGTTATGCTCACCTGTACTTTCCTGAGCAGGTGACTTGAGATCTCAGGTACTCAATTTCCTCCCTGTGCAGGGAAAGCACCGAAGAGCCTAAGCCGAGATAGGTTCTTTTCTAGTTCAATGTTCTGGGTTCCCATGTGACATCTGCCTTCTTGATCCTGAATTATCCTATGTTCCATCAGAACTTAGAATCTGTATTTGTACCCAGAAAGGTATGGGGTTCCAAAAGGCAAGTGCTCTTTAATAAAAATGCCTGGGCTTTATTCTGCACGTTGCAATAAAGACATCGCCTAGTGTGGTATTTATCAGAGGAGATGTTGACACCTGGGGCTGGTCCTACAGGGACATAGAGGGCTCTATCGAGGGCAGGGGGTTCACTGTAATGGGCCTAAGCAGAGCACAAGGAGGCCAATTAAGAGGCCTTTGTCATAGTATTCAAGAGTGGAAATGAGAGAAAACCCGGGTCACTGAGGTCACTCGGGTCAGTGCCTGGTCCTCTCAGTGGCACTCAGAGCCCCCAGGACCAAGCTGAATGTTATTTTTAAAATGTTGAATTTTAAGGGTAATGATTGATATGTGACTTCTTTCTGAATGGGGAAAAGTGCAGCGTAGTGACATTAAGGAGAAAGCAGGTGATAGAACACTGTCTTCACCTGGAGAGGTGAGAAAGAGGAAGTGGAGAGCATCCCCTCCCCCCACACACATCATGGCCACAGCAGGAGAGGGGAGAGTTCCAGACAAGCATGGCAGCCCTCCTGGGTCTCACTTCTGAGCTGGGGGAGTTCACTGTGCGTCAACCTGACTGCGACCCAGGGCGCCCAGACCAAACACCTTTTCCAGGTGAGATTTGCCCTGGAGTTGCAGTCTCAGAAAAGCAGAGTGCCCCCTCCAGTCTGGGCCCTATTCAGTTGTTGGAGGTCTGAGTAGCACCTCCAGTGGGACTCATGTGATTAGCTCTGGGTGTCAGAGCTACCCCACCGGCTTCCTTGGGTGTCCTGGTTGCAGACAGTGGCAGATCATGGATGTGGAAGCCTTTGTAACTGCATGAGCCGACTGTTCATCCCCAAAGAGGTCATTATTCCCCTGCCAGGTAGCCCCCGAGGGCTGCATTCATCTTATTTGAGCACCTCTGCCATGTCCAGTACCCAATAGTCTCTGGGAGGATGACCAAGTCAAGGACAGACAAGAGAAAAAACTTGGGAAGGTTTCTGATGCCACCACCATTGCATTGGATGCTGTGGTTTTGTGGTGCTTGTCACCTGATAGACTAGAAGGGGATTCTCCAAAAATACAGCTAACATATTACATGAGGGGGCATCAACCTGTTAGAGCCAGGTGTGCTGGGCAATCAGAATCTGAATGATTGCAACCTTGTCTGTAAGGCAATCTATAATGCTTTTACTTCTTTCATCATTTATTCATTTTAAAATGGTAGTCATATAAAATTACATAAAGGATGTATAATAAATACATAAAACTGTACTGTTATGACCGGCAAACTCTATAATGATGCTTACCGTGCTTGACTAAGTTGACCTTCCGGTTTGTTCCAGAGCTTTCTGGCATCCTAGAGCAGTGGGGGTATGACCAGCCATGAAATGTTCCTTGGTGGTAAGGAAGGGCCAGGCCTGTCTGTTGGGGGAAAACTAGCACGTCTTCTAAATGCATTTCCAAAGTAATGTTTCACAAAGTGCTTATATAGTTTTATATTTTTTAATCGAGTGACATCTTGGCCTAGCGTGAATTGTGCAGAATATTTTGCTGGTCCTTTCAATCCCAGCCCCATCATTAGCTAGTTTTATGACAAGTGGATGCCATTCATGTTCACGCCAGATATGCAGCTTCATCAGCTTGTGGGGAAGACTGCTTATTTAATGGTGGCCATGGTTGCTGGGGCCTTGTAAGCTCCCAGTATACAGTGGTGTCATTATTAGTTTTGTGCTGTCATTACGTGGAGGACGGAGAAGGCAGAATCCCTCAGAACATCATTCCAGCAGAAGGACTTGTGCTAGTGGGGCAGGCGAGGTGGCCAGCAGGACTTCTTGGCAGAAATGAGAAACTGACAACAGAAATATGAGTAAACGTGATGCTCTGGTTTTTCTAAGATCGTTAAAACACCAGGGAGGACCCCAAGAAGCGAAAACAGCCAACAAGCACATGTGCAAGATGGCGGAGGGGAAGCTGGAGCAAGCTGTTGGAGCCATCGCAAAGCCAGGACGAGGAAGCAAAGCCAGGCCCTGCCCAGCCCGGCTCTCCCTGAGCCCTGCACATCAGGTCAGGAACCTCATAAGCTGCCCAAACACCAAGACTGTGGTGTTCTTTGGTCCCCAACCACAGCGAATGAAAGTGCCTCTGGAGGTGACATAACAGATGCAGGCTATGCACACAGACTGATGGATGCCATGCAAAATAAATGCACAAGAAACACTTGCAGCACCCAAATAGGAAATCCAAATCTCAAAAAGAAATACAATTTGATGTCCACGGAGATTGGGAAGAAAAAAAACTTACTTTTTTCTTTACAAATAAAGTTATTGAAATTCATAATCCAACAAATGGGCTAAACGTTACATTAAAAACAAACAAACTGAAAATTGGTCATCACAGAAGTAGAACAGGAAATAACCAGGATGTTTGGAAGAGAGACAGGGAAATAGAACATATAGAAAGCCATTGCATAGAATATAGAATAAAAAGTGCAGGGCATGGCACCTGCTCCTGCCAAACCAAACACTAGACACAGCGCTGCAAAATCTGAACACTTCAAAGAAGACCCGCAAAAACAGCCCGAGTGAAAAGATGGACAAACTGACGACAGAGCCCTCGACAGAAACCACGGAAGCCTGAAGATGCAGGGTGACCTTCCAGCAAGGCCCGTCAACTCTCCTTGGAAGGAAACTTATAAAGATTTTTTCCTGAATTTCTCCAAATGGAGAGGATGATGACCACAGGCAGTTCTGAGGAAGGTTTGAAAGGGACTCCCCAGGCAGATCGATAAACATTCAGAAAGAAAATCTGCAAGTCCGCCTGAGCCCAGCCGGGCCCCGCATCCACCTCCCAGCACAGGCCTGGGGGAGCCCTGCAGTTCTCGCTCAAGTGAGGAGTCGGGGTGGCTGGGCTGGGGCCACCCTGCTGAAGGGCAGTGACCCACTCTGAAAGGAGTGGCTGCCTCTGCGGGCATCTGAGCTGGCCATGCCCTAGAAAACAGGAGATGGCTTTCGCCCGTGTCCTGTTTGGAAAAGGGTTTGAATTGTCCCATTTGCCCTCTGATGCCGAGGATCGGGACCTTTGCCTGATGTTACCTCTGACACCATCAGTGGGGACACACACTCAAATCTGGGGGGATTGAGAAGCCCCTGTCACTTCCCGACAAGGGCAGGTGCTTCCAAATCTTTGTGTTGCTTTGACAGCTGGGCGCCAAGGGAGAGGCTCTCCGTGTGCCACAGTGCTGCCGCTCGTCCCCAAAATGGATTTCCTGTGCACCGTGAGTTACAGAAAAGCAGTCAGTCAGGTCAGAGAAAGCAGACGAACGACTGAGTAATAAACTAGAATCAAGAGAGCACCTTTCCAAGTCGGCTCAAAGCCACTTCAGAACCGGGATCGTTCCTCCCCCCACTACAACAAAAGAAGTGCCACCCTCCTCGGCTGCTCTGTGCTGTGGCCCGTGGAGGCCACCTGCAATAGCAAGTCACCATTTCTCCACCGCTGCCTGGGAAGGGCCTTGGAATCCTCAGTTTGATTAACGCATTGATAAGACATCTATTTTACTTAATACAAACACGCCTGTGGGATTGGGGGTGGGATTCCAAAAAATGAGGCCACACTGGAAATATTAAATACAGATATAGTAGTAAAACATTCAGCTAAAATAGCAATAAAATGGACCTCCGGTGGGCCTCTTGGGGCACTGAAGGGAGCAGCTTCGTTCCGCGGGTGTGTTCAGACAGAAATAAATCAACCCGGCACTGCCGAGTGGAAATAGGACTCCGCTATATCTTTATTGAAGATTTGTAGGATGCCAAGTCAGAGCCGTGTGGAGGACAAATGCATATTGTTTTTGAAACTGAAACATGAATATGGTTGTAATTTTAATGTTTCTTGCTGGAAAAAGGTCACATTGGTGAGACCGGGGCTTTCTTGAAGTCATTTCCCATTGAGGGATCTGCCAGGCTCTGACATCCCGACTCACAGAGGCCCAACCCTTCTGACACACGAAATGGGCTCTCGGAACAGCCCATGGCGGTTTCTATCAGCATTTATGATCCTTATGTGCACGGGAATATGAGCTGATGGCAGGCAAGCCCCACGGTCTCTCAGAGGCTAGAGATGGAGTGGAGAGAACGAACAGGAAGATTTCATTATTGAAAGGTAAAGTAATTATATTTGTAAAGTAAAAATATAGATCTAAATCCCTGGGGCAGGGGGTAAGGTGGGGGGGGGGTGTGTGAGTGTGGGCAGCACCATGCTTATCGCTGCCTCTCTTTAAGGACAGAGACGCTGAATTCATTTCAAAATCGTAAGAGATGTACGCTCCTCTCAGGAAAGACAGAGCAGACTGATAATTTTATAATGTTTTGTTAGGTTTTCTGAAGCTACTTGCTGGTACAGTTTGAGCGCACACCTCAATGTAACTTCACAAAGGTGGGCTTTAAAGCGTCATCCAGCCTAGGTCTGAGTGAGACTGCGCGGGTCCTACCTCTGTCCCTTCATGTCTGTGTGACCATGGTCCATTCATTGAACCTCTGTGGCCTTGCCGTCCAGGCCGGGCTTGCAGTGGCAGAAAAATCTAATTCTGGATGATGACTATGTGTCTGAGAGTGGTTTGAAATACACTGTGAAATGGGGAGAATCCTTGATAGTTTTGCCTTTTGCAATTGCCAATGGAGATGCCAATTTTAACAGCTGCATGGGATCACCTGGGTTCCAAAATCATCCCAGGAACCCAGGGTCTATATGGAACTTCATCTAAAGCCAAATGTGACGACAGGAAATCATTTTAACCAGTGAAATGGGACCAGGACTGGCCTGCTAGGGAGCTGATACCCTATAACAACAGCAACGGGTACACAAAAGACCATCTTTTAATATTGTGCCCAGCCTGTTCCCTACCGCCTTTCAATATTGTGTTTTGAACCAGAGTAAGGAAAAACTGAAGTGTGCTTGCTTCCCGGCTCCTTGTTCTCCCAGAACTCCTGTCTGACCACTAGTGAGTTGCCCCAGCTCACCTACCCAGGTTTGGGGGTTTAGGTCACCCCTGTGTGTTGGGGGTAAACAGCCTTAGAGAAGAAAATGATCCACCAAGAAACAAACCAAGTTTTAGTGTGTGGTGGGGAAGGGGGGAGTGACAGCTAGGAACCCCCCACCCCCCTCCCGTGTGGGGATGAACCCGTCTCTCCTAGTGTTGGCTCTTCTGCCCAATACTCAGCAAGAAGCCAAGGTGTGTGGCAGCCGTCCAGGCAGTGGGGGACCCAGGTGTTCCCCTTCTGGAAAGGATCCGGGTGCCCCCCGGGCTCAAAAGAGGAGAATATCCAGGTGTAACTGCAGCGTCTGTGTCTTGCTGCTCCCGACCTGTGCCCTCCTGCCTGCTCCTGCCTGTCTAGAGCAGACCCACCACCGGCATCCGCGTTCTGCCACGTGCGCAGGCCGGAGGCTGCCAGGGGAGGCCTTAAAGTGTTTTGTTCATTCATTCAGGATGATTAGGAAAGTAGGGCAGGAGCATTGCCATTATCTCTCCTGGAGGGCCTCCCAAGCCTCACTGCCAGAGGTTCTTCCTTCTACTCAGAGGGAGCAGCCTGCCACGCACCGCTCTGCAGGTCTCGTCACTGAGAGCTGAGCAGTGTGTCCCTTCCCTGGCACATCATGTTCTTGTCTCTGGGGACTCCGTTCCTAATGGGCGAGCCATCAGTCAATAGCTCCAGGTTAGCAGGACAGTGGCTCTGCGTCTGGCCAGGCATGAAAGGGCTCTCTGACCCTCTTGGGGCCTAGGGAGCATCTCTCTGAGAAGGTAAAGAAGGAGCCGGGGCCAGCAGGGCGGGGAGGATTGGTCAGTGTGGAGGGGGAAACACAGAGCTTGGCCCAAGCCTGGAGACGTGACGGTGCTCTGTGTGAATGGAGGAAGGGAATGGAGCCCTTTAGGGAACAGGGTCCCCAATTTCTTGACACTCCCTTCATCAAGACGTGGAGTCTGCATTCTCTGAAACTGGTAGATTTGTGGTGTCTCAGTGGACAGAAGGTGGCAGAAATGATATCTTGTGGCTTCCGAGGTGAGACCATGTGAGGCCACATGGTTTCTATCAGGGTCTCTTTGAGTGCTTACTTCTGAATGACCTCTCCAGCCCCCACCTCACAGAGCAGCCATGGGTGTACGCGCCCGTCAGCAGCCCAGCTGAGCCTGTCCTCTGCCACTGCAGCCCAGACCCCAGGCTCTGGAGAGACGATGCCATCTTGTAGCAGATCCTGAAGTCCCAGCTCTTCTCGACCCCAGTACTTGGTCTCAGATGTGAAGAGCAGGACAGACGCCATCTGTTATGGTTTGAATATAAGGTGTCCCCAAAAGCTCAGCCGACAACATAGCAATGACCAGAGGTGACATGATTAGATTCTGAGAGCAATGATCTACTCAGTGGATTAATCCATTTGATGGATTAATAATAACTTCTAAGGTAACTGTAGGCAGGTGGGGCATGGCTGGAGGAGATTTTGTCATTGGAGGAGTGCCCTCGGGGATTATTGCCTGGCGCTGGCTTCTCCCACTCTCTCTCTCTCTGTTTTCTGGCCCCCACGAGTGAAGTGGTACTTCTCAGCCACACCCTTCTGCCACGACACTCAGCTGACCTCACACTCAGAGCAAAGGGGTCAGCTGACCACGGACTGAGCCTTTGAGACTCCAAGCCAAAATAACCCTTTTCTCCTCCGAGTTGTTGTGGTCAGGAATTTGGGTCACAGCAATAAAAATCTGACTGTCACCCAGGGCCAGGAGGTTCCTTCTAAGCCTCCCACTCATAGACGTTTTAGTATACTAAAATGATGGCTGCTCAGCTCCACAAGGGGTGGAAGAGTCTGCTTCATGGCAACAGACAGAGGGACAAATGGCGTGAGCGGAGCACAGATGGCAGATCCAAGCCCCCGCACAATGGGAGTGCAGAGTACCTGCTCTGGACCACCCGCCTCTGAGACCATCATGAGGACTTTGATCACTACCCACGTAAATAGAAAGATGCTGGGAGAAATAAAACCGAATGTATATTTGGAAAGATCTCAAAGGTTGCACTGGGGACAGTGCCGAGCTGAAGGACCTGGATTGGGTTTACAATCTGGCATCAGAGGTCATCGCAGTGTCTGGGTGACAGCTGATGGGGTCTTGAGCTAAGGTGGTGGTGCAGGCTCTGACAGATGTGAAGGGAGTGGCGGTCCCCTCAGAGGCCAAAGCACCTGATGACCACTAAGTGCCATATCTGGGTGAGTCGGCCTAGGGAAGCAGTACGGTATGGGGTCTGGGATTCAAGAAGTCCAACAGTCAGACAGTAGTGGAGGGAGGGCTGAGAGGAAAGAACCCAGACACGAAGGAGGACTGGAAGCTTGGGCAGAACAAGGAGAGCACTGAGCAGACCGTGACCAACAGGAGAGCCATCTGGAGGACAGGTGCGGGCAGAGCACAGATGGAAGTGGGGAAAGTGAAGGCCGGAGACTCTTTCTAGAAGCTGTCTACAGAGCAGAGAACTGAGAAAAATGTTGCTTAGGTGGAGCTGAGACGGGTGAAGTGTTTGTCCTTCAATGGGAAGACCAGGATCAGGAGACTGAGAAAAATCTAGTGAAATGTACTCAAGAGAGATGAGGAATAAATGAGATTTTAAGATTCCTGAGAGGACAGGGAGGTCTGTCTTCAAGTGAGGCACGGAGAAGACCTGGAATTAGAAGGGGGGATGCCTCCTTGAAGTTACCAGAGAGCCGGAGAGGATGGAGGTTGGTTGAAGAGACAGTGATGCTGCGGGACCTTCATCTGTCATTGCGGTCTTCTCTGATTAGAAAGAGGATTCCTATTCTTCTGTGTATTGTGTGGTGTGCAGGGATTTGAGAGGCAGTGCGTGTCTGGAATATCTACATAGGACCTCGGTTGGCCACAGACACCTGGGAGCGCTGCCTGGTGGTGTGAGGCTGCAGGAGCCTGAGTTCAATGCCCTCTCCTTGCTGGGTGAGCTCTTCCCCATAGCATTAGCTCCTTATCTGAAGACAAACGTGTCGTTGAGTTGATTTAGGGTTTGGGTTTACCCAGATGTATACCAAAGACAGAGGAGGAGAGATTTCAGTGTATTGGCAGAATAAATAAAAATAAAAATGCGTAAAACAATCTAAGTCACACTCAGAGGGAAATAAGGATGCTGAAGGTTGATGGAATGAGAAAAGACAGCCCAGGGAATAAATTGACTGTGGATTTCCAGTAACTTCTCCCATGTGCTCCTGGAAGTGTGGCTCCAAGAGACCGGCACTGAGTGAGAATCCTTTACCTGGGCCTCCCTGTCCCGTGCCATAGAAATGTGAGGTGGCAGGCACTAGGGTTTTGAGGTCTGGCTCTTGCTTCACACATGGTGCTGAATCTCAGCCCTTCCACCAAAGCAACCGTGAACTTGGGCATATCCCTTGACTTTACAAGGAAGCCATTCTCTTTGCCCCCAAGGAAAAGATGCACATCATTGTAGAATCTACCCCATGAGCTTGCTGCCCATGAGTTAGTACACACGGACCTTTCACTACGTGGGGACATGTAAATGGTGCAGATTGGGCAGCATTGCCCTAAATACTAACCCAAAGCCCCATTGAGTTGGCTACTTTGCCTCCAATCATTCTGTAGAAAACTGAGGCTCAGAGGAAGTAAGTAGTCTGTCCAGGATGCCAGATAACTGAAGTCTGAGAGCAGATTCATAACAGGGCTGCCATATTGTTGAGGCTTTTATATCCATGGCCTCGTCTAGTAACTGGTAGAGTTGAAATTAAAAAAAAAAAATTGAGAAAGAGTTGGTTTGAGTTCTGATTCCTACGTGCCTTTGTGATTCCAAGATGCCTCCCAGAAGTGTCCTGATTCTGTGTTCCTACCTCTACAATAGGTGTGGGCTATTGACTCGCCACCTCCATTAAGATGATGATAATTAAGTTAAGCTGTGTATAATTATTAAGATAATGACTGATTGCTGTAACTGGATGATGCTAAATTGAAACAAGCTGTGTATTCAGATGTGTATATAAACCTCTGCTGTCCGGCAATAAGGCGGCTCCTGCGACCTCGGGTGCCCGCTACTTTTGAGTTCTCACGGAGTTCCCATTGAGTTCCTGTTGAGTTCTCGCAGAGTTCCCGTTGGTTCTCGTGGAGTTTCCATGGAGTTCTAGAGAGTTCCCGTTGGGTTCTGGCAATAAAGTAGTTCCTGTTTGAACCTACAAGTGGCTCATGACCTCCCGGTTATTTGTGCCCAGCCAGACTGCGGCAGGTGAGCCCATCCAGCCACAGAGGCAGCCCTGTACGTGCAAAGCACTGCCCATCTCATGATTCCTCCTGCTCTGGGGGCTCCCTCTCACTCTCAGAGCAGCGCCCAACCCCGTATATGGGTTTTCCAAACTAAGGAGCCAATAAATAACACTGAAAAAGGGAAAGTCAATAAATAACAGCAAATACATATCCTTTAGAAATGTAATAAATAAGCTGGTAAAAAAAGGGCAGGTGGCTAGCTCAGAAGGGCTGATTCAGAAGTGCCCAGGATTGAGGTAGGGGTTCTCCACTATGTACTCAACCAATCATGTACACAGAGTTTTTTTGATAAGAATAAAAAGTGAAAATAAATTTTTCTGAATCGTTCAGTTTTATTGGGGAAGGAGAAAGTCATGGCTTTTGCTAAACATTATTCTTTATGAAAAGCCAATTTTCACTAATACTTATAATCTGTTTCTCGGTTACTACCTACCTTTTTCTGTTTGTCTCATCAGAAATATCTAGTAATTGGAAAGAGAAGAAGTAGAAGAGAGATAATAATCAGCAAAGGAATATTTATAAAATCATAACTGAGGTTCAAGAGCCACTAAATCATCCTATGACTTAAAACTGACAATTAGTTAAAGTTGTTTGAACTTCCTTATCTCATCTATTTTTCAGGGGACCAGAGCTTATTACCAATGTTGTAGCCACAGGGATGCCGAGGTCACAGGAATTGGCTGACTGGTGGATTCCTAGTCACAAACAGGTGGAGTCCTATCTAGAAATGACTGGTAGTTTCTCTCTTTGTACATTTGACAGAGCTCTGGTGAGGGTCTATATCAGCTCAGTTGTGCTGCAGTAACAAGTAGTCCCACATCCAGGACATGAAAACTGTGTGCGGGACTTTTGCTACATGTCTACCCTGTGGTACTAGGGACTTGACTTTGCAGTGGTCCTCACTGTAGCTGAGATGGGTGAGTTGCCACCGTCTGGAGCATTCCCAGGCACCATCACAGGGAGACAAGAACTGTGAAGCCTCCTATCCGGACGACCATGCCCTCAACAGGACAGGATGCCGAAACTCCTCGACCAAGAGAAGCTGTGGGAGTTTTGCACTATTTGAAGAAAAGGCCCAGTGGCCACCAGCCTCTGGGCACATGGGCAAACTGAACCTTGCTTTGTACACAGTGAGGCTGGCAGTTACCTGAGACTGACTTTCTTCTCAAAGCAGGTGCCTGGTCCATCCTCAAATAGTGACAAATAGCAGGCGAGGGGCTGGGCAGTGAGGACAAGCAGTGTCGGGGAAGTGTATGGTGACCTCCTGTGGCACAAGCCAGTCACATCAGCCCCTGGGCTACACGCTGCCTGGGAAAGAGCTCGCCCTTCTACAGTGGCCCCAAAGCTGTCAGCACGGCAAAGCATGACGACAATGATGGTAACTTGGAAAACTAATTCTATTTTACTTTCTCCATGAAGAAAATGTCTGGGGCAAGGGAAAAATATCTTTTTATATAAAAATAAAAAATGTGGGCAGTGAGGCAAGAGCTGCGGGCGGGGAGCCGGGCTGGCGCACGGCCTCCAGGACACGTCGTTCCTCTTCTGATTGAAGATGAGGGAAGGGAGGATTGGGACGCAGCCACCTGCTTCCTCATAGCAGTAAAGAAAGAGAGAACAATGTCTCTGTTGCTGGGAGGGGCAGCCGAAGACCTTAATGAAGAAAAGGGATTGCCTGCGAGACAGAATAGTCTCCTTGTGTATCTTTGTATTTCCTGCTCAAAATGTCTGGATTTTGATCATCGAGTGAGACACGGAATAAGACAATTCTGGATAACATGAGCCTGCCTCGGGGAGCCTGATTAGTGGATCTACGGATCCTGAAAACAAAACAGCAAGATGCTGCAGGGTTGAGGGGAGACACCTATTTGCACCCCACTAGCACCCCCAACCCAGGCCTTCCTTGACATCTGCTCAGTCGGTGCTTAGATGCAGACAGTGTGTGCACGAGGGATGCTTGCGCCTCTGCTGGTTCTTGAGAGGTCTGAGCCCCCCGTCACTAAGTCATCGCTTCTTTGCTTTCCTAAAGTAACTTGGTGTGAATCCCACACTGAGACCCTCCTGGTACTGGCTTTGTCCAGGACGAGCCCTTGTCAGTACTGTAACTCCAACAGGATGGACAACATCTCCCCAACATGGCGTGCTCTCTCGGGTGCCCCTACTGGTCTCCTAGGGCTGTTGTAACAATCACCACCACCCAGGTGGCTTGAGACAATAGGAAATCATTCTCTGATGCTTTTGGAGACAAAAGTCCAAATTGAAGTCCAGCAGGGTCATTCCTCCTCCAAAGGCTTCAGGAAAGAATCCCCATCCTTGTCTCATCCAGACCCTGTGTCTCTGCACACTCAGCTCCCAGCCACATCACTGACTCTCTTCCCCTGACTTCAGGTGGTCTCCTCCCTGTATCTGGTGTCTTAAAAGGACACCTACCATTAGATTCAGAGCCCACCCTAAGTCCAGCATGATCTCATCTCCAGGTTCCCACCTTGCCTCTGCATTACCTTTACAGTTCTGGGTGGACACAGCTTTTGGAGGGCAGCTTTTCTATATACAGCAGTGCTCACCTAGGAATTGCCAGGCAGTGTGAAAGGCTGGACCTTTTCCGTGGGGTACTCTCGCTCATCTAGATATGACATTTACAAAAAGAAAATTCCTTGATGTCTTCTCTGTGCAATTGTGTGACAGGTTTGCAAAATCTCCTCAATCCATCTCTAAGACAGAATTCTGTGGCCTTTGGGACTTGGGAGAAAATGATTCCCCACCATTGGTGAAGTCCTCACTCTGATTTGCTCTAATTCTTCATTCAAGAAATCTTTCCTGGAATGGGGGCATAGCTCAGCAGTAGAACACACACGTCTCTCATACACAGGACCCTGGGTTTGGTCCTCAGCACTGCAAAATGCAAACTTCCCTGAGCACCTGTTAGTACCAGGCCCTGGGCCCAGCCCTGGGTTGAGTAGTGACTGGATGGTGGTTGTCCTGGAGTCGTGCATGGGCTGTGTCACTGCTCACTCTCTCCCTGACTAGAAGCCCTCCTTTGGAGACTTCCCTTTGCCACCTGACTGTGGTGAGCTTCGCACCCCTGTGACCAAAATATCTGTCAAGAACAATTTAGAAGAGACAAAGTTTATTTGGGTTCACTGTTTCAGAGATTTAGTCCACAGTGGGCCAAATCCTTTGCTCTGGGCCCAAGGTGAATCAGCACACCACGGCCAAGGGGAGGCTGCTCTGCTCTTGGTGGTGAGGAAGCAGGAAGAGAGAGGTGGAAGGAAGAGGCCACAGGGAAGGATCACCCCAGTGACCCACCTGCCCACAGTTGCCATCTGTTAGTCCATTCAAACTAGGAGGAGCCACATGATCTTACGGTTCTCATACTCCAGTCATTTCACCTTTGAATACCCCTGCATTGGCACAGAATTCTGGGGGGACACGTCCTCTCCAAATCACAACTCCACCTTCTAGAGGAAAGTGGGTCTCAGCAGTAAAGTTCTCATCTCCCTGGTCTCAGCTGACGGAATCAGGAATGGACACCTGGACCAAGATGCTGGTCAGATTCTCTCTGCTGGGGACATTGAGACTGAGTCACCATGACCAAAGAGAAGAAGACGCTGATCTCTTTTCATTTTTGCTCTTTTGTTTGCTGTTTTGTTTGCACCTAGAGAAACCTGCGGGAAGACCGAGGGAGGAGAGGCACCTGCCTCTGAGGAAAGGCGTGTCGGATGGCTGCCGAGGTCGCTCTGTGCCCTTGTGACTGGTTTCCTGATGTCCTCCACGTCCTCAGGGTCTGTCCTCTGCAGCCAGCTGATGTTTGACTACGGCGGCAGAGAGGGTTAGGACAGCGATCCCTGGTGCCACTGCACCTCGTGGCACAGTCTGTGATCAATAAAGGTGGGATTAAGTTGAGAGGAGGGCGATTAGCTGGTTCTGTCAACAAGATAAAATAAAAATAAATAAACTGCCTCCAAGTAGGTGACACCCATTTGGAAAGATGAGTAGGAGTTTTTCTGGTTGCATTTTATGAATTAACACGTCCATGAATCCTTCTCAGCCTTGGATTTACTTTGGAGTCCCCGGGGCGTGCCTGGGCCCGCTTCGGGCCAGTTGAATCAGAACTTGTAAATTCTGTGTTGTATTTTTCTTTAATTCCTCCAGGTGATTCCAAGGCACTGAGAAGACTGGAGACCACTGACTTAATGAGTTACGAAAAGATACAGTATCCTTCTAGACTAACCCATCCTCGGCTGCATTTGGATTAAGAGCTCTAGTTACCACCCTGGAGCCTTCTGTGGGCCACCACCATCCTCAACCACCCTGCTTTGTGAATGGTGCAGGTGTTGAGGGGCAGGCTTAGGTTCTGTGAATCACAGACACAGGCTCCTGGCACCACTGGGCCACAGGGTTTGGCATTGCCCACAGGTCCCTCCTCGCTGGTGGCCTCGCTGATTCCCCCAAACCCTTCTTTGATTCGTTCCTGCCTCCTTATTACTTCTGCCACTGCCCTCCTGCCGGCCTCTTCCTGTGCCCAGTGCTTCATGTCAACGTCGTCATCACGATGGTCCTTCACTCCCTGCCTCTTGACACTCATTGACGGGCCCTCCACTGTGCATCCATCCATCCACCCCTCACCCATCCACCACCCACCCACCACCCATCCACCATCCATCCGTCACCCATCCATTTATCACTCATCCAACCTCCCATCTTGCCTCCTGTAGGCAGAGGAGTGGGCTTTGGGCCAGGAATGAGTGTGATGAGGTAAGATGGGGAGGTTGAGTGGCAGGTTAGGGGTGGTAGGACAGATGGGCTTTGGGCTATGGCTGAACTGGCTAAGGTTAAGTTTAGGGTGAGGGAAGAGAAGTCAAGTTGGGTTTGGTCTTAGGGAAAGATGTGGTGAGGGTTTAAGTTAGGGTTAGGGTGGGGAGATGGAGGGCCCTGCCTTGTGAATGGTCCACCCACGGGGACCACCTCTAAGTGGATACATGATCATTGGGATCCGTCTGCAGGGGGAGCACTGAGCTCCCCATGGGGTGGTGAAGCTGATCCTTGCTAAGAACTTCCCATGGACCCAGGCAGGCAGGAGTCCTCAGGAGGCCCCAAACACCAACATAGGTCAGGAAAGATGCCTGTTACAGAATGTGAAACTCACAGCAGATGGCAGGAGCATTTAGCAAGGGTGACATCCACCACACAGTCCAACGAGGAGGGAGACACTCTCTTTCCATTTCCTGTGCATTGGTCTTCAGGTGGTTTAGAGGTATCTCTGGGTAGATTCGTCTATACAAAATCAGGGAATATTGGAAATCACTCACCCAGGAAATGAACCCCAAGTGCATGAGCCACAAATTCAGAGACATCTGGCCACTGTCCACCATGACCAGCAAGACCAACAGGATTTTAGCACAATTTCCCGGCAAGCAGTAAACACACAACTTGTGTTCTTCTTCTTCACTCTCTCGCTCTTGTCATTCAAGGGAGAACCTGGACATTTGTCATGGTCAATCAGTGGATAGGAACACTGAGAGGGCCAGGGGTGGCTTCCCATCCTTGAGCAGGAAAAAAGCACATGCAAAGGCCCAGAGGCAGCAACAGCCTGGCCCCTAGAGGTTCCTCTCCTAGGCAACCCATGGCTGTGCAGGAGAGAATGAGGTGGGACTGTCACTGCAGGTCTGAAAGGGCATGGGACTCCAAACATCATTCTGAAGAGGAAAAAGACACCAGACAGGCATGATAGAGCATTTTCAACTTAGAGGCGAGATATTGAATTTTCATTTTTTTCAAGTTTTAGTCACAAAAAATGTCTTTTCCCCGGTAATTTTTGTCTATCTTCCATATACATTTATCTATTGATATAAAATATTTATTGATCCATAAGATTTTAGAGTTGATCCTGCCTTCCAAACAATACACAAGAACTGGAAGCTAAGAGGGAAAAGACTGGCACATTTAAACATATAAAAATACAAATCCTTTATCTGTCAGAAGACGCTACATAAAAGAGTTAAAAGAAAACAGATTGAGAGGCCGTATTTGCCACTTTTACCCAAGAACTATTAATATTATTTTTATAAAAGCAGCTCAGTCCGCAAATTAGCCAATTCATGGAAGGATGAAATACCAATTCATAAAAGGAGAAATACAAACAGCCACTAGCAGCCAGAGAAATGCAATTCAAAGCAGGAAGACGGAGCGTTTCAATCATAGTAGTCGTCACAATACATTTCTTTAAAAAAATCAGTGAACATTCTGCTCAGAGAGAGGAGAGGAGAGCCACTCAGAGAGCATTATCAGTACTGGGCTTTGGGTGAGCAGCTTGGCCTTGGCCTTCCGGGACACCATCCAGGTGTGCAGGGTTGTGAGGATGGGCCGTACCCACCATGTCCGTGGCGTCGTTACCTGCAAAAACTACACCAACCCCATCGAGATGCAAAACCTGAAGTCACCTAGGCTCCCAAACTCTAGACTCCCAACAAGACATTGGAAAAGTTATGTGGCTGCTGTGTAGACTGATGTGGTGTCAAGCCACTGCTAGGTGGAAAGAATCAGCCACTAAAACCCATGAATGCTCCCATTCCTGTGAACAAAGGAGCAAAACCCGGTGCATGTGAAGCTCTCTCAGGGAATACGAGATGGTCCGGGAGCCTGGCAGGGAGGGCTGGAGCCGTGTCGGGGGGTTGCTGCTGTTGGGACGGAGGGAGGTGCTCATGATTGGTTGTGCACTAATTATGTTTGGACATTTTGCAATAAGAATATTACACGTTATAAACTCAAGTGATTCTAAAGAGATCAAACAAACAAAATACGGTGTAAGGAGTGGCTCTCTCTGCAGAGCCCAGGATGACCAGGAGTTGCTCACTCTGCAGAGCCCAGGATGACCGGAGAGACATGTGCACAGGCCAGGGACCGGGAGGAGAGGGGCGAGGAGTCACCAAGACGGCAGAGTTTGAAGAACAGAAGTGAAAATCACAGGGCCCTGAGAAACCTGTAAAACAGAGTGACAAACTTGTCCACAAAGATGCCCAGGGGTTTTTGGTGGCTTTAGGGCAGTGGTGATGCTGGTAACGGTGACAAACCGGGAAGAGGCAACTGAATTTGAAGTAACCCTGCTGGGCGTTATTTTTGAGGGATTTTACTTAGGAAATAGAAAAGGACAATGGAGGTCAAGGCTGGAGGAGATACTAAGGGCTAGATGAGTTTAACGTGAGCTCTCTCTAACTTAGGTGCAAAGTTAAGACACAAACATCACATCCTGGAGCTGACATGGCTCAGCACCTGCCCTGAGGACCCTGAGTTTCCCAGCTGCACAAAGACCCCAGGGCAACACTGACTAATTGCCATTGCTTCAAAAATCTGGGGATGAGATTTTTGTGGGCTGGGATGCCTCTCACGAGCTCAACTCTATCTGCTGTGCTTTTGCCCGGAACCATCTCTTCTATGGCTCATCTTTGCAGTTTGGAAGCTCTGCTGAGTTTATTAAACAGGCAGCCCCACACCAACACGTGCAGAAAGCAAAGAGCTTGCTCCACCTGACTCCTTCGAGGCTGGGTGGGAGCTGGAGACTTCACCTGGGTAACCTTTGGGAGCCTCAGTTTCCTCTTTTGTTGGATGGTTTCTATTGCAGCTCATTTCTACTTTTATACTACAATGTATGATCAGCCTCAATCTTGTCCTAACCCTGAATCCATCCCCCCTTGTAGTGCATTCCCACTCCCCACCCCCGGAAAGGTAGTTGATTGATGGTAGCTGAAAGGACACTGGAAAGAAAAATAAATTGAATTTGTGCAAGTGGGGAGGGAACTGCCTCATTAACAGAATAATTGAGCTGTTAGTTAATTTTACTTGTTATCCACAGAAAAGGGCAAAAATCTTCTAAGCAATGACTCCTCTTCTTCCAAATGATTAAAAGAACAACAAAAAGGTTTGTATCTTGGATGGATCTGGTAATTATGTGCCCGACACTTTTTTTTTTTCCCTTTTAAAATATCATATGAGGCAGATGTATTTTTAAAATCCTGGCAATTTACACAACACTATGAAAGTGTCAGTTCTTCCTAATCAGAAATTGTCTGCACTTCCCCAACCTTATTAGCAGTAATCCCTGCTAATGGATAATTATTACCTTTTTCTTACTCAAATCTAGTTGTTGATGTAACAACACTTCCTGCTTTGCTAAGATCAATATGTTTAGCGATCACTGTAAATAATGCATAAATTTAATAATAAAACTGTGCTTGCCGAGAGAATGCAAACTTCAGCCGTTTGCATATCAGCTCTTTAATTTACAGTTGTTTTATTTATTTATTTATTTTGCCACCAACTGGTAATGATAAGTAGCTCTTGGGCCCCAATAATGAAGCTCTTCATACGCAGACATCCCTGGGACTCTGGCGAAAGCCCAGTGACACCAGGAAAGCCCCAGTGAAGACTAAATCTGACTTCTCCTTCAAGTCACGTGCAGTAAATGTTGATCGACTTGTGAAAGGAGAATTGCTTTTTACCTTACTGATCTCAACTGGACCCAGCCCGGAATGATCACTCGTGGCTCGTGCAGCAAGTTTCCAGGAAATTGAAGATATCTTTACTGCAGGGGAGAGAAAGCCTGCTGGCCTGGGTCCTCGCCCAGAATGACACCTCATAAAGCATCCCTGGCAAGTGGTCCTGGAAGAGCTTCAGAGGAGGTAGCATAATCATCACGTTATTCCGGCATATGTGCCCCCCCACTCATCCCCATTCTTAATTAAATCAGAAACACTCCACTATCTCACACACAAAGACCGTGGCACAAATATGCATGCTTATGTGTGTGTGTGTGTGTGTGTGTGTGTGTGTGTATGTATCATGAACACTGACATTTAAGCCTGAAGGTGTCCTGATAAACTCATCAAGAAGATAAAAATAAAATCAGTGTCTGTCTATAAATAGTTTGCCTCCAAATAAATATTAATCGCCCTAACTCCAATTTTTGTTTTCCAACATCAAATGCTTTGATTGTTATCTGGAGACTTAGCGGGGGGGAGGGGGGGAACAGGGAGGCTCTACCTGCGTGATTGGCATGGCTTCACTCCCTGCAGGAAGGCATGGGGGAAACATCACCAGCTAACTCATCATTCCCCTCTTCTTGGGAACAATGATGGAGAAGAACTCACATTTCTTAACAGATGCATCTGATTTAAAGTTCTCAAGAATGGAAACCTTATGGCTATTGGCAAGCAAGATCACATTGATGCACAGATGATCAGACAGAAGTACTTGTGGGTCTTCCATTAGTATAGACCCTAAATTCATCATCTAATTGGGTTCTATATTCCAGTTTGATATGTACCTAAGGGTAAAGTTTTCCCTCAAGTCAGGAAATCTCTTCCCTGAGACCCATCTCTCCAGCCCCATCTTTCTGGCAGAGTTTGATGACCTGTTGTATTAGTCAACTTTGCTGCAGTAACGATGATCCCCAGCCCACAGCAGCTTACAGTAGCAGCACAGCTTTGATTTTGTTCACGTTCATCTTTCCCTGAAGGTATACTGCAGGTTGGCTTATCTTCATGCTGAGTGTAGGCTAAAGACTCTCCCCCTATGTGGGCATGAAGTCCTCAAAGCAGAGTGAAAGGCAGGAGACCTGATGAAAACCAAGTCCCTGGCTTCAGCTTGGAGTTGGTGTGTGTCTGCTCATACACCATTGGCCGAGTGATCCCAAGCTAGTTTGCAGATAAAGCCGGGAGGGCCATGTCACCGGCATCCAGGGACTGGAAGTTATGTGGCGGTGGCCAGTTGGCTTAGTCTGCTTTCTTTACTGCAACAAAATTTCTGAGATCAAGTAATTTATAAAGAACCGAGATTTATTTGGCTCATGGCTCCGGAGGCAGGAAGACCAAGAGGAAGGCTCCCATGTCTGCCTCGCGTCTGGCCAGGGCCCTGGTGCTCTTGAGGCAACTTGAGCTGGTGGAGGGCAAGACCGAGCCAGCTGTGAGCTCAGGGCTCTCTTTCCATCAGGGGTCCCCACCCTCTTGACCTCATGTATCCTGGTCACTGTCCGGAGGCCTCACCTCCACCTGCCATGAATACAGGACTTTGGGGAGTGAGTTCCCAACTCATTAATTCTAGGGACCACACCCAAGTCAGAGGACCAGGAAAGCGCAATCTTCTTACTGAGAGGAAAAAATGAAGACAGGAGAACAGCAATTCAGTCCAAAGTGCAGGCAAAGGGAAGGATGGAGGAGGGACCCACGCAGGTAAGCCCTGAGCTCTCCAAGCCCCAGAAACTCGAGGGTCCCACCTCCAGTGCCACTTCAGGGTCAGCTCTGCCATGCCACCGATGCACCCTGTTCTCGGTCTCTTCTCCTGTCTCCTAAACCAAGTCAGAGAGAGCAAAATAATGGTCACATTTTATTGCCAAAGAATTTACTGAATAACTTTCTACTTCTTTAAGTTTTACACTGAATGACTTCAGTTCATTTGAATGACTAATAAACTACTTAGTGACAGATATTACTGCTTTCATCAAATCACATTCGTTATCAATCATAAGAAGTATCATTGTTTTATGTACAACTAAGAAAAGAAAGATGCCAATTAAAGTATGATATGCCATTAATTATAGAGTGCCTCCCAATTTCAGAGACATTAAAATGTGAAAAATATGTCTTAGCATCGGTGAAATATGATATCTATTGTTATATTTCTTCATATCCAATCATGTTTCAGATAAGACCTATGAATCTTCTCCTGCTGATCATCATTTAAAATCATCTTACATAGAATATGACATCGAGAATGTAAAAAATTGAAAGATCAGTCAACTTTAATACACTCTGGGCTCTACACAGCGATCGCCCTGTCTGTGTGTTGATGGATAACTAAGTTTCAGTTTATTCATTATATTTCTCTACAGTTTTCTATTTTAAATGAACTAGTATTAATGTGGTATTCATAAAAATTCTTTGTTTTTAAAACTAGTTATATATTTTGTTGTATGTGCCATATGATAAAAAATTTAAATATACTGAAACACTGATAAGAAATGCATGATGTTTTATTGCTGCTGATTTCTGGTAGTGGACTATTTTCTTTATTCTCTACTTGTTCTCTCTTTTCTTGAAATTTTTTTTGGGGGTACCGGGGATTGAACTCAGGGGCACTCGACCACTGAGCCACATCCCCAGCCCTGCTTTGTATTTTATTTAGAGACAGGGTCTCACTGAGTTGCTTAGCGCCTCACTGAATTGCTGAGGCTGGCTTTGAACTCGCTATCCTCCTGCCTCAGCCTCCCAGGCTGCTGGGATTACAGACGTGTATCACTGTGCCCGGCTTCTTGAATTTTCTAAAGGAACTTTTTTTTTTTCCAGAAAAGCAAGTTATGTCCCCCAACAGTGGGTCGTAGACCTTAATTTCGAGTCAAACGTTAATTACTCGTTGCCTATCAAAAAACCATTCTCCGTCTCTTTCTTAAAATAATCCCAAATTTATTCTAGAGTGGCAGAGTGTTGAGATGAAAGACTAGGGCCCTGTCAACCCCATCCAACCCCAAATGTGGCCATGTAAATAAGTTCCACAAAAGAAATATAATCAGAAGATATTCAGTCGAAAACATTCCAGGAAAACTTGGTAAAAGCAAGAAAAAAACAAAAAAAAAACCCTTTGCCTTCCTTTCCTCCATCTTGGTTGCTCACAGCACGTTGGGCCTTGAGCCAGCTTGAGAATGGGAACCAGCTCAAAGGATAATACGGGCAGCTGGTCTCTAGAGGTCCTGGAGCTACCACACCACTCCCACACTGCTTACTTCTTGCTGAAGGAAAGAAAGAGACTTCTAATTTATTTAAACCTCATATTGAAATCTCTGTTGGTCCCAGAGAATGGCAATTGTTCACTTGGGGAGGCTGTGGGTGAAGGCTTCGCACAGGAGCCTCCTCTGCCTCCGGGTTCCACGGAGGATGGTGGGGACTTGAGGAAACCCTGCTCATGAGTGGGTCCTATTCTGTGCATAGGCACCGCTCTGCTTGCCAAGGCTCACCTTCCGCTCAGCAGGGCTCCACGTCAATGTCTAGGACAGGAGGAAATCCCGAGACTTTCCTGGACCCCACTGGGCCCGGCTGCATGGCCACTCCATCTCCATGCTGGGGGAGTCTTCTCCCTCCTGCGGCTCCCCACCTGGGACGGTTCTT
Organism: Marmota flaviventris; assembly: GCF_047511675.1. Taxonomy (NCBI): domain Eukaryota; kingdom Metazoa; phylum Chordata; class Mammalia; order Rodentia; family Sciuridae; genus Marmota; species Marmota flaviventris. Next base: position 8,274,263 of record NC_092499.1, on the reverse strand, counting down.
GGATCCTGGTCTGTCTCTTCCCTTGTTGCTCTTTTCCTGAAGCACTTGGCTAATTCTGTGTTCCTGGGACCAAATTGGGTGTTTGTCACTTAAGAAAGGAAAAAAGAAAAAAAAAAAGGCTGGTAAATATCTGAGCTTCCCAGAAGCACTTAGCTGAATCTTGGCCACAGTGACAGCCTTTGAGGTCTTGGCCTTGAGCAGACACGTATCTAGATCTCCATATTTTCTACAGGTGCACATGTGGGTTTCTCCTCTTTATTAGTAATACCTTTGTTTCAGAATCCAGTGACTCAGATTCAAAGAAAAGAAAAACTAAAAATGTTAGAAAACACTTTAAGAGTCTTTCCAAGATCGAGTCCACACCCGAGAGCTCGGTCTGATTTAGGCCTGAACTGACTTCATAAATAAAGATAAATAATTCATTTAATCGATATGTCAGCGTAACAAGTTGGCATGGATGAACTTCTAATACAAACATGCAGATCAACTGTGTTTTCCTGTTTGAGTTTTGAGGAACAACATTCTCTAACCTCTCATCACCTTTAAGCCATGAGGCTGGATGATGAACTGAAGCATATGATTAAAACTATCCACGGACCGGAAGTGATGGTCCCGGAAGCTTGGAGATCCACTGATATGGGTCTCTGGCTTCAGCCCACGGGATGTTCCCCATGGTGTTCAGGATGGCAGATGAGGCTGTCCATCATCAGGCCTAGGATTATCCTACCCCTTTCTGCCGAAGACCTGTCTTTAACCTCTACCCACCGTTTCCTCAGGGGCTGTGGTCTTGGATGCCTTTGGATCACTGTTTAGACCTCCCTCGGTCTGGATGTCAACCCTACCCTTCTGTCCATTTTGGGAACCTCTGCCCAGTTTGCAAGACCAGCTCCATTGTCCCATATTATGAAGACAGAATTATAATCCAGAGAGGCAGAGTTGTCCACCTGGGCTCCCATAGGTGCAGCTAGTTTCAAGGCTACAAAGTCTGGCTCCTTAATCTGTACTGTGTCAAACTGTGGATAAAGGAAGAGGGTCCATATGCACTGATTAGGTCACAGTGTTGCTCATTTATCCTATGGGGTTGTTTAAACTGGTTGAAACCTTACTCTTTCAGTTTCTTAAGATGGAGGTAACTGAGTTGAAACCATTCTTATTTCCTAATAGAGACACTCAGGAGCCATGAATTTCCCTCAAAGTGCTGCTTTAGCTGCATCACACATATCTGTGTGTCTGTTCAAATTTTCATTCAGTCCATAGTAACTTCCAGTTTTTAGCTCTTAGTCCTTCTGCTTGGAGTTCATCAAGATTCTTGGATATACAAAAATTAATTTTCATTAATTTTTTTTAAATTGCAGTCTTTAGTTCTTCAAATATGTCTCTGCTGTTTTGTTTTTTTTCCCAGCGACTCCAATCACATGTCACATGTGTTATAGACCACCTGAATTTGCCTCACAGGTCATTAATGCTCTGTTTCTTCTTTTCCCTCTGACTTTTAACTCTGTGCTTTATTTTCAAAAGTTCCAATTATTAGACCTTCGATGTTATTAATCTCTTCTTGTGCAATGTCCAATAGGCTATTGGTCCCACCACATATATTCTTCATCCCAGACATGGTAGTTTTCATCTCTACAGGCTTGATCTGAGTCTTTTTTAATATACTGGGTGTCTCCAACATACTCATTCTATAAAATCATTGAATATATGAAAAATGTGAAAAGTACTTACAATAACTCTTTTAGCAGGCCTGTCCACTAATCTTGTCATTTCTGAGTCAGTTTCAATTGATTGGTTTTTCTTCTCATTATGACTCATATTTTCCTTCTCCTTTGAATGTCTGGTAATTTTTTATTAGATGTTAAATACAGCAAATTTTACTTTGTTGAGTTTGGGATATTTTATATTCCCATAAATATTATTAAGTGTTACTCTGAGTTGTAGTTAAGTTACTTGGAAATAGTTGGATTCTTTTGGATCTTGCTTTTAGGATTCATTAATCATGACCAGCACTGCATTTAGCCTGCCTCTGATTTTGCCCTACTGCTAAGGTGAATCACTTCTGAACATCGTACATGCCGTACCAAGAGCTGTGAGTCTTCTCATTGTGGTGGGTGGGAAAAGGAATCTTCCCAGGGCTATGTGAGCTCTGGGGATTACTTCCTCTGATCATTTTAGATGGTTCTTCCAAATTTTGGGTAGATTTCTCTCATGTATGAGCTGATCAGAACTCAGCTGAATAATCAAAAGGAACTCACTGCAGATCACTGATTGATTTTTTTCTCTCTCTCTCTGCTTCTCTCTTTTCTCTGAAATTCTATCACATGAAACCTGGCTACCTTGACCACTCAGCTTGGGGAAATGCCAACCTCTGTAAACAATAAATGGTGGTGATTTGGGGCTCTACTTAATTACTTCCAACCTCTCAGGGATCCCTGTCCTTCATTATCTCATGGCCCATTTGTGAAAACTATTGTTTCTGTTATTGTTGAATTCTTTTTATTTGTTTCATCTGTGGGGGAGCATCCATTCTCTGTTATTTCCCTGGCCATCCGCTGAAGTTGGGTTTAATTTCCAATTGGGAAAATGACTCACATAGTTAGAATCTTTGAGAAGAGACTAGAGATGCATACTTTTGGTTGTTAAGTAATCTTAATATTCTTGTGAGATCATAATCAATTTGATCCTGAGTTAGGGAGCATATCTCTTTGAACCAATGCTCTCTTTCACAGCATGATAGACTATATTCTTATGTTAAATTGCCTTTACAAGCTATTTAATCTCAGACAAATACCTGATGGCTCTTATCTCAATATTATAAACCTGTAAAATGGGGATCCTGTCACCTACCTATTTAATGGACCTATCATTTTAAATGAGAAAACACACACACACATGCACATATAGCCTTTCTCATAAGAAATATGTGGTAAACAGTTGTCTAATTAGAGGCAATTAAAACTGCATACTGTAAAATGTTAGTGTTCATTCATTGTCTCAAAGTCAATTACGGTTTGGTTTGAAATCTATCCATAGTTTGTTTTTAAATCTATTTATAATTTGCACCAAGGAAAACCTGTGGAGTGTCCTCCTTTAACAGGGCAACCGAAACGATTTTTCTCATTTCCCTAATAATAACTATGCCCTAAAAAATACAGAAATAGAATATTTATTTGAAATTTATTTCAAATATTTATTTGGAACAGCATGTTTCACACATAAGTGGAGTTAAGACTAAAATTACAGGAAAAAAGAAAGTTCTCAATCAGTGGGTTCAGCCCAAGGAGAGGCTGCTGAGAGCGTGGGGAGCACTCACTGTGGGCAGTGCTCACAGCTCCCCTAACTCAGCCTGGGTCCCCTGGACCTATAGCACACACCTGCTAAGGCACCCCAGTTGCCAGGCCCCTGTCATCCACCTCATTGGAGACAGAGTCCCACAGACTTGGCAGGTGTATTTCCCTGGGACTCCAGGGCCATGAACTTTATGAACAGGGAACTTCACTGCCCTGGCATTGCTGTTTAAGCTTCCAGAGGCTTCCAGTGGCTTCTAGTGGCTTCCATATGGTTTGCAGTAGGCTTCCCCACCACCCACTCCCCCCCATCCTCCATTGTCTATTTCACAATTAATGACCTGCAATAAAAACCAGGTGATTCGCCTCATGTCCCTGTAACCATAGGCAAAGAAGATGGAGGTGACATTTCCTTACTTTCCCCATTTATTTTCTTTCAAGTGAAAACAAAATTCTCCTTGAATTCTCACTGTCTTAGAAATGCTTGGTGATGTCTGTACCCCCTTGGCTTCCTCCCTCATCCATAGCAAGGGACCTCAGAAGCCATGCAGTGGCTCTGGGGTCTGGGCGGGGTGTTGAGCAATTGATATGATCTGAGCTAATTGAACTTGGAGTTGAAATTCATCAGTTATGCTTCCTATTTGATTACCTCCTCGCCAAAACCAGTGTGTGGAAGGAGTCCTGCTCCACAGCACAGCGATGACTGGGGACCTCCCAACAGGGAGACTGCATCCAGAGCAAAAGAGTCTGCAGTCAGCAGAGAAGGCATTTGCCTTGAACCAGGAGAAGCACAAGTTTGACAAAACTGCCCAGTCCCTAGGCTTTGCAGACGCTGGCCTGTGTCTGGCCCGAGGACTCCCTGAGTTCCCAGCCTAAAGTTGTTGGAGGCGTGACTCTATTTCTGTTAAATACCCTAATTTTATTTCATGCAATGTGTGTTGGTTTCATCTGCTTGCACACAAAAGGCTCTAAAGGCACATCGTGAAAAAGAGTTGATTGAAATCTAAAGAGAGAAGGACACCAAGACACAAATGGGCATCTCCAGCAGGCCAAAGACTCTGTCATGAAATGATTCCCTTTGCACCAAAGGCAACCCCCAGGAAGTGGACTTACATGTCCATTTTTGCAGAGGAATAAACGGGTGCTCAGATAATGGAGGTGGTTTGGCCCAAATCATAGCCTTACTAAGTTGTTGGGATGAACTCAAAGCCGGGTCACCTCTACTGAAAGCACTCATATGCCACACGACTCCTTCATGAATACAAAGGTGACGCGGGATATCTGGCTTCCAAATCCCTTGACCACAACTCATGTTTGTCTTATAGACAGATCCTAGGGCCGTGCTCATCAAACTAATGCCAATGGCGCCCTGAGCGTCATTCAGAAGGAGCCAGACAGGGTGCAGGCCTGCAAGGACAGCCTCTCTCATCCATGTATAATAAGCAATTAGGTAATTTTCTTGTTAATTCAATCAGAGAAGCAGAGAAATATTGCAACTCCTTGGATTAAGGACCAAATTTAATTTTTTTTTTACACTGTTGACCTTTGTCAGTTTCGTGTAAGAGGAACTGATGATGAGCCACTGATCTAGCAAATTAGCTTTGCAGAGCTGTTGACAGGGTCAGCAGGAAATGAAACCTGCTTTAACAAAGAGGAGCTGGATTCTTAGGTGTAGGATTCAGTGTTGGAGGCTTTCGCCAGGAGATGTTCAGAGGCAGTGTGGAAGCAGACTCTAGGAGTACAGAGGGGTTGTTTTTTTTTTTTTTATCTTGAGAAATTTAACTCTTTCCTTCTCTTTCTAGAACCAGTAAAATGGAATATGGAGTTGGATTCTCCAGCCCTTAGTTCAACCCTGAACTTCTAGGCTGCATGCCCAAAGCAGTGAGACTACCTTCAGTGTGCGAGCAAGAAAACTGAGATTTAGAAATATTTTGTAGTGTACGGTAAACTCTTTCCCCAATACCTCGGTTAGAATTCAAGAACACTCTGGAGAATGTAGGGTGCAGGAATAACTCTGATGTTGCCTGGAATCCTGTACTTGATAATTTCCAACCACAAGTTTACCACAGTCCCAGTCTTTTTTAAAAATTATCAATTAGTTTTTTTTTAGTTTTTTAAATTAGTTATACATGACAGTAGAATGCATTTATATACTGTGATATGTCACACATAGATGGAGTATAATTTCTCATTTTTCTGAGTGTACATGTTGCAGAATCACATTGGCTGTATAGTCACACATATACATACAGTAATAAAGTCTGTTTCATTCTACTCTCTTTCCTATTCCCACATCAGCTCCCCACTCCTCCCATCACTTCCCTCCACCTAATCTGAGGTAATGCTATTCTTCCCTAGTGCCCCCCACCTTATTGTGAATTAGCACGCACATATTAGAGAAAACATTCAGCCTTTGGTTTTGTGAGATTGGCTTATTTCACTTAGCATGATATTCTCCAACTCCATCCATTTACTGGCGAATGCCATAATTTCACTTTTCTTTAAAGCTGATAATATTCCATTGAGTATATATACCACATTTTCTTTATACATTCATCTATTGAGAGACACCTAGGTTGGTTCCATAGTCTAGCTGTTGTGAATTGAGCTGTTATAAATATTGACGTGGCTGCATTACTGTCCCTTGGGTATAAACCTAGGAGTGGGATAGCTGGGTAAAATGGTGGTTCCATTCCCAGTTTTCTGAGGAATCTCCATACTGCTTTCCATAGTGGTTGCAACAATTTTCAGTCCCACCAGCAGTGTATGAGGGTCACTTTTCCCCCACATCCTCGCCAACATTTATTGTTGTCTGTATTCTTGATGATTGCTATTCTTGACAGGAGTGAGATGAAATCTTAGTGTAGTTTTTAATTACATTTCTCTAACTGCTAGAGATGTTGAACACTTTTTCATATATTTGTTGATGATTTCATTTTTTTCTGTGAAATGTCTGTTCAGTTCCTTAGCCCAATAATTGATTGGGTTATTTGGTTTTTTGGTGTTAAGTTTTTTGAGTTCTTTATATATCCTAGAGATTAATGCTTTATCAGAGGTGCATGTGGTAAAGATTTTCTCCCAATCTATAGGCTATTTCCTCATGTTATTGATTGTTTTCTTTGCTGAGAAAAAAAGCTTTTTAATTTGAATCCATCCCATTTATTGATTCTTGATTTTACTTCTTGCACTTTAGGAGTCTTGTTAAGGAAGTCAGATCCTAGGTTGACATGGTAAAGATTTGGGCCTATTTTTTTCTTCTACTAGGTGCAGGGTCTCTGTTTTGGTGCCTAAGTCTTTGATCCACTTTGAGTTGATTTTTGTGCAGGGTCAACATTTTAAAAGCTATATATGCTAAACCCAAGGCCAGCATCATTCTAAATGGAGAAAAATTGAAAGTATTTCCTCTAAAAACTGGAATAAGACAAGGATGTCCTCTTTTACATCATCCTTGAAATTATAGCCAGAGCAATTAGACAAAAGAAAGAAATTAAAGGGATACAATTAGGTAAAGAAGAACTCAAACTATCACTGTTTGCTGATGACATGATTCTATATCTAGAAGACCAAAAAGTTCATCCAGAAACTTTTAGAACTAAAATAAATGAATTTAGCAAAGTAGCAGTATATAAAATCAACACCCATAAATCAAACACATCCCTATATATCAGTGATGAATCCAATGAAAGAGAAATTAGGAAAACTACCCCATTCACAATAGCCTTTAAACAATAAAATACCTGAGAATCAATCTAAGAAAGAGATAAAAGACCTCTACAATGAAAACTACAGAACATTAAAGGAAGAAATTGAAGAGAACCTCAGAAAATGGAAATATCTCCCATACTCCTGGACAGGCAGAATTAATATTGTCAAAATGGCCATACAGATTTAATGCAATTTCTATTAATATCTCAATGACATTCTTCATAGAAATAGAAAAAGCAATGATTAAATTTATTTGTAAAAATAAGAGACCCAGAATAGCTACAGCAATCCTTAGCAAGAAAATTGAAGCAGGAAGCATCACAATACCAGCCTACAGAGCTATAGTAACCAAACTATACTACAGAGCTATAGTAACCAAAACAGCATGGTACTGGCACCAACATACGCTTGTAGACCAATGGTATAGAATAGAGGACACAGAGACAAACCCACATAAATATGGTTATGTCATACTAGACAAAGGTGCCAAAAACATTCACTGGAGAAAGGGCAGCCTGTTCAACAAATGGTGCTGGCAAAACTGGAAATCCATATGTAGCAAAATGAAATTAAACCCCAGTCTTCATGTGGACTTGGAGGATGTGTAATTGAGTTCTAGCCAATGGTTGTTGGTAGAGATGATTTGTAGCAATTCCTTCCTGGTCTATAAAATACTCCCACAAACAATTTTCCTTGATATTTTTTTTTTCCTCCCGGGGAAGATAAATGCAAAACTTTGGAAGTTTCATGTAAAAGGTAGAAACTTTCTGAATCCCTGAATCACCTGATGGAGGAGAGCCATTTGCCAATTGAGAATATTTATTTTGGATTTGTGCAACAAAAATATAATAAGTAGAAAATACTACTACTAATAATTACAGTACACTGGAGTCATTATCATATTTATCCACTAGACTAATGTAAACAGCTGAGTGACATGAAGTTCAGCAGAAGTTCTTTTACACTGAAGCAAGGTCCTTTGATGTGACTGGTGAGTTTATGTGATAGACTGTGATACACTATATTTGGGTCCAACACTAGTCTAGATGTCACCAAACAGACATGTTTTTTAGATAGGACTAACACTTACAATCAGGTGACTTTCAGTAAAGCAGATTTCCCTCCATATGTGGGTGGGCCTCGTCCAACCAGTTGAGACCCTAAGAGCAAAGACTGAGGTTTCCAAAGGAGAACAACTACGGCTCTGGACCTCAACTTAGAAATTCTGCCTGTTTCCAATCTTTGGATTCAAGAATGAGACACTCGTCCTAATCTCCAGCTTGTGACTTGCTCTGTGGATTTTATAGTTGCCAGTCCTCACAATCGTGTGGGTGAATTCTGAAATAAGTGTAGTATAGTGTGTGTGTGTGTGTGTGTGTGTGTGTGTGTTAGAGAGAAAGAGGGACAGACAGACAGAGAGGTGGGAAGGTTCCATGTCCACAGTGAAGTGCTGCTCTAACGTCCTCTTCTGGAAATTCTCAGGAGGAGAAGTGGAGGGAAGTCTAGAGCCCATGGCCAGTCTAGAGGACTCCTAGACCCAGTCCAGACACTGGCAGGAGGCCCGTGTGGTATCCTGGGACAGACACACAGCAGGACTTGGGTGTTCACTGTGCCTCCCAATGGAGGGCGATGCTCTCCTGCCCCACAGGCACCAGGCCTGACCCTCCCACCCATCATCTGGAGAGACCTGATCAGAAGGGGTGAAGGCCACATCCCAGAGAAGCTTTGGGAGGCAACAAGGAGTCTCCTGTTTGTCCCCTTCTGAGGCACGGCCATAGTGTGCTAGGTGCAGTCTGTACCATCACCCTGGATCCCAGGGACAAGGATACCAGGGGCCAGAGCACAGCCATGAGCTTGCTACTGAAAGACACACAGAATTCATAGTGAGTTGTTACTGCAGCACATATTAACTTATCCTGACTCATCTGTATTTCAAGATCTACAACTGTGGAGTCGCTCAGTTCAAATCCTGGTTCCCACCACTTTCTAGGGGTATCTCTTGGAGAGACCATTTAGCCTCTCCGTTGCTCAGCTTCCTTCTCTGAAGAGGGGTGAAATAGAGGATTCCTCTAGGGTGGTGAGGATTCAGTTAGTTGACACCTTGTAAAGCTCTAATTTGTCATGGGCACATAATATCAATAGTCACTGGGGGCTGGGGCTGGGGCTCAGTGGTAGAGCGCTAGCCTAGCATGTGTGAGGCCCTGGGTTTGATCCTCAGCACCACATAAAAATGAATTTAAAAAAAGGTACAATACCTTTCTGTCCAACTACAAATAAAAAATTAAAAAAAAAAACAAAAAAAAACAGTCACTGATGTTCATATTGGCTGCGTTGTCTCTTGCTCCTAAAAACTTCTCCTCTGGTGACCCAGACAGGCCTCCCCTGGGACAGGAAGTGAGGTCTTTTTACAGGCATTTCTGATCACCACTCTACAGAACATCCACCAACTCAGGGCTGGGCTGGGAGGGAAAGAGGTGCTTCCACTCAGTGCCAGGTAATGCAGATTTTAGGGTCTTCAGAGCTTACTTTTCTCTGTCTCTGCTTCTGTCTCCCTGTCATTCCTAGACCTTTAAAAGCGTGAGAACTACAGCTAACGGAGCTCATTCTTGAAGGAAAAGAAAACTCTTTGTTTATACGAACGAATATTGATGAGCCACATTGCAAAATAACAAGGACTCCTGGTGTGGGTGCTTAGCAAGTCCTGCTGGATAGGGATGCCACCTCGCTGGCGTGAATTCTGTCCTGTCCCTGGGATGGGCTTTGGTGGTCCACAGAGGCCATGCGTGTGCTGGATGAGGGCTGTCTGAGCGTGTGCATGAACCTACAACAGGAAGTCCCACTGCAGGTTAATCCCCGGTCTTTCTTTCCAGGGCTTAATGCCAAGTACCAGTCTCCTGAGTTCTGCAACAAGACAATAGGTGACATGAGCAGGTGCCTCCGTTTCTATGAGACGGCTCCTGCGCTGGCCTGGGCTCTGCCTCCACAGGTGGGGGCCCGGCAGTCATCCGCACTGGCTGAATCTGACTATTTTGCCATCTCTCCTGATAATGTTGGACAACTCAGCTCCTGCCTCTTCTGGTCCTTGGCATTTGCTTTCTTGCTTGTCCATCTGTTATTTGTCTTCCTGGCTTTGTTGCCTGCCCGCCTTTAGTATATTTTTTTCCCTTTTCTTCTCAGTAATTTTGCAATCCCAGTCTCCTGTTTGATTTTTCCGTATTGCTCCCTTTTGGGGGACATGCTGTGTGAGAAGTTCTAGAACTGGAGAGAAACACCAGACCTTACTTTCCCAAAAGCTTCCTGGGTTTCCATCTGACGTATGCGTCTATAGAGGGCACAGGCTGGACGACTGTAACGCCCATGAAGCCACAAATTGAATGTGGCCCATTTTCCCAGAGCAATTTTATATCACAAGGATTGGAAATATTTTTGCTATCATAAATAGAGTTCCACTACAGAAAAGGTCACCTTTTTTTTTTTTTTTTGCTCTTTTAAAAATAAATAAATACAAGAACAACTGCTGAATGCGTCTTTGGATTTGTTGCAAGTTCTGTCTGCCCTGACATTAAGGTATTGGGTAGGAAGATCTGAGAAAGTGATTAGGCTGGAATAAGTGTGTGTGGGGGGGAGGGGGATGAGAAGGTCAATGCTTCCGGTGTCCAGGGACATATTTTATCCTCTTTGGCCTTGAGGTTTCTCCCACAAGAGGCCTTCAACTCTGGCCTGCCTGACGGGAAGCCCAGGGCTTTGTGTCTGGTTCATGGGGTCCCTCTTTGTCCTGGCCTGGCCTGCTGCCTCAGTGTCTGCCCTCTGACCAGGTGTCCTTTGCACGGGACACCTGTGGCTCTCCTCGGAATTGTGTCCATTTTATTCCTCTTGAGGTAGGAAACTCCACCAGCAGGAGCGGGTGGGACAGAGCCCATGGTCCTGAGGGAGCTCTACCTGGTGGGTTAGAGCAGGGGCACACAAGTTCCCTGAGTCACCCTGACTGAGAAGTGTCACTGTGGCTCCTATTTGAAATAGGTGCTGAAGCAACATAAAGGTCCTGGGATTCACTGCAGACACACTGCACCCGGCCTTCTTCACACGCCACTAAGTTAATCCTAACATGTGAAGCCACAGTAGTCTTGACCCTTCGACAAAACCAAGGTTGAAAGGGACAAAGAGAACAGGCAATGTTATCACGATTTTATTAGGATCATCATTTTGGAAAGAGACAAAAATGCAAGTTGAGTGTCCTTGTCTACTTTGGAGGCGTTATTCTTGGGCGTGGTGAGAGGGTGAATCGTTTATACCCTCCAGAATCCCTGTGTTGAAGTCCTAACTCTGGTTCCTTAGAATGGGACCATATTTGGAGACAGGTCTTTCAAGGGATAATGAAGTTAAAGCCAGGTCATCAGGTGGGCCCCAAGCCACTAAGACTTGGAATCCTAATAAGAAGAGGAAATCAGGACACAGATGCACCCTCAGGGACATCCATGTGAAGATGCAGAAAGCAGATGGTACCCATGTGCCAAAGGAGGGGGCCTCAGAAGGATCCAACCCTGGAACACCTGGACCTCAGACTTCCAGGCTCCCGGACTATGAGGACATGAAGCGCTGAGGTTCGAGCCCCCTAGTCTGTGGTCGGTTTATTACAGCACCTGTAGGAAACAGACCCACAGGACAAAGCCACCTATCATCTCTCGACCTGTCTATCTTCAATCAATCATTTATTATGTATCTATCTACTCTTTCTTCAGATATAGTAGAGGTATACGGACATTTATTTCAAACATAAAATACTCTAAAATATTTATTCTTTCCAACCTTACTCTTCTAAAACAATACCTGTTTTAACGGCAACATGTGATCTTGAAAACTTTATCCATCTTTGTGCTTGAAATATTTCTACACAGTTGTAATCATGGCATAGATATGTAATTGTGTTCCAATATGTTTCCTTATCTTTAATTATTAAATGGCTATAAAAATTTACAAATATAAACAATATTGGTAGATTGCATACTATTCTTTGTAGTAATATATTGAAATTCTATTATGTATGAAATTATTATTTTATGGGTTCCTAATATTAACAGAATCATTTTAGAAATTGTACATAGAGGAAGGATATAATTTAAAGAAGTAATTTTAAAATCACTGATAATTTTGCCATCCAGAGATATTTGGTTTGGAAATTAGACTGTTAATATTTTCATTCTCAAACTGTGTGAATACCCACATACACATATCAACATATAAATACTTCATATGCTTTTCCATAAATTTATATGGACAAGACACTAAGCATTTACCTGTTATCTCTGAGGCAAATATTTTCCTAGACTTATGTTGTTATTTTCGTTTGAAGTTTTCATTTTGTAGATTCAACCAGACAGAATATTGCATAAGATTTTTTGGCCCCTCTCATTTTTATGCTCAAAATTATGCCTTTACCCTGAGCTTTGAGAAGCATTTACCAAGATACTTTGAGAGTTAGGGACTGCGGGGCGTGTCTCCCAGGGCTCCCGGGTTGAAACCCTAATCCTCTGTTGGATGGTGTTGGGAAGTGGGGGCTTGGAAGGTCACCAGGGTGGACCCCCCTGACAGGACTTGGGTCTGACACTAATGCACAGCCAGGTCAGCACCTGCCCCCCTCAGCCATGAGAGGACCCAGCAGGAAGTTGTGTATTCGCACGAGAGGAAGAAGGCCCACCGAGCCCAGCCCTGAGCTCACTCCAGCATCCAGAATGGGGAGCAGAATGGGGAGCTCCTTCTCCCTGATCCCCTTCTTCTATTTTACTGGTCTCCCTCCCTCAGGCTGTGGTACCATATCAGCAGCACGGATTGACCAGAACAGCATGCTATTGTTATTGGTTTTTTTCTTTTCACCTAATTATTTTATCCCTCTGGAATTATTTTGAGCAGAGTACCTTATGAATATCCTGACTCACTGCTTCCAGGGAGTTCATATCTAGTCCCCACACTGTGTATCGAGGTGTCCTTCTCTTCTGCATCAGTCTTTCTATTTCTGCAAACTCCGTGACTTAGAATAGCAGCCTCTCTGTAGCTCCCTGCTACAGAGTCAGAAGCCCAGGGATGGCGTGATTCCGTCCGCCAAGAGCCTACAGCTCTCCAGGCTGAGGTCACGGCCCCACGGGGTACACCCCCCATCCAGCTCAGTCAGGGAGAGATCTGCCCCTTTTTCCCTCAAGTCCTTGGCAGAACCCATTTCCTTGCCCTCAGAGGACTGAGGTCCCACTTCCTATCTCCGAGCTCATCCTCTGAGGACCACTGTCTGCCCTAGAGGCTGCTGTCCAGCCCCCACCACCCAGTCCCCTCCAGGATCCCTCTCATGTTGTGGACCTTCAGGAAGGACCAGGGCACTCTTAAGATCTAGTCTGATTGGATCAGGCCCAGGCAGAGTAAGCTCACTTATTCTCAAATAATTAACCTCAACTAATTAGGAAACTGAGTTAAGTTTGTAAAATTCCTTTGACCTTTTCCTATGAGGTCACCTAAAGAATGGGGTACGAGTCATTGTATTTGCCAGTCCTGAAGATGCTCTGTGGAGTGGGGAAGATTACACCGGGGGCTAAAAAACTGTGGTGCCATTCCAGGATTCTGTCTGCCCTTCCTTGCTTCTTTACCAGGTGTTACTATACTTAGTTTTTGTTGACTTTTTTTGTTGTTGTTGTTCATTTTTTTAAATTCTCATTTTTCTTTATTTTTTTAAATTTAGATTTGTTATATATGACAACAGAATGCATTACAGTTCATACTGAACACATAGAGCACAATTTTTCATATCTCTGGTTGTACACAAAGTAGAGTCACATCCTTTATGTCTTCTTACATGCACTTAGGGTAATGACGACCATCACATTCCACCAACTTTCCTGCCCCTCTGCCTCCCCCCTTTCCTATTCCCCTTTCCTATCTGGAGTTCATTTAATCCTCCCATCCCCTCACCAGCACTTATGGATCATCATCCTTAAAACAGGAATCATCTGGCATTTGGTTTTTTGGGATTGGCTAATTTCACTTAGCATTATATTCTCCAGCTTCATCCATTTACCTGCAAATGCCATGATTTTATTCTCTTTTAATGCCGAATAATATTCCATTGTGTGTATATACCACATGTTCTTTATCCATTCATCCACTGAAGGGCATCTGGGTTGGTTCCTCAGTTTAGCTATTGTGAATTGTGTTGCTGTAAACATTGATGCGGTGGGTCCCTGTAGGATGCTGTTTTGTTCTACATACTGTGACCTGCTAAGGCCGTCCTTGAAACCACGCTGTACTGTTTTCATTTTTACAGAAATATAGAATGTTCTGTGAAGTAGTTAGGCTAGGTTCTCCATGATTTATATTGTCCCCAAATAGTGGTATGTGCAGTAGCCCCCCCCCCACCCCTTATCTGTGCAGGAAATGTCCCAAGACCACCTTGCAGTAGGAAACTGTAAAAGCTCACAAATCCAATAGTTTCATTCAGTTTTCACCTTAGCTGAGCATCTACCACACACTTTGGTCATGACTTTTGCAGTTTGAAGTACATTAAAACTAGCACAAATTTTTTTTCTCCCAGTACTTTTTATTTATATTCCCCTTTTATTGGTGAATTATAATTCTACATAACAGTGGGATTATAATATATTCATACATGCACACAATAAAACAGGATAGTTTGATCAATTTCATTCCCCAGTACCTCCCCTTTCTCTCCCCTCCCTTTCCCAATCCCCTTCTTCTATTTTACTGGCCTCCCTTCTATTTTTTTAAATTTGTTCTAATTAGTTGTACCTGATAGTAGAATGCATTTTGACATATTGCACACAAATGGAGCACAACTTTTCATTCCTCTGTTGTACATGGTTCAGAGTCACACTAGTAGTGTAATTGTACATGCATATGGGGTAATAATGTCTGTCTCATTCTACTGTCCTTCCCATCCCCACAGCCCTACCCCGTCCTTCACTCCCCTCTACACAATCCAAAGTCCCTTCATTCCTCTCTACCCCTCACCCCCCCACTATGCATCAGCATCTGCTTATCAGGGAAAACATTTGGCTTTCGTTTTGAGGGAGATTGGCTTATTTCATTTAGCATGATGTTCTCTAGTTCCATCCATTTATCTGCAAATGCCATAATTTCATTTTTCTCTAAGGCTGAGTAATATTCCATTGTGTATATGTGCCACATTTTCTTTATCCATTCATCTGTTGAAGGGCATTTGGTTGGTTCCATAGTTTAGCTATTGTGAATTGACTAGCACACATTTCTTTCTCCTTCTTCACAATCCCATACATAGAAGATTAATTCTTATCATAAATCTTAACAGTCTCAGCATACAGTGTTTTTTTTCTGTCCTAATAAGTTAAGCACTTTCAACTTTTCATTAAAGGAAGCACTTTACACTTTCTGTTTGGCATATCTAAATCACCAACGTCTCTATGCTTGCACTTTGTGGCTAATATTAATAAATAAGGGTTACTTAAACATAGAATTACAGTATCATCAACAGTTGATCTGATGAACAAGATGATTATTAAGCAATTAATGTGTAGGTAGTGTATACACTGTGTATACACTGGGCAAAGTGTGACTCACATCCCAGATGGAATGGAGCAGGACCGTGCAAGATCTCATCACACTACTCAGAAGGAGGCACAGTTTAAAACTTGCCAATTATTTCTAGGATTTGCCATTTAACCTTTTCAGACTTTGGTTCATTGCAAGTAACTGAAACCACAGAAAGGAAACCATGGAGAAGAATGGACTATTGTATCCCCTTTTATTCATATATTTATTCTCTCAAATGAACTCTGGCATTACTTTTAAAAGCTCCTATCCCCAATTTAGAGACTGAGCCGGTTACATCTATGTATGACTTCAGGGCAGAACTTACACCTCTACAGAATGCCGCCTTTCTATACCTATCATGCTATTTCTTTCAAATTTAATTGAACACACATATGTTGAGGGTCTGCTCTTCATTAGACACAGAGGTGAGCAGGAAGAATCAGGCTGCACAGAGCTTTTGTTTAAGTGAAGGAGACAGATGGTAAATAGGCAAATAAGTGAATGAAATCATTCAAATAATGCTAAGTGTTAGGAAGGACAGGCCAAAGAAGCAGAAAGTGACCTGGGGCCATAGTGGGCATGAGGGATGGGAAAAGCCACTTTGGACACTGCGATGTGGGTTTTTTCTCTGTTCTCCAGCAGACACCAATTGGATATCCTACAGCGGAGCTCCACTCGGACAGCCCCTATTGATCCTGAATTGTTCTTGGACCCCAAAGGCTTAGGGCTCAACTCCACGAGCCCTCCCTCCATTTGCAGACCTATGGCAAGGAGAGAGTTGCCCACATCTTCTTTTCGATTTGGCTGATAGATCGGAGGATCCTACAAGCCCCTCCTCGTGGTCAATTAATTTGTCAGAGCGGCTCACAGAGCTCAAGGGAACCCTCATGTTTGCCAGTTTGTCACGAGAGGAATTACAGAGGGTGCAGATGAATGTCCAGAGGGGGACCTGGAGAGGCAAAGCATGGGGGAGGGTTCTGAGCATCCTCTCTGGGCTCTCTGTCCTCCAGGTACTCAGTGGTCCTGAGGGTCCCGGAGCCTTGTCCTTCTGAACCTCACTGAGGTGCCGTTGCATGGGCAGGAATGATTATGTCACTGGCTGCTGGGGATCAACCCAGTCTTCCTCCCTTCCCCTTTCTGGGGTTGAGGGAGGCTCAGACTTCTAACTCTAATCACAGGGCTGGTTCTTGGCCACCAGTCTCTCTCCTGGTGCTCTATGGAACCTCCAGTCACGGGTCACCTCTTTAACACACAGTAAGAAGCTAATCACTCAAAAGATTCTAAGGATTTTAGAAGTTGTGTACAAGGGAAAAGAGGGAAGTCTAAATATACGTATATTATAGCCCAGCCAGTTGGTGTCTGCCTATAGTTCCAAATACATGGGAGTCTAAGGCAGAAGGGGATCACAAGATTGAGGCCAGCCTGGGGCACATAGCAAAACCCTGTCTCAAAATCGAACAAAACTAAAAAAAGTAAGTGAAGCAGGGGTGGAGGGGACTGGGGATGTGTCTCAGCAGGAGAGTGCTTGCTTAGCATGCTCAAGGTCCTGGGTTCAATCCTAGCACCACAAAAAGAAAAGAAGAAATATGAACATTTTCTTATAACCATAATATCACAGTAGACAATTTTGGATAAAGAAATAAGAAATTCTAAGACGATATTTGATCTGGATGCAGATAAACTCTCAATCAGCCATAAAATCAGAAGGGAGAACATTTGGGGTAGAGGGGATCTTCAGTGCCATTGCCCAAGAATGGTACAGAATGACATCCAGCGGATGGCTGAGACGGAGCTTGTAGATCAAGTCCTTGCTGCATACCTGGGTAGTGGGTTTATGCCACGTTCCCCAGATAGGCCCTGCATATGCAGGACTTCCAGACAGTGTGATTTTTAGCTTCCAGATAGAATGAGTTATTTTTTTTTCACATTTCTAAATGATTGCTGCTAATATGTAGGGAAGCCATTGGTTTTTAAGGCATTTCTTTTGAGATGGCCACATTATATATCTGTGCTTAATCTCCCTCCTTTTGTTTCAGTTTATGTACCAGTGAATTCCTCTTCCTCCTGAGGCCGACTCAGACCAAATGCAACAATGTTGCAAAATAATGTGAATTTTGCTTCTTCATTTCAAAGATCATTATACTTTTAATTTGTTTCCTATTTTAACACTAGTTTTATTTTTGAACACCTTAGTGGGAGTTATTCTTGTCTTTTGTACAAAGTTATATTTTGGTTTAAGATAGAGAGTGTGGTTCTTTTTTTTTTTTTTGGCCAATGCTATACTGCTATAGGTAGCACCCCGAGGTACCCTTCCCATTAGTAGTCTTCTCTACTTGGATGTGTTATAAATAAAAACACTTTAGAGTGTTTCAAAGCTTATTTTTGTTCTGGATCATTTTCTTTAAATATGTGAAGCGGAGAAAGATTTTAGGTTTGTTAAGAGGGGACCTTAGCACTGTGGTGGGGGTCATTGACTCTGGCCAATGTCAACTAGCTGTTGATTGGCAATGACCTGTCCAGGAGTTTGTTTCATAAACAATATTCAATTGTCAAGGAGGGAAGTTCTATGCAAACGCTCTCTGTTGCCAACACACTGGGGAGAGAGTTAGTGAGCCCGAAGACGCACCGCCGGTCTCTTCTGCCCTGGCGGCTTCTTTCCCTCGGTCCACTCTCTACCCCTGTCCCCACAGTCTCCTCTGACTGAACAGACCTTGTGGAGAGCAAATATTTTATATTTATCCTGATTGTGTCTTAGGTACACCGTACCAGCCTGCCAGTCTCCCCCTTCCTCCCAGCCACAACACACCAAATCTCTCATGTAAATTGTATGGATTTATGTCCAAACTCTGCCATATTTTTAAATATCTATTTGGATGCTATTTCTCTAGAATTTATTATTTCTGTGTCATTTCACAAAGAATGGGCTCTATGCAAAGTGAAATGTAAAACTGAAGGAAGGATATGGAAAATTTAAAGCACAAATGTCATTTCAGTTCATCTTCTGTATCCAGAGAGTTCTGTGAAACTGATGTGGGCAGGCGGTGCAGACAGCAGGAGCCGCATGGCTCTCAGGGCTTCGTGGGTCCTGGCTCAGCACTGCCCTCCTAACACCGAGCACCTTGGGGTTGGGGGCATTATTTTCCACATGAATATTAAGAGTGTTCAGGTAAGTACCCCTGCTGCTCTGGCATTGACCTTTGACACAAAGTCCAATGAACACACCTGCATCTGGATCTGACTGGCCAGCTTGGAGCTCATCTCTGACTCAAAAGCAGCTTCTGGGGAAGGAAACGCAGTTCCTTCCTGGGAAGTTGGAATAGTAGCACTGACCACAGTAGACTCCTTTGGGTGATGTTGGCCAAATAATATGCAATTTGTACAGAGTGATGCTTTATAAGCCTTTGATAAATTCCAACTGTTATAAATTTGATTATCATTTCTTAGGTCTCCAAAATAGAACCATTGTCACTTATTGAATGTTTTTGGCTCCTACTTAGGCTGTGGCTTCAGGGACCATCCCCCATTCCCTCCTTTGCCCTTGACTTGGAATCCAGCTAGCTCTCCAGCGAGTACCCTAGGTGAACCCCAAGCGACTTCCTTAAATCAGCCCTTGCCTGGTCCATGGCAGCCCCCAAGTTCTGCTGCTGCTGAGGGCCATCTGGGAGGGGCTCCTCTGGACCACTTAGTAGGAGCAGAGATCGTTCACTTTCCCACAGCCCATGGCCTGTGGTGCATCAGAGGTAGACTTAGGTCCCAGCAACTAGGTATGCACTGGGCAGATGTCACCCCGGACCCACTGTGTGGTCACTGTGCCCTACTGCACTTCACTGAGCCTGCTGGCCCCGAGAGATCTTTGTGCAAGTGAAAGAAACTTGAAAAAGAGGGAGGAGAACAGCCAGGGAGGGTGAAGGAGCTGAGAGAGGGCGGTGGGTGTCACCCGGAGCCTGGCTTACCCCTCCTCCCACACTGGGCTCTGATGGGCCCACATCCTGGGCCCCCGTGACATGGACAGCAGTCCTTTGCTCTCATCCATTGTGAGCCACGGCCCCCTCTGCTGGGCTGGGTGGTTGGAGAATGAGGTTTCTCCCGTGAGGGGTCCTGTCCATGGGGGTCACTCCTCCACAGCTGTGAGCCGCAGCAGCCAAGGCCTTCTTCAAAGTGAGGAGGGACTCCCTGGATGGGTAAAGCTGATCTAGGCAGTCCCCAAGGTGACCACTGCACTGACTTCTGCCTGGGTCTCTGAAGGCCACATTTGCCGCCACTTTTCATAGACACTGGGACGTTGGCCCTGATTCTCGAACAAGTGCCCAGAGGAAATCGAAGCACCTCAGAGCTTCACTCTGTGTCTGCAAGTTCATAGGATCCTGACCACAAGTGCACTCATGATCACTTATTTAGCACCTACCTTTTTCACCAGATGGCAAACTTCAGCCCAGTGAAAAGGCATGTTGTATTTGCTATATTTAAAACACTGTTTTTGTTGCAGTAGATGCTCAACAAAAATGCACAGACACGCACGTACACAGCATCCACGTTGACACAGTACAGCATTTCAGGCCTGCCTCATAATCCTCAGAAACACAGCAGTTCAAGTTCATATTAAGCGAACTTTGGCTATAGATGCAACATGATCTGCTCCCATGTGCAACGGGGTTGGCACACCCATATTTATGTCACGACCCAGAACAGACTCAATACCATTGGTTAATTGTCCTGCTTCCTGACTGTGCTGGAGCCTACCAGGGATAGAAATGGGGCCCGCTAAAGAATGATGGGCACATCGGATGCCAAGACACGCCAGAGGAGGTTTGAAATGGCTGTGAAGAGCCAGGCAGAGCATTCCTTTCCCAGCCTGGCCCAGAGAGGGACGTAGAGAACGGGGCTCTTCCCTGCATGGTGCACGTATATAAGGCTGAGCCACCTCCCGGCTTTCACACAGTAAAGGAAAGGCATAGGGAGCTCACGTCACTTATTTCCATGCAGAGCACACCTGCCTGGGATCTACGTTCACACCAAGCTCTCCTCAGCTCTGAGCTTCCAGGCTCCTCCCTTCTCATCCGTCCCCGCTTCCTTCATCCAATGCCCGGTGTTGGGTCACCCTCCTCCCCACCTGTCCATGACAGAGGGGTGGGGGACCTCAGTTCATCCAACTCAGATTCAGGATCCTGGATGTGAAACCTCACCGGGGACCCCAGCTGCCCCTGGTGTTGCTGGATACACGATTCTGCTTCCAGGAAACGCCAGCTTCCCAGGCCTCCACTTCCAGCCCCACCCACGGTGTGCAGATGCAGAACGAGGCTCTAGTTCATTAGAACTGGTACCGACACTTCTGAAGCCTCGGCCGTCCGGGAGCTGTTGACCACATGGGCAAGCAGGGGAAGCAGGACGTGGGGGAGATCCGAGCAGAGAGACCCAGAACCTAGAGAAGGCAGCTTCTCTGAGAGCAGGGGGAAGGCCTAGGGTCTGGAGCCCAGCGGCAAGTTCCTGGAGTATGGCGTGTCCCAGATTGAGGGTGTCCATCGTGGCAAAGGTGCACATGGAGGCTACACAAAAGCTCAGTGGCTCAGTGTGCAGGGAGCAGGGTTGATGGGCAGCTCAGGTCTTGTGGTGCTGGGTGCTGGGTGATCATGCCTAGTTTTTGCCTGATTTCATCTCTATAACATATTTCCAAAACGGAACTGATGGGGAGTCTGAACCTGACCTTGAGGTCAAGTTCACCACTGAGGCAATGAGGAGTAGTGGGTAGGCCAGGGTCATCAGATTGAACTTTATACTTTCAAAGGTAAACACTGAATCCCGGTGCTGTCTCCTATGCTGAAAGGTGCCAGCCAGCCTGGCTGTTTCCTGAACTTAATGCAGAAGCATTTATTGAGCACCTCTGTTTAGGTGGTACTACATTAAGTGCTATGGAACCTCACACAGTCCCAGTCCTCAACCAAGATGGCTTATTGCACCCGTTGGATTGACTGCAGCATGGAGTGACCAGATAGCTGGCCAAACCTTCTGGGTGTTTCTGTGACTGTTTTCCATCAACAGAAGAATGAATAAAGGGAATGTGGTCTGTATGCACAGTGGAGTTTTACTCAGCCATAAAGAAGAACAGATCACGGCATTTGCTGGTGAACGGACGGAGCTGGAGAACATCATGCTAAGTGAGATAAGCCAGATTTAGAAAGTTAAGGGCCTGATGTTTTCTTTCAATTGTGGAAGCTAAAGAGAGAGGAAAAAAACAAAGAATTAAAAAAGGGAGTTCAGGAAATTAGAGGAGACCAATGGAGTAGAGAAAGGGATCAAGAGGGAGGAGGGAGAGGCCACATGAAAGTACTGGGGAAAGAACTCCACCAGACTATGCTATGTCCCCGTGTGAACATCCACACTGTCCCGTGTGTGTGCATGTGTGGTTGTGTGACGTGCTAATCAAAATAATAGAAGCGGAGAGATCAGTAGGGAAGAGCAAGTATGTTGGAGAAGGAAGAAGGGAAGGAAAGGAAGGAACTGGGGAAGGAGGTGGCTCGAATCATGTGCTTGTATGACTCTGAGTGAATAGGAACCCTACTATTGTGGGTAATTGCTATGCACCAATAAAAAGATGATTAACTTTTAAATCTTTGACTTTGAGTAAAGCAGATCCTTCTTTCCAACGTGGGTGGGCCTTAACCAGTAAATTGAAGGCCCAGATAGAACAAAATAGTTGAGCCTCCCCCAGGGAGGCTCACCAGGCTCCTGCCTACCTCACCAGGTCTCCTGGGCCTCCATCTAGTGACCAAAGATCTTGAGACTTCTCAGCCTTCCTAATCCAAGGAGCCAATTCCTTTTAATCAATTTTCTCTCTCTCATATTTATTCTCTAATTATCTGTATCTATCCATCTGTCTACCTGTTTGCCTGTCTGTATCTTCATTCCCTGTTTATTCTGTTCCTGGGGAGGGTCCTTACTGATTCCCCACAAAATATGGCAGCAGGAACTTGGAGAGGCCTGAGGTTCAGACAGAAGCCTGTGGAGGCAAAGACGTGGGAAAAGCCCTGTGGACAAGGAGAGGCTGGACCAGGATGGACCTCACACCTGAGGCAGGACAACAGGTCTGGTGTGATTTCCCTCTGTAAAGTTCTGAATCCAGACCTTGTCCCTGGCCTGCAAGGACCACTCGTCATCTGGCTGGCCCCTCCTCTCCCACCCACCCCCTAGGCCCCCCGAAGCATCTGTCCCTGCTTCTGATAAGAAGCTGAGCTTTAGAGAGAGACCACACTGAGTTTGAATCCCTCTCCTCCTCCTCCTCCTGCAGCATTGACCTGGGCAATCATTGACCTTTTTCACTTAATGAGCTTCAGGCTCTTCTTCGTAAATTGGAAATGCTAACAATTATCATTTGGGATAATATTCCAACCAATTCCTCGCCAACAGAGGTTGCTGTCGTTTGTAACGTCGGCTTCACCTTCTGACTGCGTGGGGGTAGTCCTGGAAGTTCTGGAATCTGGCGCATTGGTTGAAAAGCCTGGCCGCTCCATTGCAGACCTGACCACCTGTGCCACACTAGCCAGAAGAAAAGGGTGCTGAGAGAAAGGACTTTTCTATTTCCCAGAATGCCATGCAAACTCTTACATTTCACAGTCTCTGATTGGGTCATGGGGTCATCCCTGAACCAATCCCAGTGGCCATAGAGATGGGTGCAATAGTTAGTGAGGTCCTCCAAGGTCCAACCATGAAACTGGGAGTGGGGTCAATTATTCTGAAACCACATGGCTGAGGATGAGAGGGGTGATTCCCCCACACAGTGCTAAGGACCATTTCCTGGTGATGGTTGGAGGTGGGAAGAGAGCAAGTGTCACTCCACTGACCTCGGCTACACGCTACGTGTGCTGTCTGCTCTACCGCTGCCTCCTTTCTGCCCTCAGGCTGCTCATTCTGCCTCCACTTCAGTGGTTGACGTGTCCAGGGATGCTCTCCCAAGCCCTCCCTTCCCAGGCAAGATTAGGGCCCTGATGGCACAGTCCCTGCACTCTCCCAACGTGCCTGCTGCTCTCCAGCACTTGGATCTCTGTATTTAAAAAAAAAAAAAAATCCCTGATTACTTGTCATCCCGACCCAGTGGACTACAAGCTCTTAGAAAGAGAAGAGCTGGATAGTTTTTCACAGTATGGCCAAGTGGAAACAGAATCAGGCACTTTCAAGAAGAAAGATAGATCTTTCAAGATATTTGAAAGGTGAATGCAGAAACAGATGGGTGAGGGAGTGAATGAGTGAGTAAATAATGAAATGAATTAAAGAGGTGAACTGACCTCACCGTCAGCCACGTGAAGGAAAGGAAGACCTCATCTTCCTCATTCCAGGTAGGCCAGGAAAGATCTTGTTTTCCTAGCTACTGGTCAAAATTGACAGAGACTCCTGTTTTGAAAACAAGAAACCCTGAAACTGGGGAAGAATCCAACCTAATGTAAGGAAAAATCAGAATCAAAAACAGCAAGTGAGTGCAGTTAATTATGCTTTAGGTATT
Source organism: Marmota flaviventris (assembly GCF_047511675.1). Classification (NCBI taxonomy): domain Eukaryota; kingdom Metazoa; phylum Chordata; class Mammalia; order Rodentia; family Sciuridae; genus Marmota; species Marmota flaviventris. The sequence continues at coordinate 8,250,218 of NC_092499.1, read as the reverse complement.
GACCAGAAAGGACCTGAATTACTGTATTGAATTTCAAATCAAAGCCCTGTGCCATCAGAACAAGAGGAACCACAGGGGTGGCATTGAGCCTGACGACAGGTCAGCTCCAACCTCCTGCTCGGGAGACCTCTCCTAGGAGGTGACATTCCAGAGTCAGGGGGAAGTCGGGTGATGCACCCCATGCCACGTGGGCACAGATAGAATCTGAGGTAGGGACTGTGCTGTTTTTGAAAAGAAGTTCTCCAAGACCACGAGGTTGACCCTTCTCACAACTTTGGGCTTGATTTGCAGTCACTCAGAAGATGGTGGAAGAACCAACCTCCCCCTGGCACTAAAGGGAGCCTGTGTCAACGTCACAATGAGTGTGGCAAGGAGCAGTAGGGCATAGCGCTCCAAATCACTAGGACACAAAGCCTTTCTATAGCTCTGCCCAGGTGCCTGGGCCCTCCTGACGTCCTTGCGGTGGTCAGCCCCCAAACCCAAGAGGAAGGAGTGGCTTCCAGCCATCACAGAAGAGCAAAGTGGGGTCCAGACCACTGATGGCACATGCACAAAGCCACTAAGAATTGTTCAGATGATGTTGTGACTTCAGAGAGCTGCTTTCATGCTCTTCAACCCCACTTCCTCGCTCTCCTCCTGTGTCAGAGGTGGGCAGAACGAAAAGAAAAATCGCTTTTGTCTGAAGGTCATGGCAGCACGGTACAGAGAGCCAGACCTCCACCCAGGGCCACGCTGTATGGGTCACACGTGTGTGAGCGCACGGGCACGGGCAGGCGTGATAGATGTGTCCTATGTGTGCTCAAACATAAAAATAAACAAAACAGCCACGCAAATCCCCCCCTTGGAAGTCAAAAGAGAGAGGCTCTGAGGCGGGTTCCTGTAGAGCCCTCTCTCTATTCCTGAGAGGTTCAATTAATGGATGCAAGTCATAAACCAGAGCGTCTTCCCCGCGCCGTGATGCATTGTTTTTAATCTCGCTGCCTCGTATTATATCACATTCCTATAATTCTTCCGACAGGAAGAGGCTTGTTTCATAAAAATATAGTCCCCAGCATTTGAAATATAAGTCCACATGCAGGCAACATATATATCACCGGGCCAGCAAACTAACTCACTTACTTAATCCACTAAACTTCAGGTGCTTCCTATATTATGTGAAATGGTTGGGAACAGGCAGGAGATGCCAGAGCCCATCAGAGCCGCCTCGCTCAAGAGCGACAAGGGGAGAAGGGAGGAGGGGGAGTGGAAATCCCCTCCGTGGGTGCCACAGTAACATGCCTTTCATTATCACCCCGTGTCAGGACACTGGGTAATGTTCATTGTGCATGCACAATAAATTACTATTTACCTGGCAGCGCCTTTGATAAGCCCGTCTCCCCGCGCTCTTTCTGTCCACACAGCACGGAGCAGAGAAAGCCCCTTGCCTATAATTCTTATTAAGGTGATACCTTTTCTGAATAAGAAAGTACACACTTCCAAAGCCAGGGCTCTCTGGGGTTTTTAAGGGACATTGTTTTTATTGGTTCTCTTTTATTTCTCCCACCCTGCTGTGTTTTAATGCTATAGTGACTTCTGTGTATACAACTCTCATATTGAAATGTCGGCTGCAGATATATGCAATATTAAAGAGCGCTTATGAATTTTTGACATCTAATTAGTCGCTACCCAGTTAACATGTCAGGACTCAGAGGGATTAGGGAGGCAGCCCCTTCTGAATAAGTTACAGCGAGGCCCCGTCCTTTTCATGTATTATTCTTTAATGTAGGTGGTGATTATTTGGCTGTGATTAATTGATGAAGCCCATTGGTCTGGCAAGTGGTACCGTATTCACCATAGCTCACTTTTATTTCTCTCAGTAGAGCTCTGCCACTACTTCTTTCCAGGGTTCCCTGAGCAGCGTCCTGAGTGGAGGGACAGTTCTCAGGGGCCCATCTTGACCCTTTTATGACTCTTCCAACGTGAGGACCAGCGCTGGGCTGGGTAGCCCGCCTTCATGCCAAACTCTACGTCCTGCAGACTTGGCCAGGCACAGCTGGCCCTGGTGGGACCCGACCCCCCACAAGAAAAGCTTCCGGATGCTCCCCTTTTCTCACATCTGATTTTTCAAGGCTTGTTCCCCCAAGTTTTAGCACCTGTGGCACCCAAGTGGCTCAGTTTACTGCTCGGTTCAGCTGCCTGCCAAGACGCCAGGTGACATGCAGGGCTCTCTGGGACTGCTACTGCCATCGTCTCCAGATGGGGGGGCCTCAGGAAACCACGCATGTGTGATGCACTGCCCGAGACCGCTCCCCCACCCTGGGTAAGCGATACTCCGCTCTAAAAAAAGGCAACAACGAGAAACGGATGTCACGCCGCCCGAGAGGGACCTGCTGGCGGCCTCCGAGGGCACTGGCCCAGTAGTGTCAGACGTCACTTGTGCACAAGGCACGAGTGGGAAAGATGTCCCAGGAGGAGAACAGGGGTACGCCTCCATCCTCAACTCTCGGCTCCCCTGCAGGGGCCTCGGGAAGATGGAGCTCATCTCTGATGTTTGAAACTGAGCAGGGTCTTTACTATTTCAATCAAGGCAGGTGGAGAACTAGTTTGTGAGGAACAGTTTGGGGCTTGCAGAGGGGGCTACAGAGAGATTTTGGCTTTTACTTGATGACGGCCCTTCAACGCACCCCTGGGCACACACGGGCACATACATGCACACATGCTCACAGACCTGCATGCACACATATGGGCACACACATTAGTGCTCATACACACGTACACACTCACACAGTCACACACTTCCTCCCCCAGGGCATTCCAAACAAAGGCTCTGCCTTCATCCCCTCCTACCCCAGCCTCCTGGTTTTATGGTCAAATAATTACTTTTCTGCAGCCCAGAATCACCCCCATTACAGCCTCCCACCATTCAGGTTGTAATTGGGGCAGTAACAGAGCTGTGGCTGATTCATCTTTTTAAATGCACCAACTCTGGTCGAACCATCCTAAAAATGTGTAATTATAAATAAACCTTCACCTACATCAGCTGGCGGGGTTGTTAATTACTGCACTTGATGTCAATCAGGGCCAGTGCTGGTGCGTGGGTTAGGGGACAATTTCAGAGACATTTCACGGACCTAGGCTGTTTGCTTTTTTCTATTATCTGTATCTTAAAGGGGAGAGGAGGAGAGGAGGTGCAGTAAGGCAGGGAGAGGGAGAGACTGGCTCTGGGACCCGGAAGGGTGGGGAAGCCTTATACCGAGATTCAGGGTCCTGCCAGGGAGCCAGTGGGGCTGATGGCCAGGAGCAGTCAAGGGACATCTCTGCCATGCAGGCCCCCACCCGGGGACCAGTCCTTTGTCTGAACACCCCTTCTCACCCGATAGCAGGGAGCTGGGAGTGGGGTGGGGTTTTGCTGGTGCAAGGGGTAGGGGCCCATGCTCCTCCTTGGGGGACAGGAGGGGTGGGGGTAGGGGTGGGACCAGACAGAGAAGAGGAAGCCCAAGAAGGAGGGGGGGGTCCTCGAAGGCAAAAAGATCAATGGCTGCACATTCGCTTTCTCCTCCACAGCGGATTCTATCCGAAGGAAACGCTGAACTTTGTAGTGTTAGCAGCAGCTGAAATTTAGAATTATTGTTTCCTTCTAACAGAAGACTCATTTTCCACGGCCGCATTTGCAGCATAATAAGCTTTTTGTTATTTTTTCAATTAGAGTCAATTGACCTAACAAAATGCTTGGCAATTAAGTGATTTTTGTAATGGTCCGGGGGTAATTTAGTCGAGCTTGTCAGCTGTGTTTCATGAAGCCGAGCTGTCTTTTTTTTTCACTGCCTCTCTCTCTCCCTCTCTCTCCCTCTCTCTCCCTCTCTCTCTTGAGCATAATGGCTCATAATTTCGAAATCTTTTCCTTCTGTTTCCCTCACAATAATTCGCAATTACAGGAAGTTGTTGGAGGTGATTTTTTTTTCTACCTTGCCTTTTGAGTCAGTAATTTTAAATAAAATGTACATACTTATAAAAAGGCAGCTATTACTGAAATCACTTTTTGTGTAAACTCAATTATTTTATGAATAGTGACACCAGCTTATACTGGGTCCCACTTCTGAAGGCTGAGGCATTATTATCTTCGGGGTAAAAGGTTTGCAACGTTCAGAGCACCCTTTCCAAATCAAACCAGCATTCAGTATGGCAAACACAACTTCAGTGAGCGGGAAGCATCCGGGTCACCTGGCCGTGGAAATGGTCGAGGTTCCCATCCCTGGCCTCCTGGCCAGTCCCTGCGGGCTCCTCACCTGGGAAATGCTGGACTTTAGCTTCTCATCCTCTGATTTATGAGGGGGTTCTTCATTTGCCTAATTGATTCATTTTCTTAAGACGACATCTGGAGTTACATTTTCTTTTAAAAGGCTGTAGTTAGATCTGATGACTGGCTCAGATGTTCCTTCATTGTATTCCTTTCCGTTTATACCTATATTAAAACAGCCCAATATTCGGCATATATCTGTACGCATGCACACATGGAGAAATAGCTGGGTTGCCACGTGCCCATACTCTTTCAAATTCACCCAGGAGGCAATGCAAATGGTTATGGAGACTCCTCTTTAACCTTTAGAAGGCTCATGCATGCTTCTGTGTCACAGCTGCAGAAGGATTTCTGGTTTCTACACCTGAGTACGAAGCCCCAGTTGACTTCAGTTGCCCCCATTAGGAAAAGCACCCTAAGGCAGCCCACTTCATTCCTCAGCAAGGAACTCCCCAGTAGGGGGCAGTAGTAGCGCAAGCCAGGCAGCCCCTCTTTTGGCTTGCCCTTATGCTGGGGCAAGACCACGAGGCCAGGGAGACCCGTCCTCTCCTGGCTCACTTTTGAACCCAGAGCTAGGAAGGTCCATGAGTGCAGAACTCTGCTTTTGGATTGGCCTCCCGGTTTTGAGTGGATAATGTCTAATCGAATGCTCCCCTTCCCTTTTAGTTTTTATAGCTTCCCAAAGTGGTTCATTGAAAGCTGTGGCTGTTGTCAGCTGGGTGCTGGGAGCGCTGGGAAGATTCCCTGCCAACTCTGTGTAGGCAGCCTGGGAGACGCCCTGGACCCTGGAGGAGCTCCCGGGGCCTCCTAATTTGACAAATGTCCAGGGCCGTCAGACTTGTGCTGGTTTCTTTACTTACCGTGTGATTCTGGCCATCATTTCCTCTTCCTGCATCTTGATTTTCCCAACTCTAAAATGAGAAGGGCACATAGATGCCATCTCAGAGCTCCTCCAGTTACAGATTGCTTACCGATCATGCACGAATTCACCCTCCATTCTTCACCACGTGCAGGCTGATCTGCAAAACATACGGCGTGGAACACCGTATTCTTGGGTTTGATTTATACTTTTTCAAATACAAGCTCTTGCTTCAACCCCAAGTGGTTTTCTTTATTCTTTTCTTCTTTTATGGCATAATTTGCCCTCGACCAAGGCATAGGCATTTCGGAGACTTAAACTTATTTCATAGCTTTTAATGAGGTGCGTGCTTTCCATGGTGACTGACATTTTACCTGCATTTTTGAGACAATGGAAATCTTGCCCTGTTCCCGATGGTCACAGACAGCCTTGGGCTTGGCTTAGTTTAGCTTCTAAGTCACTGTGGTTTGGTCTGAGCTGGGGCTGGGCCCAGCCTCTCAAGGCTTTGATTAATCCACTGCACCTCTCATTTCCCCGACTATAAAAGCAGCAGCTACAGTTCTGAATAAGCATCTTGCAGAAGAAAGAAGCCAAAGCAGAAAGTATTAAACTTTCATCCAGCACCATAGGAGAGATGTAGTTATTAAATTTCAGCTGCTTATCAAACTGATATGAAAGTCATTTTGCATGATTGCTTTGCATCCTCAAATCTTCTGCTTTTATTTGCCATGCATCTCTGTGCTTTCTTATTAGAAAAATACTCAAAGGATAAAAAAAGCTGATAATATTATTCAGTTTTGACAATTAGGTAGAAAAAAACATTCAAAGAAGTGGTTTTTTATTGCTGCTGGTAATAATATCGGGGTCCTCCGATTGCTGTCTACAAGGATACTACCCGGGGTGACACAGGCTTTATCTTCTAGTTACTGCCAACTGGTTTTACTGGATATGAGCAAGGGGGGCTATTTCCAGGCTTCTTGGGTTCCTCTCACTCTAGCTAATGTGACATGTGGAAATGTGCAGAACTGCTTGCTTTTGCTCACTCTTGACCTGAAGGCTTGTCCACTGTGCTTATGGGTGGTGGACCTGGGAAGGGTTCCACCAGTGTGACCATCTCCCGCTGAGTAATGTGTTATGCCGAGGACAAGCTGCAGCCAGTGATGTCACCTTCACCTGCTACCGAATTTCATCTCCTCCTTATTAAATTATCAGATTTTTAACTTAAACACATATAACATTATAAGTGACGAATATTTTTATGCACATCTAGGCACTTCACATTTTTCATCAACTTACTATTTTCCAAAAAATGTCACAATGATTTTTTTTTTTTTTGCTTTTACAAAATATGTCAAATTTATTAGTAGAGTTGTCTGTTGGATTTTGTTTTTTTTTTTTTTTTTTTTTAATTTTTTATTGTTGGCTGTTCAAAACATTACATAGTTCTTGATATATCATATTTCACAATTTGATTCAAGTGGGTTATGAGCTCCCATTTTTACCCCATATACAGATTGCAGAATCACGTCAGTTACACATCCATTGATTTACATATTGCCATACTAGTGTCTGTTGTATTCTGATTTTTTTTTTAAAACTTACTAGCCAACTTTATATACCTGATTGTGCTTTAGCCCTTTGTATCAGACACAGACTCGTGTTCTTATTTTTTAAAAAATATTTTTAGTTGTTGGTGTACCTTTTATTTTTTATTCATTTAAGTGTGGTGCTGGGAATCAATCCCAGGGCCTCACACATGCCAGACAAGCAAGCACTCTCCCACTGAGCCACAACCCCAGCCCCTCATGTTCTTATTTAGCAGAAGAGGAAGCTGAAGCTCAGAGGGAAGGGGGCTTGTTCAAGGTCATGGGTCTGGTGTCTGACCTCTCTGTGATCACAGGTCTGTGGCACTTAAGAGAGTCCTGTTCAGGGCTGAGCCTGCTGTCTGCATGGTTCATCCCCAGGGTCTTCGTCTCTGAGTGTTCTGGTTTTAGGTAGGTAGATGGAGATTTCAGCATGACTAGCGTGGTCCTGTGATAGTGGCAGCCACCAGGGCTTTAAGAGCTGAGGGAGGGAGGGAAAATACCACTTGCCAAGGTCACCATGCCCCCAGTGTTTTCTGCTTTTAGATAGGGAAGGGGGCATTGCTTCCTTCATGGGGAAGGACCGTGGTCTAGTGGACACAGCATCCATCATTTTGATACTATCAAAGTGGGTGCAGCCACTGAGATCCAATCCCAGAGATCCAATCCCAGCCACTGAGATCCAATCCCAGACCCCCACTGGGACAGGAATGTGGTGCCTATCTATATCCAGTGGAAATGGCCTCCATCGAAAGTCAAGAGAGATGATGATTAATTCAACAAAGTTGTATTGAGCACCCCTGAAGAACTAGACGTGGTTTCAGCCCTGGGAGGACATCACTGAAACACGAGAGGACACAGAGTGGCACGTGAGACACTGGGAGGAATAGTCCAGCCAGAGAGTCAGACAGAAGAGTCCAGGCGGTTGGTTAGGAGGAGGAAAGGACCATGGGAAAGCAAGAGTGGAGCAGGGTTGGATGGAATGGGGCAATTCAGTCTCAGTACTGAATATCCTGGTCAGGGGTGGGGACAAGTCCCAGCTCTGTCTGCAGTAAGTCTTTCCTGCTGAGCCTCCTGTTTCACGATTATAAAGAGGAAATTGAACTAAACCAACAGTTCCCTAACTTTGCTGATCTTAGTCATCACTAAAGAGAAGTCTTTTTTTTTTTTTTCCTTCTGGTATGTGTGTGTTTTCTGTATAAAATCACAGGCCCACGTAGGGATTCAGACTATCCAACTATTCTGGACGTGGGGCCTGGGTATCTGCATTGTTAAAGAAGAGCCCAAGGTAATACAGATATGGAACCAGATTTCAGAGGCCCCAGGATAGATGGCCGAGTGTTCCCTAATGGCCCATAGAGAATCCCCTGAGCCCATCTCTGTGACCTTGGGAAGATTTCAGAGCAGAGGGATGTTCTTGCTCCTAGGGTTGTTCATGAGGGTAACAGATCCAAGAGTTGCTCAAACACCTAATCCAGGTCTTCCCATATCTGGGGAGCCCAGGATTACCTTCTACTCCCTCTTGCAGCTCAAATATCAAATTGAACTCTTCTGAGGACACGGGACAAACAGGTTAAGAGAAGAACAACTGGGCCTTCAATGCCTAAGGGAAGGAAAGAATGAAGAGTGGGTACCCTGGTCACCCTGCCAGGACAGAGCCAAGAATCACACAGGAACAATTTTACCAATGGGCTGTGACAGTGGAGAGAGGGTGGACTTCAGCATTTTCCACAGTGAACACAGCCTCTGAGGGTGGGCCAGGTCTCCCTCCAGGCTGGGGAGATAGAAGACATGACCACAGGGTCTGGCAACTCCAGGCTGGCCCTCTCTGTTTGCACAAAACCCTAACATGGTGTCTGGGCCATCTGGGTGTCTATGGTCTGGGCAAAAACCTTTGTTTCATGCAAAATTTTGTTTCCTCACCTCGTCTGTTAGAAAACTGAAATTTTATTTAAAAAAATAAGGTGGAAATTGAAGTGCCAGAGACCAACAGCCTGTGTGTTCCTCCACCCAGAGGTGGCGGTGTCCCTTCTACCTCCCTCTCCCATGCAGGCCTATCCCATCTCCCAGGCTCTCCACATGCATGGGTCTGTCTCACCCGAGCCACCGTCTGCTTCATGGTTGGATTGTTCTATAGGCTCTTCCCTCTCTTGGCCATCCAGGGTGACACTCGGTGCTCTATCCCTTACCTACCACATCCCAGGTGTACATTGGCTTGAATAAATGAGTCCCTCCTCACTTCACACAGGTGGAAAGTCACCATCCCATTCCTCTCTCCCTTCAATTCCCTCGCCCACAGGCTGGTCTGAAGATGGCCACACCTTGCTGGTAGAATCAGCCAATGCAAAAGAGGGAGAAAAAAATAAAGGCAGGACAAGGGACTCATTAGCACAAGGCTCAAAAAGGTATTCAGTTCAGCGTTGTAACCTTTGTACAGTGTATGTTGACGTCTGCAGACTCCGTGTGTCTTACAGCTTCGATTTTAATTTGGGGTCCACGTTTGTAGAGTCTACCGTGTTAAGGACAGAACTGGATTTTAGTGGCCAAAGGCAATCTGCGGATTAGTTTGCAAAATTGCCCATTTGCAATACATTACAGGGAAACAGACAAAAACAAAATTTATATTCAATGAAGTCAAATATAGATTTTATTTTTAAAAACACACTTTGATTAATTTCAGGTACCTAATTATCTCCTCAATTTAACAAGTATTTCTGTTTAAGTGACAGCTTTTAAAATAGTTGACTCTAATAAACCTTCCCTGAAAACTTGTTATACTACTAATTTGATAATACATTTTTTTAATGGAATGTTCATTTGTTAAAACCAACTCAGTGCGTATCTGGGGGGAAAAAATTCCCTTCAAGAATGTGCTCCAAAAAAAATTTTGTACTTTCTCACAATCAAGATAACTGGGCTGCATGTCCAATCCCAGCTGGTCTGATGGCCATAGGCAGTGTTTTTCAGACTTGACCACTGGCCCAGGCTGAAGCCCGACAAAACCCCCAAGTCTATATAAACTCTTGCTAGAGGTGGGATTCTCATTCAATTCCATCTCCTACCCAGGCACAACTTGAGGAACCCAGAATGCTACCATGTCCCATGCATTCTGGGTAGCGATGGTGTCCAGGTGCTCAGAGGACTGTAGGTGCCTTCCTTGCTCTCAGGCATCCTTGCTTGTCCACAAGAAGAGAAGGTGCAGGAGAAACAGTGGTTAGTGACAGGTGGACTTCCCCACTCCTGTGAGGCCCAGAGTGTGTGCTCTGTTGGCCGGGGTGTCTGAAGGTCTAGAGTCTAAGCCTCATTCTGCCAAAGACTTCTCCTCAAGCTCCCAAGGCTGCATTTATATGATGAGAATTTGGGACTAGATTAATATCTTATCACTTTGCAAAGGTAAAAATCATGGCTGTGGACCAGCTTTTAGATGTGTTGGATATTCACACCAAAAGCATTTATCCAATCGATGTTCTGTGCTGGGCTCATACCATGGTCCCTCTAGGGTGTGGTGTGTTATTAAAATATACACATGTGCATATGTGCATGTACACACACACACACACACACACACACCAGCGGCTACCCACAGGAGACCTGCAATCTCAGGGACTCTGTCAATTGGAAAGACAGTGTCATGTAGAAGATGACAGGCAGACATCCAGGATTCAGGTCTCAACATCACCCTTTGTCACCTCTCTGGTTCAGGGAAGTTGCTTAACACCTCAGCACACGGTGTCCTCTCCTGAAGGACAAATGCCCCAGAGGATGTGTGTGCAGAGGTGAAGGTCGTTTGTTTTAACAGACCATGACATGGGTCCCTGTGCACAGCAGGTGCCTGCTGAAGAGTGGCAGTGATAACAAGGGTAACAGGGATGACGGCAACGATGACGATGGTGATACAAGGCGCTAGGTCGTGTTGTCCCGGGAATGGGCTTCCCAGGACACCAAGAGACGGCAGCTCTGAAGTTGAAGTCGGGGACCTGCAGGCTATGACTCACCACTTGCTTCGTGCCTGTCAGTTCATTTTTGAGAATCCACAGAAATAGAAATGTTCTATCAGACCAACTTGGATTGCCATCTGGCCCACACATTTTCCTGGCACGGCCCGAAGGCCAGCACTGCTATTCTCCCCTCGAAGCAAAACCCCAAGTTTAGCAGAACAAAATCTGCTGCCGAAATGCATCAAACACGGTATCTGTTCATTATTGAGATGAGCATGTAAGTAGTAGTTATAAGGAAATTAACATTAATAATGGCTGACTCTGTGCTACAGCCATTAATACAATGCAATGTCATCACACACCGCTGTGCACCGTTTCATAAAATCAGCAACAGTAATGGCGATGCATCAAACTGTTCTAACAGCTTTGACATTCATCTGCTGGGAGAATGAGAGCCTCCATGCACATATGATATGCTTAGTTTCTCTTCAGGGAAAGTTAAGAGACTTATCCCAGATCACGAAATAATACGTAGGCATTTTAGAATTAGGAATTCTGTCTTCTGATTAGTGAGACAGCAAACACTGGAGACTGGGTACCAAGAGGAGAGACAAGATCATCAGGAGCATTGTGAGGCTCAGCCCTGAGCATTGCAGGATGCCAGGGCAGGAGATCTTGGGGTCTGTCAAATCCACCTCTTTCATTACATATGAGGAAATTGAGGCTAAGGAAGCGAATGATCCACCTCCAGTGATCAGAATTGTGATGCAAACTCCAACTGGATTCTTTATTTCGGAGCCTCTTTCTGTGGTCCCACTCTGAACCCTGAAAGTTCTTAAAAATGTCCTGTGAGCTGAGAACCAGCTAATGAAGCTGATTCAAGCTGCGACTTACCAATTTTGCTCTAAAACCATAGTTTGGTGCTGCACTTCCTGAAGTGTGTCCCATTTAACGCTGCTCCTGTGACACAGCATCAGCTGTTATACTAAAAACAGGATTGCTTGATCAATTACATTGGAAAAGCAGTGGTTTAAAACACAAGTTAAACAGGTCTGATTTGTAATTTTTTTCTGCTGACTTCTTGGCTTTTGCCTGTGTCCCCATTCATCTTTGAATTCTTTGCTCTTGGAAAACCCCCTGGGACTCATGCTGTGAGGGTCACATGGTTTGGGGATGCTGGGTGCGGCGGCATCTTCTCCAGGGTTCCCGGCTTTGAGGCACTCAGGCATTCCCAATGCTGCGAGTTGGCTTGGTTTACCTCTGAGTCTGTGACCAATTTACAGAAGGCTGAGGTTTCTGGAAATATCAGCTGCAGACAGGAGGGAAGCCGTAGCAGTCTTGCTCCATTTTAACTTGCAGTGATGCTAGAAGCTACTGAATCCACACCCTGGGAGAAGACACCAAGCCTCTCTCAGCCCTGAGCTGCAATGAGCTCCTTCTCGGTCCTCAGCTGCTGTCACCAGGGACCTGCGTGGTGCCCCTTTCTACAGGGTTCCTGGCTATTTTAGGCTCCCACTTGGGCTCTCAGCTTCCTGTGGTGATACACCTGGGAAGAGGGTGGCACAGAAGGTGTGTATTTATAGGATGGGGAGCTATGGAATTAAATAGTTGTACTTGTGCTAATGATTTCTAACAGAACCAGAATTCCTGAGTAGGACCATATTGAGCTGGGAGGGTGGTTATTTTCTAGATCTCCTGGAAAAATGTAGCTACTGGGGAAAAAATGAGGACCTTTGGCGGGATGAGAACTTTGTTAATGGAGAAATAACTAGAGAAGGTATAAAAATAGTCAAGAAAATTTAGCCCAAAGCAGGGTAACATTTGCTGTGTTCCTCAGAGGGACCCTCATTTTTTTCTGTAACCCTTCCATGTCTCAGGCTGTGGGATGGAGAGGTAGTTCTTACGGATTCAAAGTAAGTGTTTGTTTTGTAGTGTTTTTAAGAAAGAAAATTATTGACTTTGGAAATTGAAGAAGAAAAATCCCAATGAACTGTCACTTTCTTTCTCAAAGACGTTCAGGAGAGGAGCTTTGGCTTTGCACACAAGACCCCATTTTCCACGTCTCTTCCTCCCCCGCCTCCTCTTTAAATATGTAAAACTCCGTGTGCATCTAATCGTTCCTTCCGTTGTCCACTTGCACCTTCAAATTATGGGACAAGTGGCCAATTGGGCCTGCAATTGGCTAATTGCACCGACAATTAGCCAATTGTGGGTATAATTAGGCGCATGTAGAATTAATCGTATGCACAGAGTGGGCGTCCACTCTTTGAAATTGTAGAACTAAATGTGTTCTAGATGCACATCTGTAGCCAGGCACAAAAGGACACAGGCAAGGATCCTGGATGAATCCCTCTTAAGAGAATCATTAACGCCAACTGGTGCTCGGGTAACAACACCGCCATTAAAGCCCTGAAACAAGGTCCACTTGCTCTCTCTGCAAAGAGCGCAGCGTGGACGAGGCAGAGCGGGTCAAAGCTCTGAAAACCGACTCTTCAATCTGAAGGTTTTTTGTCAGGAGGTATCCTGGCCGCTGTTACCCTCCAGTTTCAAATTTTTAACTACATCTCAGGATTTTTAACACAGCCGATGGCTTGAATCAGATGGACCCCAGAGCTCTGCTCCTCAGCAAGGGATCACACTCTTTTGGGTCCAAATATTTGCACGGTGTAGCATGTCACCTTTTGGGTCACACTTAACATGTTGACTTGTCAAACTGGTGTCTTCAGATTCTTGGGCAAACAGAATCCCAAGATAAATCCAGTGCCTACCTAAAGAACAATCATTTCATTCTATGGCAACCAAAATAAAATGATTTCAAATTTTCAAGTGCAGAACAGGAAAATGTAAAAGTGGTTAAAATTGTAGTGCATAAACTGTCTGATGGGTTCAAATCTACGTTCTCTATTTATTAAGTCTGGGACCTCAGGCCACTGACTTAACTTTCGTGAAAACTAGTTTCCTGATTTATTAAAAATACATTAAGGGGAACTAACCAAAGCAAACTATCCACAGGGGTCTTTTTAGGATTAAGTAAGTTCATTTAAAATTATGTTACCAAAAAAAAAAAAAATGAAAGGAAGGAGAGAACAAATATAAATCAAGACTTAATGAAACAAAACATTAACATATTAAATGCTCTGAGATTTCTGCTGCAAAGAATTATTTGTTTATTTCAAAATTTTACCAACAAGAGATCAAAGAAAAACATTTTAAGGTAACACTTGTCTCTTCCTGCTAAGAAACACTACTGTAGATCAAAACCAGAGAGTAACTGACCTCTGGACCACAGAGCCAAATCCAGATACTTAAGCTGATTCCATCTTCATCAAAGACCCCAAGCTACCCCACCCTCCTAGTCTTGCATTTAGAGAAGAGCCTTTCAGAAATCCGCAAGTAGTGCCCACAGCTCTGACCCCAGGACCTGTCCACCCTGTGCCCACCTCTGTGTGTAAAGTGGCCATCATTGATTGGGGACAAGGGCTACCTGATAGGTATGGGGATGTGAGTAAAATTAGAGGCACTGAAAAAAGAAGAAGAAAATTGCAAATGAGCAATTATTGAAGATTGACCTGTTTCTCTAGGTAGATAGGGTCATTTTCGTCCTGAGTTCTAAATCACGGTTGGATTTTGAACGCATGTCACATTTAAGGCATGCAAACCACATACACATCATATGTATTTCAAGGAAAGAAGGAAGAGAAGAGAGAAGGGAGGGAGGGCAGAAATTACTTGCTTTTACATTAGGTCCTTTTAGGTGTTATCTCAATTGCTTCTCAAAAGAGCAACATCCAATATGAATAGGTTATATAACACCAAGTAGTGAAGAAACAGGATTAAAATTCTCATACATCTTTTAAAAACTTTTGAATAAACTCTATAAACATGAACCATTAAAACATTTACATGTGAAGAAATTATTGTAATTGTGATTCATGTTCAAATGACCCACCCAAAAGTAAAAAGCCTGAATGCAAAAATCTTTGTGATTTTTTTAGGTAGATATTAATCTGTATTAAGAAATCTACAAAAGATCTACAAAAGATCATGCCAGAATAAGCCTCTGTGTTTTCTTCCAATTGAATTGTGTCTGTACTCTGAATTTATAGGGTAATGTCTAAATTCTTGAAAAAACTCAAAACAAATCAAGGTCAAGACAAGTTCTCAGTCTCTATGTCATTGCAGAGTCCAAACTCCACAATAATACCTGGGATTGACCCATTCTTTGAACATTTTCCTCTAGTTGGCCTTTTGTCCAAGCTGACCTAGGCTACTGTTTGTTTATAATATACATGACATTTCATCAAATACATTGCCAACCTTTAAACAAACTCATCCTTCCTACCATAATCCTGACCCACTTCCTATGTCACTTCTCTGTGAAGTCTCCCTTGTCGCTTCAGGAGAAATGTAAGTACTTTTCAATACTCTCATGGTTTCTTTTTTGTAAAATGTGTCTGATGTTGTGTTCTGTTCTGTGTCTATCAGCTGTATTATTATAATGCTGTGTAACAAATAGCTCCTTTTTTTTTGGCAACATGTAAGCCTTGGGAAGTTTTGAAGCCTGGTCCTCAGTCTCCATTCCAATCTGAGATCTAGGTGCAGAGAAGATTTCCGTGTTTGCTCATTGAAGAGTTAAGAAATAAAAGAGTTGGCTGAAATTCTTACTGCTTTTAAAAGCTCTTTTATATGCCATTGACCAAAGCAAATCATATAGACAATATCAGAGAGATAGGCTATAATCTCTGCATTCAGGATGTCAGGAGTGGAGAGAAAGTGAAAATACATGAACAAATAAAATAGCACCTCTGATCCCCCACCTCAGGGCTCATGCACTCATTATCTGTGGGTTACACAGCTGAGTTTTCAGTTCTCCACAGCACAGCCAAGGAACCAAAAGGCCATCTCAAGACTCAAGACCTTTAGTCATTTGAAAGTCTGCTAAGGTGTGAGTATGGTGTGCCCCCTCTGGAACCCATGTTGAAATTTAATCCCCATTATGAGTTAATAAAAGGGGAACCAGGTGAGACCTTTGCAAGGTGGTTAGGACTTTGCCCTAATGAATGGACCAATCCAATCACATGGTTAATCAATTAAGGGTTTGATGTGGTGATGGATTATCTCTAGTGGGTCATGGGTCATTTAGAAAGTGTGTGTGTTTTCAAAGCCGGTTCAGGGAGGTCTCTGGGAAGCTCCCATCTCTTGCCATGTGATGCCAAGAGCTGTTGGGAACATCTATCTGCAAGAAGGTCTCAAAGCACACAGTGCCTCAGCCTCAAACCAGGACCCTGAGATAAAGTAAATCTCTTTTCTTTATAATTTACTAAGTCTCTGGGGTTGTTATTAGCAACAGAGAGTGGACTATGGTGGGCTTGTCCTTTACTGTGGACTCAATTGAGAATCAATATGTATGATGACAATCACTTGGTTTTAAGTTTGTTTAAAAAAAATAGAGGACTAAGGTAGCTGATTGAACATCATCACTCAGAGAGTTGGCTATTAGCAGGCCAACCAAGAGAAAAAAGAAAAAAGCATATTATTTGTAAAAATTAGGAAAAATGAAGAACAAAGAATCAAGACACATTCTTGGGGCATTTGGACATGACGTTGACCTAAGTAAGAAGTCCTACAAACTGAAGTTTGAAGAAAAGAAGTTCTGAATATATATTGTAAAGTTTTGGAACCACATCGAAATAAAACAAACAAAACTGAGATAATAGGAACACATTTGCCTTCAGAGGGAGAGAGGGGAGGGATTCACCCTTACTGAGGTCCTGCCACATGCCTGAGATTGTCCACGTTGGGTGATTTTCTCTAGTTTCTCTAGAAAACCTTCCAGGGCTGCTTTCTTTCACTTTTACCAAGAGGAGACTGAAATGTAAAGGTAACTGTTTCTTGAAACGTCCAAACCCACAGACTTTTTTTTCCCAAAAGAATGTGAGAAGTCTCCAGAATCCTGGAGTCTTCGTTCCCAGCTGAAGTAAGGTGACCTGAGATCCCAGTATTAAAGACAATGACATGGAAGACAATTAGCACAATATCGCTGCAAAGCCAGCCATGGATGCAAGGCCCTTCCCTTCACTGCCTGGCTGGTTGCAAGCTCCTTCCCCAAAGTGAGGAGGGGGAGGGGAGGGGGAGGGGAGGGGGAGGGGAGGGGGAGGGGAGGGGGAGGCCGAGCCGCCTGCACATGCAGACGGCCCCTGTGAGTGATCTGCCGTGGGCAGACCCAAATCATTAACTAAATGTTGCTTTTTTGTATTTGTAAATAATAAGAGCAACGTGCCCCGAATGCAGCACCATTTCATTTAATGACATCCAGCACTGAGCAGTTTAATTATTCTTTTAGTCAATGAAACATTCATCATCGTTTTCCAGTGGAACCCAGAAAGTCGGCCATCTCCTGAGGCCATTGTGACAGAGACAAGTGAAGAGTGAGCCGTGCCCTGTGGAAAGCTCACTCAGCCGTGACTCCGGGCAGGAGGGTCTGTACCTGTAAATGCGTGATGTGTGTTGGTGTTGGATTGAAAGGGTACAGATGGGAAGGTAAAATGCCTACCAGGAGACCCTATCCTGTGCCAGGTTCTGCATGGGTCTGTTTCACTGAAATGTTGTCACTAATTCATCACAAACTCAGCGAGGCAGGTGTCTTCACTCCCACTTTACAGGTGAGGAAACTGAGAAGCAAAGGCTCTGCTTCTCCAAAGCCGCACAGCCAGCTGGGATTTCAACACGGGTCTGTCAAAGCCCTTACCAGGATCAGAAAGTGAGTTACAATTGCATCAAGACCAAGTGCAGTTGCCACTGAGATAGATCTGTGTGGCAGCATTCTATATATGTGGGATTCTCTTTTTCTTGCGGGGTGAGGGGATACCAGGGATTTAACCCAGGGGCACTCAACCACAAGCCACATCCCCAGCCCCCCCTTTTTTTATTTTGTATTTTATTTAGAGACAGAGTCTTACAGTTTCTGAGGCTGGCTTTGAACTCATGATCCTCCTGTTTTAGCCTCCTGAGTGGCTGGGATTACAGGTATGTGTCACCGGGCCCAGCAACCGTGAGATTCTCAAAACAACCTAGCCATGTAGACTCTCCTCATTATCTAACCAGGAAAGAGATCACCGTAAAATGATGAAGTAAAGATTGCACAGATAATGGGTAGAATCAGGTCTCATTAGGGGTCTAAATCCAAAGTAACTTCTGCATTTGCTACAATGCACATTTGTCTTCATAGACTCATGGAGGAAATCTCACCATCATCGTATCAGTCAATAGGCAGAGGTGGTCCCCCATTTTGTAAAAGGACACAATCCCTAATTATTGGGCTTTTGTGATGTTTAAAATGAGACAGTTCGTGACCCGTGCCTAGCACACAGAATGAGGAATATGGAGATATTTTTTTAATGGCTAAATTATATATCAAAACTACGAGGCCTTATGAAGTCAGCATAACAAAGAACCAGGTCCAGTTTTTCAAAGGAAATGAGGGCATGTCCGGGCTTCTTTTCACTGGGGCTTCATTCTGATGCTACTAAGTGTCACGTTCATCAAATCTTTAAATCAGTCAGGCTTCCATGGAAGTTAAATTACATTTTAGAATTTTACCCTAAAAGCAAATGATGAGAGTTATGCTACCCATGATATAAAGGTTCACTGCTGCTGTTCTAGAAGAAAAAATTGCAAACCTCCTGAGGTTGTGGCTGGCGATGTGAATTATGGTGTACTTGTTCCGCTGGATACCGTGAGGGCCTTAAGTATGACACTTACATGTACAGACCATGCACCCCCCACAGGTATGTGCAGGCCACATCCGTAGACAAAGAATGTGAGACCCAAGAACAACTGGAGGGTGGCTTTTCATCAGGGGAGGAGAGGGGCTACCGATGAGTTTCTCTGAAGTTTGTGTGTGTGTGTGTGTGTGTGTGTGTGTGTGAGTGTGTTGTGCTTCATCCAGCTCCTCTCGGTTTGCCAGGCTTTGTCCCTGAGCATGGCTTCTTTAGCCAATCAGGCATCTTTGCTGAATGCCCTGAGGTGTGTTCCAGGCCTGCTCTTAACCATCAGCATGGCCACCATTCAAATAAAACTCTCTGCAACGCGTGCACCGTCGTCCCAGGCCGAGTGAGCTGTGTGGCTCATGGGTAGCAGAGGACAGCTGGTAAGTGCTACTGGCGCCAAGGAAGCTGCGATGGCAGTCTCAGTCCACAGGGCACTTGTCTTCAACATTTGCAAGTGGATGAGGAAAAGCCTACCATTTCAACTTGGGCTGTTCAGATGAGCCAGCAACGGTTTTTGCAATAAAGTAAGCTTCATGGAAGGACACTGCCAACATAGGTAGAGTGACTTTGTTTATTTCAACTCGGATCCTTCTGCCAGTGCTTTCCAGGACAGAGTTGGTGTGCTCTGTAGAGCAGGCCCCCTCAGTGACTTCGAGCACCAGGGCATCCTCACAACACTAAGAAGAGAGCCGGGAATCTGCAGCAAACTTGTGTGAGTCGATTAAGGCATGAGTATGGATGGAAGGTTTTGGAGCAGTCATTTGGTAACATTTAAAACTTATTTTTATATTATAATCCCAATATTCTCTTTCTGTCTCTCTGTATCTGCAAACTCATACACAAATATACTGTCTCTTAACAGCATTCATATAAACAACGAGAAGAAACTATTGAGTACTTGCTGGAGATATTAAGCATTGTGTTCAGTGCTTTGGAAATATTATAGTTGGGCTGCATTTATCTCTTTTACAGACTGGACAATGGCTTGAGAGATTATCCGGCGTGGTCATGTGATGGACTCAACCCTCACCTTTGAGCCTGTAGCCTGAATGGTTAGAGATGATTCAGTGTGGTTTTACAGAGCGTGCTTGGTCGTGCAGAGAACCTAGAGGACTTGAACTATCTTCAGGATATCTTGTGTTTTATATTAGGAATTTCTATAAGGACGGTTAATCCAATTATTTCTTTTTATTATTATTATTATTTGGGGCATCCTGGGGGTGAAACCCAGGACCTCGGGCACGCTGTCTCACAGAGCCAAAAGTGCTATATCACTGAGCTGATACCCCCCACCCCCCCCCAGCTCCTAGTCCAAAGCCACTGACACCCAAGGCTTCAAGGCAGGCCATGCATGGCTCTGGGGCGCACTTACATTTGTCGCTTTGCAATGTCACCCCTAGAGGTTTGCTGCGAGTCCTCAAAGCCCAGAAACCACTGCACATCAGCATCCTAGCCACAGCACAGCTGTCCCCTGGCTTCCTGTACCTATGACTGTGCACAGGGACCTTTGTCTCTTTGGCCTCTAGAGTGCCCCTCAGGCGGTGGGTCTGGGAGGTTTGCACTGTGGACCTTGGTCTTTCACCCAAGGACCCCCTGAGTCCTGGGTTCCCACTGCCCCTGGCTCACGGGAGCACAGCCTCTCCCTGCCTCCCTTCCAGATCAGCCTGTTTGCAGAAGACCCCGTGGCCTCTTTCTCACTCAGCCTGGGCGCTCTTTGAGTTGTGTTCTGTTGCCTTTTGGTTTTCACTTTGGTGGGGAGATGTTTGTCTTGTCTTTTCTCCCAGATTCAGCTAATGCTGCCACCAGAATGACAGCTCGAGGCTCGTCACCTGGCCCCCTTGGGCTGCTCCGCTCTGCTGCCTCCCTGGGCTCCAGCAGGGGCACTTCCCGTGTCCGGCATCTTGGGGAGCCATAGCCACAGATCCGGGTGAGCCGCCCTGTGCAGGCCCTGGCCACTGCATCCTGGGGGTGGCTCCTGGCTGCGGGTGCGAGGGCGAGTGTGTGGATCAATGCATTCATTTAGCTCTCTCCAGCCTCTCCTCGGTTAACACCCCAGCACACACAATACCAGCGAAGGTGATTATCTCTGCCAGCGTAATTCCTCCCTAACATCTGCTTTCGCCCATAACACTCCACTAATTTTTCCCTCATTTCATTACACATAATTTTCTTTCAACACAATCTACATGTATTAAGTGGTAATGACTTTCCAGTTAAGAGCAAATCGACACCAAGGGACCCCCGTCCCCCCCACGGTTGCCTGCAGAGCCTGACTCTGGCTATTAGAGATAAATTCGGTACCTCAGGAAGCTGCAGTGAGGTAATCAATCAATTAAGCGGGGAGGACATACATTATCAAACTTCCACGGTGCGGGGGGCAGGGGGCTTGCTGATCTACTTGCAATGATTTTTTTTAGGAATTCAAAAAAAATGAATAAATAAGATGGAGAGCTATTATACAACCAGGCTATAATTTGCCACTCAAAGTCAGGGGCTGGCGTTTGTTGTCGGGCTGAATGCTGCAGAGAGCAGGGCGGGCCGAGGCCCTGGGTAGGCAGTGCCTGGCTGGAACTGCACCTCTTCTGTTACTTGCAGTGTGTCTGGCGTCCACAGGGGGACCTGGGGTCTGAGTCCCTGTCCTTTAGTGAGGTAAGACACCGGCAGTGATACCTAGGCGGCCTGCAACATTTGCAGTGGAGCATGCCCTTGGGGGCATCCGGCATGCTCAGGAATCCCTAACCATCTTACTCCTGGATTTCCAACTTAGGAAATGAAGGGTGACCAGAGATCACCAGAAAGCTGGCAGACAACGGTCACTGCTATCCTGTCATCCCCACCTTTCTTTCCCTCAGGTTTTTGAAGCAAAAGCCAAAATGAATGGAATCCTGAAAATAAATTAGAATATGTGCCAGAGCTGGCTCACTGGCTTACAGCTCACCTCCTCCGCAAAAGTGTTGACATCACGTCACCCATCTGCCACGGCAAGGGTTATCAGGACGCTGGAAGGAAATATATATTAAGCTGCTTTGAAAATTGTAAATCACAGACCAAATAGGATTTTATTTAATAATTTAATTTAGCCTACCAGTATTTTTCCTAAACTCAATCCATACCATAAATATTGCATGAGTGGGAAAAGTATATTAAATGTTATCCACATGGTTCAAAGGGAAAATTAGCTTCAAAGGCAGAAGACAAAAAGAAAAAGAAAAAAAGAAATGCTGGGCACAGTGACAATATCACAAGGAAATATCAAATAAATAAACACAATATTTCCCACATGCCAGATAATCATATGTAAATATGCTTGCAAGGTATATAATATGTAAATTCTTACAACTTGGTATAAAAAGGAAGGAAAAATAAAATATTAGTTATAGTAACAGTGAATGATACTTTAGTATTTGTCAAGTATAATCCCAAAGGTTTATGCATTTTTAATTTATTTACATTTATTTATAAAAAAAATAAATGAATGACAAAGGAAATAAACAATGAAATAATTTACAAAAATGATACATTTCCTTATAGGCAAAGGAATCTTACGTGACATCAAGAAGATATGACTTTTCTTCTTTTAAATTAATGATGCTGTAAAAACTGCAAAGGCTTCAAGAAGAGAAATACCATATTTACATTGTTCTGAATTTGTAAGTTGGTAATAACAATAATAATTATTAAGAAAAAAAGAATTAAAAAACTGTCCAAAGTATAAATTTCCAATACGTAATCAAAATTTTAACATATGCTTCCCCATTGACCCAATAATTGGATTTCCCCAGAATTTATTCTGAAAAAACATTAGAGAGGTGACAAATATTCAACTCCAGAGATGTTTATCGCTTTGCTATTTATCATGGCTAAACACTGGAAGAAGTAGAGGCTAGTGCTGGGGGTTGTGCCCATTCACTGAGCAGTACTGAAGGAGCACTTAGTGCCAGGAGCCGTTCTGAGGGCAGAGACAGAGGAATGACCAAGTTGGACAGTTGCACCCCCACGGTGCAGGAGACATAGATGGAACAGGTTACGATGCTTTCCTGTTATGGGGTATGACATTTATTTACTCAAAATACTTACTCGGGTCCTACTTGCTCTGTAGGAGCCTCTGTTCTAAGTCAAAGCACATACAGTGCATGGTCATCATTGCCTGCCCTCACAGGACTTAGCCTCTGATTGGGAGGAAAGGAAGCCTGTGAGCAAGCTTAGTTGTAGAACTGCACTTCCTGCTTGGCGGGAGCAGGTGTTCTAGGTAGTTAAAGTGGCTACATGCAGTCCGTGCTTAAGAAGCCACTTATGTAAATAAGTAAGTATGCAACTGTTTGCATTTCTAGGATCAGAGGATATGCACTGACTTCAGGGCAGCGACATCTCCAGAGTTTTCACTTTCTTAATTTTCTACCTTTGTTACTTTTACAATAATATACATATGCAATATATATATATATATAATATATTACATATATATATTATATATATATATATATATATAATTAAATATATATATATATATATATATATATATATATATGCACAAAAAGATCACTGGTATACATGAGAGGTCAATTCCACTTTTGTAAAAAATCAGTTCATTTACACTGTGTGGCGGCCTCAAGATTGTAATCTGTTAACTTGGATCAAATGATAAAATGAGTGCTATATTGTTGTCCATGATACAGGGAAGATGAGTCCTAGGCTCGGAAAGAGGCAAAGAACCCTAGAAATTATCTGCAGCCTATGACTCACCGGGGCCCAGAAGAGGACCTGAGCGCATCAACCTGAACAGATTTTTGCATCGTGTTAGTCTCAGGGCAGAGCCTCCAACTGAGTCCAGTTGAATCCTCAATCTCAACTGCTCAGTATCTAAAATGATGAAGGGCAGGGAGTGCAGTAAAAATACCACCCAAATGACAGCGATTCAGTGATACCTTCTGCTTCGAAACCCAACAGAACAGCCACACAGACTAGATTCCTGGCGCAATTCTTTCAGAATCAATGCAGCCCCTCTTCTCCGGCACAGGCAAAGGAGAAACAGGAATTGGCCTAAGGCAGAGACTGCATTTATGAATGAGAAGTAAATTAATCTTTATCTTTCTACCAAAATTGTTCAAGCCTATTTCCATCTAGATGTGATTTTGGAAGTCTGTCAGTGCACTTGAGTTACCTGGAAGGCAGCAAGTTAGAGAAGAGCCATCGTCAACACAAACAGGATTAGGAAAATTAAGAAGAATATTTGTGGTTTATTGATCCTGTATCCATGCACCTGTCGCGGATTCTCCTGGGGATCACAGGGCTGTGATGGTAACAACTTATAGGTGGGAATGTTGAGGCTCTGATAACCCACGTGGCTGCCCTAAGTCAGACCAGGAAACAGAGCAGCTGGAACAAGTCCTCGGGCCTGGCTCTCTTGCTCTCTTCCCTCCCTCCCTCCTTTCCTCCCTTCCTTTCTTTCCTGGGCTGGAGATGGAAACCAGGGCTTGGGGCTGCCAGGCAGGAACAGTTAGGCTAAGTCCCCATCCCTATTTTCTTTCTTGCAGGACAAAAAGGGGGGAAAGGCTTTTTACAATAGACTTTGAATTTTTAAAAACTAGTCAAAAAATTGGGAAGATGGTATAAAATCATATTTCAAACGTTATTGCAATGTCTCTAAAAACAAAGACCCCTATTGTGTATAGTCCAAAACTCCAGTCACCTATTTGTCTTGTAAACCTTTCATTCACTTAGTTCCTGAACCAGAATATCCTTACTCAGCCAGAGTCTCAAGCCAAGCAGGATTTTAATGTTTAAAGAAGTGAATTTCAACAGGACAATATGGGAGCCCTGAAGAACAGGAGTCCAAGAAAAATAAAACCGTTTGTTATTTTGGCTATTTGTTTTAAGACAAACGTAGAAACACACGGGGCTGAGTGGAGACAGGGGAGGCACTTGGGGTGGTTTCCTTGGAGCCCGTGAGACGGGGCAGGATGAAACGTGAACAGAAAGCGCTCCAGATGCTCGCCCCGCAAACGCGGCTTCTCATCGCACGCTGATTCAGTGATTTTTTTTTCCTTTTTTTCTCTCTCTGATGCTGAAGCCCCCAACATTCTGTGGGGCTGGAAAACAGAGTCACATACAGAGGGATTAAAAAGGCCTCATCAACCAAGTCGGTTCTACCCACACACCCATCGGCCCACGGGCTCGAGGTGCCAGGCGGGTCTCGGTCACAGTCACGGTCAAGGACCCGGTCAAGGCAGACTTCTGTCTTGGCAGAGATCGGCAGCATGGGTGCCCGCGTGTGCCAGAGGAGTGTGCAGGCTGGATGGAGGGAGCAGTCTGTTTTCCCCTGCTCTGCCCTTCCATTTAGCCACTATTTCTGTTGCCCTTCCTCTCCTTCCCTCCCCATTGCAAGACGTCTGGCACCCAACGTCTGGCACGCAATCTCACGGATCTGCATTTTCTGCAGGGCTGTGACAACAGGTTTCAACTTGACTTGCCATCCTTTCCAAACATGGGGTTTCATTTGTTTGCTTCCAAGGACAAGCGGAGTGGTAGCTTCCGGTGCTGAAAAGGGCCATCTTTGTGTTGAACTGGATTTTTCTTAAAGTGCTGATGAATTCATCTGACATGCATTATTTAAGACAGTACCTTGATTTGCATTGTCGCAGCGGTCCCGCTGGCACGTGCCATTTCGGGGCTTCCTTGTTTTGCAGTTGCTGTTCTCCTTAAGAGCATCCATGGGCAGAAGGCTGCACTCTGCATCTGAAAGTTTCAGCAATGAAAAGATGTGGGGAATCATGTCAGCTGCCTTCACAAGTCAGGGAAACTGAGGCCAGAAAAGAAAAGGGGTTTCTTCAAGGTCTCTGGTTCCCAACACCATGGAAACAGTCTCCAAATTTGAATCAGGAGACCTGGAGGACTTGTATCATTAAGTCCCTGATATGGAATCTGGGGGTCCCTTCAGTCTGAAATTCCTTCTTTGCTTCAGTCTCACCTAAATAGCACAGCTTCATAAAACACGTGGCCCCTAAATGTCACATCATGCCTCTGGACTCGGATTATTTTGCAGAATTTTATAATAAGTGGCTTTGCAGTATTGTAAATGCTATCATATGCTTTTGTAGAATTTTTTGCACAGGGGAGATGTCATCGTTCTTGGCTGCTTCAAACATATTAGCCGTTGTATAGAGGAAAGTGATTTTAAAAGGAAAAAATAAGATGGATGGATGGATGGATGGATGGGCAGTTGGATGAACAGTATGAATGAATGATATGGATGAGTGAGTAGGTTGATAGACAAATGGACATATTTATGTTTTTACTCATGCTTATTATTTAATAATGAATTTTATTTATTTAATTATTTATTTATTTTTTGCAGAGCCCAACAATAAATGCTAACTGTGTGCATCTCACTGGATCCAAGCTTGGAGCTGCCCTCCTTTTGCTGTCCACAGAGCCTGATCCTGGTGGCATCTGATGCCAAGGACATGCTGAAGACATTTGTGGAACAAAAGCATCTGTACCCAAGTGGAGCTTGAAAATACAGAGCAACACCCCAAGCCTCAGAGATGCCACAGAATGCAGTCGACTTAACCAGCCCTGGACTGGAATCCAGGCCCTCCCACTTCCAGAGCAGCCTCCAGGTCCTCAGCCTGGAGGGGCTTTACGCTGGGCTCCAGCGTGGGGTTTGAGGAGGTGCCAGATCCTCCCAGGGAAGGCCCACCAGGGACACCCGGGTGCACTCCCTCCTCCCTGGATGTTCCTCTCTTCTTGTCCCTCGCCCTCTCTGGTGTGTTTACTTGCCGCAGCCAGAAAGCCCACCTTGCACCCGCCCTCTCCGCGGTTCAGCTGCACCTCTCTCCTCCAATAAACCGTTTGCGTTCCATCTGGTGAGCGTTTGCTCCGAAGACGTTTCCCTGTCAATCTCTCCCTCCACATTAAAAATCTGTCATTACGACGGCATCGCCGCCTGGCTCCTGAGATTTCTGACTGCTTTATTGCTCTCCTTATTTTTTCTCTTGCCTGCTACAGCCGGGAAGCAGAAATAAAGGTTTGTTGTTGAGACATGGCCGGGAGGGAAGTAGGAGGCACACATCTGTCAAGGCATTACCTTTCTTCAACCAGGGATTAAGGTGTTTTACGGCGCTCGCTACTGAGCAGTCACACTGAATAAATTTTCTCAGTAGAACATAAAAATGAACTCATACATTTTGAACCAAGTTTCCTTCTCCTGAGCCAACCCTGATCATTATGCAGTGGCACCCGTGTTCAGGGGGACAGGGAGCCAGCAGTGTCCTGGACCCACCCCTCCTCCTGCCAAAGCTGCAGGATTCAAAGCCAGTTGAGGAGAGGGCGGCACCTGGGGCAGAGGTGGAGATGGGCTGGGAGCTCCCGTGGTTTTGCCTTGTGGCCCCTGGGAATTCTGATGCCTCCTTGCCCATCAGCGACACCTGTGAGACACTGTCTGTCCACGTCCCATTTCTTCACTTTCTCCTCTCTGCTGAAATCTTGAGCTCAGGAGATACAGGGTCTGCGGACAGCACTGTGGACTGCAGCATCTCGGGCTCCCTCTTGGCCTTCTAACTTTGCACAGGGGTTAGTGCATTTCAGAGTCCTGCAACCCACTGAGGTAGAGCGTGCCCGGGGTGTGGGGCCAGCAGTGTGTGTCCAGAAGCACGGTGCAATTCTGCACAGGTCAGAGTCCAGGGAACACATGGGTGGGGAATGATTGGGAGCAACACTCAGGCACAGTGGGGTCTTGCGAAGGAGCCACAGTGCCTGGGAGCACTAGACCATCTTGATGACCTCTGTCCCTCTCTGCTGCTATGGTCCCACCTACAAATTGCTTCAACACAGGATCAGTACCTGGGGCTTGGGCATCCTGTGACCCTCCTTTGCTAGCTGCTTACCATGCCCTAATGCACAAAGACACGCAGACTTGCAACACACACACACACACACACACACACACTCTCTGTTCTCCTGGCAAACCTTTCTCTCTGTCTGTGTTCTCTCTACCCGGAATCCTGCAAACTCCCTCTGATTGTTTTTAAGGATAAACTGCTACTCAGCCTTCAAAATCTTTGTTTCTCTATGAAATCTTCCTTTATCCCTCAAAGAAGCATTAGTGAACCCCCACACAAGAAACCCCCAAAGGCTCCTGTAGCCTGTCCTCGGCCTTCATCATGTGTCACCTGCGTGCCCATCAGTCGTCATAGCAATCCCTTCCTTTCACTGAGCACTCCATGGCACGGAGCGCCCCGCAGAGCACCTCTAGCAACCCCAGAAAATAGCTTATTCTCCATCCTTCAATGGAAGGCACAGGCTCAGGGATCAGGGCTGGGATCTGGCTGGAAGCTGGTGTTGCTCTCCAGGGTTCCGGCAGCACCCTTGATCCGCCTACCCAACAGCCTCCCGCCCCCTCCTCTTCCCTGTAAGCTCAAAGCAGGACCCTGGGTGCTCAAGACTGGGCCAATGGCAGCCTCAGAGACAGAAGTTCTGCTCTGTTACCTGAAACCTGCTGAAGGTCAGGCCTGGTTTTCTGGGGTGCCCTTCCCGTGGCCCAGTACAGAGCCCCACTCTGTGCTCCTCCAGATATCTTTCTGTGTTTATTAAGTTCCAGTTTCCACAGATGTCCACAGTCCCCTAAGTCGCCCCAGGATGCTCCTGGTGAACCCCAGAGTTCTGTAGACTCGTTCCCACCCTCGTGCTAGTTTTGCCATCTCAGCCATCCCCGGGTCCTGAGGACGGCTGATCTGCACAGGGCTGGGCCAGACGGACCCTGGACTAAATTGGGGAGTAGTCGGTGGGGAGTGAACCTCTTGCAAAGCAACCAAAAACAAATCAACAAACACAGATTTTTTTTTTCTAGTAAAATTAAATTTTTTCTGTTTAATTAATTAATTTATTTTCAGTAGGTACATGTGACAGCCGAGTGCTTTTTGATCCATTGTACACAAGCATCAGCAGTTCAGTGCTCTCAGAGAGGCGCTCTCGGCCATGGAGGCAAAGGATCAGCTGTCAACAGAGCTGCCCCGTCGTTCTCTCCCTTAGAAGATTCTTTCGGTTGTTCTGCTGCAACCATCAGTGGGGGCTGTGGCTTCTCCTCAAAATTCTGACTAAGAAAAGGGAGGCAAGGGCCCTTTCTGGTCCTCCTTAAGCCCAGTTGGACTTAGATGACTCTTTTTTTTGGGGGGTGGGGGTGGGGGAGGGACATTGCTATTAAAACCAATATGACCCAATTATCTACAACTTCTAAAAATAAAACAAAGGGGAAGAGACAAAATGTACAAAACGTGTTTTGTTATAATCTTCTCCTGGTGAAGGCCTTATTTCTACATGAGACCTAGACGGCATCGGTAAAGGAAATGTTCAACACGTCTGAAAATGCCAACGTTCTACGTTTTTGCAGCAGGTGAGAGTATCTGCGATGTATGTGCAAAGCCAGTCTCCCTGGTGTGTCAAGCGTGGGCACACGTATGTCCAGGGTGCAAAGTTCTTAGGTGCAACAGAGACATTGACAAAGCAGAAGGAGGGGGGAGAAGAGCCAAAGGACATGCAAACTGCCGTGGACACAGGAAGGTTCGAATCCTCACAAACAGGTACAGCAACACAGATTAGAAGGGCGACGAGGGAAACTTATGCCCATCAGCGTGGAGAATGCCATCGAGTTTCAAGGGTCACCAAGGGCACGGGGGACAGATCTTGCCGTTTGAAGGCTTTGGTTTACCCAGGCTTTCTGAAGGGCAATTGAGTAATGCACTATCAGAATCAAAAGGGTAAAGAGCTTTGGGCTTTATTCTATGAAAGATATTTCATACTTAGATAAAAATATCTAAAGGTGTGTTCATGGAAGCACTGGTTGAAATGGGAAAGGTCTGAAAACACCCAGAAAGTTCACCTGGACAGGAATCACTATGATACTCCAAGCCACGCAAAAGAGCACTACACAGTCATACAAAAGGAGGTCTCTTTCTATGTCCTGTCCTGAAACAGTCAACAAAACTTGGTTAGTTGAATAAAAAGCAAGAGATAGAAGAGTGCACCACATGAAGGGACAACCCAACTGTTATACAGAAGACTACCCCTGAAAAGCTGAATGAAGATCATTATCAATGGTCATCTCAGAAGCAAAATGAATACCCATTTCATTTGGTTTTAAAAAAAAATTAAGTGTGTGTGTGATTTGCAGTATGAGTTCATTGTAAGTCCTCTACAGAGCCCAAGGTCATCTGGAAGTGTCCTTAACATCAGAGAGTGCATATGCCTCACCAGGTGTGTGTGAGGAAGGGTACCTCCAACCCAGACCAGGAGAAAAGTCAGGACTCACCCAGGCCGAGTCCACCCTGGACTAAGGACACTGTGACGACAGCCTGTCTTCCTGAACACTCAGGCCAAGGGGCCCTGCCTCCCACTGCTGCCCCACTCAGAGTACTTTCTGGGTGTAAATCGCTGGACCATTAGGATTTACCTGGGATCCCTGAGTGGGTGACCGTCCATGTGTAGTTCTGGGCCTTGTCCTGTTTGCCACGTGTAAAGGTCTGCTCATGACCATAAGCTGTACCCAGCCAGCCATCGGCCAGGACACCTTTCCGGTGCCATGGACCTCTCTGGGAAGCCCTTGTAGCCAGACCCTCTACACTGCATCACAGTCACGTGCCAAGGGTACAAGTCACGTGTGTTCGAGTGGCTGCAAAGTCAAGTGTAAATCCCTTCAGTTCACCCTCTATAAGAGGGACAAAAGGAAAGTAGAAGCTGCCCAGCCCAGGAGCCTGTAATCACTGAACACTACAGATTACAGAGGGAGTTGAAGTCATCCCAAAGCAACTCTACCCTGGACGCATGGTCATCCCCATTCTCCAGACGCAGACACTGAGGCCTGGGGGGAGGTGGTAGGAGACAACAGGACCTGGGCTCTCGGATCAGATGGCTTAGACTCCTTGCGTTCCATCTGCTTGCTCAATCAGGACAGTGAGGTGAGCATATGGGGACTTGGGCCAGCCTGAGCGTCTCGTTTCTACCAAGACAGAGCAGAGCAACCTGGAGCAATGATATCATGTCCCTTTGCTTCTGTGGCCTCCCCTGTCACTATGCTACTGTGAGGATAAATGAAATGACCCTTAAAGCCAACCAGCACCCCGCCTGGCATATAGTAAATGCTCAATAAACCCTCGCTGATGCTGCAACCCCCCCACTTCCCCACGTGCCCTCGGTTGACTTTACTCCCTAATGGGGATTCACACACACAGAGACTCGGACCCACAATTAAGTGCCCTTTCCGTCCTTCCCCACCCAAGTTTTCAAAATTTGTCTGTTTGTGTGATTTTTGTTTTTCTTGGTGACCATTTCACACAACCAGTTTGGGGATCCCATGAGAACATTGATCTGCAGTCCCCAGAGGATGGATAATGTGATTAATAGGTGCATTTTTCTTTAGCTTGACAATATCATGTTCCCCTTGTGGCCTCAGTGGCCTTCATCGCCTTGCCAAACGCCAGAGTTTTATTGTTGCATCAAATAAACGGTGGTTCTAAATCGTGCCCAGATGTCAGCCTCATTGTTGGGAAGGAGTGGAAGCCTGTTGCCTGAAGCACTTTGGACACTTCTGGGTGTTTCTGAGCTCCGGCCTCCTCCCAGCCTCACCCACCGAGCTCTGGGTCTGAATCTGGCTTCTGGGAGTCGGTTTCTCTGCAGGTCCCTGTCTCTCTTCTGCAGAGGAGCGGTTTGCTTCTCTCTGATTTCCCACAACAAACGCTGTCAAGCAAACCTGGCCACTCTGAGGGTTACCTGCTGAAGAAACGAGACAGAACGTCCCACCAGAGAGAGGTGTCAGGGGTCGGGTGAGGCTGGCTCAGACCCACCAACCACAGACCCTGTGGTCGTCTTCTAGTCCTGACACTCCACCATCAGCAGACCTGCAGAGGAAGATGCCCAGGAGCCGGAGTGTGTGGGTTTTAAGTGGAGAAAACAGTTTCCAGAAGGTTCAGGCAACGAGAGGAGGAGGAGCGCTTACTTCCTATGGCTGCAGTCACACTCCCCCAAAAGCCAGCACGCTGACAGGTTTCCCCCTGTCTCCTGTCTTCCTCTCAGGATCACCTACTCCATGTCTGAGGTCACCAGGGGCACCCACCTGCCTCTGCTGCCTCTGTCCCCACCAGGGCTGTGCTCAAGAGGGGCGTCTTCCTGTTATAGAGGGGAGACTGAGGATCAGGCTGGTGGCCAAGACGGGCCAAGGTCGGGGCGCTTCTCTGTCTCCCCCCCCTCCGTTCCTCCCTGGTGGGGGCCTGTGCGTGTGTTTTCTGCCTAAGTTCCTTGGTGAACCGTGCACGTACACACCACTGACTTCTTATCCAGCCCTCTCCCAGGAGCTGCTGGGGGGGGCGAATCCTGATTAAAACGCAGGCTGAGCACACTGGAAGGTGGGGGTTCTGTCCCTCCCACTCCACGGTCAGGAGGGGGACCCTGGGCGGGAGGAACCCCAGCCACAGCAGGCCCAGCAGCTGGCCTTAGGCCACTGAGGGCTCCTTTTCTTCCTGCTGCCCCTGGGCCCCAGTGGCCTTCCTGCCCAAACTCAGCCTCGCTCCCCGCTGCCCTGAGTGTGAGCAGCTCTGCAAGTGGCTGCCCTGAGCCACCTCCCCAGGCCCCGGGGTGGTGTCCATCCCGTTGACACCGTGGCTTGCAGTTTGCTCTGCCAAAGCTTCTGCCAATATGGAGCGTTCCTGGGTGAGCCACCTACGTGTCCAGGCTTCGGCTCAGAGCTCTGTCAGCAGAGGCGGCCATTAACCAGGTTCTTCGTTGAAGGGACTTAAGACAGCAGAGGCTTCCAGGAAGACAAACCTGACACATTTTTCTCTTTGTGATTTTTTTTTTTTAGCTTCTATATCCTCTGTCATATTTAAAAACAACGACAAAACTCAAAAGAAAAAGAAATAAGTGCAGGGCTGGGGCGGTGGCTCCGTGGCAGAGCGCCTGCCTAGCCTGTGTGAGGCCCTGGGTTCGATCCTCAAAACCGCATGTGAATAAATAAAATAAAGGTCCATTGACAACAACAACAACAAATAGATAGATAAAACCCAAACAAATAAATAAGTGCCTGTGAGTGAGTAGAGAAGAGGCATTTCTGTGGGAGGCCGAGCCTTAGAAAAGGAGAGAAAGAGCTGGGCCCAGTGGTGTCCTCACTCCCATGATCCCATGGGCTTACGAGGCTGAGGCAAGAGGATCCCAAGTTCCAGGCCAGCCTCAGCAACTCAGTGAGACCCTCAAAATTAAAAAAAAAGGGAATGAGGCTCAATGGTTGAGTGCCCTGAGTTCAATCCCTGGCACCAAAAATAAAATAAAATAAAAGGAGAGAAAGAAATGACGCAGGGTCTCAGAGGCTGTATGCTGGCTTATCAGTGGGAGCGAGAGCAACCACAGAGCCACTTCTGTGCAGCTGAAGTGTGGGGACAAGGTGTGAACGTTACCAACTTGTAGGGCGCTAGGAAGGTGTGAGGCATTGGTATCAAAGTGTTAACAAACACAAAGAGAGACCTTGAGAGGAAGAAGAGGACTGATCAGTCGTGGACGGGTGTCCAGAGCAGCCCAAGGCCACACACTATGCAGACCATGGGAAAGAGAGAAAGGCAGAGGTGCCCCAGGTGGTCCAGAGACACCGAGGTCCAGCCAGGGATGCCCAAGTCAGTCTACCTTTTTGTATCACGAGGAAGACTAGTTTTGAGGAAGCACAAAACATACCCATTTAGTCATCCAGCTTCCAATGAAACACGTCACGTATCCCCCTTCCATCCTGGGAAAATTCTGGAAGTCCCCTTCCATAATCCAGGGAAAAAAAACATACCAATTTTATTTTATTTTATTTTTTCAAATCAAGGATAAAGTTTAAAATATGACATTGATGAATGAAGTCAACCAACGGGGTAAATGAATCACCCGAGAGCCCCTGGTTTAATTTGGCCACCACCCACCCACGTGTGAGGACAGAGCTCTAGTTTTGATCCGACTGTCCTGGGTCTAAACTCAGCTCTGAAACTCACAATTTCTGTGAACCTGGGACAATCAGAAAATGTGTGAGAAAGTGAGAGGGAAATGGTCCCCTGGAAGGACCGCAAGGTGGGCCACTTCTGGTAACAAAAAGGTGCTTTCAGGAAGCATTGGTGCAAATTGGGTCCACATCAGTCAAGACTCCCTCCTTCCCTAAGTATCACACAGGCCGTCGGCCATGTGCTCGGGAATGCAGGAGATTCCAGGATGCACCCCCAAGACAGGCGACAAAGGAGGGCCGGAAGGGAGAGGGGCAGCAACCCCCAAGAAATGCAACTGTACGTCGTTTAGAAATCGCTACTTTTAAAAAAAAATTTTCAAAATGTTTTTCTGAAAGGATTATTTTTTGAGTAAACTCAGGTATTTGAAAGGCAAATATGTGACAAGCTCTTTGTGCATGAAATCAAACACAAGTGATTTTTTTTTTTTTAATTTCTGCAAATCTATCTAATCAAAGATCAGCTACCTAACTGATCCGTCCACTCACCAGATAAAAATAATAGAGCTGTCGTTAAGGAATCAAACAACTTTCAGAGAGAAAGAAACGCCCCAGGGTCTCCGAGGCCTCAGGTTTCTCAGAGGTGGCTCAGAACTCCCAGTTGGCCACGAGAAAGAGCCCCAGAGAGTCCCTCTGGCCCTCCTGGGCCTTCTCTACTTGACGCCTCTTGCCAGAGGGAGCAGGGCATACACAAGCAGGGGGGCGGGACGGTCTGCTGGATTCTAGAGACTCTGGTCCTTGTGCGTCCCAGGGACTGTCACCCAAGACACACTGGCCTTCACAACCCACATGCATTCAGCCTGAGGGTATTTTTTTGTATTTTAATTTTCCTTATTGTACTGACTTAAGATTTTGAAGCCCTGGGGGAGAACGCTCCTCCAACGACAGTTCTGGGGGACCACCAGGTGATTCTGTGGAGGCCACTGTATGATGGGAGATCTACAGAGGAGCCTCGGGGGATGAAGCTCGATGATAGCATCCTCCTGGAGAAGATGGCAGGTCTTAGGAGGGCTTGGAATACAGAGAGTGGGCTGGCACTTTGAACCGCCCGTGCTGTTGGTTAGGCACTGAAGGGAGACACGCGAACAGTGGTCACACAGTGGTGAGGTCAACGAAAACGGGCAGCTCTGGGGCCTGGTGTTGCCCTCTCGTCATTGGATTCCATGACAGGAGGCCACGGCTAGACAGAGACTTCCAGGACATGGGCCATGTTCAGCTTCTTCCTGGGCCATGACCTGACTGGGCCTCAGATCTGCCTCCCAGGGGCCAGGGAAGCTGATATGGGACATCAGGCAGGAAGAGGGACCCATCTGGTTCACGGGCACCTACCCTCAGCAGGACAGTGCGTCATTGGCATTTGCGGGTTTGGGTGAGGGTTAAAGTTGTCAGCCACAGTCCCGCTTCCTTTACCTCTTGGCTGGTAACCTGGTGGGGCTCAGCCTCTTCCTTCTCCTGCAGAGAAAGTAAGAACCACCTTTTCCTTAGGTAAGGGTTCTGAGATCATGTTGGTTACGCCTTCGAATGAGAACTTTTGCAATTTTTTGTGTCAATCTTCTGCATCGGCCTCCTGTGGTGACCACAGGACCTCTGAGGGCAAGAGCCTGCTTCCTGTGGTCCAGTTTAGCAAACATGCACAAAGCCGGCCTGGGGTGGGAGGGGGGGTGTCAGGAGAAGAGAAGTGCCAGTGCCTCTGATGTCCAGGGGCTCCCAGCCTGCACGGTGTGGGTGTGCTTGAGCTCCCCTCACGACACAGCTCAGGATGCATTCACCCACGCCACAGGTGTTTCTTGAGCACCTATTACATCTCCTGATCCGCACATGATTCTGTGTGTGGAGGGGATGGAGAGGCCAGGCTATGCAGAGGGTGTGTCCTTTCTCAGCAGCCACAGTGTCCTTGTCTATGTGCAACACAGCCTCTGTGCCATCAAAGCCCGTCTTGGAGGGCTGGCTCCAGATATTGCTGTTTATTTAAATTGCAAGCCATTCCCAAGTTCTAGTCCTTTAACTATGAGGATTAACCACACCTGGAACAGTGTGTCATTGACATCAGAAGCTGGCCTGTTGGTCTGCTGGGGAGGAGGAGGATGGTATAAACCAACCTACCCACTCCCAAGGCGGAGGGCTTCCCGGGTGGGCGTGAGTCCGGGGAAGAGTGGCTGCCAGTGGCCAAGGAGCCTGGAAGGAGCCCCCGGGGGAGGGACGGGGTGAGCAAGAGGGCAGCTCAGGTCTGCGGGCGGCCAGTGTGGAGCACGGGGACACCTGAGTGATTTCTCCTGCTGAAGAGGAAGGAGGAAGGCAGGGCCAGGTCCTTGCTGGGGACACAGGGAGCTGTCTGCTGTCCCCAGGCCAGAGCCGCTCACCCTCGGTCCTCCTGACATTCTGCCCGGGTCGTCCTCTGTGCAGAGCAGGCCCTGCACCCTGGGATGTGGAGCAGCATCCGTGGCCTCTACCCAGGAGATGCCAGCAGCGGCCCTCCCCCAGCTGTGACAACGGAAGCTGTCTCCAGGCACTGTCGGATGTCCCCAGGGGGCAAAATCGCCCTGGGTTGAGACTCTGCTGTAGGCAGAGGCTGTGTGCATGGAGGGGTGGCAGTGACAGGCCTCTCCGCAGGGAGCAAGCCCAGGAAGTCACAAGGACTGCCACAGCGCGGCCAGCTGCACGGCGATGTGGGCACCTGTAGGTCCTGGAAAATGGGTTCTAGCCTCCACCCTAAGGAAGAAGGGCTGTCCCAAGGTCGAGAGCTGTAGGTGTCAACATGCTCCATGCTCAGCAAGGCCGGGGCCCTGTCAGGCCACCGACCTTGGGCAGGACAGCCCCAGTGGGCACCACCTCAGGGGCCAGGCCATGCTGGGTGGCTGTTTATCTGTGTGCCCAGAGCTGCCTGCTGGGCGTATTAGAGGCCATGAAATAATGATGAGGTCTGGGAGGGGTAATTAAAAGCCACAGTGACATTGATCTGCTGAGATTTCTGAGAGAGCCCAGAGCCCACGGGGCGCCTCTCCATCTTACCTCATGCAGGCCCAGCCTGATTGGCCCCCTGGGCATTGCTGGGGGCCGTGGAACCTCACCTGTGGCCGGGAGACTCCCAGGGCAGCAGGCAGGCTGGCTTCAGAGCTGTGCAAAACAGGAGGCCCGAGCCTGGGGGGCAGCCCAGCTGCCTGCTCAGCCCCGGGAAGGCAGGAGCGGGCGTATCTGTTAAAGACGCAGGTCCCCGTTCTCCGTGTATGGAGGTTAACCTCTTCCCCTCCCAGCCCAGAGGCAGCCGGGCAGAGAGCCTCAGGTGCTCAGGGCCAAGCCACCCACCTAGCTGCGGGCCCAGCCATCTTAGCACCTCGAGCAACTGGAAGCAGATGAGGCCCACACTTGTTTCCCGCCCTTCGTCTTTGGCTGGGAACTGGGCACACTCGAAAAATCTGAACACCTAACATTTTCTTGTAAGAACAGTCTTTGCACTCTGATTACAAAAATAATCCTTCTATTGCTGTTGTTGCTACTGATGAGTTGTTTGCTTATCTATTGTCATTTTAGCTTTAGTTTAGAAATAAGCATAGCGGGTGGAATTGGTAGGACTGGAGGACCAGATCAAACCGCACTGGGGCCTTGGTTCTGCCACTTGATATCTCTATGATCATGGGTAAATCAAACCAGCACTCTGTGTCTTAGTGTCCCTCTTGTTAAACGGAAATAAAGAATAATTAGTGCTATGGGTTGGAAAGGACTGAAGGAAACCAAGTTTGCAAAATCAGGAACTTTGATAGCTCTTAGTTCACTAGCTCCATGGCTGTGCCAGATTCTCTCCTGTATGTGCATCCTTACTCCCTAGAAGTTCCTTGAAGTGGTCTTTAGCTGTCACTCTGTGCAGAGAGGGGAACAGAGAGCAAATCCTGCGTGAGCCCCAGTTGTCCACGGAGACACCCACCCCACCCCAGGGTTCCTGGGTGCTGGTTCTGCAGGAAGCCCTGAGTTCTTTTTTGGCTTCCGACTGCTAGAATTAGACAGTAGAAGCCCCAGAAGCCCCGCAACCATCTTCCTTCCTGTCCCCGCATGACCGCCATGCACCATACCCCTTACGTAATCGCTGCCTGGGGCCTTCTTTGTGCCAACACGCCTGTTTTTGCCCCGTGCCTTTGCCACACGGGTGGGGGTGGGAGCCGCGCCTCTGATCTCCTACTGTAAAGGAAGCCGTAACCCTATCAGATGGGAGGAGGGAGGCGTTTCCTTGGGGGCTTGAAAAAAATAGCCATTCTGCCCCAGGAGAGGGGCACCTGTGGGGGAGCTCAGGCCTGAGCGTGAAGAGATGCTTCCTTCCTTCTTGGGAGCCACCTTGAGAGGGGCAAAAGATCCTTCCAGACCTCTGCCGAGGATGTTCTGAATGAAAAGCCCCCATCCCGAAGTCTCCAGGGCACTGTGTCCCTTGGACTCCTGACGAGCGTGGTACGTGGGCTGTGCCCTGCTACAGGAGTGGAGAAGAAAGAGCTGAAAACGGCCCCAATGCAGTGCATGGTCCCTGCGCCCCCAGAGACCACCACAGAGAAATGCACATCACCCATTAGGGAATGGCCCGGGCGTCAGGGTCTTGTTTAATGTCGCTGTGACATGGCTGTTGTAAAGGCTCTTCCCGGTCACAGCCAGGCTGGGCAAGATTTAGAGGGCACATAAGTCCCCGTGCGGATGTTTTGATTTGGTCCAAGCTGGGAGGAGGTGAGGGTGACGGCACACACCCCGACGTTGGGTGACACCCCCGCGAGGGTATCACCCCAGATTAAACCAAGCGAGGCTAGTGGCATCCTGTCCTCCACGCTGGGTTCAAGAACATTCTCTGGTGGTTCAAGAACATTCTGCTTGCAAACAACATCTAGCCTGTAAACCGAAACTGAGGGCGTCCCTTGGGTGCCATGCACACAGTCTGTCCTGTGGACAGAAAGAAAGAGCTTCTCTTGCCGTCTAGCCCACCACCAGCCCATAATCTTATGTCATAGTTCCAAAAAAAAAAAAAAAAAAAAAAGATTTGGGAATCAAAACTCATCTTCCTCCATTCTTGGGTGGCAAAACCTGTCGTGACCTGATGGAGCTCCTGTGAGACTGTGGATGGTCTGTACCTCCCCTCTTCATGTGAATGGACACTCATTTTGCTGCAGAAATATGAAGGCACTCTCCTGGGGGTGCTGCCTCAGTGTCCCCCCAGGTTGGTGCATAGTGTACAATCATGAGACGTGTCCACCTTCTAAAATGTGCCTAGTCCTGATTTCTGAAATACATCCCTCCCTACAGTTTCAGAAAAGGGACAGTTGGCCTATGAATCAAATGCTTAGTCTCACTTGGGATTTGCGGCCCATAGACAGCTTTGGGTGGTGGCGGTTGGAGAGATGCATGGATCTTGACCCCAATTCTGGTCTCTGCAGCCCAGGCCTGTGGCCTCCCCCGTCACCTTGAACTCCTGGGGGCCTCAGGTGGCCCTGTGGTAGGGAAGGGTGCCAAGGGCCTCTTCCTTGCAAGGTTGATGTGGTTTAAGTTTGCAAGGGCGAGTCTCATGGAGGGCCCCTCGGGGCATCGCCTTCTCAGAAGCCTGTTGTGAGGAGGCAGACCCAGGCAAACGGGGCTGAAATTTCTACTTCTTTGGAGTCTGCAGCCCTGTGCTTGGAGGCCCCTGGGAGCTGGGGTAGGGCGGGGCAAGTGCATTAAGAGCTTCTGAGGCCACAGCAATTAGCAGAAGCCACCAAGACCTTTGCCATCGTAATTGGCTGTCCCCAACCTGGTGCTTCAGGGGACTCCCAGGCTCTCAGGGAGCGCTTGGGGATGGTGCCACCCGCAGAGGAGCGCATCCCTGACCAGCAGAGCTGAGTAAATAGGGTGACAGTCGCCTTCTGAAGGGTGATGCAAGAGGGTGTCTGGCGCGTGTGCAAGGCCAGCTGGGAAGGACGGGCTGGGCACGTGGCGGGGGCCCAGGCCCACTCTGTTGGAGGTTCTCTTCCCGCCTCCTGCTCCTCTCGCTCAGCTTCGCTCCCACCTGTCTCCCTCTCCTCCGGCCTCTCCCTCACTGCCTGTTTCTGTCTGTGACCTGTGGTTCTGTCCCCTGGACATCTCTGCAGGCTCATCTGCCCTTGTCCCTAGGCTGCCTCTTGTCACCCGTGCACACGGGCATTCAGCTATGCTCCGTGCACACAACTGAAGTGGCTCTGGCCTCCGCTGGCCCTGCCCTTCCACTGAGCCCAGGGTCCTCCCCAAAGAGATGATTCAGGGTGCACGGTGGAGGGGGGCAGGGGTGTTTTCTGGTTCATTCTATCAGTGGATATTTGAGGATCGCCCGCTAAGCGCTGGGCCCTGGGGCTGCAGGAGTGAATGAGAAAACCTGCTCCATGGTGGATGGTGGGGGGATGCATCGCTAAAACCTCGTCCTTCAGAGTGACAAGAGCAGGTGTGGAATACAAGATGCTGAGGGGCAGGAAAGAATGATCAGGGAGGATTCACTGGAGGGACTTGGAGGTGTTCTGAGTGAGGTAACCCAGAAATGTATGTTGCTGCAGGGAAGACGAGCACCCCAGCACAGGGAAACAGTGCAAAGGCCCTGTGGCAGAAGGCTGCTGGGTGAGTTTAAGGATTAGCAAAGAGCACCTGGGGTGATAGAATGAAGTGTCAAAGAATTTAAGTACATTCTTATCTAATCTTGGCAAATCAAGAAACTGTGGATAAGACATTTAAAATTGCCACCCAATATCACAGCATTTTAAAGTTAGTCACTGAGCTAAGATTCCCGCTCTAGCCTACAAAGCACAGACCACGTCTGCCCCAGGCTTAGGTAGAAAGGGCTGCAGAAATTGGAATGGACCCATAAGCACCGGATCCTGTGCACTAAAAATGCTCAGGGGCAACCATTGTCCTAACCTCTGAGGTCAGGAAGAGCTACAAGTGACAGTCGTGAAAACCCAAGCCCCTGCTGCTGGGAGTGGGCAGGGTGCATCAAGAGGACTGGATGACATCTAAGTCCCCAAGTGACTGATCGCTCACAACCAAGGAATCAGGCCAGAGAGCCGAGGCACCTCACCCAAGAGCCACAGCATGTAAGCAACGAGATCTGCAATCAGATCCCGTCCATCTGCCCCGCTTCCCGGGCCTGGGGGCCTGGGGCAGGTGTAAAGCGAGACTGAAAATAAAAGCAAATGAAGACCAGAAATCATGCGGTCACGGACCTGGTGTGTGAAACAGTCCTTGTGTCAGAGTGACTAGATTTATAAGCAATCAACAATCACCTTTACTGACAAAACCTACTTTCCACCAAGAAAAACAAGTTATTATTTTAACCTCACAAGTTATTATTTTAACCTCCCACCGATTCTTTTTTTTTTTTTTTTGAGTGTGAAACGTGATTTTGAAAGAGTAATTACATATCTTTGTATCACATGAGTGGGAAGCAGGACCCATCAATGAATCACCTACTCTCTGGGACTCTCACATTGATCCGGAAGCATATAAGGTTGGGACCGCCCCTGAGTGGGAGCCTCTCACCCCTGGGAGAAGGAAGAGAGCTTCTAGCACCTTCTTGAGCATCCCAACGTTCTCAGGCGAGGACACGTCCGTTCACTAAGGCACACTTTCTCCCTTTACCGCCTCCACTCTTCTTTACCAAGCCAAGCTTTCCTGGGGGCCTGCTGGGTTCCAGACCCTTGCTGCTGAGGATGCAGCCCCTGCGCTGCCCGAGTCGGGTTTATCTGTGACAAACCAAGGCTGGGCTCCTTCCCATGAGGTCCTCTGTCCTCGCAGCCCTCCTGCAGCTAAGGACGCCAGAATTTAGGGGCAAAGAGGGTGGAGTGGAAGGAAGGGTGAATGAACCAGGCGCTTCGTACCTTGCACTTGACAAAGCAAGTGGAGAAGGGGTTCTGCCGGCCCCCAACCCCAGCCCTGATGGCTGTCGTGGGGGTGGGAGTGCAGCCTTAGTCCTGGGCTCAGGTGGGGACAGATCAGGGCAGAAGAGCCAGGTGATGCCTGTAATCTCAGCAGCTCTGGAGGCTGAGGCAGGAGGATGGAAAGTTCGAAGCCAGCCCT
Organism: Marmota flaviventris; assembly: GCF_047511675.1. Taxonomy (NCBI): domain Eukaryota; kingdom Metazoa; phylum Chordata; class Mammalia; order Rodentia; family Sciuridae; genus Marmota; species Marmota flaviventris. Next base: position 8,208,740 of record NC_092499.1, on the reverse strand, counting down.
GGCAACTTAGCAAGGCCCTCAGCAACTTGGCAAGACCCTGTCTCCAAATGAAATCCAGCAAAAGGCCTGGGATGGGGCTCAGTGGTGAAGAACCCCTGGGTTCAATCCCCAGTACCAAAAAGAAGAGCCAGGTAACAAAGCAGCAGAGCACTGGCCAGAGGGAATGCCCGAGAGGGGACATGGAAATATTGATTATCTGAGTCTCTGAAACCCAGAGTGAGTCACATCCTCTGGCAGGAAAGCCCCCACCCCAGTCCCTCTCCGGGGTTCAGCCCGATCACTGGAAACAGACAGGAGGCCCAGCGCGAGAGTCACACTGGGAGGCTTTCTGTTCTGACCAGGTGTGCCCCTAATGGGCCCTCCAAGTTGTATTCTGACTCTTGGGGCTTTTTAGAGACTAAACCACATTCACCTCCTGATGAGCACACAGAGGCACGGATGTCCATGTGACACCGCCGCGGGAAGACCGGGAGAAGGGGGCACCAGGCCTTAGTGTCCAGCTAGTCACCCATTGTAAACCCCATCTTAGCACCGGGAATAAAGAACTAGTGCCCACTCCCTCCAGATGATACCAAAAAACAGGTCCACATACGCACAAAAGCTATGTCCTTTGTATATAGTTCAAACATGAGAATTTAGCCTTAGTTTTAAGAAGGTGTTGGTATGACCCCACATGATTTTATACATCTCTATATGTGTGAGCATAAATAATAAATGGATCTCCATACGCGACATTATACATGCCAATATAAGCAATTGGATTTAAAATGGGTCTTGAAGTATTATTTTAACTCTCGTAGGTTTCTGACGGCCCTAGAATCAAATTAGTCAGCGGCTCTGATTGCCACGGGGAAAGATAATTTCAGGAATGATAAGAATTGCAATATCAGTTAGTCCCGGCTTGTTAATGAAACTTCAAAGTTGAAACCAAAGTAGGAGTGCACAGATCGCTCCAGAGGAAAAGTCCCAGGGTTCTACGAATCTTCTCTCTGTCTTTAATGAATGCTTAACCTCCCTGCACTTGAACTCGGGCATCATGGCCAGTAGTCAATTTCATTCTACTTCACGTATTTTTTTTCCCCCTTTTAATCCTGAAAATCTGTAGCCATGTCATCAGCTCCTTCTTAATTATACCATATTCTTTACATCTGTCCTGCTAAATAACTCTAATTGAAATAGCACCGGCGTGAATTTTTGTAATGTTCCCCCCAAGACATCCCGAAAGTGACTCACGAGAAAACAGACTGAAGTCACAGCTGGAAGCGCGTCAAGGATCATTTCCATTTTTACATGATTAATTTGAATTTAATATCTTAAATCAAAACCTGATTAATTTAAATAAAATTTTGATGGTGCCCTGCTTCTAATATACATTGCAGTAATTAGATTCGGCTTAATGTGATTTTTTTTTTACATAATTAAAAAAAAGGGGGAAGTCAAGTGTAACAATGCAATGTTGATACAGATCTGTCTAAATGTATGGAGGGGACCTCAGTTTGGGACATCAGCAGGTGAAACGTTGAGGCAATGAAGGGGACTCAAGCGAGCCAGGGACGCAGGTGACTGTTCCGTGTTCATCCCCTAAGTGCAGCAAGATGGCTTGTTCCAGCGGTAAAAGAAGAGAAAGCTTTCATTCTAAACGAGGATGCACCCAGGATGGAATGGACAGGACACTATCTCATAGATGCCAACACCCCCTCTCCTCTGGGGACATTGGGCGACGGCCTCTGCTGTGGTTAGATGGGGTTCAAGTGTGTCTCCGAAGGGTTCCTGTGCTGCAGACTTGGACCCAGGCTGGCACCTTGGGAGGTGGTGGATCTTGAAGAGGAGGAGGCTCCTGAAATGTGTATAGGTCACAATGTGCCACCCTTGGAAGGGATGTTGGCGTGGAGTGGGCTAGTTCCTGCAAGAAAGGGTTGTGATAAGGAGAGTTTGGCTTCTTGGCTGTCTCTCCTGCTTCCTGTCTTGCCGTGTGATCTTCTGTATGTCCTCCCATCCTTGTGACACCACCAGCCATAGGGCTCTCACCAGAGCCCAGAAAATGCTGACACCACGCTCCTGAATCTCCAGAGCTGTGAGATAAATAAGCCTTTTGCTTTAAAAAGTTCCCAGCCTCTGGTATTTTGTCATAGCAACATAAAACACACCAGGAGAGCTTCCAATGTGCATGTGCCCAAGACAGAGCAGGGACCAGTGTTACGATCAATGAGGATGTGGGTCCCACACAAGGGCAACATGCTCTTTGCAGCCCCTTTGGAAATTTGGTGCCTGGGTCATCATCCTGGAGGACTCCACTTTGCATGACCTCCCCTTCTTGAGAAGAGGAAATGAGTCTGGAGAGCGTGGAAGCTTTTCCCTCAAGACCTCTGTTCACCCCGATTCTAATGGGCCTCGCTGCTGTCAATCATCCTGGAAACGATGCGCACATGATGACCTCACGACAGACGGGTTGCACTCTAGAGATCTAGTCCTGGCTCCCTGCTTCCTCACCACCAGGAAGCAACCTGATCCAAGCTGGGCCACATCAGGGTGCCAGAAGGTCAGTTTTCCAAACCTGGTCTTTGCCCAAACCTGCCCAGAGACACTGGGGATGTCACTGTCCTCGGGTCAGCGTGTCACCAGCTGTGGAAGGGCTCGGGCCTGACAAGCCCCTGCCACAGGATCCGAGCCTTGGAGCCCAAGGCCGAGTGGCCGAGTGGCCGGCCTTGCCCTGGAGCTTCTCTGGTGTGAGAGAGCTTCCATGGCCGAAGCCCACTACAGTTTCACAGGAGCTTCAGGCTGATTCCTCGCGAGGCTGGGCTGTCCCTCGTGGGCCAGGTGTGATGGACTCCAGTGAAACCTGGAACCAGCCACGGGAAGGGGGCGCAGGGCTTATGGGCAGGGCTGCACGTACGTGGAAGAGGAGCTGGCATCCCCACGGCTCGCTCCACGTGGAAGCATCTGACCTTCTGTGCCCATGTCTTCCCCTTCAACTTCCTGTCCTCCAGGTCCTCTGGGTCCTCTGAGCACGCCACACACCATGGTGGCTGTGTGAACTGGCGATACGTTAGTTAGCTGACCGTGGTGATCACTGTACAATGCAGACGTAGATCCAATCATCAACCTGCACCTTGAATATACACAGTGAAGTGAAGAGAGCACAATGTGTATTGTTTCTCTTTGTTATTTATTAGATTTTAGTTCAGGACACTTTGAAATATGCCTTTGCAAAAGAAGTTGGATAACACTGTGTATGTATTATGCAGAATAGAGTTTGCTTGACTCATATCTACAAAGATTGGTTATGTCTCCCCCTCTTCTCTCCTCCCTTCCCTCTGCTCATTCTGTATTTCTTCCTGTAACACAGTTCCATAAGTGACCTACGCTGAAGTTCACCCTAGCACCCCCTTCGCCCTAGCACCTTGGAGAAGAGAGAAATTGTCACTCTGTGCCTGTGTCCTTGTGTCCGAGGATTTGAGGACAGGGGCAGGGAGAGGCATGGCATGCTGAGATTCCTCAAAACCTCCTGCCAAACTTTAAGCGGCCAAGGTTGGAATTTACTTCGGCGACAGTCATCAACGCGTTCCTCAGAGGGGTTGATTCTGTCTCCCGCTGTTTCACCAGGATCGCGAGGTCTGGGGATCATTTACACTGCACTCTGCCTTGTGCCATGGAATGGACTGAAGCTTCCACCTTAGTGCACGTAAGGGAGACCAGTTAAGTCACCAACTTTGAGCCAAAGTGAACAGAACACACTTGAAGTTCACTTCCAGACCTCCTGTGGCTTCCCTACGCATTCCGCACTGTGGAGTCACGTTGCTGTTCGCACGACGACTGAGGATCATTGCACTAACGATGCTTCCACGTGTAGTTGCCTCTGTGCATGTAGCCCGCGGAACTGAGAATCTCCACCATCTATCCAGATGCTCTGACTCCCCTGCCTCAGAGGCATTTTTCAACCTTCCCATGGACTTGAAAATCGGGGCTCATAGACAGCCATTTGACTCATCAAGGTTTTGCAATGGGGAGAAAAATAACGACTAGGGTCCCCACCCGAGTTGGATCACAGTTCAAACTTGGCTTTATCACCCTTCTTGTGTGGTTGGGCCTCACCCCCTCTGTCAATCCAGGTGTGCAGGTAATTGGCCGTCCCCTTGCCTGGGACCAGGCTGTCTGGAGCCCCCTGCAAATCAGCAGCTGCACATTGGAAAAGGTGGTGGTGCCAACCATCAGCTCGGGCCTGCCTAGCAGAGAGGTCTTCTGACGCTTCCCATTGACAGAGGGAAAGAGCTCACAAAAGGGTTTCACGGAAGTCGCTGATTTATAATTCATCACAAAGGGTCTCCAACGTGATGACTTTCTAATCTGACAACCAGGACTTCTGATGACTATCAACAATTTAATTTCTTTCTAAATTTAGATTTTTCGCTTCTCGGCATCAAACACCAAAGCCAGCTAAAAACAGCGAGCCGTGAATGTGAGAGGGAGAGTCTTACCTCTGCAGTGTTTTCTCTTTCTTTTCTTAATGTCAAAGTTAAAGTCAAAACAAAATTAATCAGGAGGGGCTATCTATGATGACTCCCCATTCAACTCAGGAGGAAGGGGTGGGGGCAGACATATCTTTGCCAACAGCCAAAGGAATGCCCTTTCAAAGAGCGTCCTTAGACTAGAGGCTCTGGAGACAGGTTGGAGATCTTCCGTATTTAGCAGGTGGATCAAAACTCCCTGGCTCTGGTCTAACTTTCTCTCTTATTATAAGCAGCAGGGGTTGGGGATTGTATGGGCCATGATTTAAATGGTTAATTGAAAGGAAGCTATGGTGAGCTGTGTCTAGCTACAATATTACCGAGACAATCTTATCTGAGCTTACAGAGCAAGTTCCAATTTGTAACTGCTGTATGCATTTCTAGCAGATAAAACTCTTAAGAATCCCAGACCTGAGTAAAGCTACCTTGCCGTTCTGGACTCTCTCACCCTGCCCCTTCTGCTACTTGTTCTGTTCACCCTCCTCTTTCCTGTCTCTGCTAGGAAGTAGTGTCACGACCCAAAGTCTCAACCTTAGGCAAACGGATTTAGTCATAAAGTGGTGGGATGAAGTGAGACTTGCTACTAAGCCGTACTGAACAGAGGAGAAAACCGAGGGTCACAGAGGTCCAGTGACTCATCAAGGTTTTGCAATGGGGAGAAAAATAACATTGTTGGGACCAGAATCTGGGCTTTGTCCTCATAAGCCCCGCATCCTTTGGGTGGCATGGAGAAACGGCAGAAGGATTGCCTTCCTTTAATATGAGGGGATATATATCTAATCTTTGAAAACCAAAGCCATCTGTCTCATAGTTTAATGGCAAAATTAATATATCTTCATTTTTACAGGAAATCCTTGCCCAAGAAGAAAAAAAAAAGTTGTAAATATCTATTTCTTCCAGGAACTTCCTGGGAAACCCATGTAAAGTACCCCCAAGCTATTCTAATCTTCAGTAGATAGCAGGAAGCACTCAGTTTACTACCCAAGACACTGTGGACACCCTCCCCCCCAGCACCCTCACCAGCGACACCCACCAGTCTTAAACTGTGACAGCTGGGCCTCTCCCACCCCCTGCCGAGGGACCACACTGAAGTTGGACTGCAGAATTTCGGGGATCCTGCCTCACTAAGACCCTGCTGAGGCAGCGCAGTCCGACCGTGAGGGTGCACTGCCTGGGGGCTGTCAGCAGGTGGGTTTGGGGAGCCACGGGGGGGGGGGGGGGCGGCGAGGCCGGGCCTCTGAGTGCGGCTGGAAGGTCAGGTTGATGAGGCAGGGGAGTAACCGCTGATAAAACAGGGGGTAGAGAGTTCCATCCCAGGACATCTGCCCTGAGTCCCCTGTCACTGGGCAGATGGAAAGACTTGGCCTTGGCCCTCCTGGGCCTCACCGTTCAGTTAGTGATTGGGGCCCCTCCACACATGCCACGTGTCCCTGGCCACATGGGTTTCGTGAAGAGCAGGATGGCCAACCCCGAGGACAGAGGCTCAGTCCTCCGGCCTGTGTTGGAGAGACCCAGTCCAGGTGACCCGACTGACCATGAGCATCCGGGGACAGCCGTCCAGGGAGTGCGTGCCCCTGAGGGGCGGTTGGCACCGCCATGTCCTGACTGTTTGGCTTTGGGCAAGAGCGTGCTCCTCGTCACTGTCAACCAGGAAGGTCGTAAGGGTACCCAGCGTGGAGGAGGGAGCGCCCGCACAGGGAGCCCCAGGAACGGCAGGGGATGACTGCTCGAGAAGCTTCCCTGAGGTCCTAGCTGCCTTCTGATGAAGGAGCAAAGGCAGGGGTCCCCTCCCTCCCATTGGACACTCGGTGTACATCGAAAAGCAAGAAAGTCCCTTCTGCTCCTACCTGCTGGGAGGGGGTGGTCCCTCCTGTCCCCACTCTCTGCACCTGTCTCCATGACATAAGGTGACGAGGTGACCTCCAGGGGACTCTGCCGTCTCTCAGCAACACCCCAAGCCCCCTCACCTCCGCAGACCATCACCCACCTTGTCTTCCGGAAACATCACCTTTGCCAACGTATCGCTCGCCTGAGATGTTAGGAATATCTCGGGCTTTGTTTCTCTGTTATAATAGATGTAAATTAATGTTTTGCCTCTGTTTGCCACGGTAATCATAGAGGCAAGTGTATACTCCTAACAGCTATCTTATTTTCAATTTGCAAAGCATACTGTGCTTAATCCCACGAGGCAGCCCGTGGCTCCAGATATGAATTTTAAAAGATAATTAGCCCAGTGCAGAAGTTGCTCCCTGTGACTCGGAGCACGCACGGGAGCCTGGTCAGGGGGATCCTCCAGGGGACCCTGTCGGGTCACAGATCCCCCCCGTGGTTTAGGACATTTTTTTCCATCACCACCGCCTTTGTGTGAACCAGATGATTTGTTCATGAAAATGTAAATCGTGTCCATACTAGAAGCTAGAATTTCTTTGGGGGGTTGTTATTTGAGGATTCCCACCCCCGCTTCCGACCCTCTTTCTGTTTATAATATTCATGGATGGCAGGTGACTTTTTTTTTTTCTATTTCTTTTTAATAATGCTCACTGAAAGAAAGGGCAAGGCTTGCGTTGGTTATTTGTATTGTTTAGTGCCCATGGCTTAGTAAGTGACCATTTCTTAGAAAAAGGCTGCAGAAAAAAAAAAATGTTGGTCCAATGAGACGAACGTCCTGCCCGGCTCTAACCATGGTCTCTGCTGGTGGGACTTCACCCCCACAGGAAATCAGTTAGGAAAACAGGCACACAGTGTGACAGGCTGAGGGAGCATGCCCAGCCACCAAGGACTCCTCAAGGTATAAGCCAGCCAACGGGGGTCATCTCCCTCAGTGGTCAGACACTGGCCACTCCCTCAGGGACACTGCCTGGCGGGCTCCGTGGGATCAGAGAAGGCAGGAAGCTAGGCAGCGCAGCAGAGGGGAGCTCTGTGAGCCAAGGAGGGAGAGCAGACTCTTTCCTGCCCAGTGTCTGGGATCCCTTCCTGGAGGAGGTGGGGATTGAAATGGCTTTGACCACACCCATAATGTCTGTTTTAACCAGAAAAGTCACACTTTAACTTTGGAATTTCTATCTGGCTTGTGCCATGTATAATTTAAACAGGTGTCTTATATTTTGATGTCACGATCCTTCCCGTAAATGGAACCCGGGGCATTATCATAGTTCACATGCAACACCTATGTAGCAGTCCTGCTCATCTGTCACCTCTCTCAATCCCATTAGCTCAGTGGCTTCTGACTGACCCAGGAGGACACCAGGCACAGGGAGGCTCAGGAACATACTAAAGACTCCGTCAGTGGGAGGCAGCCTGGCTTTGGACCTGGGTAGTGCCTGTTCCCAGGCTCTGCGCTACCAGACCACAGAGTTCTTCCTGCCTCCCAGGTAGCACAGGTGGGGAAGGGTCTGTTGAAGGAGCCCCATGGATGGCATCACATGGTGGCCTCTGCTGGGAACTCCACCTCATCACTCACAGCAGTCTGTCCCCAGCATTGGCTGGCCATGGGTACAGAGAACAGAACCCCAATTTGGTCATTCAACTCATATCAGGTTACCAAGAACAAAAATCTTAATGCATTTTAAGGGTAATTTTCTCCTTTGTCATATAAGCTAGGGGACTTCCCTTTCAATGAGAAAAATGTCACGGTATTGAAGTTCACTGAGCCTCGTGTTGCAGGGAAATCAGTCATGGGCATATGTAAGTGCTGGCAGGTGTGAGTGTACGGTGTGTGTGTGTGTGTGTGTTTCACATACATATGTGAGGAAAAAACCAGACTGAGGTTTCAGACAGACTGTGAAAGACCAGAAGGTTCTGACATCTGTTCTGAGATGCCCTGGTCATTGTGGTCCTGAGCTTGCTGGTGGCCTCTGGGCATCACTGAGCTCTATCCTCTGTGGTTGCACAGGGTGCCTGGCCTTCTAGTGGATATAAAAGTGGTTGGTAGAATGATTGTCCAAGGCTTTCTAGAAGGGAGAGGAGAGTTCTGGAGAGCTCGGGAGTGTTCCCCCAGCCCTGGCTAGAAAGACAAGGTCCCCTGGATGAGAACAATGACTCGAAGTTGGTGCCACTCACAATAAAACTGAAGGATTCTTTTAATCAGAACCTTGTTCTCAGATGTTTAAATAGACTTTATTTTTTTTAATGTCAGGGGGAAAACACACATTCAGACTCTCTGAGATACCTACAGTGCTACAGAAAAACCAGATCATAAAACAAAAAGCCAGAATTTTGGTGAAATCCTGTCTCGAGGCTCCAAAATGCAATGTGCCTCCACCTGGCAGATCCGGGAGGAGGCCTTGCTCATCACAGCCGGGGAAGAGAGCGCTTTGCCATCAGGAGCTCACTTCCCATTCCAGCATCCTCTCCCTACCCAGCAGAGGCTTCCAGAATTCTTGATGGACACACCTGCCCACTGACCACCACAATGTAGGTGTGGCCGGAGCCCTGGCTGAGCCGTGGGCCAGGTGGACTCAGGTAGGCAGTGCACAGAGGAGGAGGGAGCCCGAGAGAAACCTCGCTGTTCCTGTTACCTGTAAGAAGCTGAGGACCACGTCTTTGTCTCCCTGCGTTAGACCAAGTCCTTCTTTTATCCTCTTCCTTACCGCAAAAGTGTTTTCTTCCTTCAAAAAGACCCTTTGTTTTCCATCCTGCCTTCAAGTCCAAGGGCAGGAGAGCAATACTCTGTTAGGACAGCCCCCGGGGCACATGCCCCACATCAGCACCCCAGATTCCAGAAGGGCGTTGCCACCGCACTCAGCCCCTGGTGTGTGGGTTGTTTGCTTTTTTGCTTTCTGCCTGCACAGGGGAGAATAAAAGGGGGGCTGCATCTGGTCTTTTCTATCCTTGGGTCTTCAGTGTTTGCGTGGTTTCCCACTCATTAAAGAATAGGTTGGGGCCTGGGGCTGGGGCTCAGTGGTAGAGCACTTGCCGAACTTATGTGAGGTCCTGGGTTCCATTCTCAGACATACAAATAAAATAAAAATAAAAGTCCATCAACCACTAAAATATGAATATATATACACGTGTGTGTGTGTGTGTGTGTGTGTGTATAAATTGAATAACAGCTTGACAATTTTAAAGCTTCCTCTCAGGACAAAAACAGCACCAACCCCCCAGGTCAGCCTTCTTCCTCTGTGACGTTGCCCAGGGGCCTTTCCATGGGCTCTGAGTATCACTAGAACAGGGGCTTGTTTTCCATGAACATGGCCCCAGTACCTGGGGGGTGGGTTGTGCATCTATAACTGAGGAACTCAGCCTCACCTTCTGGGAAGCACCAGGGTCATCTCAAAGGAGAGGTCATTTAAAGGCCCCAGATGTGCTTTAATTTGGGGCAGTGTTTCCCAGAGGCCAGTCCTTCACTGGGTGATTATTGATAGGTAGAAAGAAAGAAGGAAGAGAGGAAGGGGGGAGGGAAAGAAGGAGGGAAAGAAAAGAGAAAGAAATAAGGGATCTTAATACACATCAGGAGAGCACGTCTGAGCACAGCAGCTATGCCTGTGAGCTAGCAAAGTTAGCTCGGATCGGAGTGTTGGAGGGTGTGAGTTTTGAATATCATTCTATATTCAAACATAGACAATTCTTAGGGAACTCTTCTTTTGGTGGCTACAACCTCAACACCTATGCTGGGTGCCTGAGAAACAGTAGGTACCTGTCTTGACTGGAAGACCAAGTATCTGGGACACAGCACTCTCCCGTGGCCCAAACCATCAAGGAATTTGCAGGGCAAGTCAGGAGCACTGAGACCTGTGAACAGGAAGTAAGTCCCATCGGCTTGACCTGCAGCGTCTCAACTCTGAGGCCAGGCACCACATGTGACAGCCTTGGTGCAGAACCGAGGCTCACAGGACCGAGGCTCACAGGACCGAGAGCATTTACAAGGACATGCGTTAATCCACATCACCTTCCTGCACGTTTCACTTCACCCCCAGAACACCCCGGGCTCAAGGCCCCTGCCTCCTCCAGCATGTCTGCAGGCAGCTGGCTCCCTTGGGCAGTCTGTGCGTGATGGACAGCTCATGAGGCAAGCCCCTTTAGGACTGGGTTGAAGACGTCCTCCCCATCATTCTCCTGTGTCTGTGAGCACAGGGGCCACACCCTGAGGACTCCTGCTTCTGGTGTCCCTGCTGGAGCAAGTCCCCTTTCCCACTGAAGATCTTGGCTGGGGAGGCAGGCTGGGAGAGAGGAGGGTTAGCAACCTGTTTGTGTGCCTGGGCTGAAGGGAAGCAGTGGGTGACGCCCTTCTGGCTTTGGTCTCCTGGGTGCTCGAGGGCATGGCTGTGTCTGGGAGCCTGGAGGTGGCTTAAAGTTGATGTCCACTTCAGGAGTGCAAGGTCCTGGGAGGTGGTAGAGGAAATCCTGCGTGGCTCACGTCCTAGGTGTGTATCTGACTTGCTAGGGGAGTCTGGTCTTTGCAGTCAGGAAGGTCTTTGTCCCCATCCTTCTTCCACCCATTAGCATCTGTGCCCACTTGTCAGTGTCACCTCACCTCCAAAAGGAGGAGAGGAGTGACATCCTCAGAAAATTATGAGGACTGAAATCAAGTAAGGTGTCATGTGTGTCAAGGTGTCCAGTGGAGCTGACCCTTGGCAGAGCTGGCTGCCTGGTCTCCTGGGCCTCTCTTGAGTCTCCGTGTCCTGCAGCAGGGACAGCGAATGTGGGACGCTCCTGGCACTGGAGCCCTCCACAGAGCAGCACTTCACGATTCACATACATGGGACTCTGTCCAGCTGCAGCCTTAGAGCAGCTTGGGCAGTGGGCAGCGGGCTCAGTGGTTGTCCTTGTCCCCCTTTTGCGAGAGAAGGAAGTGAGTCTCGGGGGGATGGAGGATTTTGCCTATGCAGCCTGCAAAAGGTACCTGGAACTTCAGCGTCCACTTGCATTGGGAAAAATCCTCTGTGAAGTGGGACTGGGAAGGCTTCCCTGCTGCAGGCAGAACCTGGCTGCCCGGGCATGTGCACTCTCTGTGTCTCCACCCAGCCCAGGTCCTGGCTTGGACCTCGCAGGGTTCTGACTGTGCTCTGGACGTGTCCAAAGGCCTGGTGGAGTCATAGTTAATAGTTCCAGCCATGCTTCCGGGACCCTCCTCTCATTCAGCCCCAGGCTGCTCTTCGAATGGATGCAGCCTGCTGCTGGCCTCTGCTCCTCCCCAGGCTTCCCTGGACACAGAACCACCACCCACCTGAGCTGCCCACTGCTCTCCACAGGCGCAGCGGGCCTGCTGCCAACTGTAGCTGGGAGTGGCTTGAAGACAACTTTGCAGATTCCAGCTCCCAAGGACTGCAGGGAGCAGGGCACGCTGGGTGGGCCAAAGACCAGCAGGCAGCCACACAATTCTGTATGGGCCTGAGGTTCTGGCCTTTCTTATTCTCTGATGACCTCTAGCAGGTCGCCTGCCTGCTTTGCTTCCTGAGTGGGCAGCCCCGAGTCCAGGTCTTGTTCTCAGGCAGCACTGAGTTCTCGATCAGGACACCACACAGGTCCTCCTGGCCTCGGGGGAGCTCTTTGCCTCCCGAAAGACCCTCCATCACATCTGTGTCACTGTGCCTTTCCATTGGAAGGCCCCTCTGCAGGCCCCTTGGTCTGTGTGACCATTTCCTGAGGTTTCTCATCCACAGAATCTCCTGGCCAGCTCCTGATCCAAAATCTCAGCAAGGACTCATTGAGGACACCGAGTCCTGGCCCTTGCTGGGCAGTGCCGCAAGTGGCCATCTATCAGGTGGCTGGAAACCTGTGCTGCTAAGTGCCCACGGGAGACCTAGCCCTTTCTCCCATGTGGCACCCCTCTCTCTCCCTGGTACCTAAGAAGGCCCAGGCTTTGGAAATTCCAAAGGGGGAGGAACTGTAGGGGAGAAAATAAGTCCGAGTCTACCTTGAAAGAGGGCAACAACAAAAACAGAGCCCCGGAGAGGAAGAAGAAAAAACGAAAGCAAGCAGAGAAAGACAACATCCGCTCTCATTTCGGTTTCCTGGAAGCGGAATGTGGTCGGGCAGATGGTGCTCTTTCATTTCACTAGAAGAAATGATAAGATGTAAATATACGGCCATCTTCAGCAGGGCAGGGCTGGGCAGGGCAGGGCGGGGCAGGGCGGGAAGGGCACCTGGTGCTGGCGTCTCTGGGCTGCTGGGGAGCTTTCTTTTTGAGGTCAGGTGGCCCCACTTGCTGAGGACCACGGTTACTGCCCGAGACCCGCAGCTGTCCAGGGGGCTCAGTAGTTCTCAAGGTCTCCACAAATGGGCCACCAGGAGGTCTGAACTCCGTTCTGTTTCTGAATCGGTGCTTTGTTCCTGGAAGGGTCTGGAACAAACCCAGTTTGTTCACATCTAGTTAGTTCCCTGTGATGCTCTGGGGGTGTTGGATATCATTGCCCCATGTTGCATTATGATGGAGGATGTTCAAAGCACTTTCACATATAAATATCTCCTTGGACCCAGTGACAGGGGCTGTGACCAGCAGCCCCACTTAGATCCATGAATGGCCTGCCTACAGGCATTCATGTGTCCTGGAGAGGCAGAGTGGACTGGCAGAGATGAGCTCTCAGCTCTCCTGAGGATCCCCAGGCCAGTGTTCCTTCCGCTCACTACTCTTGGGAGGGGTTGGGCAAAACATTTCCCAGGTGGCATTGAGCAGCAGGGGGATTTGGGTCTCAGACACGTATGAGATGGAGAGGGAACGAAGAAGAAATGGTGCTTCTTGTTCTAGGTCACCAGACACACATCCCCATTGAATTTCCTTGGAAACAAAAATGGAATTTATCTTCCTCCCACATTTTCTATGCTGGGACAACGTTGCTAACACAAAGTAGATGTTCACCTGTCTCAGGTGGGCATCGGAGGTTGAAAGTATGAGTCAAGAGCTAGATGCAAGGAGCAAGCTGCCTGGTCCCCAGACACCCACCACGGATTCCACGGGGTTCTCAGATGGCCTTTGCCAAGTCCTGGAGATGGCCTGATACAATCAGAGGATGGTGGTGGAGTCTGCCAGAAGACTTTTGGCCCATGAATAACAAGGTCCATTGGTTGACTTGTACTAGTTTCCTTCCCTCTACAGAGGTGTCCTCCCCGCCTCATCTGAATGCAGCTGTTGGACAGCTCTCCAGGTTCTTAGAGTGGCATGGTGAGCTGGTCTTCCACCCTTCACACGCTCCTGGTGCAAAGGATAGGAGGATCTCTCCCCTCAAGCGGAAGCCAGAAAACCAATGCTGAGACTCCAATAATCAAGAATGGAGAGGATGGGGCTCTAAAACTTGTTCCAAAGTGCTCTTGTGCATAGTGAACGGGGGCTGGGAAGAGGCCACTGTAGAAAGGGCTGCGGGCCAAGTTGCAAACAAGCCAGGAGTCAGAGAAGTGGCAGAGTGAGAGTCATGGGGAGTGTGGGGGGGACCCCAGTCTGACCCAGTATCCAGCCAACCCATTGAGCTTCTTCTTTTCACATACATAGGAGGGTCTCTTTTGCATACTTCAGAGATATTTGTAAAAAAAAAACATTCATTTATTTTGATGGTCAATCTTGGAATTATAGGATATGGAAGAATTTCTATAAATGGAACTTCAATCGAGTATCTTGTACATTTTAGAGGTGCAGAGTACAAAATTTGATTAGCAATTAGGGAAAAACTGATTTTTGTTGAAGAGACTCCCGATGACAACAGCAAACAAACAAGCCTCCCTGGGTTGCAGACACACAGCCCTTCACCTCCGAGGTGCTGGGACCTGAAGGGCATGTGACAGTAGGTGTACAGAGTTGATGCCGACGAGCGCCGAGGTGAGCACACTGTGCATGCTCCGACTTTCTTCTCTGTCTCAGGAGCACCTTTTTTCTTGGCAAGCAGATGGCTGGATCAATCCCAAAGACAAACCTCATGCACCTTGTTACACACTCTGACTTGTGGCTTATGGCTTCCTAAATTGGTCCTTAACAACTATCTAGACTGTACATGTTTTTTTGTTGTTGTTATAGTTGCTAAAGTACGGGTACAGTTAGAAAACAGGTTCTAAAGCTTTGGTTTAATCTCAGTCACCAGCCCTGAACCTCTTTCTTCATCTGGACATTGGGAATAAGGATAAGCCTTTTGCATAATGGTCTTTGTGGTCATCAAATGAAACAGGGAATCTTATTTCACGTACGCTAATATTGATTGCATACCTATTCTGTGCCAGCAACGGCAGTTGACACTGAGAGAAAAATGATGGACGTGTGTCAGTCATTCACTCTCCCTGGTCATGAAGGTCTAGAGGCAGATGCCGTGGAGCACAGACCCACCTGTCAGTCAATGACATGAGGATGAGGTGGGATGGGGACATCCCAGGAAGTGCAAAGAAGCCAATGGCCTTGGGACAAGGTGGCTGGAGGATTTCCATGAGGAAACAGGGACGCGAAGCTGAGCTGAGGTATCCAAGTGCAGGACCCCGCAGCTGCCTCCGCAGCCTGTGCAGGGGGAGCCTCAGACAGCACTCGTTCTGTGACTATAATGAACTGTCATCTCCGTTTCCTGTTCTGGCGGTGCTGCGAGAAGCTTCCAATATGGGCAAGGGAGGCAGCAGCATGCTATCTGACCTCCCCACCCCAAGGCAGCATGGGTGGTTAAGACTCGGGATCCAAGGGGCCAGCTGGGTGGCTGTGGTTAGAACCGCCCACTCCTCACTGGCGTCCTCCCCACCACACTCTGGAGGGAGGAAGATGAGAAAATGTTGCAGGCACCCACACTTCCAAAAGGAAGGAGCTTATCAGTTGTGCCCACTCATGTCATCTCTGCCTAGTGACAGGTTGAAGAACGCCCACTCCCGGTGGCCCAAACTCCAGAAGGAAAGACAGACTGGAGCTGCCCACACACCAGGGTGACATGGGAGGCAGGTCAGCAGCACCTCCCAACATCTCAACAGGCTGAGGCAGGGCCCAGCCAGGATGACGAGCCAATGTCCATCTCGTCTGGACTGGGAGAGCCTCAAGGTCAGGGCTGACTAGGACTTAGTCATCTCTGTGACACCAGGGTGAGACTCAGGGCTGGGCACAAAGCAGAACTTCAACGCAGATGCAGGAGCCAACATGGTCATTGTTGTTCAAGGAAACTTGACACATGATGAATAGACATGGATCAGAAGCAGATCCAGAAGGGGCATCTTATTTAAAATAATAATTTTGTTATTTCAATAAAACTGGTTCGTGTACATTACCAAAGTTGTAACCAATGTTGAGACTTCACTGAGGAAGGCGAACAAACAAATAGAGAAACCCCAATCCAAACACGTGCAAGACCCAGCACGTGGGGTTTCAATCCTGGCACACGAGCAGAGGCTGGGGACCTGGGGAGAGATTGCAGACAATAAGACAGTAGGCATGACTCCAATGAGCAAGCAGCAGGCTTGTCTGTAAGTACCCTGAGGCCACCATGGCCACTCAAGACTGGAGAAGGCTTCTAAGTCCCCAAACTGGCTGAAGATGGCATGGCCTCTCGACACACGTGCTGTTGGAGTGCCTTCCTCATCATATCTGGGCCCAGACCAGCAGCAGCACGGGGCACTGGTAAACAGGAAGTTTGCGGGACTCATCAGGAATAATTAGGAAACCCTTCTGAACTACAAGGCTTCCTGTTTCCTGGCTGCCTCTGGACAGTGAGGCTGGCCTAAGGGCTGGAGGACCGATGAAGCAGAGGAAGCAGGGTCCTGCTCTGCCATGACACCCAGCACTGAGGTCTCCTGCTCATCTACAGTCATGGAAAGTCTCATCTCTGCATGGAAAGCCACTTCTGCCAAAAAGAGTTGAATTCTTCAACTCTCCAAGATGTGACCATTAAGATCTTTAGTGAGCGACCTAGAGACCTGTCAGTCACTCACCAAGCCTAGGTGAATACAGGAGGTGAGGGACCCCGTTGCTGGAAGCCCAGGCCACTGGGTACCATGTTTGGCAACATCCTTGTTAGGTCTCCAAAGCCTTGAACTAGCAACTCAAGACGAAGAAGCAGGGCCACTGGTGTCCTGGGCCCAGAAGACTACTGAGAAGCTGGACAGAGACGGGGAGTGGGGTTTGGAATACTTTAGAGCTAAAAGTGGCAAATAACTTGCTTTGACTTTGCAAACGGTGAGCTTTTTAAAAAAGCACTCCAACCCATGGGCTGGTACCCAAGAACCTCCCAGATTGGGGACTGATGAAAGCAGAGAACTGTGTCACCTACACCTTCTGAATCTAAGCTAATGAGGCTTTATATTTGTATTCAAATGAGCTCCATTTATTTAAAACAACATTATAAAATTATACAAATTATGTAACAGATAATAATTTTATTAGTAAAATGGAGTCCCACGTGCCATATGAAACAAGAAAGATTGACTGAGGAAATTGATTGAAAATCTGTTAGAGAAAATGCAAAAACAACAGCTCTCTGAGCCCAGGATCTGCAGCCTCGCTTCCGTCCCCTGGGCCATCGGCACTGAGGAATGACATTGGGACAGGACAGGCTTTCAGGCACACTCTTGCTTAAAGCCCAGGGAAGGGCAGTAAAGACAGTGGCACAGAGGCAACAGTAGAACTTGGTACAAGAAAATGAGGGTCCCCAGGTTGCTGGCAGGTTTACCTGAGGAGGTGAGCAGTACACTGACACCTCTCCGGACCAGGTCCAAGCATCCAAACCTACTCCACAGACAGCAGGGAGCCCTGGAGAATTTTCAGCAGATACATAAGATGTTCAGAGAAATCCTTGAGGAAGATAAACCTGACTATGGAGCAAGAATGTGAAGGAGCTAAACTAAAGACAGCAAGCAGGAGGAGGCTCTAATTGAGAGACAGGAGGGGACCCTGTGGTCCTGGGAGGCAGAGATGTCAGCCTGCAGGCCCCAGACTCCTGACTCCTTCACACCCACATCTGAAGGCAGAGACGGGTGTGTCTGGGGTTACTTGTGTCTGACTTCCCTTGGTTAACATTGCCCTCTCTCCTGCCTGGACGGAGGTGCCAGTGAACTTCACAATGCCAGAATGAGCCCCTTTCTTGGGCCCCATGAGCCACTTTGATCCTGAAGCTACTGCTGTGACTCCTGAGTTGCTGGGTGGAGACTTTGGTCTGATATGCAGGTGTGGAATGTAGGCCTTGGAGTTAGGCAAGTAGCCACAGCTCCCTGTCTAAGATTCAGCTGCTGTTACAACATGAGGGTGACGGAAACAGCTGCCCGGATGACCTCTGGGACACGCTGCTGGGGCACGCTGAGCAAGGGGGCTGGTGCATGATAAATTCCCACACCGAGTTTGCTGTTATCACAGGTCCATTGTCCTGTACCTGGAATCCCAAGAGCCCAGATGCCATACAAGCTGACAGTGTGTAACTTATTCGGCTGCAACAACTGGTCTGACCTGAAGTCATGTGGCAGCAGAAATTGACCTATGCAGACACTGAGCTATTTATAGCCTTTATTTATCCCACTTTGTGTGCATATTCATACATTTTTCCTGCAAAAATATGAATGTGCTTAGTTGCAAGCCACGGCCCCAAACCCCACTGGGGGTGTTAATAATACCGAGTGCATATGACCTGGTGCCATCCTGAGGCTGACACATTCTGAGTGCCAAAGGAGACGCGTCCCCAGGTTCCCAACAGGGTCCTGGATTCACAGTGTAAAGCTTACTCCAGCCCCCTCCTCAGGCCTCCATGCTTAGATGCACAGGATAAGAAACGTTCAGTATTGAAAAACTTTTTTTAAAAATGTGATTCCTCAGATGCTTCCAAGTGGAAATAAGGCATGTGCTCCTAAAATGCCTAGAGGGCCCTGGAAGCCCTGGGCGTGGAGCCCACCTCCCACCCAAGGGCTTCAGCTTCAAAGGCTGACTCTGTGTTGCTCCACCTTCTCAGCTTCCTGTTGAGATAGCCCGAGTGGAGAGGAGTTGATTGTCCCTCATCTTAAAGATGGAAGCTGGGGTTCAGCGAGCTCCAGTGACTTTCAGAGCCAGGTCCTGCAGGCTGTAGGGAATGGCAGCACCAGGACAGTCCTAAATAGTCCCACACAGACCCTCATGAGCTGGGCTCTGGTCCAAAGACCTTCTTTCTTCTCTAGACCATGTGCCAAACATAGCACACAGTAAGAGCTCAATAGTTGCACGTGGGATTGGAGCAAGAGCTTCTCCGTGCAGTCTTCCCTCGTCCTCTCACCTGCCTTCCCAGCAGGGAGAAGTGCCTGACAGTGCTGAGCAGACTTGGATCTCCTGAAAACCATTGGCAGAACTCTGCATTGGAGATACTCACATGCATTGATAGTCACATGCAAAGGTGATACTCTCAGGGCCTCAGCAGGGTTTGTCTTGCTGCTGCAGGAATGTGGGGGCATTTGCTGTCTGTCTGTCCTGCTTCTATCTGTCTCCTGAACGAATGGGCACCAGAGGGTCTCTGAACTTTCCACTCTGAAAGATGAACACTGACTCTTGGGACTAGAGTCTGTGACATCCTGAAAAATGACCTTAAGCCAAGCTGGTACAGACAAGGATCGGATTCTGAGAGCGTGGGGAGAGTCTGGGGCCTATCATTTTTCAGTTCACCAAGTACCAGCAAGAGCCCATGGATCTGGAGTGTTGGAAACTGTGGGTTCTGCTCTTCCTAGCATCTTCTCCTTTTCTCTCTTTTACGCTGTGTTGGAGGGTCAGCGTGGTACCGTCATTCAGGGCACATCTGAAGTCCCGCCTCACCTGCAAAGCCCAGGCCCTCTCCATCCTCACAGTTTCCTCTGAGTGAGCAGATGCTCTCTGAGCCCTTGACGTCAGTGCACGGTGCACAGGAAGCCCCCAGTCCAGGCCTTAGCTGGACTCACTCTCTTCCTCCTGGTGGCTGTCATTTAGGGACCCTACTGTTGATCTGGATCTTCACAGATTTAACCAGAATCCCTCATCTTCCCAAGCTCTCTACTGCAATAGGACAGGGCACCATGTTCTTCTAGGAGGACAGGTACCAGGCCTTGGTGTCAGGCCAGCCCTCCTCTCTCCCTCCGTCTCTATGTTATTAGTTCTAAGTCATTTGGGGATCAAAGCTCCCTAAGGACTAGGACAACTGAGTGTCCCTTCCCACCTGGAAACTCACAGGCACAGGTGATCCTATGTTTCCTACCATGTCCTTGTCCTGAGCACACAAGTGCAGGGTGTCTCAGTGTGGCCCTTGGGCACTGCCAACACAGCCTCCTGGGTTTGCAGCCTTGTGGGTTTGTTTTAATGTAAATGACACATCTCAGCCGCTCACCTACCAGAACAGAATGGAGGGTGCCAAGGGGCCAGAGGGGCTGCCCAAACCACATAGCTGGTGTGTGCTGACCCTGGGGTTCCAGCCCAGGCTCTGACTCCCAAGATCAAGTTCTGATAGCAGCTACGCAATCAGACTTCACCGCTTTGCCAAGAAGGAAACACATGAGATGATTAAGAATGATGTGAGCTGGGGTGGCAGGGCTAGGTTTAGGGTGACCTCAGACTCAGACGGGACACAGAGGGTGTCCATGCATGCCCAGACTCCACCCCCAGATGCCCAAGCCCTGTGCTGGTCCTCAAGATCAGAGGCTGCCCCTCTCAGCACATCTTGGCTCCTCTTCCCTGCAGCTGCCCAAGAGCAGTCCTGGTAATCATTACCTTCTTGCTCACCCAGTGATTCACCCAGAAGTGTTTACTGAGCGTCTAGTGTGTACCAGGTATGTTCCAAGCTTGTGTCCATGGGAAAGGCTGTCCCTTTCGCCCTGTGTCGCTGCGACTCTTTAAAACCCTGGGGCTTCAGGCCTGCAGCCTCTGAGGGAACATCCCCCCACACAGAGAGCAGGCACAGCCCCAGTATCCTCTCCCCTGCGGGACTTTCCAGGCAGGCTGACCAGGGTTCTGTACAGGGCTGATAACAGGCCCGGCTGCCCCGGCCTGCCTGCTGCCTGGGACCGGGAGCCAGCCCTGCTCCGTCGCCCTCTCTCTGCGGTTCAGGTGCACGCTGCTGTGCTGGGCTGCAGAGGAACTGGTGGTTAGCTTTGTGGTCACCCAGCAGTTTTATGAAGGCCCTTGAGGTGCTTCAAGTACCAGGTGGCCCCAGCATGGTTTAACTGTCTGGGGCCCGAGCTCTCTCAGTGGCCAACTAAGCAACGTAGACAACACTGATGTGAGAATTCGGTTGGCCATGGCGGTGACATAACACACTAGGGGCACAGGAGGCGCCCTGACCACACAATAGTAAATCACAGACTCCTGCCTCTTGCCCTTAGGAATCAGCACCTTGGCCGGCCCCTCGGGTCTGTAAAGTCCTCGGGTGCATTGTGTCATTTGAGAGTCACGCCAACCCACTGGGTGCTTTTGGGGGCTCATTTTGCCAATGTGGAAACTGAGGACCACCAAGGTCAAGGGTTGACCAGATGACTGGTAGACCGCCTTTTCCCATTCATGTAGGTCCTTCCTCAGTGACCCCTCAAAGCCACTTGTCTCCTCACACAGTGACACTTCCCAGCCTGCAGTCCCACCCTAGGTGTCTCCCTGAGAGCTGCGGCTTGCAGATCTCAAGCAGGTAGGAATGAGATTGCTGTATTTCCTCTTGGTCTTGCTCCCAGGTGCTCATCAGAGAGCACTTCTTAGAATAAATGCAGAATAACTCAGACCGCCCTTCAGAAGCCCTCAGGAAGCTCTGGGGTGACATTTCAACGCCTCTTCTCTTCATCTCAGCCCTTGTTTTTCTTTCTTCAGGCACCCGCCTAGTCTGGGCAGCCAGGGCACAGCCAGGCACGGGCCAGCGGCTAAGATTGCACAAGGTTGAAGGCACCCCCACCTTCTGTTCTTGGAAATGATGTTCTGGTGGGAAATAGAAGCCATCAGTTCACTGAACGCTGCTTACACAGGCTCCCCTTGCCTTGGAAGCCCCCCGACTGTCTTTCAGGACAGGTTCATTAATCCTCCCAATGACCCCTTTTACTGACAGCTCTATAAAATTTACCATCCGGGAGTGGGAGGGTGTGTTTATAGTGTCATTTTCCTCTCCAGTCTGTGAAGGAGTTCTTGATGGGAGAGCCATGTCCTGGTAATCATTACATTCTTGCTCCTCCATGATTCACCCAGCAGGTGTTTACTGAGCATATAGTATGTACCAGGTATGTACCAAGCACAGGCAAAGTCCAGGCTAGGGTGTGAATTTTGCATGAATAAGTCACCATGCGGAGATCAGGGACAGACTAGCGGTGGACTTGCTGGGGAGGGAGAAAGCCCATAACATTGTGAAAGGAGGTAATAAACATGCCTGCATGCTTGGCAGAGGCAGAGGGCTGGACAGATTGAGGGGGGTTAGTATCACGAGGTCAGGAACAGAGTCCAGCTTTACAGGAGAAGCCATGTGCTGTAGCTCGAGTGTCCTCCAAAATTGCTTGTGTTGGAAACTTAATTCCTCAATGTGGCAGTACTGGGGGGTCGGGCCTGGTGGGAGGTGTTTGGGTCCTGGAGTGAAGCCCTCCCTGATGGATGGATGCTGTCCTGTGGGAATGGCTCAGCCGTGACCAGAATCAAGTCACCTCTTCTCTTCCACACACATCCACTTGCCATTTTATTTTCTTCCATAAATTAAAGCTGCGTGATGCCCTCACTAGATGTGGACACCTGATTGTGGGCTTCTCAGTCCCCAGAATGATGAACCAGAATAAACCTCTCTTTTCTTTATAAATGAGTCAGCCTCGGGTATTCTGTTACAGCAACAGAAATGGAATAAGATGCTACCTGATCATCAGCAGGCCAGTCCCCCTCTTTCACCATCAGCACACACAGCTGCCGACTGCAGGCGGTAATCCTCCACCCCATGGTGGACATTTGAACATTTTATAAGCTCATTCATGGAGAACACTTAAGTCTCGTGCTGGAAGCACCCACTAAAATCTAGCAAGTTTTAAGAATGTAAGCAGGCATTTGGAAAAATGTGCTTGTGCATAGAACCAAAGAGGAAAAAAAAAATAACACCAGAAGAGAGATAATTGTGACCAAATCTCACCCTTCATGATTTCAACTATTTTTCTCACCTGGAGAGAAGTCCTGATAGCCTCTTCACAAGGACCCAGCCTCATGATTAGAAGCTATCCTCAGAGGCTGAGGGTCTCTTTAGACCTCCAAATCCGGTCCCTTGCCCTCCCACTTCTCCCTGCACCATTCCCATGGGCCCAGGCCCCCTGCCCTCCAGGGCTGACAGCCCGAGCCATAGAGTTCCAGGGCCCAAGCTGGGGCCCTCTGGCTCCCCAATTACACTAAATTAATGGCAGGTAACTTGAACCCATCTGCCGGGCACCTGACCACAAACCACCTCTTAGCTAACCCTGGCTGGATCTGATTACTCCCCCAGCGCCCGCCTGGCTTCATTACCAGGGCCATGGGAAGGGAGGAAACCAGGAGGTGACGGGGTCTTCAGTTAGCGCTCTGTCATTAGTGTGGTTATTACCAAGCCTTCCCTCCCAGGAGACCGCAAAAGAGAGAGGAGACCAGAGCCCTCGAGGTCCCAGCAGATGGCTGGAGGAGGTGGAGACGGGCTGCCGAGGGTCGGGCGGATTCCAGGAGGCCAGGCCGACTGGGCAAGCCCAGCAGACGGCGCCCCACAGACTGCTCTGAGGGGCAGTGTGGTGACCAGGAGAAGTGGGTGTTGTCCTCAGGCAAGCTTTGGTTGTAAATGGATGAGCTCTTCACTAGACCTGGGCTGTATTTTTAACACCGAAGTCTCCAGTTCCCTGACAACACTGTGAGCACTGACCTCTAGCCCAGCAGGGTTTTGTGATCACTGGATTGGACTCTTTCTCCAACCAGATGGAACCAGAAAGTCCACCGAGGGCGAGGAGATGTGGGCAGCAGATTGGATGTGCAGGCGTCGGGGTCCGAGCCCACCTGTGGCCTCCCTACCTGCCTGCATCCTCTCACTGAGGGTGGCAACCCCAGTCCCAGCTCAGCAGGTTAAAACTCAGAGCTCCGGGATGGTCAGATGATGTGGCCGGATGTCCCCAGGCCAGGTGTCAGTTGATGGCGGGCAGATGCAAACAGGTATCTGGAAATGCGTATGGGTGAGGCCCCCCCCAAGCCCTTTACATTTTATTCCACAGTCAGCAGGGTTCTCGAGATCGCGACCCTATTCTTGGTGGAAATATTCTTAGGGTATCTTCAAGATCAAGTGACTGTGATGAACCTTCTCTCCCCAGTCTAATTCCACTTTCAACCCCATTCTGCCATTTTCTTCTTCCCTGAGAAAACGGAGCACTTTGTGCCAAAAAATTACCGGGAGCTTCTGTGGTCATCTGCGTTCAGGAGAATAGTCACACAGGAGATGGACACCAGCCTCTTACCAAAGTACTGGTCTAGCAGGCAGGGCTTTCTGATGGATCAGGGACCTGCTGGCTCTCCAACCTGCGCGCGCCCTCTAAGGTCCTCTGTCAGTGAGAAGGAATGGCAGGGCTAGCACATGCCCTTGGAGATGGACGTCTTTTTCTGTTCACTTATTTCTGGTGTCGGGTTGGCCGTGCGACGTAGCATCCCAGCCACTGTTCTCGCCCAGCTCTGATGAGCCCTGTGCCCGTCTTCTGAGTTCCTTGCCCTCCTTGGCCGGCTTGGCACTGTACCCCTCCCCACGCCAACTGCACCTCCATATATGCCAAGTTCACCCGTCAGATCTGCTGAGAGGAGGGACGTGGAATGTGGCTGAGCCTTGGATGAGAGAACCCTGTGGCACAGCTAGACAGGGCTCAAGGGCCTTCCACGGATCCACACCTAATGACTACATCCCCCTTGGACATCCCCGGGCAGGGCTCTGGCAGCCTCTCCTGACACTCCTCCCCTGACGGAGAGCTCACTCCATCACAGCCCAACAGTCTCGCTTCCCGAGAGCCTCGTGAGTTAGCCCCTCCTCACCCCGTCCCACAGCCCCATAAGAACACTGACCTCCAGCCCCACTGACCTTCATGCTGCAGCGAGGCTGGCTCTGTCCTGCCTGGGGATGGCGCTCTTGCAGCCTCCTGCCTAGTGAGGGACCTCTCCGTGGCTGCCATCCTGCCTTTGGTCTCAGTGTGGTGGTCTCTTTCCAGGGGTGCCTTCTCTGACCCCCTCAGCCTTAGTGGGTCTGCCTGACCCCGGCCTCCTTCACTGCCTGACCCTTAGCACGTCTTCCTCACCTCGTCATAGCACCCTCGTCACAGTGGGAAGTGGCCTGGCTGGTGTCCAGGTCGCCTGCAAGCTATTTATATCTTATTTACCTGTAAACTACCATGTGCTGTGTGGTGTGAGGTCATGCGAGGTCCGGCACCGTGCACGTACGTGTTTCCCCGTGACTCTTAGGCACTGGAGTTCTCAAAATGGGTCCATTTTCTGCTGCTACAACAGGATACCAAGGACTGGGTGATTTGTAGAGAGCAGAAATGTGTGTCCCACAGCCCTGGAGGCTGGGGGTCCAAGCTGAAGGAGCAGGCAGGCTCTGGTGTCTGGGCAGCACCGGTCTCTACTTCTAAGGTGGCACATTGTTGCTGTGTCCTTGGGAGGGGAGAAACCTGTGCCCTCGTGTGGCAGAAGAGCCAGAGAGAGAAGGAGAACGAGCCCACCCCAGGACCCGTGCCACAGGGCACTAACACCGCCCGCAGGTCCTCCTCCTCTCTGGCCCTGCTCCCTCCCTGTCGCATTGAGCACTAAATGCAGCATGAGTTCTGGGGTCACAAGAACATCCAACGCCAGCCCCGATGTGCAGTGATGCTCATGCACACAGCACTCTGCGTGACTCTGCTGTTGGAGCAGGTGTTGGCCGGAGTGATCTCCAGCACTGCGTGTGCGCACATTCTCTGGGCAGAGTCGAGTCTCTTCCTATAAAATGCACAGCCAGAGCAGGAGGGTTCTCCCGCTGGTCAGGACCCAGCAGAGCGGCTTCCCCACGCCTAATAAAGGAAGGGGGGCTTTGTCTGCTACGAAGCCTCTCCTACCAGAGTGGACACCGGCCACCCAGCAGGCCCATCAGTCCACTGCCCCACGACCTTGGGGTCAAACCTGCTTCCATGTTATAGAGAAGACTGGAACCTGATCTTTTCATCTCTGAAGACAGAAGCCAAGTCCCCAGGGTCTCCCTTCCTGCTAAAGCTTAAATGTCTTCATCTTCCTGGGGAAAGCATCCTTCCCTCTGCCCAGGTCCCATTTCCTCTAACAAGAAAAACCCACTCGCTTTACTCGCTTTCTTGGCATCTCTGGGGGGCTGTGTGATAGCATCTGCCATTTCACTGTCCCTCCGGGCTGTGCACACTTTGGGTAGGGTTGTCTTAGTCATTGCTAGAGGCCTTCAGTGGGGCTAAGGATTCCTCCTTAGAGATCACATAAGGCTGTTTTTAAAAACTCATCTTGGGTCTTGAACTTTCCTGAAGTCACTTGAAGAAAACAACTTCCAAATATTCAGTTGTTTAGAAAGATATAAAAGCAGAGCGAAGTCCTTCCAAACATGTGGCTCACCCATGGCATTTTCCAGAATATTACAACAAAAAAAACTATTTCATAGTTCATCACATACAGAGGAGCAGGCCTGGGATGGGCATGTAGTTAATGAGTGGGAGAGTCGAGCTGGGGCCAGACCCTCAGCCAGGAGGAGCTGACCCAGTGCTGGACCCAATGAGCCAACCTGGAACCAGGGAGCAACTCATCCTCCTGGGTCCCAGTATCAGCGATCAAGTTCTGGCTCAAGGCTGCTGAGCTGGAGAAGCCAACCTAAGTGGTCAAAGCATCAACTAGAGCTTGGGGCAGGCACTAAAGCTGAGGGGCAGAGCCACGGGTCAGAGGTCAGAGGCCTGGCCAGGTAGCGGCGAGTATGTAGGGGTAAACAGTCGCGTTGTCTTTGGCCAACACCAGACCAATACCCCCAGAGTCTGGAGGGAGCCATTTGGAAGGTCTGAGCTGCAGCAGAGAAAACCGTCAGTCAAAATGTGGCATTGCCACTGTGGAGGAGAGACCCTGGGGCCCCTTGAGCGACATCAGAGACTTCAGTGCATGCAATCTGTGAGATTGGTGGTGGAGGGAGGTGAGCCAGGGACAGGTGCACCCGAGGGTGCTTGAGGCACACAGAGGCTTAAATAGGCACGTGAATGGGCAGAGGGTGACATGGAGCAGAGGGACCGCACAAGAACAAGAAGTGAGAGTGTCCGGCGAGGCCTGGGGGCCACCGTCAGGAGTCGGCATGGCGGGAGGCGCTGAAATCTTTTTCTTTTACCTTGTGGGGCCTGAGCCTCTCAGATGCAGAAAGTTATCTTACAAATTCTACTCTGACCTGTCGAGATCACAGCTTGAAACTTCAACCAAGAATTGAAAGAAGAACCTGGGCCAGGAAGAAATGAATTCTGAAAGGCAGGAGGGTATTTTTCCTTTTTCCTTTTTTTACTCTTCGGAGGACAGCCTGCAAAGAGCGAGGGTCATGGCTCCACCCCCTGCTGTTTGAGGAGACCCTGAACTGGCCAGGGCCTGCTCACCATGTCTGTGGCCCTGATTCTGAACCCAGGGACCCTGGCTGCACTTCCCCACCCCTGCAATAGAAGGGTGGGAAGTCTGAGCAAGGTGCTGTCCAGGCTCCTGGGATCTGGCAGGCCCTGCTGGGCAGCCTGGGTGAGTCACTGAGGCCAGCTGTGGCTTGGGTTTCTAGATCTGTGAAATGGGTGTGACAGTAATGCCTGCCTTCGAGTTCACAAGTGGCTACGTTTGTTCAAGAGTTGCATGTTAAAACTTAAGGAGACCCGGGGTGCGAGGTCCAGCCTCCCACTCCTCATGGTCTCCCTTCCATCACTGTCTTCAAAACAGCTCTGGAGAGAAAGAGAGAAAACACAGCTTCAAACAGCTCCTTCCTTCCTCCTGTTGAGCCCTTGGGGTGCAGGAGTCACTCATTTAACTGTCTCAGGGGATGACTGTCCCTAGAGGGGGGTGTTACTAACTCTGGACATGAGGAAACAAAGCTCTAGAGCCGACTTCTTCTTTCTGTCAATCAAGAAAACAAAACCAAACAGCAAAAAAACACAATGGCCCATGTTCAAGCACCGCGGGGAACCTCAAGACCATGGTGGAGACACGAGAAGCCAGAATATCTGCGCCCTTTGCAGTCCCTCCTAGTGGAATTCTAGGACAGAAAAGACAGAAGACAGGCAGAGGGGTTGGATGTCCTGTAGAGAAGAGAGAGTGGGTGAGAGGGCTGCGTAGGAAGGGCCGAGGACAGGAAGGTGATCTCGATTTCTGACTACCAGGTAAGAAGCACATATCTACGGGGTACACTGACATTTCATCCCAAGCCCACAGTGGGTCAAGATCAAATCAGGGTGGCTAGCATCTCCCTCACCTTGTCATCTCTTCATGTTGGGGCCTCTGAGATCCTCTCTTGAAGTGCTTCATAAACTATTTAACATGTTACCATGAACCATGGTCCCCCATGTTGCAGAAGCCCAGAACTCATGCCTTCTATGTGCCTGTGTTCTGGTACCCCATGTTCAGCCTCCTCTGTCCTGCCCTGCCCGTCACACTGGGGGAAGTTTGACAGAGCATCTTCCTCAGGCACCACAGAGCAGAATCTGCAGCGGGCCTGGGGGAGGAGAGCAAATGAACCCAAGAGACAGGACCTGGGGACACAGTCTCTTGCAATGTCTTGGGTTTCCATGGTGAGGTATCGATGCCCATGGGTAGGCGGATGGGAAGTCTGGGAACAGAAGTCTTTACTCAAACACAGAGCTGGGATGGTCCCAAGCCCATCTCTGTCCCCTCTCCATGTCATTCCCTGCCCTTCTTGAGCCTATGATCCAGCTGGGGAGGTGGTGAGAGAAGGCAGATCCTTGGGTTCAGTGACAAGACACCGTGACATCCAGGTAGGAAGAAGTTGCACTACCTTCCAGGTGAATTTTCTTAGAATGTGTAGACAGATTGGACCTCACACAGATCATCCTTGGATGGACGCCCAGGACCAACAAAGCAACTTGGAGATACCATTTGACCAGTGAGATATAAAAACATGTTGATTCAGTGTCGCAACAGCTGTGAATACAGCACTCAGGATAAGCTCATGGTGTGTCAAGTGTCCTCCAGACCTTAGCAGACCTGAGGACTTGGCTTGAAATAGACTGGGCCAGCCAAGGCCTCCTATCCTCCCCGTCATCGCCATGGCTACATATCAGGAGCTCTCCTAGCCACCTCGTGGCCCACCTTCTGCAGTCCTCAAGCCTCTCAGCTGGCTGACTCCCACCCACAATGCCCGGTCTTCCTCTTGGCACGTCCAGGTATCTGATGGTTGGACCTCACAGAGGACCACTGGGGGAGGGCAGGCAGAGTGAGACACCTGGCCACAGCACATGCGAAAGTAATGGCAGCTGGCAATTGTGCAGGGTCCTGTTTCAAACATGGGCTTCTTGGCCACCAAATGAACCTCGTGGGGCATGTTTTCCAAAATTCCCCTCCATGTGTCAACAGGGAACTGGAGATTATTATATGAAGTGAAATAAACAAGTCCCCGGAGAAGAAGCGCCGCATGATCCAGGGAATCTACAAAGGTCGATCTCAAGGAATTTGAGGGTAGAGGCTGGGAAGGGGTTGATTCTTGAGAACTAAGTTACAGTTAGACAGCCCTGAGAGGGTCCCCAGTGCTACTTTGCCACCAGAGGTAACTACAATGTGCTGAATAATCTAAAAAAGAAGAAAAAAAATGATTTTAAATGTTTTCACCACACACACACACACACAAATTATAAATGAGGGCTGGGGTTGTGGCTCAGCGGTAGAGCACTCGCCTAGCACGTGTGAGGCCCTGGGCTCGATCCTCAGCACCACATAAAAATAAATAAATAAAATAAAGATATTGTATCCAGTTACAACTAAAAAATGAATGTCAAAAAAGGAAAGATCTTAGAAAAAAAAAATGTATATG
This sequence comes from Marmota flaviventris, assembly GCF_047511675.1. Lineage (NCBI taxonomy): Eukaryota > Metazoa > Chordata > Mammalia > Rodentia > Sciuridae > Marmota > Marmota flaviventris. The sequence goes on along the minus strand of NC_092499.1, from coordinate 8,179,399 downwards.
TTTGAGGAGATGGATATGGTTAATCTGATTTAAACATTCCACAAGGTGTACATGCACCAAAATATCACATGGTAACCCCTCTATAAGTACCACTTTCATATTTTTATGTATGTATCAGGTAAAAATAACTTAAAAAATAAATTTAAAAAGTAAAATGAATTTTTCCTTTGGGACCTTGGAGAACTGTTCGTCAGACACCTGGAGAACTAACCGACCCTGCTGGTGACCCAGGGCTGAAAAGGACCTGGATATTGACCCAGGGGTGAGGTCTTCAATCCTGTACTCTTGTGACCAACGCAGCCGAGCATGGATGTGTGGTGGGGCCCCCGAGGCCCCCGTGGGGCCCTTGTGATGGCTGTAAGCCTATTGTTAGCTGTTCAGCTCCCCTGTCCCTCCTTGAAGCCCTCTTCAGTCCATTGTGAACACAGGTCGCTCCTCACGGAGAGAGTCCAATTGTTCAGCCTCACTGCTGGGAGCCTCAGACACAGCCACGGTCACCGAACCTGTGGTTTCCCACGTGCACGGGCGTGCCAGGCCACCGGCCGCAGTCATCAACTGTTAGATGGGCCGCCAGCGCGAACAGTGGGGGTGAGCAGGGGCAGGAGCCTGGGCTTCTCCTGAGCACAGAAGGACATTTGAGATTGATTGGAACAGGATGCATCGTGAAGCCGTGGTGTGCTGGGAGCGGCTCTGTAAGAAGCAAAGGAGAGCAGAAGGGAAAGAAAGACGAGGGAGGGGGGGAGGAAGGGAGCGAGAAAGGGATGGGAGGGTGAGAAAGGGGCAGGAGAGGGAGGAGGGGGGTGGAAGGACTCCTGGGTCCCCACACCAGCTCGCTGACTTGCCTTCACGGGAGGAGTGCACGACACAGCCTGGGACCAGGGGCAGCACAGGGACACCTTCCCCCCAATCCCCTTCCTTCTCTGGCCATGTGTGATATGCCGGTGCATCGGGGGGTGCGTGGGCCAGGGCGACGCTGTGTGCACCTGCTTGTGTAAGCCTAGAATGACCCCCGGGTCCCCTTCCCTTGCAGGTCTGCCTTCAGTCACAGCCTGAGGGTGATTTCATTCTCTCCACCTGCTGATGGGGCAGTGGCCAAAGTGCCCGGTCCTCCCTGTAGACTTGAGGAACCAAATGGCCTGGAGAGCCCACTCTGCCGGACCTCAGTGCTCCCTTCCAGTTTGCAGAGAACCCACAGGACCTCGAGGGCCTTGATGCTGCCCATCATTCCAAATAAGATCTGATGGAAGCTGAAAACACCCTTCCTGGCCAAGATTTCCTTTGGTGTAAACAAAAGAAGCAGGGCAGCCTGTGCCCCACTCTGACTGAGCCCTGCCCCATGTCACCGAGCATCTCTCAGATGCTCTGGGTTCAATAAAAACCCAAGTGCATTACCCCAAGTCCTCCTGTCCCTTCCCCGCCTTTGAAAAGTCATGGGTATTTTGATTGAAATTTTATCCACATGTTCTTGATTTATTTGCAATTAAATCATCAAAATATTATTTTAAGGGCTGTTTGATGTCTAGGAAACCTTTTGAGGTCTTTTAAATATGATTTTAAAAGCCTCTTTCCTTAAAAGCCGGAAACTTTGCTTTGCTGCGTGTAAATAAACCCAGTGGAGGTGAGTGACTTAAGTCTAGAAACGTCATGGCATTTGACAGAGGTTTGAAAACAGACAAAGTTTCTTTGCTCTCAGTAAAGACTGCAATCAGACCTACAGAACCTCCTTTGTCAGGTTCCCAGTCGCCCTTCATGAGGCGTTCAAGGGCTGCCAGCTTCTTCCGCATGCTTCCTTGGGGGCCATGCGGGGCTGGCATCAACCTGGGCACCGAGTTTGGCATTTCAGTCATTCCTACTGACAGCTTCAATGCCGGGAGCCCGGGATTCAATTTCCCACACGAGGAAATGGGATACCAAGAGGCTGTGTCACCCGCCCACAGCCATCCCATGGTTTGGTGGTTTGGTTTAAAGCTCAGGTTGTTTAGGCACCCAAATGCTCTCCTCTTGTGTCACCATGTCATCTCTTTGGGTTTGGTGAAAAAGCAGTCATAAGTTTTGCCAGGCAGCAGCAGCACGACCTGGTGTCTGTCCTGAGCTTTGCACGTGTGACAGCATCTCAGTCACGGGGTTTCCTGGGGAGAATGGCACAGGGATCCCACAGCTAAGTCGTGCCCCGGTGGACAGGCTTCCGCTAAGGGTTCCAGCTGAGACCAGCTCTTTCACGGTCTTCCCTCAACACACCCCGAGGAAGTTTGGGCAAGATGATTAATTGCACTTTGAGGACAGCGAATCTGAACTAAGGAGCTAAGAGCAAACAAGCCCACGGCCACTCAGGATTCTCAGGGGCCGGGAAAGCTGGCTGGCCCGACAGAGGGTGAGCCTTCCCCAGGAAAGCACCGTCTCTGAGCTGCGCTTTTCCATGGGTTCATCACTGGCTGCTTGTGGTCATTTGAATTTAAATTTCAATTAATTAAAATAAATAAAGTTTAAAATCTCATTCTTCAGTCCCTCAGTCCCTCAGGGGCCCAGTCTCTGCAGGTGGCTGGTGGCTAGCCTGTGAGGCAGCACCCTCTATCACCGCAGAAAGTTCTGTTGGGCTTTGTACCCAGGCCACCTGCCCAGGGCATTTGAAATCAGCCACAGAGAGACCCCAACTCTCTCTTCCTTTGCATTTCTCCCAGGAGCCGCTATCCTGATTACCATCTGGGATCCCCGGGACCCCCCCCTTCTGTCCCCTCCTAATCTGCGACACAGCAGAAAGCAGCATATCAGCCCTGACTAGAGGTCGGAGGGCCACCTTCCCTGGCTTCTGCAGTGTCCCTGGTGCAGGGCCGCCGCAGGTCCTGCCGGGCCAGGTCTGCACGGATCAGCTGCAGAGGCACAGAGGGGCCTGGGGGAGGACGGAGGAGACTTCTGGAAGGTGAGGCTCAGCGGGGCCATGAAGAGGCTGCCAGGGAGGCAGACATCTGTGCCCAGACAGATAGAGGCTCACTGATGCTATCTCCCTCTGTCACTATCCTTGTGAGAGATAAACAACTTGCCAGAGCCGCATGCAGGGAGGAAGCGCTCCGCTGAGAAAGTGGTGTGGAGGCCAGCCGCTCAGCCCCTGCGGTCAGAGGCCCACGAGGAAGGCAGGGGAGGGGAGGAGGCCACCACACGGCACAGGTGACAGGCATCACAGGGCCTACGCCGCAGATGGCAACAGAGAGGAGAACGTGTGAGTGTCGGCCCAGGAGGGAGGGGAGGTTCGATGAGGAAAAAGAAAAAATGGCAAAAGGAAAGAGAGAGAGGGGACGCACTTGGAACCAGCCTCCTCACACACCCAGGCAGGTCCCCAGGATCCTGGTCACTCCCCAAGACCCAAGCCTCCCCGCCCCAGAGCATGACAACTGTTTCAAAGACACCCCTTAACATGGGGCAAGGCTTCTCCCTGAGCAGAGCCAAAGCATTGTTCTTCCAAGAATGAGGTTGTAGGAGGGAAGAATGGATGGATGGATGGATGGATGGATGGATGGAATTCTACTTGAGCATTTCATTTTAACCACTGGGTACAGGGGCGCCTTTCTGTTTGGGAGAAGAATTCTTCCAGGACACCTCCTGACCCTTCCATAAAATGGGATGGCATTGCCTTATCCTCTATGCACATTCTCGGGTGTGCTTTGTCTCCAGGGGATTTGTAACACCCAATGCAATGTAATTGATCTCTAAATAGCAGTTAGACCGCGTTGTTTAGGGAGTCATGAAAAGAAGAAAGCTCTGCACGTGTTCAGTCCAGACACAACCGTCCTGTACCTCACTGTATCTCTAGGACACAGCAGCGGCAAGCAGACCCTCAGCTTACACAGATGCAGCCGGTGCTTGTTGCACACGTGCACTCTCCTCGGAAGACCTGGGCTGTGCCAGGAGAAGGGCTGGGGTGACTCAGCTATGAACCAGAAATGCCCACCCAGAAAACCCGAGGAAAGAAAGAAAAAGAGGGAGGAAGACAGGCAAGGAGGGAGGGACTGCAATGGGGACAGATATTTTAAAATCTCCAAGTTATGTGCATGTAAGGCACTTTCACTAAGGACTTGTGTGACTTGGAACAACTCCACATGAGTTTGGGCCTAGGGTCAGGTGGCAAATGAAAATTTAAGTAGATGCCCAGTTAAATGAGAATGTTGGAAAACCACACAGTAAAATGTTTTCTTTGTGTGTCTCAAACAGTATCTGGGACACACCGGTACTTAAAACTATGTTGCTTGTCTGAAGTCCAGTGTCACTGGTGACTTGTACTTTGTCCGGCAATCCTAGTGTGGAGCCCACCCTGGCTCTAGACTTCCTGTGTGCTCCCATCTAGAGGTGAACGGGCTCCACGGAGCTCTCTGAAACCCTGTGGGTGGAGATCTCTGGTCCGGTTCCTGCGGGTCTTCACCAACAGGCCCTGTTCAACACATGCTCTGTCGTACATTTCTTCAATCGCACTTTTACTACCACATTTCCACCCTGAGACAGACAGTTATTCCTGAGTTTTTGTTTGTTTGTTTGTTTTTCCCCCTATGATTATCTGCTAAATGCTTCCCTTTGGGCACTGGGTCCCATTGTTGACAATAATCAGCCCAATCCAACCACCTGCCAGTCATTTCTGCCTCTTATCACTCTGTTTTCTTTAAGTTCCCCATCATGATCAGAGAGATCGGAATAAAGAAAGGTGACTTTTTTCTTCAGAAGACTCAGGGATACAAAAAGGCACATGTTTTCCACAGTCCAACATGACATTGTGGCTGTGTTCTTGTGCCCTACCCTGCCCTGTACATGAGAGTACTTTTCTGGGCAATATTTGATCCCATAAAGCCCCCTTTTCAGTCACCTCTCCTTGACTCACTGGAATGGTCCCTCTTGAGGGTGGCAGTGACGATACAATAGGTTGGAGCTGCTGTTATTAAAAATGACGACGGCTCTTGACGACGTCGCCTCGGTGGCCCGGTGGGACTCGATTCCAGACATTCCTCTTGCTCGACATCCACTGGGAAGTGATGAAACCATTCATTATTTAAAAGTTTGGAAGCCACAAGAACTACTGTATCTAACCAGATTGGATTGACTTTTTAGCTCTTTTGATGAATAATTCATGAAGCTGCGGATATGTGAATTGGGGGAGCGCTCACCTGCTAACCAGAGGAGAGAAGGGGAAGAATGTTAACATGGCGCCTCTGGTATTTTCCTTAACACTTTGGACGAACAAAACAAACCCATGTGTCATGGAACCTGCTTCAGAGTTTCAATCCACGATCAATATTTCATGATTAATGGGCCCATATGTTCACCCAAGTCTCCTGCAGCACAAAATATGCACACACGTCCCCATGTGATGATGTAGAGATCGCCTTCTTTGAAAAGAAAGGGTCTTGTGTTCTCTAATGATGACTCACAGTCGACTCTCTTTCCAGGTTGTTCTGGTTTCTAGTTTTTTCTGTGTTTTGGATAAAGCACGAGTCCTCATTATCCCAGCTAAGTGTTAGGACATCGAGGCAGCAATCTGCTCTGTAAAAGGACGGGAAGGTTTTGCAAAAGGCAGACCCTATAGGAGAGGGCTACGTCATTTGCAAAGGATACATAGTTTTAAAGCCAGCCAAGATCATGTGTGGTAAAAATTACTTCAATTGGACCTGGGCTTGTGCTCTGCCTCTGTCGTTTGCCGTGGGTGTGACCTGAGTCAAACCACGGTTTTGTCTCCCTCAGCTTCCTTTCCTCAAGCTATTGCATAAGAATAAGACCCAGCCCATGTGTGGCTACGGATTACATAAGGCACATGCTCAGTGTCTGGCTCACAGCCCTCCTCCCTCATTCATTCCCTTAATATGTGTGGAATGTTAAAAATTACTAACGCAATTAGATACTAAATTTTATTAATGTTATTTAAAATGTTTCATTAGTCAATAAAATGATGTTCAGCCACTCTGCAGGCGCCACGTATGGTGTTTTACAAGCCCTTTATACACTACGGTGTTTTCAGCAACTCTAAGGATTTGCCTTCAGGTGTAATCTAGCATTGAACATGGAAGCTGTGCTTCTGCATGGATGTTGAAGTGATATATGTTTTTTTCCTTCCATAAAAGTGCATCCTAAGAAGAGGATTAGCTTAGTAATCAACAAATCGTCGGGTATTAAAAAAGGAAAGTTCGAGAACACTCGCTCCACCAGTTTTCTCAGAAAACTCCCACCTTTGGCTTTTTGAGGTCAATCTTACCTTACACCCACAAAGATTTTGCCATCCAAATATCTAGCAAGGAAAACCTAACGAACAACCCGAAAGTCCCCAGATGAAAACAAGCCAGCTGGGCAAGGGCACAGCAACCACCCGGAAGACGTCGAGATAAGTTAAGACCAGTGTCTGTGTTCTTCGTGCTCTGCTTTGTGACCACCAGGACCCCGGCCAATCTCCTGCCCAGGGACAGAGCCATACTGCCATGACAAATGGGCTTGGGTTTGGCCCAGTTAGCTCTTCAGAACTGGCAACTGGCTGGCGTTTTCTTTGAGAAACACAGGACTCTTGTCTGGATAAGCTTGTTCTGGAATTTACTGTGATGTTTTTAACAAGTGCATAATCCAGACTCTAAGCTCAATCCTGAAACAGAATAAATGTCTTTCAAACCTCACTGTTGCCACCCTCAAGATTCAAGATAGAAAGGAGTTCACATCTGGAACCCTCAGCTTCCAAGAGTATCCTATTACCAAAAGCTGCCACCCCTCGACCTTTGGGGTGAGGACTCATCTCACTGTGTGTTTACTCGGGCACCTTTAAACCACAAGTTTTTTTGAGGGGTTTTCTTGCCATCTTTCCCAAGATTGCGGAATGGCCTGGGGTGGGAGAAGGGGCAAGCGCGGCCCTGCACCTCGGCTCTCTGGCACCTCCCCACTGAGTGAGCCAGATAGGAGGTCTGGTTCAGCTGGCAGCAGAGAGCAGGCACAGCCCCTCTCCTAGCAGGTGCCGCTGTGACAGCATTCGCTGCTACCGTCAGAGGGCTCCTTCCACTCTCAGGTGCAGGAAGAGGTCAGGAGAGGGACACTGAGTCCTTTACCCAAGTCACACTGTCATCTTGAATCACATCGGGGGCCAACTGTGATCTCCCTCCTCAGGCTGCCTGTCCCCAGCAGGGAGAGAGAAAGGCAAAGGGAAAGAATCAGGTCCGAGAAGCGCTCCAGCCCCGCTCCCTGCCTGGTCTGATTCCATTGTTCTGAAGTGGCAGCTCGCCTTCAACTTGTGTGGGGCTGGACCTATTTTGGGAACGACCCTCAGCCCTGGGGCCCCAGCATGGTGAGCGGCTGGCAGGGACAGGAGGCCATGTGGGACTCCTGTGCCGTTTTTGCCACTGCAGATTCCAAACAGCATTTAGCAGAAATTACTGACATTTGTCTGGGTGCGATTTTTTTTTTTCCATCAGGGATTAGGAAGAGCAATCATCTCCTGTGTCTCATCAATTACTTTCCCCGTATCTTTTGCATTTTCCTGCAGAACCATTTTGCAGGTACAACAGAGTGATCTTTAGAGATAATCTGGTGATTATTACAAATTCAGCCTCTCACGCTACAGGCATTAAGAGATGAAAATTGCCTCAAGTCCACTGTTGTACACCCAATCTGTACCTCTGGACTCCTGTCCCGAGGTGAAAATGCAAACAGCGCAGATATTTAGAATCATTTTGACAGTTCATAAAATTAAGCAGGGATTAGGGATTCGCTTTTTTAAATAATGCCAGAGGGGGCACACAATGGCAATCATATCATCCGCAACAGGTCCAGTCAAAGTTGAGTGGACGAGCTAGGAAGAGAGACAGAAAATGTCAGGTTATTAAATCTGCCATGTATCGGCTGTTGGAAATCCATTTTTAAAACTTAAATTAACTCCCTGCTTAATGGAGGCTGTATCCCCAGCTCCCAACGCTGGCCCGTCTCCCCTTCCCTGGGTTTTGTTCAGACAATACAGGATTTACCTGTGACGCCTGTACACATGACTACAGCTAGTCAGGGGATGATTGTATAAATATGCATGTCGTACAAATAGTTTAATTTTAATTGGGACGGAGTAGCTGATGTTGAAACTATTTGCGTGATTCTGAATAATAAACGGGGTATCAAGCGTGTGACTGGGTTTATTAGGCACACACACACACACACACACACATATACAAAAGGACTTATTTCCAATGCAGTGTTGAACAGGAGCCTGAGTCTTGGGCCACACACTATTCTTGCTCTTGAGGGCTCTCATTTTGACCAGGCAGTTACTTTCTCCTAACGTGACCAGAGGATTTTAGACCAAAGTGACATTTAAAGAATTGAAAGACCAAAGTTTCCTTCCTTGGAGAAAGAAGAGATATTGGTGTTGGCTGCATAAGTCAGGAAATCTAGGCTTGTGTGCAATAACAAACATGTCCAGATCTTGGTGGCTGTCAACATAATGGCCGCAGATGTTTCAATCAAGCTGCACCTTCCATTCAGCTGAGCAGGATCTTTGGTCGGGGACCGAGGCTAACAGGGTCTCTACCCCTTGCTGCTTTCTCTGCTCATAGCTCCTGCTCATTTGCTAAGATAGAAAAAGATGAGATGAGCAGTTTTCAAGGGGAGTCTTCTGCATTCTTTCTGGAAGTATCTGATGTCAGCACTGCCCACAGTCCATGTCCAGATGTCTATGGCCCTGCTTAAATGCAAGGGGGCTGCAGGACCTGGGAAAGCAAGTGGAATGCCTGCTGGTAGCCATCATGTCTGCCATTATGATGTCACAAAATGTCCTCCCAAAGTTGATTAAAAGATCAAAGTAACAAGTTAAATCTTTAGAGGGATGTGGGTCTATGTGACTAGGAAATTTGGTCTTCTACATTCAGAAGTAGATGGGTCATGGCTTTGGCTTTTTAAAGTTCAGATGGGGCTCCCCCCAGCCTCTAAGGAGGGTGCTGAGCTGCCATTGCATTGCTGCCCGTGGATGTGAACAGAAGGGGCGACGGGAGCTCTCGGGACACACACCTCCTTCAGGGAAGCTACGTCTCTCTGGTCCGTCTCTGGACTGCAAGACGGGATGTTAATCATAATGAGTTAGCACATTTATTGAGCACTTAGCATGTTCTGGGTGCCTTTCTCACTTTGTGCAAACTGACACGGAGAGCGCTGTTCTTGTCTTCATCTTATAGATGAGCAAGTAGAGCTGTTGTCATGCACCCATGGCTGTGAGACTAGAAAGTTCTACAGCCAAACTGAACCACCAGGGGCCCATTATCATGGCCCATGCTTCAAGCCACAACTGCTGTCTTACTGCCCCTCCAAATCTCCTCGGAAAACCCCTTCACACCTGTCCACACATGCCCATAAACCCCACTGGCCAGTAGTATTTTTTTTTTCCTCTGAGTACTAGCCCTCACCATATCTGGATGCTACTCTATAACATCATTTTATTCTTTCACGTTTCTGATCTCTGTCTTCATGGAATGTTAAGCTCCCCATGGACAGGGACCTTCTCCTGTTCACAGAGGCACTCTGAATTCCTAAAGGGAGCTTGAATTATAGCAGTGTTCACACAATGTTGCACAGATGAAGGGATAAATGTGAATTGGAAGCATGAATCAAGGTAGGGAATTATATCCAGTGACCCAGAATTCCACAAGAGTATCAGAATGTCTCCTGTTTCAGAAGTTTATAAAGTCAAACTTTCCACTAAGGCTCCTAAGCGTATCTTAGACCTTACATTGGATCACTAGTCCATTTTCTGTTGCTATAACAAAATTCCAGAGACTGGAAAATGTATAAAGAAAAGAGTTTTAATTAGTTCACAGTTCAGGAGGTATA